>NC_069070.1:10210000-10835000 GCF_025698485.1 Gossypium arboreum
TTGAAGTTACATCGGAGTAGATTGAAGCTACAAGGCATATGTCAGTAGATTGAACCAAAGCTATAAGATGCGGTGGACTAGAATGAGGTTACCTGAAGAAAAGAACGGCACCAAAGAAGTGAAGACCCGGCAAAACTAGGCAAAATTAGCTTTTCTTTATGCCTTTGCTCTATTCCCTTTACACGACAATGAGCAAAGAGGGGTAGCTGTTACAAGCCAATTTTGACCTACTAAACCCATTACAATTAAACCTAACAACCCATTCAGCCCAATATTTAAACCCATTCCCATACCCCAAAATTTAAACCCCATTTACAATCAGACCCACCACCCAAACCTTAACCAATCAGACCCACAGCAACCCAATTACTAAACCCCAAATATCCATCTAAACCGAGAGGCCCAATCATAAACCCAAATACATTACAACTAAACCCAACACCCATTAAAACCCAATTTCAAAACCCAAGCCCAAATAACCCATTGGCCTAACTAGGGTTTCAGAAAAGCTAAAACCCTAGCCACTTGCTGAGCACCCCAGCGCCGCAATGTCCCATCACCCATGCCTTTGCCATCACCTGCTCCACCGTCGCCAACAACCACCTGCACATCAAGCACGCAACAGCAGCAAAAATAGGAAATACAATGTAACAAAATCGGTTTTAAAAAGCTGAATGAAAACCAATGTATAGGGGGATTTTTTTTCGAATGAAAAGAGAGGAAAATATTCTTGAAAATACAAAAAATCAAAAAAGAAAAGCAGGCCATTCTACATCCATACGAATAATGATTGTAAAACAAAAGAAATCACCCAAATCGAAGGAAGAAAAACAAGAAGCAATAAGCAGTCTAAGGTAGCCGACACTTTTTTTTTCACACGCGCATCCGTACATTCATATACATAAAGATTTCATTTTTATACATATATATATTAGATAAATACAAAAAAATAGAAATTTTTTACCTTTCCGGCCACCGTGTACGGTGACCGGCGCCGGCGAAGGTCCGGTGACGGACCGGTGACCCCTCTGGCTGGATTTCCTCTTCTCTCCCCCCTCTCCCTCTTTTTTTTTCTTTCCCAACTCAAAATGATTTTTTTTTCTGTTTTTTAGGCTATTTATAGCCTTTCAAAACGATGCCGTTTTTGGCATTAAAACTCAGGGCTGAAACGGCGTCATTTCGCAGTGGATCGGGTCGACCCAACCCTACCCGCTAGGATCCGAGTGTTTTTTCGTTGGAGGGGCTAATTGTGCTTTCAGCCCCTCCGCTTTCTTATGGTTTTACAATCAGATTTATTGTGTTTTTTAATTTAGCCCTTTTATTTGTTGCGCTTTCTAATTTGGTCCCGTTCAATGCTGTGTGTTTTAGAATTCGGGGAAAATTGCCCATTTGGCCCCCCATAGTTTCATGCGTGTTCTAATAAGTCTTCTCCTCCTTATTTTCTTTTAAATTAGCCCCAAATTTTAGTTTCCCAATTCAATTTAGTCCCTTTTTTACCTTTTGTTCGTTATTCTACTTTAATTTTATTATTATTATTATTATTATTATTATTATTATTATTATTATTATTATTATGTGTTGTCATATATATACCTTAAATATCTATATGAATATATTTAAGTAATATTATTAATAGTTATTATTATTTCAAATGTGTCTATATTATGTATTATTTTATGTATACATATTTTTATACGTTATATATACTTTTAATACTATATTTTATATATCATTATGTATATTTTTAGTATATATATATTTGTGAAGCATTATCAATAGTTTTTTATATATATTTATTATTATATTAGATATGTATATATTGTATATATATTATATATTTTTATATACATTGTATGTATAGATGTTTAATGTTATTAGTTATATATTTCTTTACCATTCCATGTATATATTATGTTTATATCTTAATCTGCGTTCTATATATTTTTATATTATGTATATATTTTAAATTATTATATATTAAGTATTTCTAATCTCCTTATTATTTATACCCATGTACATACATATCTATGTAGTGTGTTAGCAAGTTCATTTTATATTGTTGTCATTTCTAGTATATGTATATATTATATGTAATTTATATATTATGTATATTATTATTTTTATCATACATATTGCATATATATTTTTAAAATCATGTTATTTACATATTTTATTACACAAGTATATATCTTTAATATATATATATATATATATATAGGTATATCTTTATGTAAAATTGGTATTTTTATATTTTTTTCGTTATTAGTACATTTATTTTATTCCTATTATATTTGTTATTAATTTTAGTACCTATATTTTATTAATACGTGCATATGTATTTTTATATAGTGTTATTTTCATATATTATTGTACTCATTAAAATACTTGTATTTTCCTATTATCACTTATCATTTTATTTTAGTAATGTTTTGTGTTATTTGGTGTACATATATCTTTTCCTTCTTCTTCTTATTATTATTACTATTATCATTAGTATACATCATTAGATATGTATATTGCATATGTCCATACGTAAATACATATATTATGTACCTATATTTAGTATTGTTATACAAACATCTTTCATTCCTATATTACGTATATACTCTTAATATAGTTATTACATATGTATATTCATTGTCTTTTTTTCGTGTTTGATACTATTGTTACATTTAATATCACGTGCATTGTCATCGTCTTTAATATTATTGTCATATGTATTATGTGCCTTGATGTATTTCCAACTATTATCTTTCGTTTCCCGCCCATTTTTATATATTACCCCGTTGTTCATTATTTTAAAATGTTTATTCGTGTTTTTATTTATTTCAATAATCGAGGCAACGTACCGATTTAATATTAAGTCATCGATTTCATCACTATGTTAGGTGAACATCAATCGACTCGTGTTAAAACGGTATGTCCTCCTCAAAAATCAAAAAAATTGAAAATTCTTGTGTTTCAATCGGATCACGATTAAATCTTACATTGAACTTGTATTTTTGAAAATCAAGACGACGCGTGTTTTACAAGATACCAATTTTGGGCGTTGCGAGGGTGCTAATACCTTCCTCGCGCGTAACTGACTCTCGAACCCTATTTTTCTCTGGATTTTCGTGTAGACCCGAATTTGGCCTTCATTTTTGTTCAAGAATAAGTTTTCTTTTCTAAAAAGATGATTTTTTAGGTATCCGATCAAGCCTAGAAAAAAGATCGGTGGCGACTCCCTCTTTATTTTAAAATCAAATTTCAGTGTGTCAAGTTTTCACTCAATCTCCACAATTAGCGACCAAGCTAAAGTTTTCACGTCGCTACAGTTCGAGAATAACTATGTTTAGAATAGAGTTTTAGTTAGAACAACTGCCATTCAGTATAGTTGTTATTAGATAACAACTTCTCTTCAAAATTGTTAGCCCTAATTTTTCAAATGTTTTGTTATAACAAAGTCAAATTATAAATTCACCTCAGTCAAATTTGTAATAAATTGATTTAAAGCTCTTAAAATTATTTGCAAAGTGCTTAGAAACTCAAAATCGTAAAATGCCTTCGAAAAATATTGTTTCAAGTCAAAATTTACCTTAATGGGACACTTCTATTGATACGAGTGTATAGAAGTATCGGTAGAACCAAGTCAAAGCTCAACCCAAGGATTCTTCTAGACTTCAACCTATATTTGGGAGCCCTTCTACCGACAAAATTTCAGTTGTATCGATAATTGGGAGGAGTTCTACCGGTAGAAGTAAGTCAGTGAGCATTCCAAGTCAAGCATCAAACTTCTACCGATACTTAGGGGGACTTCTACCGATACAAGTAAGTCAGTGAGCAATTTTTGGTCTCCCCTGCACCTTTCACGGATACAACTATTTGTATAAATCTAAACCCTTGAAACCCTCAAACTTCTACCAATACAAGTGGACTTCTACCTATACATCAGACTCCAATGATTATATTTTGAAGAATTCTACCAGCACAAGTCCACTTTTACTGATATAAATGATCTGTAGTTGCAATTAATGCTCGAATTAAAAATCAACTGCACAAAAATCCAATATTTTCATTGATATTTTCTTTGTTCTTTATACACACACTTGAGTAACCATCTTTCTTATTCTTTTCAAGTGTTGTATTGTTATTGATTGAGCTTTATCATTGTAATATCTTCCTTTAAGAGGAGTCTTTAATCCTTATTCTTATTTCTCATATTCGTAAGGGTTTGCTTAAGGTTTTTTGGTAGAAAACCTTTAGGGAAGTGGCATTATCTTGCCTAGTGAAAAGATAGTATTTCTAAAGGTTAACCCTTATCCTTGAAAGGTTCAAATATAGTGAATTTGAGAAATCTTTAGTTCTGGTAAGCTAAGGTAGTAGAGGTAGGCAATTGGAGGAAAACCACTATAAATTCTTGAGTTTCCTTTTTTTGCCATATTTTTTTAAAAGTTTTTTAAAACATCAATTCACCTCCCTCTTGGTGATTATCGAGCTTAACAAGAAAAGCTAAAGTTTGGAACAACTATTGTTTAGAGTAATACCATTTTAGGAATAACTATATTTAAAAACAACCATTGTTTAGAGCAACTTGTTTTTAGAACAATTATATTTTTCCAAAAGAATCATTATTCAAAACAAGCTCTACCAAGAAAAATATCACCACAAAACAACTTTTGTGAGAACAACTCACGTTTAGAATAAGTCAAAATAACCATTATTTGGGAACAACTCTTATCCAAGGAAAACAATTGTTTTGTGTTTCAAGAGATGTTCCGTGAAAGATGTTTCACATGGTACCACTTCACCAAAGTAGAAGTAGTGGAAGTTACCTCGGATTATAACATAGTTCTTGGGTTATCTGCATTCATGGAATGTTCTGAAGAGTTTGGTTTGGTGGATCAGATATAGGGTAGTTAAGAGGTTTCCTCTTAACCTTTTCCTGTAACACTAAGAGGGCGTTTGGTTCGTCGATTGCAATATTATGACTCATAATGTTAGATTCTAAAATGAGATTACGATGTTTGGATTTCAACATTCTAGTAATCTCATAATATATGGTGTAATCTCATTATGGCCTATTCCTTACATAATCTTAGATTATGAGCATAATCTTAAGTTTTAGACCAATTTGCCCTTTGTTTTTATTATTCTAATCAATTTAGGTTTCTTTTAAACTAATTAAAATCAAAATATTTTTTCTTAATAGTGAACTAGTAGATATCAAACATTACATTTATAATTATTATATTTTTAATAATTTATTTAGTAATATATTAATTATGGTTATAATGATGTTTTATAAATTTAGTTCAACATAATATATTTACTTATTAATATATAAATTGTAATAAAAAGTAAGAATTGTAATAATTTATCATAATTTTATGGAAATTGAAACTAAAAATATTAAAGGAACTAAACTTGTTAAAAAACAAATTTTATAAAAAGGACAATTGAGTAAAATGTGCTTCTATGTAATCTTACATTTGGTCAACCAAACACCTAAATCTTGCATTCTTGCCAAATGAATCAAATAAGGTAATCTCATATTTCACTCCTAATGTTAGATTCTCGTAATCTTATTACGAAATATAATCTAAGATTTGGCGAACCAAACTACTCCTAAATGCATTTCCCTTCTTTTAGAAACATGGTGAACTCTTCTCATTGTAACTGAAAATTTTAATTTACTACTCCTATTAATTGTCGGCTTTATAACTCTCATTCTTGAGACACTATAAATAGGAGTTTTCCACAACTAGTGAAGACTTTTTGGCATTTTGGCATTTTGTACTCCCAAATCATTTTCTCTTAAATTCTCTAAACTTGTTTCTTTTTTGAGCCTAATTATTTGCCACATTTCTCTTTCTCCATCTTATTAACCACCACTTGTTATTGCACTCAGTGTTATCGAATCTACTCCAATCTTCCTCTCTGCCTTCTTCCCATACATCTTGTTTATTTGTTTGCAATACTATCTCTCTTCACCAAAGAATCTTTTATATTTATAATTTTATTATATAATAATAAACGATGCTTTAATTGAAATGATAAAACAAAGATGTTTTAAATTATAGTGTTTTAAGTTTAAATATCTTATATGTGTGGGTTTTTCTATTTTTTGCATAAAAGATAAAAGAAATCCTCAAAATAACTTATTTTACCATGCAAAATAATAGTATTTTAGTCATTATCAAATTAAGTCGTTGATTAATTTGTGACACCATCTCACTTAAAGACTTAATACATATTAAGTATATATATATATGGGTGTGTGTAATAAAATAAAAATAAATTCAAAAAATTATAAATTCATTCAACTATAAAATATTAAAATTTCAATTTTTAGAAAAATAAAAATTTAAATTATAGAAAATGTTAAAATTATAAAAATATAATTTTATATCTATATTTATAATATATATACAAAAGCATGAGTTTGAAATTACTTTTTTTGAGAATAACTTAAACATTTAAAATAATTATAATAAATTAAAAATAAAAAAATAGATTATGGTAGTTTTTAAAAAGTAGATTACGTAGTTATATTAAAAAATTGTGATAATTATAGATTATCTTTATAACGTCATATGCCATAGCTACATGCCACGTGCCTCAAAATTGTTCATCAATTGGTTTAATGTTTTGTATTCTCATTATCATTTTAACCGGTGATAAGATAACAAAATATTATGATTTTAATTTTGTTAGAAAAGAAAAAAAAGAAAAATCGTTTTTATTTGTTTTTCAGTCATTATTTTTAATTATTATTAAATGTGTTTAATAATTTATTTATCATGAAATATTATAATTGCTATATCTTACTTTATTTTTTAATATTATAATTTATTTTTATATATTTCAAATTTCTATATTATTTTTAATAGTTTTATATATTAATTCAATATTTAATATAAGAAGAGACATACACGGGAAAAATAGTATATAAAATAAGACTTATTGCAAAAGAAAGTACATATAAATAATTTATTTTATAATTGAAAATAATAATAATATTAAATTTATTTATAATATAACGAATTTATTTATATCAATTTTGTACATATCAAAACAACAGAGATAGAAGAATAGAAAGTATGATCTACATTATGTACATCCTGTAAATATATATAAATTTAATATATAGTACCATTACTTAAATTATGGTTTAAACTTCTTTTATTTATATAAAATTATTTATATTTAATAAATTAAAGGCTTAAGGGTGCAAAAAATCCTCAATTTTTTTTTAAAAAAAGTAATTAGGTCCCTGATTTTTTTTTGCACTCAATTAGGTACTTAAACTTTCAAAATGCATCAAAAAGGCCGTCAAACATTTTTAGAAAAAGTAATTAAGGCCCTACTTTTTTTACACTCATTTGGGTACTTGAACTTTCAAAATATATCAAAACGACCTCAAGCTTTTTCAAAAAAAGCAATTAAGCCCCTTTTTATTAAAAATTAAAATAATATAAAAATTAAAATCAATAAAAGCTATAAATATTATTAAATTTTAATAAAAATTCAAATATTAAAAATTAGGAAAAATTTAAAAATAATAAAAAATAAAGAATTGTAAAATTTTATAAAAATGTAAAAAACTATAAAATATATAGAAATATAAAATTATAAATTTTTATAAAGTTGTAAGAAAATTATACAAAATGTAAAAAAAAATTATAAAAATTATCGTACCAAAAGAAGCATTTTATAATTTTTCTATAATTTTATTAATTTTATTTTTCTTTATCATTTTCGCAACATGTTATGCTATGTTGCAACACGTGATGACTTTAATTGAAAAAAACTAGTAATCGTTACTTTTTTTTATGATTTTTTTATAAAATTTTACAATTTTTAAAATTTTTTATGATTTTTATAAAAATTCTAATTTTTAATAAATTCTAATTTTTCATATTTTAAATTAATTTTTATACCAACTAAAGGTGGATATTTACCTGCAACACAAATGAAAAAAAATATTAATAAATTCAAAAAATGTTGTTAATTGCCGATTAAGTTTTAGCTTGATTGGTATGAATATTGTTGTCAATACAGGATGATATAGGTTCGAGTGCGTTGAAGCGCATTATTTTTCTATTTAAGGATTAAGAAGAAGTTATAAATAGTTATAGATATTTATAAAAATATATACATATAATCAAAACCTATAACAAAATTATTAAAAAAAAATTGTTAATTTTATACAGAAATCATCACAATCCCATTTAAAAAGAGGTCCAATTTATTCAAAATGGGACATTTCAAGTAGCCTCAGGTTACGTTATGGACAAGGCTGGACCACTACCTTTTTCAAATGCCTTTCCCTTTTGCAATTCACTAATAATTCATAAAGTTAGCCAATAAATTAAAGCCCAAAAAATAATGATAACGAAATTAGACTCAATCCAAGTTATTAAGTAACAAGTGCGTTAGTAGTTTGATTAATTTAAGTGTTAAACCACATTTAAAGCCCAAAACGTGAGAGGCCTAATATCCTTACTTTAGCTAATCAATATTTCTCCAATTTTTTTGTCACTCTAAGGGTGAGTAAAAGTCGATTCGACTAAAAAAATCAAAAAAAATTTAAATTTTGAGTTAAATAAATCGAGTTATTCGAATCAACTCAAATTTTTTTCGAATTTCGAGTTCGAATCGAGTTGAATTTTCAAATTCGAATAACTCGAATAATTCAAATATCAAACTATAATATTTTACATTTTTACTCAAAACTCTTAAACCTTGTTACTTTTCCCTTAAAACTTTTACTCCTTTCCACTTTCCCCCCAAAACTTTTACTCTCCTCCCATCCCAACCTCCCAATTTACCCAAAATTCATTTCCCACCAAAATTTTACATTCTCATTTACTTTTTTTCAAAATTTTACTCCCCAAAACCTTCAAAACTTTTTATTTTCCACCAAAATTTTTACTCCCTCCTATTTCCCCTCTAAAACTTTTACTCCCTTCCCATCCCACCTCCCATTCTACCCCAAACCCATCCCCCCCCCAATTCTTTTTAATATTTTCCCTCCAAAATTTTACTCCCTCCTATATACTTTTCCTCAAACTTTTATTCCCCAAAACTTTTTATTTTCCCCATAAACTTTTACTTCTCACCCTTTACTCCCAAATAAAAATTAAAATTATCCAAAAAATCATTAAACATAAATAGTAATAATTTTATTTATATCTACTATTTATGTTATTAAATTAAATTTCATATTTTATATTATTTATATTATTGAATTGTTTAGCTATATTGAATATTTATATTAAAATTAAATTATTAATTATGCCATAAAATATTTGTGTGAAAATTTATATTAGTATCAAATTCACACTTTATCTTTAAAATAACTTTTATTAGAAAATCACATTTTACTTTTAATATATTTTTAATTTCAAAATACATAGTGACAAGAATCAAGATAATTGAAATAACTAAGCAAGCAAAGAAACTAACCCATATATAAAATATTAATAAATAAATTATGAGGTGATGAAAGTTAATAAAAAAATTGATTAAGGTGGACAAATTTTGTTACGATGGCTGACAGTAGTTACAAGGATTCAAAATTATTTTTTAAAATTTAACTTGAACAGATATATTCGATTCAAATTCCATCTCACTCGACTCGATTCGAGAAAATTTCAAATCAAATTAGGATGATAAAATATAATTCGTCAACTCGATTAACTCGAATGACAACATAGAATCATAAGAATAAATTATATTATTATAACCTCTCGGAATTATAAGATGTGTTTCAAGTGTTAAAATGTAATTACTTGTTAAATCTCTATTATGTCATGTTTGATGGTTATGTTTTCTTTTCTCAATGAAAGATAATTCCATATATATTTAAAGTCACTAAGTTAATTACCATATAATTGACTAATTCTCAATTCCTCTTTAAGAATTGAAAAACATAATTAGGATATTCTAATTATATTCAATTCTATAAAACCTCTTGATTCGGTGGTTATCTAAATATGCTACATGTATAACCACACATAATTTTATTTAAATTCAATTATCAAATGACTTTTTAAATGCACCCTAAATTATTTATATTCATTAATCATAAGAGTAAGTAAACTACTGTAGAATTTTTCTGAAAATAAACTAATAATATTTACCATATTGATTTTCATCATGTACTAGTGTTATGGGGCTAGATTTTTCGTCTTGCAATCCATGTGGCATTAGATGATTACTTCGCTTCAAATATGCCTAAGTCAGCTTAACTCTCACAAAGTGAGAATTCTCGTAGAATTTCTCTAAGGCATCAAGAATATAATGGAAGCAACTCAAAGACAAAATAAATCTCGAAAGAATAGAATAACCACGAAAAAGCAAAGCACATAAGGTGTTTGACTAAATACTCTCAGATGGTCTCCCCTAATCCAACGGTACAACTAGCTTTATATCGATGGACGAGATTGAAGCATATCTACAATTAAGGGATTTACATATTCCCCAAAATTACATAATAAAATCTTATCAGATTACAAATATTCTAGGATTACTTTTCCTATTTACCAAGGTAGCTCTAATTTTTTATAAGTGCTTTGCTAGGTCGCCAAGGCTTCAAGTAGATAAGCTACGTCACTTGTTCTTTAAATCGGGCTAGTTCATGTGAGTGAAATGAGCCCCATTTAATATGTAGACCTCCATAGGATGCTCTTTATGCTTTGATCATAGGTTTTGAACTACGACTCTTGACACTAAGTCTTACTATTCGAACTAAAAAAAAAATCATATTTGTTTAAGATTTATGGATCTATTTAAGATTGCTAATAAACTTTTTAAATTCTATAAACCATATTAATAAAAATAAATTATGGCATATTCAGGAGGTAAGTGAAAAATAAAATTATTTATAAAATTGATATAAATAATAAATGAGATTTTGATTGGATGACAAAATATGGATGTTGAAAACTTTAAAGTCTTATGTGCAAATCTTATTATGAGTATTTATATTTCCATTTTTTATGTAAAAGACATAAAATGACAAAACGCTTTCAAATAATATAATTTACTTAGTAAAATAAGGGTATTTTTCTATCATTATCTAATTGAGTTGGTGCTCAGTTGACTTGTGACACCGAATTCAGTAAAGAGTTTAATTTTATTAGAGATAAAAAAACACTTTCATAATGAGTGAGTAGAGGTTTTATTATAATAATAGATTTTGTTACATTCACTATACAAGTAAAAACATTTATGCAATAAGTTTATAAAAAAATTATGTAAAAACTAATGTAGCTTTGATTGAAGTGATAAAGTTTTGTTTCGCAAAGTTGAAAAGGTAAAGTTAAGACAATGAAAAATATGATTTTTTGTGTTCAAATCTCATGATTCTTATTATGTGTAAGTATTTTTTAAAATTTATCAAAATACAAAAAATATAAATAACCTCAAGATAATATTTATTATTTTGTAAAATAAATAGACTTTTGGTAACTTTCTAACTGATTTGGGACTCAATTAAAGGGTGGCATCAACTTAATCAGCCTAAAATAAGTAACATATACTCTTTCTATCTCACTAAATTTGTCATATTTTGATTTTTAGTGGTAAATTTTTTCAACTTTAACCTTTTAATATTTAAGATTTATTACGGATAAAAAATTGAAAAGCATATTACAAGAATTTTCAAAGAAATAATTTTAAATATATTTTTATAAAAATTTAATTAATTAAAATAATTAAAATAATTTATTATCAATAAAAATTAATTAAATTTGTGACATTTTTATTGGGATAGTGGGTGTATTTATACTTGATGTATTAATAATATATATTTTATATTTCTAATAAATAATAAGAATAATATAATTTTAGCCTTTAAACTTGACAATTTGGTTCATTTAATATTTTTATTTTTTTTATCCACTTTGACACTTAAACTTGATAATTAAGTCCATTTTAGTCCCTAAACTTGAAAAATATAAAATTTGATGATATGACTCTATGAGATTATGTCACATTATCACTTTAAAAGTAGAAAATTTATATAAATTTCCAAGTGATGATGTGGTATAATTTTAGGGTGTCACATTCAGTGGTTTAATAACCAGTCTGGTAGTTAAATAAGTCAGATCACTGGCTTCCGGTTCAACTAGTTCGATTAGTTCTACCATCAGACCAATAATAATTAAATAAATAATTAAAATTTTATTAAAATCTAAAATTTTTTTAGAAAATAAATAATTTTATAAAACCGATTCAACTTGTTTAATTGTTGATTTTTGTGCTTTTTTTTTTATATACTTTTATCAATTTCCAACAACTACGGAGTTAATTGATTTAACCACTTTGTTCAGACTGTTATATCAACAAATTCTCTATCCGTTCAATCTGATCTTGTTCCAATAGCATTGGTCACATCACCAAATCTTGAGAGAATCTAAGTTCATAAACAAAATGGATTTAGTTGTCAAATTCAAGGGCAATAGTGAACAAAAATAAAATATAAGTATTAAAGTGGACCTAGTTGTTATGTTCAAGGGCATTATATTATCCGTATGTTAAATTGTGATGATAAATGTATGTTTAGTAATTGTTTAAATGAATAATATTTTAATAATCTAATAGTCATATTTTATGCTTCATTTGTATAGATCATGCATGTTAAGTTTAACATAAATTAAAATTTTTTATCTACTCATTTTATGTAAAAACTACTATCAACTCTTAAATATATATATTAATATAAACAATATTTTAGATTTATATTGATAAAAATATGAGATGAATTAAAAATTGTATGATAGAGTAATAATAGACGTCCAATTATAGCTGAATTGATGCATTAACCATCTGCCGGCAATATTGAATGATCTCATTGTTTTTTCTTCAACATTTTTTTTCATTTCCCAATTCTCCCAAAGTCGAAGCTTAATTGTAGTTGTTTTTCACCCTACATTTGCATATAAGGCCAGTGAACCCCCGAACCCTAAATTTCTCCAATTTCAAACTTATTTTTCTTTGCATAAATCTTAATTATTCTTCGTTGCATACATCACTGAGGAGGAAGTCCATTAGGGTTGCTGATTAGGTGTAAAGCTGCCTGACTAATCCCAATCACAAAGCCCAAGTTCTGAAGCAAAGATCAAAGCAAACTTGCAAATCAAGGAATAATTGGAAACTTGAAATTCACGTACAACTCCAGCCAGGTTCCTCCCTCCATCAGGGTTTTGATCACTAGGGCTCCTACCCATTGACCTATTAGACAAGGAAACATAAGCTCCAGCAACACATGGTTCTAACTTAGGCTTTTTTTATACAAATGACCTTAAAATTTTGATTAATTATGAAAATGACTAAGACCTTAAAATTTTGATTAATTATGAAAATGACTAACTTTTTTTATTATACATGTAAATGACCTGAAATTTACGGTAAAAATTGGAGCCAAAGAGTTTGGCACCACCAACATGCCACATCAACAAACCCAATAAAAAAATTATTTTTTTAGTGGAGCCATGTAGAATAGCATCGCCTATATAAATACTAGAGAAATACTACTATTTTTAAAAAATTGGAGGGCTTTAAAAAATAATCCTTTTTTTGGTAGAGCCATTAAGGCTGGCACCACCACTTTTTCACAGACTTTTTTTTTTAATTTTTAAAAAATATATTATTTTATTGTATGGCTCCATTTAAAATTGCGCCACCATCTCCTAATGCTAGTGTTTAATTTTTTTTATTATAGTTTTTTAAAGTTTTATTATAGTTATTATTTTTTAGTTTTTTAATTTAAAATAAAATTATTTTAGTTTAAGAATAAAAAATGATATTTAATTTGGTGGTGCCAAACTCTTTGACTATAACACCCCTAACCCGTATCCATCGCTGGAACAGAGTTACGGAGTATTACCGGAGTTTACAAATAAATAAAAAGATATTTCATATAATATAACATTCATGTTAGAATCTAATTGAAATCAAACATATTATCCCTTATACAAGCCCTCGGGGCCCAAACTACGTGTTAGAAACAAGTCGGGACTAAATCGGGTACTCAAAGAATTTTTTATAAAACATTAGAATTTTTCAAAGCTGCAAGGGTCACACGGCCATGTGGCCAAGCCGTGTGACTACACGGTCAGGAGACAAGCCTGTGTCTCAAGCCTGTGTCTCAAGCCATGTGGGCATTTGAAATAGGGACACACGACCGTGTCCAGCCGTGTCCATACCCGTGTAACTCTCTGACTTGGGTCACAGGGCCAAATCACACGCCCGTGTGTTAGGCCGTGTGAGCATACTGACTTACATTTTTAAGTAGATATAGGGGACACACGGCCGTGTCACTTGGCCATGTGTCACACACGACTGAGACACACGCCCGTGTCTCTACCCGTGTAGACGAAAATAGGCCATTTTCTAAGATACATTTCTCACCCATATTGACACCAACCTAGCCTCAACAAATTGCACATTTACAAGCCATAACAAGGCATTCAACACAACCTAAAATCAAGTCTTAAACATGTATTATCACCCATACAACTAATAAACCCTTAGGCACCTCAAATGACAACTTAGAAAAATGTCAACCAAGTATCCAACCTTACCAAAATAATTTATCTAACCAAAGTTCACTATAACTCAATTACATACAAAGATATATCACTTATCTAACATCACAATCATACCTTAATTTCATACCAATATGTAAGATGGTTATATAAACAAAATATTATTCATAATATTTAGGGTTTTTTACATAAATAAATTTTAAAAAAATACTGAAATAGGTTGTCAGCTAGATTATTTACGAAAATGGTATTTTTTTTAGTCAAGCCTATCTGACAGGCGTAACTCTTTTTTTATATTATTTTTTTTGGTTTTTTAAAATAAAATATAATTTTTTATTTTTATTAAAAATATTTAAATTTATATACAGATAAAAATACGGTCAATGGGTAAAAATACGGGTAAAAAACCCGAAACAGGTCGCGCCTGTCAAATAGGTGCGACTAGGCATGCCTGACAGGTAGGCGCGAATGCTTTTGCCCCCCACGTGCCCGCACAATGCACACCCCCTGCGCCATTTGCTGCTACATGACCCCCTTGCTGCTGCATGCTACTGCCACTCAGCAGTACATGTATGTGTTGTCCCTTCAATGGGAAAAAGATTGCAAATGGGGGACCTTATAAGCATGGTCCCCCAAACCAAACACCCAAGCACTAGAAGAGAGAAAGAAAAGAGAGAAAGCAGAAGAAAAAATGAAGAAGAAGAAAAAATAAAAAGGTAATGTATTATTTTAGTATATAATTTTGTTTATAATTTGAAGAGTTTAATTAAGATGTGAATTTTTTGTTATTAATTATTATTTATAAATTATTTATGTTTAGTGTTTATGGTTTTAAGTTAATATTTTGTATGAGTGTAAATTTTTTGTTTGTTTATAATTATTTTAAAATTAATTTGTTAGTAATTTAGGATTATGTTATAAATTTTGTGTTTGTAATTATTTTAAAATTAATTTATTAGTAATTTAGGATTAATTTATAAATTATTGTGTTTAGTTTAGTATTTGGTGAGTTTTTAGTAATGTAAAATTATTTTGTTAAATATTTTGTTAGTAATTTAGGAGTATGTTATAAATTTTTGTGTTTGTAATTATTTTAAAATTAATGCATGAACATATCATTGTCATTGAATTAAACAATACTTTTTAGAGACACCATTTATTTGGATTACCATGATTAGAGAAATTAATTATACAATAATGAAATGAATCATATGTTTGTGTCATTGTCTTTTATGACAAGGAAGTCTTCAAACATTTTTCAATCTATGTAAATTGTTAGTGTTTAGTTATGTGTTTTGTGATTGTTTAGTAATGTAATTTTTAAAAATAATTTTATAGTTATTTTATTAGTAATTTATAATTAGGTTACATAAATTGTTAGTGTTTAATTTAGTGTTTTGTGATTTTTAATGTAATTTTTATATAATGTAATTTTATTTGATTTTTTAATTATTTGAAAATTTTATTGATTTATTAAAATGTTGATTAAATTTGTTGTTATATAATTTTATAGGTTGTTTGAAAGAAACTAACTGGTATGTTTTATTTCTATTTTATTTTTTTAATTAGTATGTTTTATGTTTAGATAGCTTATATTAATTTTAATTATATTATTATTGTAATCTAACATAAATTTTTTTATTGTAGGTAAATTATGAGAAATTATTAGATATTTACTGTGTTTTGTTTCTAAAATTTGAAATAATTTATTGTATTTTTGAAACAAATTAAATGAATTTATTTTTTAATTGCAGATTTACAAATGAGTTCTTTGATTAATAATAATAATAATAATAATAATAATAATAATCACATATCAAGTACTATTAATGAGATGGTAATAAAATTTTTATTTGATACTCATGTTATTTATGGAATTAAATTATATTGTATTAACTATTTTGCTAATTTAATAATGTCGGGCCTATATTGCATATTGAGGGGCCGTGTTAATAGTGTAGGGTTTCTGTCAGATGAACGCCTAATGCCATACTTGGAGTTAGCCGGGTTCGGATCAGCGACATTGATCTGGACTTTTGATCTGCGATACGACTTGATTTCTGCTTTAGTCGAGCGATGGCGTCCGGAGACTTACACATTTCATTTGTCGTGCGGGGAGTGCAATGAGACCCACACATTTCATTTGCCGTGCGGGGAGTGCACCATCACTCTAGAGGATGTTGCACTACAGCTAGGGCTCACCATCGACGAGAATGTGGTCACGGGCATAAGTTCAATCTCTATGAATTACTTGGATGTTCGCTAAGTGAGGGGAAATTTGCTAGTTTGAGGTTTTCATCGGTAAAGGCCAATTTTGAGTATTTTTCGAGTACTGCCAATAAATGGAAGGGATGTAGGCCGTTCGAGCTTACATTATGCACCTTATAGGGGGTGTACTCATGCCGGATGCAAACGGCAGTTCGGTTCATTTGATGTACTTACCTTTATTATCCAATTTGCATAACACCCGTTCATATAGTTGGGGGTCCGCAATGTTAGCCATACTGTATCGCGAACTTTGTCAGATAGATCCTTCTGTGATGGATATAGGTGGATGCCTCATACTGTTGCAATCGTGGGCACTTTACCGGATGTCATTCTTGACATCCATTAGTCACCAATCATATATATTTCCACTCATTAATAGGTGATGAATTTTTACTCGTTATAACAATTAGTTGGCTTTTTTTTCAGATTATATTGTTCTAACAATTTATTTTCGTAGATGGAGCACTAATCTGGGTATCGGGAGGCCATATACGGTTTAGATTTACCGTCTGATGATTGAGAATCATGCTGGAGAGGGGGTAAATTTTTTCAATATAAACTTAATTTTATTATTTTATCTCACTCGACCCGCATTAATATAAAAATGTTATTAATTATGCAGTTCATTTGGATGTCGTATTCTATTCCAAAAATTATGGCGATTATTCCCTCATCTCCCACGTCCACTCAAACCTATGGTGCATTAGCGCACCTGTTATCAATTTTTAGATAGTGGAGTGGTATCATAGCAATCGAGTACTCCGGTAGTTCGATTGCATACAGTATATCCCGACACTGCCAGTACGATTGGGCGAGATCCATGAGATGAACAGGAGGGGGAAGTATGTACATGATTGGGAAGAAGTACATGAAGAATATATTACGATGTGGAATAACCGATTGGGGACGGTACCTTAGACGGATCGTGCCTTGGATCTGCAACGCTTGTTAGAGTACATATAGTGATACTGTGAGATAAGGAAACCTTTTTTGTTCGGTGGGCGGTCGATGATAGTCCCTCCGCATAGGACACGAAATGGGCAACCCCTTCCAAATCCACATCATGCACTAAAGCCAGAGCTGGAAGCAGAGGTAGAACTACACTCTAGAGATAGTTCTTATCATCCAAATTTGGGGGGCGATGACTATTTCCCGGGCTTATTAGGCCACGAATATCATTTAGAGTTTGATATCTTCAGCCCACTACCACACTATAGTCATCCTGGCTTGTATCCACCTTAGTACTTCGCTCTTTCCGGCCAGTATCTACCGCCGTATCCACTCCTTCCGGTCTGTATCCACCGTCGTACTCCACTCCTCCCGGCCCATATCTACTTTCGTAATGACTTTGTATTTATGTAGTCAACTTTGTATTTATGTAATAACTTTTTTGCCATTTTATTTATCAATTTTATGGTTTTTTTTTTTGCAATTTAAATAAATAAACTTTATACTAACTTTGTAAGCCAAATTATATTAACTGCAAAAAATTGTAAACAAATTTTAAATTCAATCATCTCAACATGTAATGAACAACATCTTAATTTCTACCCGATCGCGACGATTGTCTAATATGGTAGTTTCGGAGCGGACATTTTCTCCGATTATGACTAGCTAATCTACATAAGCCACACAGCTTCCAGTCGAATTTCTCCCTAATGTACATATCATTATGGATTCTAGATGATTGCGGACAACCTTTCGGGTTCTTACGCAACCCTTTGTCTAGAACAAGGTCGAAGGTCGTCGGAGTAACCTCCAAAGTAGATAGGTTAAGAAGCACGGGGAACTCGTTCTCCCATACACGCAATGTGCATTTGAGGGTGTACACTTCATCGATAAATTGTTCTACATTGAGTGAGACTTTAGCATAAGCTGCCACGACATGTGGACAGGGATAATGAAGTGTCTGGAACCTCCTACAATCTCACCGTCTATTTTGGAGATCAACTCCGTAGGACCTAGGTAGTATACCGGGTCGACGACCGATAATCTCTGTAACTCGAAACGTTTCATTACGTCATGAATATACTTCTACATTAATCAACCTTGCCATCCGACGGTTTGCAACCATTGCATCTCTGACATCTTCGACAAACATGTGTCCTGCATCCATCTGGTCGACTTGTTGCTGACCTATTCTTGGCATCAATATAACACCTTTAATCTGTATCCGTCTCAGGAACAGGATCATAAGGCATTACAGAATAAAACGCAATTTCAAACAATTAAATAAAACATTTATATAATCGCATGAATATTTCGCGAAAATTGACTAAAATTTAAATCAAAAGCTATTACAACTCTTAATTTGAACATTTCATATCATTGATATATTTGGGTATATCGTTCACATGTATTAATAGCATACATATCACAAGAACAATTTCATATATGCGGCACTAGTAAAATAATAGTTTATACGAATCTCTAATTTATATATATCACACATCATTACCAAATAATATTAACTTTCGGTTATAAATAAACTCATTTCATTTTCTAGTCCATTCGACTTGTTGAAACCCAAATTTGCCCTACTCACTTAGCCCACTTAACCTATTTTCAAACCCATACCCGGAGCCCAATAATCAAGCCCAATTCTAATTAAATCCCCTAGCCCAAATACTACTAGCCCAAAACCTAAACTTAACCTAGCCCAATAACCAAACAAATCAAGAAACCCTAGCCCTAAGTTCAACCGACGCCCCACTTGCCCCTGACTGTCGGCCAACAGCTCTCTGCACCGACCCTCTGTCATCGCCGCTGATTTGTAACCTACAAACAAATCAAAGAGAAAGGGAGACCACAACACGCAAAGACAGATGATAGAAATAAGAAAAGATAATGGCATGTATTCGGATATATAAGGCCAAAAACAGAAAATGTAACAGGAAGAAAAAAAGGAAGAGAAAAGATAGAAAAACAAAAAGATATAAGCTTTAAGGTGATTTTCATGTTATTCATTTTATCTTTTATTATCTTTAGTTTATTTTTTTTTGTTTATTTTTTTATAAATACGAAAATAAAAAGAAAAAAATGAGAGGGTTTTACCGGAGTTACCTTGCGACTGCGTCGTCGCTCCACGATCTCATCGTCGGAGGCTTCTTCCCCGTGGCCGGAATCGTATCAAAACGGGGTAAAAAGGGGCCTTTCTCCTTTCGATTTCGTGGATTTGGAGTCTTCCACCTTTGGACCCATTCAAAAAGGGATCGATAAACCCCATCTTTGCGCTTCGACAAACACCGGATACGGAGGTGGTACGAGGGGAGGTGGAAAGCCAAGGGTCGGCCATGGGGAAGACTAAAGAGAGGAATGAAAAGGGAGAGAAAGCAGAGTGGCTCTCTGATTTTTCCTAAAACAGGGGCTGAAAGTGAAAAAAAAGGGTTTTGGTTTAGGTAATAGAGGCAAAACGGCACCATTTGGATGATTAAGGTTCAGAGGCCAAAACGACGTCGTTTTGGACCTCTAACCCTCGTGACCCGATCCGCACCCGTGGAGGATCCGCGCATTTTGGCCGAATGGTCTATTTGCGCATGGGATCCCTCTACTTTCTTAGCGTTGTTTCACTGTGGTCCTCCCTTTCCTTTTTATTTAAATTCGTCTCAAAAACTTCATTCTTAATTCAATTTTATCCTTTTTTACTTTTTCTCATTATTTTAATTTTAATAATATATGCTATTATATTTTATTACTATCATTATTATGTTTATTATTTATTAGCATTAGTATTATTTTCACTTAATACTTACATACATACATATATTATATAGTATTATTGATAGTTTCTTTTTATCTATTATTATTATTATTATTATTATTTTTCTTAACTCTATATTATGCATATATTCTTTAGATATATTAAGTATTTTTAAATTCTATATTCCGTACATATGTATTCATATTATATTATGTGTGTATTCTTGAATATTGTTAGTTATATTCTTATATTATCATATATATATATTTTAAATGCTATATTAAATGCATATATTATATACTGGTTTTTCCTCAAATATTATATTATATGTATTTAAATACTAATACTATGTATATATTATTTCATTTATTTTTATCCCTATTATGTTTATTATTAATATTAGTACATATATTTTATTATGTATGTATATATATATAATTTGTATATAGTATTATCATTTCTACTATCATATTTATTATTATATTTATTATTTTCACTATTACTTTTATTATCTGTATATACATAGATGTTTTTAAGTACTTATTATAAATATATAATTTTCTTACTATATTATTATGTATATCATTTTACTCATTTCTTCATTATTTTTTATTTATTATTTTAACATTCTTATATTATGTATATTATTATTTTTTACTATATTATGTTTTCATACATATTATGCATATGCATTTTTAATATTATATATGTATATATTTTAATATGTATGCGTATATATTTATGTAGTATTATTAATAGTCTTTTCTATTTCTAGTATGTATACATTATGTAAATATCATATTATGTGTATATATATATATATATATATATATATATTATATATATTATGTACATTTTAAAAAAATATATTATGTTGTTTATATGTTATTATGTATATATTTTGATATCATTAGTTATATATTTCTTTATACTATCTTATGTACATATTCCTAACATCATTGTTATTTTTATATATATACGTACTTATGTAGTATGTGTATATTTTTATATATATACTATTATCATTCTAATATAGATATATATTGTATATATTTTACATATATATTATGTACTTATTTTAATGTTTTCATGTATATATTTCTTAAACTATTCCATCTACGTATTTTTGATCATCTTATGTATATAAATTTCTCATATTATATTATATTATATAGTTTTTATTTGTTACTATTAAGTATAATGTGTGTAGCATCATTAATATTTTTAATGTCATGTTTTCACGACTATATTAACCATTATTATATGAGTATATATATATACATTGTTTCCATTTCATCTTTAATTCTCATATTACGTTTAATACAACATACATCTTTATCGTTTTTGATATTATTGTCACATTTATTATTTGCTTTGATATGTTTCTAGTTCTTTTATTTATTTTATTTCATATCAATTTGCTCTGCATTACTTCAAAAATCTTATTCTCGTTTTCTAATTAATTTTGATAAATAAGGCTATGTACCGATTTAACATTAAGCCATAGATTTCATCGCTATGTTGAATGAAATTTGTCGGCTCGTGTTAAAGACGGAACACCCTTCTAAAAAACCAAAAAAAAAAAACTAAAAATCCTCATTTGCAACTGGATCACTTCTAATGTTATATTGAACTCGTATTTTTGAAAATCAAGACAACATGTGTTTTACAATATACCAATTTTGGGCGTTGCGAGGGTGCTAATACCTTCCTCGCGCGTAACCGACTCCCGAACCCTACTTTACTCTGGTTTTCACGTAGACCTAAATTTAGCCTTCGTTTTTGTTCGAGAATAAATTTTCTTTTCAAAAAGATGATTTATTAGGTGTCCGATCACACCTAAAAAAGATCGGTGGCTACTCCCTCGTTATTTCAAAATCAAACTTCAATTTTCAAGTTTTCACTAAATCGCCACAATTAGCGACCAAGCAAAATTTTTATGTCGCTACAACTGGCGACTCCACTGGGGAATCCTTTTTGAGAGTCGTGTCTGGAGTTAAACTCGCGTTGTCAAAATTTTCAAAGTTCCTTGTTCAAATTAACATTTAGTTGTGATCCTCAAATTTTTGTTTTCAAAAAGTCTTGCATTCGCATTATGTTGTAAATGTTTTTCTAACTCATTTTTTCCTTTTTGTTTTTCAGCTTTAAGTTTTATGGTTTTAGTTTTGTAGTTTTTTAATAAAACGTAAAGGTTTGTGAGTTTCTCCCTACACACCGCGCACTTGCATAACATGAGCTCTCTACCCGGGCTCCGTCCGTTTAACTGAAAGTAAACGCTATGCCTTCGTGAGTTAACTCGTCCCTCCACACAGGCTAGTGAATACTTCCGGGTTACATATGACTTATGCTTTCGTGAGTTAACTTGTCCCTCTGCATAGGCATAAGTAAATGTAATCCCTTGAATTGAACTCGTGAGCTTGTGATGGGCTACGACCGAGGCTTCGTACTAATCTTAGTAGATGACAGTACGGGCAATTCGAGTACCTGAATAGAACCGAAACTGCATATAGTGAACCGTACGAGCCACCTAATTAGAGCCATGCCGAACCTCCGTCCGTTAATAGTCACCAAAATAATTACATGGGAGAAATGCCTCTTACCTTTTATTTCTTTGACATTTACGCTTTCTATTTTGATCTTCTGTAATTCATATTTGTGTACTAACCAAGATATTTGTCTGTGTTCTTATTTTGTATCATGCATTATAGGCATCATATTAGGAAGGTGTTGACTAGAGATTGGTTGCCAAAAAATGGGTTTCTAATGGAAGAGTCAATTATACAAACAACCGAGAAGAATGCCGTGGTTCAGGACTGGTTTCTAAAAACTCAGAAAGAAAAAGGGGATAGTCTAGTGGAGGGATGTATTGCCAATCTGCCCGAGTACGTAACTGTGAATGTTCGCCAGAATAACCTTGGAGATTTGGTTCGGGTTTGGAATCAGTGGGACTCAGACACTAGGGGTATTTTCGCTAAAAGATATGGGGACATAGCCAACTTAATTGCTGTCAACGTAGACGAACGATTGATCCAAGCCATGGTCAGATTTTGGGATCCGGCTTACCAATGTTTTACCTTCAATCAAGAGGATATGACTCTGACTATAGAGGAGTACGTTGCTTTGCTTCGTGTTGAAAATGCGCAATTCTATAAAGTGTATGTGAAGGAGCCTAAGCCGATGACCTTAAAAAAAAAGTTAGTGAGATTAACAGACATGACTGACGCATGGGCCGAAAAACAGATAAAGAAAAAGAATGAAACCATTTGCATTCCATGGCCTTCCCTACGCGATTTGGTTCTGAACCATCCCGACATGTTGAAAAGGATAAATCTATTTACTTTATCCATTTACGGTTTAATCATCTTTCCGAAAGTCCTTGGACACATAGAAGTTGTGGTGGTGGATTTCTTCGAAAGATTAAAGCAAGGAATCAACCTTGTCCCGACTATCTTAGCCGAGACCTTCAGATCCTTAAACAATTGTAGAAAAGTGGGGAAGGGATGCTTTATTGGATGTGCGCAATTGCTTAATGTTTGGATTTTGAGCCATTTCTGGAAAGTAGAGCGCACACTGTACCACATGTTTTAAAAAACTTTCACCCCGTTGGAGGCCTATCTTGAGAGAGAATGGCCAAAGGGTGTCACCGAAGAGCATTGGGTTTCAGTTTTTCAGAACCTTCGAGCTGAAGATGTAACCTGAATAGCACCGTGGATCCGGCCTTCGGTTCTGTTATACAAGGCTGGAAATCAAGATTGGGTCCCACTCCTCGAGTTATGGGGAGGAATTGGATATGCCCCGCTATTAGTCCAAAGGCAATTTTCTTCGCGACAATTCATACCCGTCACGGGAGGATTAGCACAGTCCAAGTTTGCTTTTACAGGTGAGGGATATATGAAGAGGGTTCGAGCTATTGCAAAGTCTTGGAAAAGAATTCATCTCATGGAATTAGCTTTATAAGCTGACACTTTTACCCAAGATTATGACATATGGAGGAAGCAACGGGTGAACAGTTAACAAATCTCGTCAACAAACTACACCGTCCAAAATCCTTTCTCGGAAGAAGTGCTATCTGAGTTAGAAATGGTAAGACAATAATTTGAACGAGAAAAGGTCAAGATGTCTCGGGACCTTAGTGCTCTTCAAGAGGAAAACTACCAATTGAAGATCGACGTTCAGATTGAAAAATCCAGAACCGAGAAAGTACAAAAAGAAGCTGAAGTCGTAAGAAATGACTTAAGGGATCTCCATCTGGAAAATAAGAAGTTAAGAGGCACAATAAAGAACAGTGGGCTGGGCAAGTCGTCGGCAGAATGGAAAGAAGAAATTAGCAACATCAAATGAGGGATGGAATTCTGGAAAGGGAAAGCGAAGAAAGAGGAGGAAAAGGCTGCGGGCTATGATAGAACTAAGGAGGAAGAACGCCGAATATGAAACTGTGTTTGCTGAACTTATGATTAGTCAGTCCGAATGCCGAGAACTAAAAGTGAGAATACGAGAATTAGAAGATATGCTGTAAGATCATCAACAATAGCTAGATACTCTTTTAGAGGCTTTGGAAGAAAATAATAGTCAGTATGATAGAGACACTCGTGCTTACAAAGAAGGCCTCCAAGAAAAAGAAATGCAACTCAGCTATTTGATCAATGAAATTCGTGGAGTAGCCATGCACGTGGTACAATTATCGGAAGAAGCTGAAATTCTCATTTGCCAATTCCCTCCAAGTCAAAGATCGAACATATCAGAATTCTTAGTACGAGTAAAGAAATATGGCGATATAGCAAGGAAGTTTGTGTAATAGCTGAATCAAAAATGGAAAAATGTTTTGTAATGAACTCTTTTGATGAATGAAATGCCTAAATAGGGGCTATCTTGAAATCAACACCAACTTCTTGCATTTCTTTCATGACTAACATTCATTTGACATTTATGCATTCATTCATTCATTCATTCATTCATTGCATATCCCATAATCGTTCGCTGAGGTTAAAACATACAATTCGCAATTGTAATATCACAAGACTGGAACCACGTCATTCATATAGAACGCGCCGACAAGCTAGAGTAATGGAGGCTGAATTCAATGAAAGGGTTGAAAGGATGAAAAGAATTTAAAGGGAATTACAAGAGCAGTTAGCTAAGTCGCAGCAAAAGACAAGAGACTTAATGGTGAGGTCTCGAGAAGAATCGCTCGAACAAAGGGACCAAATAGCTAAGATGATGGAAATGATGTCGGCTCTAGTAAAAGGAAAGGGACCTATGAACCCTGACATTGTGGAACCACAGTCAAGGGTTAATCATGATTAGGATCCGCCCCATCTACCAGGATTTACTCCACCGCACGCCCACGCAACACAAAGAGGGTACGTTCAATGGGAACCTACAGGCCTAGAGCAACGACCTGCGCCACCTGCTCATCTGGGGTAAGGAACGTTCGTATCAAACCCGAGGGCTAGTCCTGCTGCTCCACTCGTTCCAGATTTAGATGATCCAGTAGAGATAGCCAGGTTGAAATTAGATAATCACGATGGGAATGAGAAGTATAGGAGCTTAGAGGAAAGACTCAAAGCGATAGAAGGCATTGAAGTCTTCTCCGCATTAGGTGCTAAAGAACTCAGTTTGGTACTTGATCTAATTCTGCCTCCGAAGTTCAAGGTGCCTGATTTTGAAAAGTACGATGGGATAAGATGCCCAAAAGCGCATCTCATCATGTTCTGCAGGAAAATGACTGGCTATGTGAACGAAGATAATCTACTCATACATTGTTTTCAAGGTAGTCTAGTAGGATCAGCTCTTTGGTGGTACAACCAGCTTAGTAGGGAAAAACTCCGATCCTGGAAGGACTTGGCATCGGCATTTTGTGAGCAGTACAAGCATGTATCAGATATGGTGCCAGACTGGATGACTTTGCAAATGATGGAGAAAAAGCCATCGGAAACTTTTAGACAGTATGCGCAGAGATGGAGGGACGTATCGGCCCAAGTGGAACCCCCACTAACAAAAACGGAGATAACCGTTCTCTTTATCAACACTTTAAAGGTGCCGTTTTATGACAAACTAGTGGGAAGTGCCACGAGGAACTTTGCAGATATTGTAATATCCGGTGAGCTTATAGAGAATGCCGTCAAGAGCGGTAGAATGAAAGGTCAAGAAAGTTCAAGAAGGGTAGCCTCATGAAGAAGAAAGAACCAGAAGTCCATATGGTGGGAATGGGAAGCCGTTATACCCCTAATCCATATCCAAACCCACCCCGACCTCGAAATTATCTACCTCCGAATTTTTATTATTCCCCTCAAACCCCTTATTACCAAGCACCACCTCCTTCCTACCCCATATACGCCACGAAAAACCAAAGACCTATCACCACATTCCCACAAAACACTGTACCCGCTCAAAGCCAACCCAGAAATGAACCAAGACCCGCAAGGTCCAATCCCGAGAGACCGCAATTTACTCCTATCCCTGTGTCGTATGGGGAATTATACCCAAAACTTTTGGAGAAACAACTAAAATCTCCCCATTACATGGCACCCCTTAAACCTCCATACCCGAAGTGGTACGATCCAAACGTTAGTTGTGCATACCATGCTGGGAACCAGGGGCATTCCACGGAGAATTGCCTAGCCTTTAAGAGGAGAGTTTAAGGACTTATTGATGCAGGCATCCTACGATTCGATAGCGCCAGTAATGCAACAGGGAACCCGTTCCCTAACCATACCGAAGGGAATGTGAGCGCAGTGGGGAAAGAGGACGAATGGCAAGTCAGAAGATATGTTTCGGAAATAAGGATGCCTCTGCAGAAAATCTGGAAGGTACTGATTAAGAAAGGATTGCTCTGTCACCCCGACAGATTTCTCGGAGAAGAAGGTCAAAGTTTTTGCGATTTCTATGGAATTGTAGGACACGACATTCAATCGTTTAAGGAATTTAAAAGGTTGCTCCAAGACCGGATGGATAATAAGGAGATTAAGGTCCTTAACAAAAGGGAAGAGGCCAACGAAAGAGAAGTATGCGCCCCTGACAGCCAATCATCAGATCTCTCTTATAGCGCTGATCGACTGTTATTAATTTATTACGACGCGAAAAAGGAGCCGGTGAAACCAAAAGTGATAATCGAAGTACCATCTCCTTTCCCTTAAAAGGACGATAAGACGGTACCGTGGAAATATGATGTCAACATCGTCACACCTGAAGTTGAAAAGTCCAAAGCCACAACTGGAGATGTTGGGGAGGTAGGCCATTTTACCCGCAGTGAGTGGTGCTATTCTAAAGAAGTCGAGCCGGCAGAGAAGAATAGTGACTTGAAACAGAAAGGAAAAACACCAATGCCTGTGACCGAAGATGAGCATGAAACTGTGCCTGAACTAGAAGCTAAAAAGCCTGTGGACGAGGAGGAAGCACAGGAATTCTTAAAATTTATCAAGTATAGTGAGTACAACGTGGTGAAACAATTGAGTAAGCAGCCAGCACGAATCTTGGTATTATCTCTACTGTTAAATTCAGAGCCACACCGGAACGCCTTGTTAAAAGTGTTGAATCAAGCTTACGTGGCAAACAATATATTCGTTGAGAAGCTTGACAGATGGGTGAATAACCTAAACGCGGATAATTTTATTTCTTTCAGGGATGATGAAATACCACCCAATGGTAGAGGCTCCGTAAAAGCATTGCATATCACAACCCGCTGCAAGGGTTACGTAATACCGAACGTGCTCATCGACAATGGGTCTGCACTCAACGTCATGCCCTTGGCCACGCTTTCCAGAATTCCAATGGATCTGTCCTATTTAAGGCCCTGTCATTCCACAGTAAGGGCATTCGATGGGACAAAACGTGAAGTCATGGGGAAGATTGAGATCCCTCTAGAGGTGGGTCCTTATATAAATGATGTTGAATTTCAAGTCACGGACATTACACCATCATACAATTGCCTCTTGGGAAGACCTTAGATTCATTCTGCTGGAGCAGTTCCGTCCTCTCTCCATCAAAAAGTGAAATTTATCATGGATGGCTGTTTGGTCACTGTCGAGGGAGAAGAAGACATAGTAGCATCTATTTCTACCGACGCACTATACATTGAAGTGAGTAAAGATGCTATAGAGTGTTCCTTTCGATCCTTTGAATTTCTCAATGCCACATTCGTCGTTGAGGGAAACAGAATTCCCGTGCCAAAACTGTTGAGAAATACCAGAATGGGTGTCAAAATGACTGTAGGAAGGGGAGCTCGAGCGAGAAAAGGTTTAAGGAGATATCTGCAATGAATAGTCAGGGCTTTAAAGCCAATACACCACAAGGCCCGATACGGTTTGGGATTCCAACCGAACATGCGTCAAAAATAGAAACAGTGGAAGAAAGATCAATAAAAAAGGATCGCAAGAACCTTAGGCCGAGAAATAGAATAGGAGCTCATAATGTACCCTCCTTTGTCAAAAACATTTACATCTACAGGGATGATATACCCCGGACAGGATAATCCATGAAGCACGATGTTATTAATTGAAAGGGGTCTTCAGAATGTTAGTATAAATGTCATTGACAAAGGAAGTGATGCAATTAAAGATGTTTCAACGATACGCCCTTGTCCTCCTGGATTTGTTTTAAACAATTGGACTGCTGTGGAGCTCCTTGTAGTTTCTAAATCTTCTCCAGAGTAATGCTCAATATTAACACTATTCTTTTTTGTGTGTCCCTAAGTAATAGAGGGATTCTTTTGTAAGAGCTTATGATTCGCTCTTTATCATTTAAATGAACATCAATGAAGATGCATTTTGTCACGGTCTCTCGCTTTATCGCTAATTTCATAATCATTTTTTCATTTCATAGCCTATCCTTACATTTGCCTCATGCCATGCCATAACATTTCATTTTTTCGTTCCAATACTTGGATGCCCTTCTATAGTTTCTTTTTCCATTCAACTTTCAGGTGCTCAGATATCAATGGCAAGAACAAACCCGTTGTGAGTCCTGAAATCGATTTTGAGAAGGCTGTTTGTTTAGGAGAATTCGAAACCGAAGAAAATGCTGAAGACTATGTCTCGTCTTCTAGCTTGCTAAGAATGGTGGAACAAGAGGATAAACAAATTTTACCTCATCAAAAATCTGTTGAAACAATAAATTTGGAAACTGAAGAAAAGAAGCAAGAAGTGAAGATTGGCACCTCTATTTCAGGGGGCACCAGGCATAATTTGATTGCTTTGCTCCACGAGTACAAAGATATATTCGCATGGTCATATCAAGATATGCCAGGATTGGATGAAGATGTAGTGGTCCATAAGCTCCCATTAAAGCCGGAATGCAAACCCATTCAACAAAAGCTAAGACGGATGAGACATGAGATATTGTTGAAAATAAAAGAGGAAGTCAAGAAGCAATTTGATGCTGGCTTCCTACAAGCCTCCAAATATCCAGAATGGGTGGCTAACATAGTCCTGGTGCCAAAGAAGGACGGCAAAGTACGAATGTGCATGGATTATCGTGACCTAAATCGAGCGAGTCCTAAAGATAATTTTTCTTTACCACACATTGATACATTGGTGGATAACACAACAAAACATTCATTGTTTTCCTTCATGGATGGATTCTCAGGGTATAATCAGATCAAGATGGCCCCTGAGGATATGGAGAAAACTACTTTCGTAACAATGTGGGGAACATTTTGCTACAAGGTAATGCCATTCAGATTAAAGAATGCTAGGGCAACATATCAGAGGGCTATGGTGACGTTATTCCATGACATGATGCATAAGGAAATAGAGGTCTACGTCGACGATATGATTGCTAAATCCCGAGGGGAAGAAGAGCATGTAGTGAACCTGAAGAAGTTGTTCGACAGACTGAGAAAGTTTCAGTTAAAGCTTAATCCAGCCAAATGTATGTTTGGGGCTACCTCGGGAAAGTTGCTAGGCTTCATTGTCAGTGAAAGAGGTATCGAGGTTGCTCCAGATAAAATAAAAGCCATTCAAGAGTTACCACATCTGTGCACGCAAAAGGAAGTCAGAGGATTTTTGGGGAGGTTAAATTACATCGCTCAGTTCATCGCTCAACTGACCAACTAGTGCGACCCAATTTTTCAACTCCTTCGAAAACATAATCCGGGAGAATGGAACGAGGAATGCCAGATGGCCTTTGATAAAATAAAACAATACTTGTCTAATCCTCCAGTGCTAGTACCGCCAACTCCGGGAAGACCATTGATATTGTATTTGACTGTGTTCGAAAATTCAATGGGCTGCGTACTAGGGCAACACGACGAGTCAGGAAAGAGAGAAAAGATGATCTACTACCTCAGCAAAAAGTTTACTGAATATGACTCAAAGTATTCGTCCATTGAAAAATATTGTTGCGCTCTGGTTTGGGTAGCTCGGAGACTCAGGCAATATATGTTGTATCATACGACATGGTTAATTTCAAAGCTGGATCCAATAAAGTACATGATGGAATCACCTGCACTCTCAAGAAGAATGGCACGATGGCAGATCTTACTATCGGAGTACGACATCATCTATGTGAGTTAAAAGTCGATAAAAAGAAGTGCAATAGCTGATTTCTTAGCAACTCGAACAACGGAGGAATACGAGCTATTGAGATTTGATTTCCCGGATGAAGACTTGATGTGCATCGCGAAAAAAGAATTCGAGTCACCAAAAGAGAAGTCATGGAAGATGAGCTTTGATGGTGCATCAAATGCATTGGGGCACGGGATTGGAGCAGTCTTAGTATCACTAGAAGGGAACCATTATCCGTTCACTGCCAGGCTGAATTTCTTCTGTGCTAATAACATAGCGGAATATGAGGCCTGTATCATGGGACTTCGTGCAGCAATTGAACAAAATATCAAAACTTTAGAGGTATACGGAGACTCAACATTAGTGATTTACCAAATTCGTGGAGATTGGGAAGTGAGAGATTCGAAATTAGTTAAATACAGCGATCTAGTGGCAGGACTGATCAAAGAATTCAAAGAAATAACTTTTAATTACTTCCCACGAAGAAAACCAATTGGTGATGCCCTAGCCACTTTGGCTTCAATGTTCAAAGCAAACAAAGAAACAGAAATAATGCCTCTTCAAATGAGCATATATGAAGTCCCTGCACATTGTTTCAGCATTGAAAAAGAGCCAAATGGACGGCCATGGTTCCATGATATCTTAGAATATATCAAGAATCAAAGGTATCCCGAACAAGCAAATGAGAACGACAAAAGAACAATCAGAAGAATGGCAGCGAGATTTGTTCTTGATGGGGACATCCTGTACAAAAGAGGAAAAGATCAAGTGCTCTTGAGATGCGTGGATGCTGTTGAAGCTAGAAAAATACTTGAAGATGTCTATGAGGGAATCTGTAGGACACATGCCATTGATTTCACTATGGCCAGGATGATTATGAGACTCGGTTATTACTGGTCGACAATAGAAAGCGACTGCATTGGTTTTGCAAGAAAATGCCACAAATGTCAAATTTACGGCGATAAGATTCATGTAGCCCCTTCGCCCCTTCATGTTATGACTTTTCCGTGGCCTTTTTCTATGTGGGGCATGGATGTTATAGGTCCAATTTCCCCAAAAGCTTCTAATGGACACCGATTCATTTTTGTGGTCATTGATTACTTCACAAAATGTATAGAAGCCGCTTCGTTTGCCAATGTAACGAAGACTGCAGTTTGCAGGTTTTTGAAAAAAGAAATAATTTGTCAATATGGTTTGCCTGAAAGAATCATTTCAGATAACGCCATGAATCTGAACAACAAGATGATGAAGGAGGTGTGTGAAAAATTTCAAATAAAGCATCATAACTCATCACCTTATCGCTCGAAAATGAACGGAGCTGTTGAAGCGGCCAACAAGAATATTAAGAAGATTATTAGGAAAATGACCGAGACATACAAAGAATGGCATGAGAAGCTACCATTCACTCTGTATGCATATTGCACATCTGTGAGGACATCTACGGGAGCAACTCCTTTCTCTCTGGTTTATGGAATGGAAGCTGTGCTACCTATCGAAGTTGAGATCCCTTCTCTACAAGTCCTAATAGAGTTGAAATTAGAGGAAACAGAATGGGTTCGAGCTCGATATGACCAGTTAAACCTTATCAAAGAAAAACGTTTGAAGGCAATCTGTCATGGACAGATGTACCAGAAGAGAATGATCGTGGCTCATGACAAGAAAGTACAGCCAAGAGAATTCCACGAAGGAGAACTCGTGCTGAGAAAGATTCTCCCAATACAAAAAGACCTGCGAGGAAAATGGGCACCAAATTGGGAAGGACCATACGTCGTGAAGAAGGCATTCTCGGGTGGAGCTTTAATTCTCACCGAGATGGATGGGAAGGAGTTACCGAATCCAGTGAACTCAGATGCTGTGAAGAAATATTATGCTTGAAGAAAAAGAAAATCAATATGAATACCTGAAAGGGCATCTTAAAAAAAAAAAAAAAGAAAGGGGATCAAGGCGAAAACCCGAAAAGGAGTCTTAATTAACACAAAAGATTAGGATGAAAATCCGAAAGGGCGCCCTAATGAAACAAACACTGGGCTTAAAAAGCAAGGCATTTCGAACGGTGGGTCAAACAGCGAGACTACGATATTTGAAACATTTTTGAAAGCTCGAAATTTTCTGCGCAAGAAGCCATGCTCGAAAAGTTTCTTGATTGAAGAACGTGGAAGAGTTCATGTATTGAATATCTAGAGCATTTGTAACCGTTGAATGCGATCCCCTTCCTCTTTATGATACCTTTTACTATTCTTGGTTAACTTTCTTTATTTGTTACCTTTGAAATAAATGAATGTGAGGTACCTTTTTGTCCCCCCTGGCCATTTTCATGCATCTCATTATGTGGTTTATTTATATGATAAATAGTGAAATGACATACTCTAAGCAAAAGAAATGTTAAAGCATTACTTGGATGAAAATTTGACAAATATAAGAGCCTCAAACCAAGAACAAAGTTCAACTAGGGGCAAAAGAGTGATATTTGAGAAACGTCGATTACTCGTGAAGCTTGAAGACGGGTACAAAGCCTGAAGAGAAAGTCAGGAGCTGAAGTCATGAATACAGATCATCATGAAAAATCATGACGAAAAAGGACATACGACAAACATGCCTAAGGCGCATAGCATAATCATGTAGGCATAAAGACATTTAAGATAAACATGTGCATATCATGATAACATTACGCATGACATATACAGGTACTCTAGTAGAGCAAGAAGATGTGATGATAGTTGTATTGAATCAAAGAAAAAGACATCTGAGTTCAACAAATTTTGGTATTTTGATGTTTTTATCTCTGTCTTTCAAAATTCAACTCATATTGCGAGAGGTGAGTTGAGCCTCAGGATACGCTGAGGTAATTTCAAATTCTGTTTGTTAAAAAATCAACTCATATTGCGAGAGGTGAGTTGAGCCTCGGCCCACGTGCTGAGGTATTTTCAATTTCTATTTTTCAAATTTCTGTTTTCAGAAAACAACTCATATTACGAGAGGTGAGTTGAGCCTCAAGACATGTTGAGGTATTTTCAATTTATGCTTTTCAATTTATGTGTTTCAAAAAAATCAACTCATATTGCGAGAGGTGAGTTGAGCCTCAGGGCACGCTGAGGTATGTTCAGTTTTTGTTTTTTAATTTATGTTTCAAAAAAATCAACTCATATTGCGAGAGGTGAGTTGAGCCTCAGGACACGCTGAGGTATTTTCAATTTTTGTTTTTCAAAAAAATCAACTCATATTGCGAGAGGTGAGTTGAGCCTCAAGACACGCTGAGGTATTTTCAAATTCTGTTTTTCAATTTATGTTTTTCAAAAAAACCAACTCATATTGCGAGAGGTGAGTTGAGCCTCAGGACACGCTGAGGTATTTTCAATTTCTGTTTGTCAAAAAATCAACTCATATTGCGAGAGGTGAGTTGAGCCTCAGGGCACGCTGAGGTATGTTCAGTTTTTGTTTTTTAATTTATGTTTCAAAAAAATCAACTCATATTGCGAGAGGTGAGTTGAGCCTCAGGACACGCTGAGGTATTTTCAAATTCTGTTTTTCAAATTTTGTTTTTCAAAAAAATCAACTCATATTGCGAGAGGTGAGTTGAGCTTCAGGACACGCTGAGGTATTTTCAATTTCTGTTTCTCAAAAAATCAACTCATATTGCGAAATGTGAGTTGAGCCTCAGAACACGCTGATGTATTTTCAATTTGAGCCTTTTAATTTTTGTTTTTCAAAAATCAACTCATATTGTGAGAAGTGAGTTGAGCCTTTTAATTTCTGTTTTTCAAAAATCAACTCATATTGCGAGAGGTGAGTTGAGCCTTTTAATTCCTGTTTTTCAAAAATCAACTCATATTGTGAGAAGTGAGTTGAGCCTTTTAATTTATGTTTTTCAAAAATCAACTCATATTGCGAGAAGTAAGTTGAGCCTTTTAATTTTTGTTTTTCAAAAAAAATCAACTCATATTGCGGGAAGTGAGTTGAGCCTTTTAATTTCTGTTTTTCAAAAATCAGCTCATATTGCGAGAAATGAGTTGAGCTCAGGATCACATGCCGAGTGAAGAATAAAGATTGAAGCTGATTGAAGACGTTAGATTCTGTCTCCCTAAAGTTGTAATAGAGCTGATCGAGGATATCAGACCTTGCTTTTCTAAAGTTGCAGAAGAAAAGACTACAAATCTTATCTCATTAAAGCAGTAGAAGAGCAGATTGAAGTTGTGGTGAAGCAGATCGAAGCCACAAATCGCATATATTTGAAGCCACATTGGAATAGATTGAAGACACAAGGCATATATCAGAAGATGCAGTGGATTGAACCAAAGCTACAAGATGAGGTGGACTAGAACGAGGCTACCTGAAGAAGAGGAACACCAAACAAACCGAAACTCAGCCAGACTGGGCAAATTTGGTCTTCTTTGAAAGTCTTTGCTCTATTTTGTTACACGAAAATGAGCAAAGAGGGGAAGCTGTTGAAACCCAAATTTGCCCTACTCACTTAGCCCACTTAACCCATTTTCAAACCCATACCCGGAGCCCAATAATCAAGCCCAATTCTAATTAAATCCCCTAGCCCAAAAACTACTAGCCTAAAACCTAAACTTAACCTAGCCCAATAACCAAACAAATCAAGAAACCCTAGCCCCTAAGTTCAGCCGATGCCCGACTTGCCCTTGACTGTCGGCCAACTGCTCTCTGCACCGACCTTCTGTCACTGCCGCTAATTTGTAACCGGCAAACAAATCAAAGAAAAAGGGAGACCATGACACGCAAAGACAGATGATAGAAATAAGAAAAGATAATGGCATGTATTTGGATATATAGGGCAAAAACAGAAAATGTAACAGGAAGAAAAAAAGGAAGAGAAAGGATAGAAAAACAAAAAGATAGAAGCTTTAAGGTGATTTTCATGTTATTCATTTTATCTTTTATTATCTTTAGTTTTTTTTGTTTTTTTATAAATACGAAAATAAAAAGAAAAAAAGGAGAGGGTTTTACCGGAGTTACCTTGCGACCGCGTCGTCGCTCCACGATCTCATCATCAGAGGCTTCTTCTCCGTGGTCAAAATCGTATAAAAACGGGGTAAAAATGGGCCTTTCTCCTTTCGATTTCGTGGATTTGGAGTCTTCCACCTTTGGACCCACTCAAAAAGGGATTGACAAACCCCATCTTTGCGCTTCGACAATCACCGGATACGGAGGTGGTACGAGAGGCGGTGGAAAGCCAAGGGTCGGCCATGGGGAAGACTAAGGAGAGGAATGAAAGGGAGGGAGAGCAGAGTGGCTCTCTGATTTTTCCTAAAACAGGGGCTGAAAGTGAAAAAAAAAGGGTTTTGGTTTAGGTAATAGAGGCAAAACGGCACCGTTTGGATGATTAGGGTTCAGAGGCCAAAACGACGTCGTTTTGGACCTCTGACCCGCGTGACCCGATCCGCGCCCGTGGAGGATCCGCGCATTTTGACCGAATGGTCTATTTGCACATGGGATCCCTCTACTTTCTTGGCGTTGTTTCACTGTGGTCCTCCCTTTCCTCTTTATTTCGAATTCGTCTCAAAAACTTCATTCTTAATTCAATTTTATCTTTTTTACTTTTCTCATTATTTTAATTTTAATACTATATGCTATTATATTTTATTACTATCATTATTATGTTTATTATTTATTAGCATTAGTATTATTTTCACTTAATACTTACATACATACATATATTATATAGTATTATTGATAGTTTCTTTTTATCTATTATTATTATTATTATTTTCTTAACTCTATATTATGTATATATTCTTTAGGTATATTAAGTATTTTTAAATTCTATATTACGTACATATGTATTCATATTATATTATGTGTGTATTCTTGAATATTGTTAGTTATATTCTTATATTATCATATATATATATATATATATTAAATGCTATATTAAGTACGCATATATTATATACGGTTTTTCCTCAAATATTATATTATACGTATTTAAATACTAATACTATGTATATATTATTTCATTTATTTTATCCTATTATGTTTATTATTAATATTAGTACATATATTTTATTATGTATGTATATATATATAATTTGTATATAGTATTATCATTTCTACTATCATATTTATTATTATATTTATTATTTTCACTATTACTTTTATTATCATTATATACATAGATGTTTTAAGTACTTATTATAAATATATAATTTTCTTCTTGTATTATTATGTATATCGGTTTTACTCATTTCTTCATTATTTTTATTTATTATTTTAACATTCTTATATTATGTATATTATTATTTTTTTACTATATTATGTTTTTATACATATTATGCATATACATTTTTAATATTATATATGTATATATTTTAATATGTATGTATATATTTATGTAGTATTATTAATAGTCTTTTCTATTTCTAGTATGTATACATTATGTAAATATCATATTATGTATATATATATATATATATATATTATGTACATTTTAAAAAAAATATTATGTTGTTTATATGTTATTATGTATATATTTTGATATCATTAGTTATATATTTCTTTATACTATCTTATGTACATATTCCTAACATCATTGTTATTTTTTATATATATACGTACTCATGTAGCATATGTATAGTTTTTATATATATACTATTATCATTCTAATATAGATATATATTGTATATATTTTACATATATATTATGTACTTATTTTAATGTTTTCATGTATATATTTCTTAAACTATTCCATCTACGTATTTTTGATCATCTTATGTATATACATTTCTCATATTATATTATATTATATAGTTTTTATTTGTTACTATTAAGTATACGTATGTGTAGCATCATTAATATTTTTAATGTCATGTTTTCATGACTATATTAACCATTATTATATGCGTATATATATACATACATTGTTTCCATTTCATCTTTAATTCTCATATTACGTTTAATACCGCATACATCTTTATCATTTTTGATATTATTGTCATATTTATTATTTACTTGATATTTTTCTAGTTCTTTTATTTATTTTTATTTTATGTCAATTTGATCTGCATTACTTGAAAATCTTATTCTCGTTTTCTAATTAATTTTGATAAATAAGGCTATGTACCGATTTAACATTAAGTCATAGATTTCATCGCTATGTTGGATGAAATTTGTCGGCTCGTGTTAAAGACGGAACACCCTTCTAAAAAACCAAAAAAAAAAAACTAAAAATCCTCATTTACAACCGGATCACGACTAAATGTTACATTGAACTCGTATTTTTGAAAATCAAGACAACATGTGTTTTACAAGATACCAATTTTGGGCGTTGCGAGGGTGCTAATACCTTCCTCGCGCGTAACCGACTCCCGAACCCTACTTTACTCTGGTTTTCACGTAGACCTAAATTTAGCCTTCGTTTTTGTTCGAGAATAAATTTTCTTTTCAAAAAGATGATTTATTAGGTGTCCGATCACACCTAAAAAAGATCGGTGGCGACTCCTTTGTTATTTCAAAATCAAACTTCAATTTTCAAGTTTTCACTAAATCGCCACAATTAGCGACCAAGCAAAATTTTTACGTCGCTACACGACTAATATAAATGATTTATACAAATTTGCGAACCAGTAAATTTACATAAATAATCACACTTATGAAGATTTAAACGTACATACTTCTATATGGTTGATATGGTAATATGCATTACTAAATTCATGCGTATCACATCATCGTTGCTGCAATCATATTTAAATGTAAGTACACATGCATGACTTTAATTAAATCCAACATATTATATGCCCATCTCATATATTAGAATTCCTACTAAATAAATCATATATAGTCTATTTCTAAATTTTCATGAACATACATGCCGAAATACAATTGAACAAAATACCTCATTGAAGTTTATCAACTATCCAATCATGAAAACAATTATCCACACACCATTCGTACATTTACATTTTACGAAATAAATAATATATCATTATAAGCTTTAAACCTTTTCAAAATCCAATCTTGAATAAAAAAATACCAAGCCATAAGTATTACCTTATTAAATAAGAAAAAAACATTTTTACTAAGTTCATGAGCATGTTTCACCTATGAATTATCATAGTCGAAACAACCACAAACCTTTTAAAACCACCGCTCCTTGTCCAAACATCCAACATTTACCTCGTATAATGAGCATACACAGCATGCAACTTATAACCATAATTAATATAGACCATGCCCAGCATATTTAAATTCAAACATATTAATTAGCCAATTTCGCATGGCTTTATACACAACCAAAATTCATCATCCCAAAACACACTTTAGCCTATACATGTCATAATTCGAATTTAACTTATAAAGGTACCTAAAATAGTAGATAGTATGATGAACTTCGCAGAAGATCCCTAAGCTTGTAACTTGATTTCCAAAATCTATAAAGCAAACAAATATGCACACAGTAAGCTATTATAGCTTAGTAAGTCATAAGCAAATAGTAGACCTAACAAAGTATTTAACTCAATTAGGCTAACCAATATTTATAGTAACTATACACCATTAGTTCAACTTATAACTTGAAAATATATCTATATATATACATTCGTACATGAACATTGTCTTGGCCAAATAGTCAAATAACCAAATTGTCTATTTATCACTCAATTTTCCAACCACTTGTTTTTACCCTATCGAATACACATATTCCTTTATATACAAGTTCAAGAGTCAAAATATCACAACAAGTAATTACATTCCTTACTTGGTCGAATACTCACTTGAACAATTAAGCATATTAATAGTCAACTTCCCAACACAACTACTTATGTAGCACCCCAAACCCGGCCCAGAAGTTATGGCCGGATCCAGCATGCCACATCAAAAACGTAAAAAAAAAAAAATTCCATTCTAAGTCTAGAAAATCGTACTTGATGTTCAAAAGATTAATTCATTAAGGGTTAAAGTGAATGGAAGCTGTGCACCAGGTAGGAAACCAGAAAAGAGGTGGTGAGTCCATCGGACTGCTTAAGTACCAACCTCCCTTCGGATCCAATCCTAGACATGCATACCGCCATTGCCACACCTTAACGTCATGGATATTTCTAGGAAACCGATTCGATTAAGTCATTTTTAGGAAAAGTGATTAATTTTGGAAAATACTTTCATTGCGGAAGCTTTGCTTGTTGTCGTGTTATTTTGAAATCAACTGTTGTTTTTGAAAACGCGCCCTAAAGCTATCTAATTTCAACAGTTAAAATAAGTATTACCTATCTTAGTAATACATAATAAAACCATCAAAATAAATAAGCGGCTTTATTACATTTAAAAGCCCAAAACCTCAAACGTAATTAAAAAGATGTCTAGTTCACCAGAAGAAAATCAAACTTTCAGAACGGGTGGCCACTCCGAATTCCCTCACAGCTCCAAGCCCACTATGGTTGGGGATTTCCTGCGTGGATGAAAATAAAAGGGGTGAGTTTGGGGAAACTCAGTGTGTAAGGAAAACCCATTCAAAGCCCAAGTCAGCTCAAGCCTATTGGGCCTAAGCCCATTCAGGTAACAGTGGTACTAGGCCAGAGCCCTTTTCAAATTACAATAAACTGGGCCTTAGCCCTTATTCAGATAATGATGGCCCATAGGCCCATTTCAAAATACATGCAACATCAATAACATATGCAAGCCCATTTAGGTAATAGTGGTATCGGGCCGAGCCCTTTTCAGATTACAATAAACTGGGCCTTAGCCCCTTATTCAGATAACAGTATGGCCCATAGGCCCATTTCAAAATACATGCAACATCAATAACATATGCAAGCCCATTTGGGTAATAGTGGTACTGGGCCAGAGCCCTTTTCAGATTACAATAAACTGGGCCTTAGCCCCTTATTCAGATAACAGTATGGCCCATAGGCCCATTTCAAAATACATGCAACATCAATAAACATATGCAAGCCCATTTGGGGAGACTACTCAACCCACCAACCACTACACTCCACCCGTACCAGCCATACACTCCATGTGGGAATAGCTCAACCCACCCAGCCCAACACTCCACAGTTGCAGCATTGCTGCTCAGTTAATAGTAAATTGAGGCAAAGCCTCTAGTACGTGGACAAGCCACTTTCAGTACTTCCTCCGTCAATATCCCAATCCCATGCATCAGATAATAACAACATGGCATGCAATAAATAACAACAGTCAAACATGCATTTAGGTCAATTTAACCCTAGGGGTATTTCGGTAATTTTGCACCTAGGGGTATAACATAATTTTCCATACATAGGGTATTATAGTAATTTAGTTGCTTTTAGGGTTTTTCATGCATATTCCTACTTTTCACGTACTAACGAATCACGTGCGAGGGTTCTTACCGAATTGGGCCTGTTGGCCCATCATTCCAATTTTGGCCCATTAAGCCCAAAAATATCGAGGCACGTAAATCATGCACTTTACAGTCTAAATTTTGCAGCTTACCAAAAACATTAATCGATTTACCTCACGAGCATTCGCACACTCGCAAATCTACAAAATACTGGTTTTCGGCATTTCGACTTTTCGACTTTTGCCGATCCAGACTAAGAAAGAGGGTGTTAGTTACACACATGCTTGCGACGATATCTTGACGAGATCCACACGAACCGCCTACAATTGGATTACTAACACGTTAATCTAACTATTCAAATACGAACTACGTATTAATCCCTTACAATATTCGCCAACCACACCTACAGATCATAGTAAGCTTATAAGAAATCAATAAGCAACTCATTAACAAATTTTGTCAATGTTTACCACATAATCATAATTTCACTGCAAGCTGTCTTCCTGAGCAACAGTCACTAAATCATTTATAACTGGAGCTACGAAACTCCAAATCAAGTGCCGTTAATTTTCCTGAAAATAGACTCATATATATTTTATCCATAAAATTTTCAGAATTTTGGTTTAGCCAATCAATACCAGATTTTTCTCAAAGTTTCCCATGTTTCACTGTTTGACTAATCTGACCACTCTTCATTACGAATCAAATTTCTCATTGTACAGAATTCAAAATATGTTCTTGTTTATTTCATTAGAAACTAGACTCAATAAGCTTTAATTACATAATTTATTCAGATTCTAATTCATCTCCCACAATTTATGGTGATTTTCCAAAGTCACATTACTGCTGCTGTCCCAAGCAGATTTATTACCAAATCACTCTTTCATACACCTATCTTGCATGCATGTTATTTAAACATGTATATCACCAATCAATCATCACATATCTATGATTTTTACTTAAGCATAATCTCCATTTCATCATTTTAAAGTACAACATGTTAGCCGATTTTTCCCTTTAGCATCTAAGGCACATGCATGCTCATTTGTTTGGCTCAACTTCACATATCTTCCATTTTTCATCAAAAGAACATGAAACAACAACCATTTCCTTCATTTTAATTCATGACTAAATGCTCACAACACAACTAAAAATCAAAATATACTTCAAGAGTTAATGTAGAATCAAGAAGAACTCATGAACCTCAAAATAGAAGCAAGGTACCAAGAACTTACCTTCAATTTTCCTCCTTCTAATGACCGAATACTCAAGAGCTTTCTCCTCTCCTTTCTCTTCTCTAACTTTCAGCTATGATGAACAAAGATGGACAAAACTTTGTTCTTTTCACCCCTTTTTCTTTTAATAAAACTTCATATTTCATCCATTTAATTCTTTAATACAAAAGACATGATATTCTTATCATGAAACATTTACCTAACCCATTATCATGAAACATTTACCTAACCCATTATCATGGAACATTTACCTAACCTATTATCATGAAACATTTACCTAACCCATTATCATGGAACATTTACCTAACCTATTATCAATTTGTATCAATTTGTACCATAAATTATGGATATCAAGTGTACATTTTGTCTACAACAACATGATGGCTAGCCACTTCATGTAAAATGGGAGGTTTGTCATGCAAATCCTCCTATTTTGCACTCCTATTTATTTGGCCACTTCAATTTAGCCTATAGCATTTTCAAACATTTTCACATAGGTCCTATTTCATAATTTCACCCCCTTTTTCTTATGGAACAAAAATTAACTAAAATTGTCGGGTTCTATCTTAAGCTTAGGCTTTCTAGAGGCCCACTAACATAATTAAACCTATGCCAACATTCACAGGATTCCCGAAAATTGGGGCGTTACAACTTATAACATAATCATGCCTGTATAAACTTTTTATTCATAAGTTTGAAAATCATAACATAATATCACACATTTATATGTATATCACCATTAAGGCCAATCACACTTAATCACACACTTGCACATAATTACGAATCATTTCATGATACTCAACTTATATAACTACAGAACCGAATACAGATATATGCCTCACTTAAATTCATTATCATTGATTATACATTAAATTCATTATCATTGATTATACATGAATAAAACTAATATCAAGTACAAACTTACCTTATCATTAATAGTCAACAGACTAATTCGTACTTGGCCGTTTAACTCATATTTCATACTCGTACACAATTTACCTTTGCCCAATGAACCATTCGGAATTGGATAGGACACTCGGATAATCACATAAATCGTACGATGCCAACGTCCCAGATTTGGTCTTACATGTAGCCACATATCGATGGCACTGTAATAGACAGGGTCTTACTCGTAAACACATATCAGAATCACAAATCGATGCCATGGTCTTACTCGCACACATATAACGGAATCCTATGTCATGACATATGTATCCTAACTATTCCTAAAGTTCATACGGGGCTTTCGGACGTCGTAACTCGATCGAAACGAATGCTTGTACATGATTACCAAGCTTATACAAATTCGACAATAACATTTAAAATATCATATATTTCAATTCAGCATCTATACTTTACATTTAATTAAAATTAAATACGTCTATTTACTTATAAACTTACCTCAGATGATGCAAAACGGAGTCGGACAGCTAGTCAACAATTTTCATTTTTCTCTGATCCAAATTTGATTTCTTTGGTTCTTGATCTAAATATATTCAAATTAAGCTCATTCAAACATATTTTCATTCAATTTAGTCCAAAAACAAATAAATGGGTAAATTACAATTTTACCTCTGACATTTACAATTTTCACAATTTAGTCCCTATTGCACAAAACACAAAATACACAAAATTTCCCTATACTTATGTTGGGTCAAATTTTACCCACTTTCAAAAAAGTCCATATATTCAATTTATTTCACATTTTAGTCTCTCAAATTATTATTTTTGCAATTAAGTCCTAATTACTCAAAATCATCAAAAAATCCAATTCGAAACATGTTAATCTAAAACATATCTTCATTTTTCATCATCAAACAACAAAAATCACAAGTTATCAACAACGGCACAACTCAAAATATTCATCAAAATAAAAAAATTAAAGAATGAGTTTTGAAGGTTACTAAGCAACGATCTCAAAAACGTAAAAATTATCAAAAACCGAACTTAACTCTTACCTTAATTAAGCTCCAAATTGGCCGAACCCTAGCCTTGTGTTCTTTCTTTTTATTTTTGTTTAGTTTCGGAAAATGAAGAACAAATATAACAAGTACGTAAGCTTTATTTTATGTTTTATATTATATATGTTTTATTATAATAGTTTATAATGTTAGTTTACAAAAATAACATTAATTAATTCAAGCCAAAACCTTATAATATAACCCATTACCATCCACTTAAAAAGTTTTGGGCTATTTAAAACATGAATGCCTCAATTTAAAAAGCCACTAACTTTTTGACCCTTATACTTTAAACCATCAAATTTTCTATTTACGCGATTAAGTCCTTTTATTTAATCAGACACCTAAACGACAAAATTAAATCACGAAAATTTTACAGATATAAATTCACACAAAATAAACACAAAAAATAATTTTTAAAAATTTTTTTGACTCGAATTTTTGGTCCCGAAACTACTGTTCCGATTAGGGTCTAAATCGGGCTGTTACAATAAGGTGGCCAACATGTAAAATGTAGCCGAGAAGACAAATGAAATTAGAAGATGTCGTATTTTCAACAACACAGTGTTGATCCCCTCCACCAAGTTTGTGGTCATTTGACCATAACGAAAGCCCTTGTCAAAACTTTGAACCCATTGCCACGGCTCCATGGTACCCAACCACTGTCAGAAAAATGTGTTTGTTTGGCCCTCAATGCCACTCTCAAGTCGAGTCATTCTTTGGTGGAAAATGTGTGGCTTTAGCTCGTGCGCTGTATATGTCTTAAGAAAAGATAAGTTACAGTATTGCCCTAAAACATTAAAACTTATATTGAAAAGATAAGGTAATCCTTTACCTATTTTCACAACTTGTCTCTTCCAGTCTGCATTCCTATAACTCAATAGAAGTTAGCCGCGATATGCCGGATGCAGTAAATGGATCTCTATGGCACACCAGAATGCCTAATAGCGACAATTAATCCTTTCCCTCTATCGAAGATGATGCAAATATTATCGTTGCTAATAACATACCTCTGCAGGTTGGTAAGGAAGAATTCTCACGATTCCATATTCTCCTTATCTAGGATAGAAAATGCTATCGGGAGCAAGTTCTTATTGCCGTCTTGAGCAACCGCAAGAAGTAGGATCTGTGTATATTTCCATATAGCCAAGTCCCATCTACTTGCACAAATGGCTTGCAGTGGGGAAATGCGCACACACATGGATCAAACGTCCAGAACATACGATGGAAAATTCTTTTTCTCGATTGTAGTTGGTCATCCGAGCCGTAATAAGGTCGTGTCTGCAACTCAATGATAGTCCACACCACGTACTCCCTCATAACAGCTATCCATCCCTGTAACTCATTGTACGATACATCAAAATCTCTATACAATTGCTCCATTACCATCTGTTTAGTTATCCATGCCTTCTGGTATGATACTCGATACTGGAATCATGGCTGCATTTCGGTAATCAATATCAAAACTTTAATGGTCGGCATGTCTTTCACCATTGGTATGATGCATGTACAGATAGTTTTGGAATCAAGTTTTCGATAATCTTTTGTCATGTGTGTTGAAGTGCATGTGTGAGGCCCAAAAAATTTTCTTATCTCCCACATCTGTGACTTCTGGATAAATGTAGCTTGTATATGCCAATTGCAGCCTTTCGCCGACACTCTCCAATATATAATATCAGTTTAGATAGACAGCTTTGTAGCCTACTAATATATTCATGCTATACCGCTTAATGAAAAATACACACTCTTCCTTACTTTAGAATCTCTGGTCCACGAACAACTCCTCAGGATCAGAATATATGGCTATTCGGTGAGCAGGTAGTATTTCAGGATACTCTAAGAACTCGGCTGGTTGCGCCGCATCGTGGTCTATCCGAGACATTAGTGCCCTAGGATTATTGTGTCTCATAATACGACGAATCTGGTTCCCGACTGAAGATGCGTTAACATTTCTATCCTCATTGATGCCTTCGTCATCAATATCATCAGGAACCTCGTCCACGTCGGGATCACTATCACTATAGACTTCGTAATTAGAAGGATCACTACTGTGGTATACATTATTACTAACCACATCAGTCTCGGGTTGCAACATTAAGATCAATGTCAATCCTATGTATAGTTTATTGACTATTAACGTACGATATCGAAACCATCATACACGGCTCTTGAGCTCCATCTTCTTCACCTAATGGAGTGGGATCTTCTGTTGCCTCCACACCAGCTAACTCAACAAATAACTGAATCGGTACATTTTGGTTGCTCTAAGTCCCAAAATAAAAAGCGACCATTGTCTTCACGTTTTCATCGTCTAGAAGTTCCATTTCAGTGAATTTTTTGGGATCTGTTGAAACTGGAAACTTGTAGAAAAGTTTCGAGATCCTTCTCCGACAACGTCTATAAATTTTTTCACTAATTTTTTTCCTTCATATCATCAAACGAGATATTTCTATTAAATCTGATTGCTACTTGTTTGCGACATTCAAATATACATCCCACAATTGTTGTCAAAATTTCTCCATTGAAATAAATGCATACGAAAAACTAATTTTCCATCTTCAATACTAAATCTATTAAAAAATTTCAAAATTCTCAAAATAGTTTCAAATAGTAAAAAAGTTACATAATATTTTTAATGCAAAATTTTTCATTCAGAAGCTAACAAAATTAATAACCTAACAAAATAACTTTCAAATAATAAAATTACTAACAAAACTCTACATTCTATTTAAAAAGAAATAAACTAAAATACCTTATCCTTCTTCTTGTTTTCCTTTCTTTCTTTCTTCTCCCTATCTTCTTACTTCTGTTCTGCTAAATTTTGTGCCTGTTGCTTATTTGATTTTTGGGGGTATATATAGGGGAAAAATTAAGCACCAAACACGTTTGTGGGCCTCACCAGTCGCGCCTCTGAGATAGGCTCAACCAGTTGCGCCTGTCAGATAGGCCCAACCAGTCGCGCCTGTCACATAGGCGCAACCCGTATACTATTTTTGTATCTATATACGGGTCATACACTGATCCGGGAAAAAAATTAATAATATTTTATTAAACAAAAAAATATATTTAATATAAAAAAAGGAGTTGTGCCTGTTAGATAGGCAGGACTTAAAAAAAGGTACCATTTTCTTAAATAATCCAGCTGTTAACCTATTTCAGTATATATATTTTTTAATTTATTTATGTAAAAAACTGTAATATTTACGTAAGCTAAACTTTGACTAAGTTCGTATGAAAGCTTATATATGCCATAAAAATTGTATTGAACGTTTTAAAAACTACCGAGATAAGCTGGATAGTGTGGCTTGAGTGCTGATTTGATCATCCAACCTTCCGAAAATTTACAATGACATTAAACAATACAAATAATCTTAATGAAGCTTAGTAAGTTCAACGGGTTAAACAAAAATCTTACTGAACCTACTATAACAAGTCAAATAAATAAAATCATTCATATCAATTCCCTGTCATTCACAACTTCAATTGAATAATACATTCATATCCAAATCAAGACAAAAATAAATATCATATCTTTCAAGTTCATTAAATAAATCACTTTACCGAAATCTTTCCATTCAAAGAACGACTTACGGATAAGAGTACATCGTCAACAGAAGCTGATAAGAGCTGGGCCTCCAGAATACACCAATAGAGGTTCAAAAGCTGAATAGAAGCTCGTAAGAGCTAATTCACTCGATTACGTCAACCAGAAAGTAAAACACGAGAGTTCGCAACAAATTCTGAACCCTGGTTTACTTGGGTAAAATGCTGATATCTCCCTTCAATACCATCATACACCAAATCAAGAATGTACTCAAATCCCGCGTTCCATTCAAACCGAATATCCAATTCAATATTATAATTCCAACAATAATTTATTTCCAACAATAAATAAATGCATAATACCATTCATTAAGTTAATAAAATTATTAAATTTTAACCATATGAACTTACCTGGATTGAATTGTAGTAATTGCAGAAGTTTAAGGGCTATTTCACTATTTTTCTTTTTCACGAATATCTACGAGATCTTGATCTAAAATATAAAATTATTCATTATTAGCATATATTCCATTTCCAATTCATTTCATAAATAATTCTCTTTTATTTTTGAATTTACACAATTAGCCCAAACTTTTACAATTTTTACAATTTAATCCCTCAAATAGTTAATCTATCAAATTAACTAATTTTTCTCAATCAATAATCTATCCAAATATTCTAGGCCTTCATAAAATCCCTAATAAACCCAAAATTCACTATCAAACCCTAATATTTTAACATTTTCATAATTTAATCCTAAAATCAAGATTTAACAAAATCACTTTATAAAATCATCATACAACATAATCAAAGCTCTAAATCCATGTTATTCATAAAAAACATCTAATATTTATCAATGAAAACTTCCAAAATTTTTAATAAAATCAAAAACAAAGGTATGGTTTAGTTGGACCTAATTGTAACAATCTCAAAAACATAAAAATTATAAGAAACAGGTAAGAATTGAACTCACATAAAGCAAAAGTGTAAAAAACCAGCTTAATCTCTCTCTCGTATGGCTGTTTTGGATGAAAATTGAAGAAAAAATATCTAGATAACCTTTAAATTCAATTTGTTTTATTTTTAATTTCATCAAAATTGCCATTTTGATTTTATTATTTTCTCTTCATATGCAGCCTCATCTTTTAATTTAGGTTTATTTATTACTTAAGTCCTTTCTATTTTATTAATTAAGCCATTTAATCACTCAATTATTATAATTAGCAAGTTTTGCACATTTTTTCAATTTAGTTCTTTTTAATTAATTAACTATCTAAACGTTAAAATATTTCAATGAAACTTTAATATTACCTTAATGACACACTGTAAATATTTATAAAAATATTTATGGTTTGGTTTATATAAACGAGGTCCCGATACCTCACTTTCTAAAACCACTTGACTTAATAAATCATTATAAAACACAAATTACCAATTCAAAAACCTTTTTTTTTTAAAAATCCTATTTGATTCGTAAATATTAAATAATAATATTTACGAACTTACTCGCCGGATTTGTTGACCTTGAAACTACTGTTTCCGACTCCACTAAAAATTGGACTGTTATATTGACTCCATCAATGTTTACTATAGATTTCAAATCATTTATGTGATAAAAAAAGTGATTTTCATAATTAATCAAAATTTTAGGATCATTTGTATAAAAAATCCTTCTAACTTAATAACCTTTTTGGCTGCCAGCTTTACATGTAGCCAATATCGTTCCCCAAATGAAGGCATCAGGTTCAATAGGCACGTTCTTCATAAACTTTTGAGCCCCTCTCAGTTTCCGAGACCCAACAAAAATATCAAAATTGCAGGCATGGTGGCCGTAATTAAGTTCAATTCCATAATAATTTTAAAATATATTTAAAATTTTATGTATTTTTATTGAATGATTTTTAAATAATTTTCCACTTTAAAATTTTTTGAATTTATTTATCTATTTTTAATTTTTTTCAGAATCAGGACTAAAATAAACAAAATGTATAAGAATGAGGATTAAATTTGTTGAAATTTTTAGAATCAAGACTAATTTGGTAGAATTTATAAATATTAGAGGGCTATATTTTCTATTACACCAATATAAAAGGCCACACTGATATTCTATTAATGATTTAATGAATGAGTGATCAAAATATTAAATGTTAATTACATTAATGATTAAATTAAAAAATTAAAACTGAATGATTAAAATTAAAATACGCTAATAATTAAGTGACTATTAATATAAATTACCTTTTTTTCAAATAAAAATAAAATGGACTTTTCCTCAATGATCTTGAATGTCTAACCGAACCATATAATATTTTAACATATTTAAAAGCTTTTTCTGGACTTTCAACTTGGATTGGTCGTACATTGCTTGTTGATTTAGGAAAAAAGCTGCGTTCAATTCAACAACCTTTGTTAATATGAAAACAATTTAAAAGGAAAAAAATTCAAATATTCGATTTTCTCTATTTGCATTATATAGCAAAATGGTCAATTTGAGTTTTAGTCCCTAGGTTACACTCAAATTTAAAATTATATAATAATAATTAATTTTAATTTTGAACCCTATGTAACTCAAATTTATATTTAATCTTTATACTTCAACTTTTTAATATAATTTGGTGTTTCAATTTTTATATTGTCATTGATTAGCCCAAATACTTTATTTTAATTAAAATGTTGACGTGACTTTTTAAAGTTGTTAACACTATTAAAATTATTTGTTAAATTCAAGTCTATTGCAATGCTTTTTTTTTTGTTACGTGGCCTATTAAGTTTTTTTTTCATATTTCAAAATGTCACATTAACGAATTTAACAGAAGAATTTAATAATGTTAACAATTGGATCTGAATTTTTAATTTTGAAAATTAGAGAGACTAAATTTTTAAAAATAAAAGTACGAAGATTAAATTTCAAAATATAGAAAAAGTACATATCTTTTAGGCTATAGCCAATGCCACAGTTGGTCTTATACATGTGAATCCGATATTAGAAAAATAATTGCAATAGCTAAATGATGGTGTACAATATCAATCAACCATAGACTCCCAGTCACTGGGTCTAATCCTCCACAAAAAGTAAGAAATTCTGCATATTTTGACCAATTCAAGGTAAAAAATGGGTTTGCTCTCTCGACAAAATTGGGATAAAGTTGAACCAAAAGATCACGATTCAAGATAAATTCATGGGGAAGTGGGATCTCTTTAGAGAGACTTGAATTATGTTTTAATATTCTAATATTTACTCTATAATTTGATTCAAAAAATTAATAATTAACCCAATGCGAAGAGTGGTAGGATCCTTACTAATAAAAATAAAATTGTTGATGCCTTGGTTTGCTAGGTTGGATTGTTAGCTAGATTATCTGCAATACAAGGAAAATAAGGGTCAAAGAGTTAATGTTTTGAGATTTTTTGATACTTAAGTTAATGTTTTATTATGTGAACAAATAAACTCTTGAGTCTAAGTAGTTTTAAGTTCTGATGATATCATGCCTATTGAACTTCTCTTAGAATTATTTAGATTTTGATATTTTTGTATGGGTATAACAATAATTAAGTGTTTTTTTTTCCTTATTTAAAGAATATATGTATATATGTACCCAAAATTTGATTAATACATATTTTTGGTGGCATATATTTTAAAGTGAAGAGAAGTTAGATGAACTGTTGTTATTGATATCCCCCTAACCCTGAAGAAGCTTTACCTTTCAGAAACAAACTCCACTATACATGTTATATAAATTTATATATGTTATAAATAATATGTGTGTATATAAAGGTATATCCATGAAAGGTATCTCTCAGCTAAAAACATTTTGTTGGGTTAACCATTCTTTGCATCTATCATCTACCCACCCATTTCCACTCCTTTTCTTCTCGAAGGGTTTCAACAGATTCTTGGACCCAATTAGGATTTAAAGAAAGTAAAGCGAAGTGACCAATTATCCAATATTCAATATATTTTTTTTTCATAAAAAATATATTAATTAATATATATGTTTATCTATTATTTGTTTAGTTGAATAAAGAATATGGAACACAATTGGTATTGTTCTTTTCGAAAGGAAGAGATATTGAAAAAAACTAAAGGGTCATAAATATGATCGGAAAATAAATTGGAAGAAAATAGATGAAATCACACTAGGTTCAATTCTCAGGAAAGACTGGAGGAGTCACAAACAGTCCAGCTTAAAACCCAATCTCCTAGACAAATTTCTTTCTCGTGCAATTTCACAGAACACTAAAATTTAGATTGTTTTCTGAAAGGGTAAAACAATAAATTTATAGAGTCAATTTCTTAAAAAATTTCAATAACCAAATTCCATTTCAATTTGATTGGTATAATCTTGTTGTCAATATAAGAGAATGTAGGTTCAAATTACGTGCATTATCCTCATATTTATAGATAGGAGAAAAACTATGAGTAGTTTTAAGTATTGTGTTAAAAAATAAATATGATCAAAATTTATAATGATTATTAAAACAAATATTTAAACTTTTTATCTTAAAGTAGAACAATTATTATGCATATTATTAAATCCAAGCCCTCAGACGTAACTGATACTAACAATAATTTTAACATGAAAAATAAAATATTTGATTTCAATTATTATGAAAGTGAAAAAGTCATAAAGATATTCAATGTTGTCCTTTTAGAGTAAACTTTTGCCTATATGTTATTTAGTATTACCGCCATGGAAGAAAATTCCAAAGAAATCTCAATTCTATGGCAGTAATATTCAATTGTTATTCAAACATCCCATCATAATTAGTAAGGAATAGGGTTCGGAATGCTTTTTAGTATTCAATAAAAATATTTAATTATTATAATGATTCTTTTTAATAAATTTTAAAATTATATTTAAAATTTCAATTTTCTGTAATGAGAATATGAAATTTTAGAGTATGGTACTTCTTATTAATGTATGAATTTATATTCAAATGAGGGTAATGATAATGTGTTTGTTGAGTCGGATTGTAAGGTTGTCACTATGTCTTTTAGTTCGTCAATTCTGAATCTTTTCAAGTTTGGTGTAGCTCTTCAAGACTATATCATGTTAAGCTCGTCTTTTCAATATTTGTCCTCCCATTGAGCACGATGAATTGCTAATAATGCAGCTCACAAGCTTGCTCAAGCGGCCTTATCCTATGCTGGTCGTCAAACATGGGAGGCTCCTTTCCCTTCTCTTTGCTCTATCTTAAATTTGGGTATTTTTTATTTATCCCTAATAATAACGAGGATATAAATTTGGATGTACAAAGTAAATATTTCAACTTGAGATTTAAATGATTCTCGATTGTTGACTTGTTTTTATTCTATCTATCTAATCTCATCAATGAATTTACCTTTAAAAAAAGTATACTCAAAATGTAAATTTTTAAAATTATATTAGTAGCAATTTTATTTTTATAAATATTTTAAACCGAATTATGAGGATGATAATTAACATTCTCTTTTAGTAAAAGTTTGTCATCATAATGGTTTAAAAGATAACTAATCCATCTACTTTCTAGGGAGATTTTAGTTGTACTAATCTGCCAATAAAATGCTTTGATCATAACCCTAATTAATTAATGTCAATTAGATTAACGACTAATGCCCAAAAAAGGGTAAAAAAACAAAGTGAAAAGAACTGGCAGTTTCTCTTTCTTTCTTTGATTTCGTTTGTTGTTCCTCTTGTCACCAGCTTGACTTGATTGAGGGGTTTGTAAATCTATCAACATTGTGGTTGAGGTCGGGTGTACTTTACCCCAATACGGTTGGACCAACCCAATGGCTGACCACTTTGTCAATTGAAAAATGGCATCACCATATCAACTAGCTTAGCTTCCAAATGTGTTTTAGTTTGATAGATAACTACTTTGTGTGATACACAAGAAATCTCTCTTTACCTTTTTCTCCCTCTATTTCTCCAATTTCCCATTTCAAGTATTCTTACATGGTCAAATTCTGGTTTTGGTCCTTATACTATTGTAAAATTTTAGAGCTAGTCCATATGCACTTTAGTTTGACATAATTGGGTCTATCTACTTTAATAATACAATTAGTTAATCAAAATAGTTTACACCTTTAAATATTTTAGTTAAAATGTTGTCAATTTTTTCAGAAAACCACCCATTGAAATGAATCTTTTTTGTTGTTATTGCTGTTGTTGTTGGAAGAAGTGTTTAATTTTAGTTTGCACTATTAATATTTGGACTACCTAAAGATGTTATAAAAGTAGAGGACTAAATTATGTCAAATTAAAATATAAAGACTAGTTTTTAAATTTAAGCTTAGTAGAGGGACTAAAAATAGAATTTAACCTTTTTACATTCCACCTAACTAAGCAAAAACGACTTGGCAGCGGAGGCCAAACATAAGCTTTTGCTTCTTTATAAGTTTGGGTTGGTCTTTTAACACCCCCATCAGTACACCAAGAAAGAGCCAAATTTCTAGAGTAGAACATACTAATTTGGGTTTGGTTTTGAGTGAGAGATCAGCTATAGAGACAAATTCATGGAGATGGCACCATGGATTCGAGTCCTAATGCTTTTAGCTTGCTTATGGTTTCCAGCTTCGGTGGAGTGCATGGTTCGCCACTACAAGTTCAATGTAAGTTATACTTTGCTCAAAATGGGTGCTATAATGCTCATTTTCCTCCATCAATGTCCATAGTCGAGTTCCTTGCTGGTTCATTGACATGGTGTTGGCTAGCCGGTCGAGTTCCTTAATTTGTTTAATTAGCAACTAAATTGGTATATCTTTCACATTCGAAAGTCTTGTCAACTTCACTCATTTTCGTATGTTTTGTAATCCTATATACATTGCATGTTCATGCACGTATTGTTCTTCAATGATCAATTTTGATCCTTTTTAATGTATTTTTAACTGGATAAAAATTATCCATTTATAATTCAAAAATTAAAATACAAAAAAATTATTAATAACTTAAAAAAAAACAGTTATAAACAATCGTAAAAAGGTTTTCTAAAATAATTGCAGGTGGTGTTGAAAAATACAACAAGATTATGCTCAACCAAGCCTATTGTCACTGTGAATGGACGTTATCCTGGACCCACTTTAGTTGCTAGAGAAGATGATACCATTCTTGTCAAAGTAGTCAACCATGTCAAATACAATCTCTCCATCCACTGGTGAGACTCCAAGCTGCCCACCATTGATATCAATTCTTGAAGATTAACAGTACTTATATAACTTTGTTTTTTTCTTTTGGGGGTGCGGTGAAGGCATGGGATTAGGCAAATACGTACGGGTTGGGCAGATGGACCAGCATATATAACCCAATGCCCGATTCAACCGGGGCAGAACTATGTGTACAACTTCACCCTCACTGGCCAAAGGGGCACCCTTTGGTATCATGCACATATCCTATGGCTAAGAGCCACCGTGCACGGTGCAATTGTTATCTTGCCCAAGCGTGATGTTCCTTATCCTTTCCCTAAACCCCACAAGGAAGAGATTGTTGTGTTAGGTGAATGGTGGAAATCGGATGTTGAAGCCGTCATTAATGAGGCTCTGAAATCTGGTTTGGCTCCTAATGTCTCTGATGCTCACACCATCAATGGTCACCCAGGACCTGTCCCCGGCTGCCCTTCAAAGGGTAAATAGACAAAAACACTCTGCCATAAAAAAGATAACTCCCGGTCAAATTATAGTTTTAGTCCTTCTAATATATTTCAGATTTAATTCTTATAATTTAATTTGTCATAATTTAATCATCTATTTTTATAATATTATCAACTAAAATACGAAATGTAGTTTTTTTTTCTTCTTAAAAACACTCATTTTAACTCATGATTTTGACATGAAACTTTTGTGTTGGAGGATGTTTTTCTAGAAACTTCCGGTTCATTATTTTAAGTTGAATAGTTAAAACTTTTTACCTATTTTGGACTAACTAATAAAAAAACTGAGTTATGTTAAATTAAATTTCATACTAAATCTCAAACTTGAATATAGTAGAAGGATCAAAATAAAAATTTTACCAAGTCAACAACATGAATAATTTCTCTCGGTTTATTTTTTTTTTCCAGGGTATATGTTGCCAGTTACACCAGGGAAGACGTACATGCTTCGAATCATCAACGCTGCACTGAATGAAGAACTCTTTTTCAAAATCGCCGGCCATCAACTCACCGTAGTCGAAGTTGATGCCACGTACGTGAAACCTTTCAAAACAGACACCATCGTTATAGCCCCAGGGCAGACCACAAACGTCCTCGTTACCACCCACCGCGGCGGAGGAAAGTACATGGTGGCAGCCTCAACTTTCATGGACGCACCGATAGCCGTCGACAACGTGACCGCCACCGCCACCTTACATTACTCCGGCTCTCTCACCAGTGCCGCCACCACCCTTACGTCAACCCCACCGAAAAACGCTACCTCAGTGGCAACAAATTTCATCAGTTCATTACGAAGCTTGAATTCCAAACAATATCCAGCTAATGTCCCTTTGAAGATCGACCATTCCCTGCTTTTCACCGTTGGACTTGGCGTTAACCCCTGTCCTACCTGCGTTAACGGAAGCCGTGTTGTGGCTTCCATCAACAATGTTACCTTTGTTATGCCGAAGATTTCATTGCTTCAAGCCCATTTCTTCAACATAAGTGGCGTTTTCACCAGTGATTTTCCCGGGAATCCGCCTGCTCCATTCAACTACACAAGCACACAAGTAACGAACTTTGCTACCAAACAAGGAACAAGACTGTATAGGCTTGCGTATAACGACACCGTCCAGCTGGTCTTGCAAGATACTGGGATGATTACCCCAGAGAATCACCCTCTTCATTTGCATGGATTCAACTTCTTTGAGGTTGGGAGGGGATTGGGGAATTTCAACCCCAAAGAGGATCCTAAAAAGTTCAATCTTGTTGACCCTGTTGAGAGGAACACCATTGGGGTTCCATCTGGTGGATGGACTGCCATAAGGTTTAGGGCAGATAATCCAGGTAAGGTCATGAAGACATTTAATAGTACTATCAGTTTGGACGATTAAATCTTAGACGTTAAATTAGACAGATAACTTTCTCTTATTTATATTTAAATATATGTATAATTGATTACTCCTTGGTTTGCAGGGGTTTGGTTCATGCATTGCCATTTGGAAGTGCATACAACATGGGGGCTTAAGATGGCGTTTGTTGTGGACAATGGAAAAGGCCCAAATGAGTCTCTTCTACCACCTCCAAGTGATTTCCCCAAGTGCTGAATTAACCAAACCAAAATGCTGAGGAATGGAGAAGTAGCTAAAAGGAAACAAAAGGAAATGGAATTTTTATACAACGGCTTAAAGCTATAATAACAAATAAGAAGAGTTTATTTTGAGCAAGCCAAGGAAAGTTTGCTCCATATGGAATAAAAGAGAGCTGGATTTGTTTTTTCTTTTTTCTTTTCTTCTCTTAAATTTGGTTTCCTTATAATATGGTCTACAAATCTAATTTAGAGGTTCCAAATCATCGTTGTATTGACAATGACAACTTGAAGTGAAGATTAAATATTGTTTATTTTTCATTACTAAAACTATTAGCTATATTGAACTACATACTATAACTCATGATTGAAAAACTGATGGAAAATCAAACTGGTTCGACCTTTAGTTTCAAGTTCAGTTGAATTCAACTTTTTAATTATCTAATTTCAAAAATATATATAAATGAATAATTATTAAGTAAAATTCATAAGATATTAAAAATAAGAAAAATAATCTGCACAAAAATCATGATTAAACTATACAATCGTTTAACCTTTGTTTGTGCCAAAGTGTGCCTACTTCACTTACCACACTTCATTTCTAGACTTTGGATTTTTCAATTGTTATCATTACCACATAACATACTTGGTGTGATCCAAATGTTTGGTTGATAGCTATGGACTTCGTGAAAAATGGAAGCCTAACAATATGACCACCACTACTCCACTAATCAAACTATGCTTGTTGGAAACCTCAGATGAAAACATTCATCAAGGTAATGGATGAAAGGACATATAAGGTTGTTTTGATTGGTTTGGAGTCTCCCTACACTAGAAAATGTGGTGAAAGTTGAGAACTAAAACTAGAAACAACTTGGACTACCAAGGAAGAAAAGGTTATTAATTGCAATTCCAGAGCCCTTAATGCTATATTTATAATGGTGTAGATAGTAAAGAATTTAGGCGAATTTCTAAATGTGTTTTTGCGAAAGAAGTATGAGGCATTCTTGAAACAACTCATAGGGTGAAATTGTCAAAACTACAAATGCTCACAAGCAAGTTTGAGAACCTTAGAATTCCAAATGATGAAATCATATTTGATTTTTATGTTAGATTTTGTGAAATCGCTAATGAAGCTTTTACTTTTCGTAAACAATATTCTAATATGAATTTGATATGGTGTTGAGATCCTTGCCGAAATTATTTGCTATCAATGTAACACCCCCTACCCGTATCCATTGCCGGAATAGGGTACGAGGTATTACCGTAGTTTACTGAACATTTTCAGATAATTCTGAGTCATTTATTATTCATATTTTGAAAATAATCATAACGTCTCTCTTTTGGGCTCTCGAAGCCCCAAACATACATTAGAAACCAACCGGAATTAAATCGAGATCATAGATTTTTTTTTTTGCAAAATCTTAAATTATATTTTCATCTAAGTACTTACCATTTCAATGCTACTTATAATTAAATGTGTTACCATTCAATCAATAGCTTGTCACTTGTCTAAGCACCAAACAAAATCATTGTTAGTATTCTTGCACATATTTCATATAAATTCAACATTGATATACCTATTTTCTCGACATATCACCCTTGAGTTTAATAATTGTCTTTACTTGCATAATTTCCTTGTATCAACATATCAAAGATAATCATATATGTACATGTCATGAAACATATCATTCTCTTACCGTTTCTTCATAAGTATATATCATTCATTTCATTATATCAATATTTCATGCTCCATCATTTCCATATATTTTATGTATATTTATTCGATAATAGCTTATATCAAACTTAACATAAATTATATTCCATGTACTTAAACTTATTTTGTTTATCTATCTTCATAATTATTTCATACAACTATTTTGTACATGTATTTCCATATGACCAGTTATTGTAAACATTTCACACAACCATTTCATATAACCATTCGTCATCTGATACATATTACCTGAATATCAATTGTTCAACAGATGTCATAGCGTCTCCCATCCCATCCATGGTCTTATTTATCTTTGACATGATGCCATAGTGTCTTTCAACTATGGTCTTACTCATTTTCTGTCATGTTGCCATGGTATCTTTCAACCATGGTCTTATTCATTTCATGTCACGCTGCCATGGTATCTTTCAACCATGGTCTTACACATTTCATATCATGTTGCCATGGTATCTTTCAACCATGGTCTTATTCATTTCATTTCACGCTGCCATGGTATCTTTCAACCATGGTCTTACACATTTCATATCATGTTAACATGGTATCTTTCAACCATGGTCTTACATATTTCATTTCAGAGAGCACACTCCCGCGAACCTCATCTTTATAGCGGTATTACCAATCCAGGCTAAATCTCCTGTAATATAAACTCATAGAGTATTGTTGGGATTACCAGTCCAGGCTAAATCCCCTGCAACGACAATTACTCTAATGAGTTTGGATCTGAATTACCAGTCCAGGCTAAATTCAGACCCTAATTTGGATTACCCGTCCGGGCTAAATCCATTTTACACGTATTCTTCGGGAGGGCTATATCAGGATAGGATCACTTGTCCGAGCTAGATCCTTTTTACCGTCAATTCCTTTTCCAATGATCCATCGAATTCCATTCCATTCAAACGAGATTTATTTTCAATTTATATTGAGTATTATCAATATTTCATAAATTATCATGAATTGAACATTCAAATCATATTTTCATCACATAACCACATATTTCAAGTATTTAAAAATACAATTCAAGTTACACAAACTTACCTCATTGCTTGTTTGTGTTTATAATTTCATTAATCCAATATCTTTTCTTTTCCACGATCAAGTCACGTATTTGAGTCATCCGGATCTTTATAAATAAATTTGATCATCATTTTCATTCATTTCATATTCTAGCGCATTTAATTAATGCTCTAGGCAAAATTACCATTTTGTCCTTAAACTTTTAATTAATGACGATTTCATCCTTAGGGTCAGGAAAATAAAATTCTTGCAATTTAATCCTTATTTCCAACTATTATTCTCATGCATATTGATAACAGTCCATGAATTCTATAAAATATAAGAATTTTCCATAATTTCAACACTTTTCAATTTAATTCCTAAAACATGTTTTCCCCCGATCTTGAACTAAATTAATAATTTCATTCAATTTTGTAATTTAAATAATAAATAATCCATTTCATGCAATTTGGTCATTTCTGACATTTTTACAAAATTGCTCATAAAGTTTTACTTTTATTCAATTTAGTCCCTAAGCCTAAAATATGCAAATTAGCCATGCTAGATGAATATTCATACATATTTTTCCTCCTCCTCCTCTCCATTCCACATCCTTAATTTATATAACATGCTACAAGTAACATTATCAATAATTTCACTATTTACTTATGTGTATATTCAAAACTGTCCATTTGCATCATAGTCACGAAATTATTTATATCTTGAGCTAAAGAACTTGAAATTAAGATCTGCTAATTTTCCATGAAACTAGACTCACATATCTTCTTGTAATAAAATTTTCATAATTTTTTATTAATCCAATAAGTATAGTTTATTCTTTAAAGTCACCCCTATTCTGCTGTCTAACAGTTTCGACCCTTCTTCACTAAAAATTAATTATATCCTTGTACAGGAATCAAATTATGTTCTCATTTATTTCTATTGAAAACAGACTCATTCAGAATTCTAATAATATAAATTAAATTTCATAATTATTTTTCTCCAATTTTTTATGATTTTCCAAAGTCAGAACAGGGGAACCCGAATTCACTCTGACCTTGTCTCACAAAATTTATTATTTCTCATAATTCACAATTCAATTTCTTAAACCGTTTCTTTTATAAGAAAATAGACTCAATAAGATTTAATTCCATATTTTTTTCATCCTCAAATTCGATTCCTAAAATTTATGATGATTTTTCAAAGTTAGCCTACTGTTGCTGTCCAAAACTGTTTTAGTGCAAGATATTAATTACCATGTTTATAACACCCTTATTTTCTTTCTCTACACTATTTTTCATCACTTTCTCTTATTTTCTCTTCACTAACATATCAAGAACATAGGATCATATGTAAGGAAACTCTATATTAACATCAATCCCATGCTTTTTCAATAATATCAAACTTAAAAATATATTGAAATCATGATGTTCTTACCTTGTTCTATTGATTTCAATCTTCATCTTGATTTTCTCTCTCCTTCAGCTTCTATTTCTTGAATCCAACTTGATATTTTAACTTCCCATAGCCTCCTTAACATTTTTCTCTCTTGGTAGCTATGGAAATTCTTTTGATTTTTGGGTGAAAATAGTGAATTTTTTTGTAGAAGGACCAAATTATAAATAAAAGAAAGTTTCTTTCTTCCTTTTCTCTCCATACGTTAGGTGCATGGGAAAAAGATGATGATTCTTCATCTTTCTTTCCTTATATATACTAAATAAAATAATAATAAAATAATAAAATATAATTAAAAATTAAATTAAAATATTAATAAACTAATATTTATTTATTTATTTAATCTAAAATATCTCCAACATCATCATTGCTTTCTAGATTTCTCTCTCTTCCAATTGACCATTTTTCCCTTCATTATCTTTTAAAATTCTATCCTTGAGTCATCATTTAATTTGGTAAAATTACAATTTAGTCCCTCATAGTTCATCACCTATTCAATTTGGTCCTAATTCATCCATTTTCCTTAGTTTCTAGATCATTCCACTCTTAAAATATTTACACTATTGGTCCTTCAAAATTTTCATATTTACACTTTAACCCTTTAAATTTTGAGTATTTACTTTTGTGCAACAAAAGTTTTCTCACGTTTACAATTTAGTCCTTTCTTGAATTAATATATCATAATATACTTCTCAATTTTGACATAACTCAGAATTTTCCTTTTTGTCACTTTATTTCCTTATTTTACTATATCATAATATCTTACTGTAAAAATTTTCGAGGTATTACAATCAATGTTACTTTTAGAAGAAGCAAAAGAGATCAACAGTATGGAAATAAATGAGTTGAATGACTCATGACAGATGTTCAAGATAAACCTTGGAGAAGACCAAGAGATAGAGTTAAGAAAGAGAACTTGCACATCTTGTCAAAAATTTTAGCAAAGCTTTCAAGAAGTTCTCTAAGAATGGTAAGAATTTAGATATTAATCAATTTTATGGTAGGAGAAAAGGAAAGGTTGATGAAGAGCTTAAGAAGATCATGTACTAATACACAAGTTGAAATCAACTGCATCGACAAGTATGGAATTCACCCATTGATCTATGTGTCATTATTGTGGTGTTGCAAGTCACATTAGATCTTTAGAAGGAAGCAAAATAAGATGTTGCATGCATAATTTTAGTAAGACAAGCAACACATAGACTTTATAAGAAAGTGTGGGTGAGAAAAATTTAACCTCGTGTCAATTATAAAGATCAACGGGAGATTGGTGCTCGAATTAAACATGAAGTTGCTTTTATAGATCATATTGAAGATATAAGTATTAGCATACTCCCTCAAAGTCTTGTAAGAATAAAATAGTGCAGATTAGTTAATATTACAAAGGTGGAAAGGATCTCGGTTGTTCCATTAGCTACAACTTTTGTTAATGACATAGCACCTTATCACATCCTTTAATGAACTTGATACTTGAGTAAGGGAGAGTGCATTATTATTGCTACAATAGGGAGTAAAGCTAATAATTTTTATGTTTGTTATGTCACTTATTTGAGACCTTAACATGATAGTGCTTGGAACTAACATGATGGTGTTTACAACTCTCGTTGATGAATTATTAATTTTTTTAAAGCACTGTGACAGGAGTATTTATGTGTTTCTTCTCCCTTTGGAGTTTTGTCAATAGGGAGAGAAAGAGTATTCATTTAAGGGGAGGTAGACTTCTTGGTACGATGCTTGGTATGGTGCTTGTTAGGGGGAGTCTTGTTATAATTATTTCTATTTTAAATTGTGTAATTTTATATTTGCTTGTTTGAATATTTTTTTCTCGATTGATTCACTTGTTATTGTGTTGTTATGAAAGTATTTTGCTACTACAGTGATTTTGTAAAAATGCCAAAGGGGAGCTTGTTGATGCATAGTGTCATGGACTAATTGTTCTTAGACCCAAAATGACACCATGACTAATCGTAAACATGGTTAGCCTTTTGCTTATCCTTTTACTGATAGACTATCTTAGTTCCCTTTAACGCCTCATAGAAAAGGCCTTTTAATTAGCATGGCCTCACTAGGCTATTCACATCTAATTGGAATACTTAAGGGAAGACACTCACTCTCGTCATACATTTATCACTCATGCCCACAAAAGGTCTCAAGCATTGATCTAGGTTGAATATCTTAATCACCGATTATTATGATCCAAGTTACAAGGTCTATTTGATTAGGGCTTAGAGGAACATAACACTCTATGCATGTTTGTCGTGTTGGAAAATTTTGATTTAGAAAAACAAGTTTGTTGCACTATTGAAATTTAAAAATTTTATAAAACCGAGCCTTTGTGTTTTTTATAGCCATAAACCTTACCAAATTAGTACATGTGTTTTCAAACAAGTGATTTGGTTATTTCTCAACTTTCAACCAATACGATATTCTTCGCTATTTTATAACCCCCAGTGTTCTTAGAGAGTGAGCTTTGATCACATGAATCAATCATACAATGAAAACTATTAATTTTTCGATAGGGAAAATTAGTTCTCTCAATGTGCTAGAAACCTAACTTGAGTACTCGTGAAAAATAGAATTTACTTAGGAAATAAATTTCACTATAATTCAACAGAGTAACTACGCTTAGGATGGTATATTTTGGTTTAGCCCAAAGCCCCTATTTATAGGAAAAGTCACAAGAGTTCTACTTGAATAAGAAGAGATAAAATAATAATATTTTAATAGAAAACACATATTCCTACTAGGACTATATAGCGTGGTGGTGGCATCTTTTCTCTAGAAACCAAATTGATATGTCGCAGCACACCCTGCAGTTGGGAGGTCTGAAGGAAACTGTCTGCTATGTCGTGACTCCCTAGGGCGATATCGTAAAACTGGCTTTGTTTAGCTAAAAACTTCCAACTTTAAGGATGTTTCAGTTTAGAGATGAACCTACATCAAATAAAAGTCAAAATCTAAACTAGGTGATTAGTTATATATACAATAATTTACAAAAGTTAAGCAGCATTGCAACTAATTTCTAAGTTTTACTGTCGGATTAATCTGACAGTGTCACCAATTCACCGATGGAGGATTTTACTGTTCTGTCAGTATTGGTCCATCTTTTATCATGCCATTCCACCTGTGCCCGTTTGTCTTTCCTTAAACTTGTTTATTCTTTCTACATGCATAAAAGGAAGTGTGGTTCTTGACTCGGGGATGTTTGAAATAAATAATTTCTTACATTGCTTACCCAACTTCCTCCTAGCTTCTTCGCTCGACTGATGACCATATTTAAACGTTTCTGTCTCACCATTGATTTTCAAAGTTAATTAATTCTTCTCTAAATCAATGGTGGACCTAGAAGTAGCCAGGAAAAGTCTTCCTAATAAGATCAGTATCTTACGATCTTCTTCAAAATCAAATAGCACAAATTCTGTGAGTATAATAAAACTTCGTACCTTGACTAAAACGTCTTCCAATACCCCTTTTGGATGTACCAAATACGTGTTAGCCAACTGTAATGTTATTTGAGTAGTTTTCAGATCCCTTAACCTGAAATTTTTCAAAAATTGATAGAGGAATTAAATTAATATTATCTCCTAGATCGTATAGAGCTTTATTAAAATGAATACTCCCTATCTCTATGAGAATTGTAAAACTTCCCGAGTCTTTCAATTTTCGAGGTACCTGTCTTGAAATAATCACGCTACAATAAGCATTTAAAGCAATTTATTCTCCTACCTTAATTTTGTTATGCCTAGTCATCATTTCCTTTCAAAACTTAGTGTATTTCGGAACCTTTTCAATTAGATCAACTAAAGGTAGGTTAGCATTTAATGTTTTAAACAGGTTTAGGAAACTTACAAATTCATCCTCATCCCGCTCTTGTTTTTCTTCTACTCTTGAAGGGAATGAGATTTTTGTACCGACAAAATCTTTAGTTATTTCATTCTCTGTCTCTACTGTCGGTTTGATTACCTCCTCTGATTCTGGCTCATTGTCCACTTCTAGGGGTACTTCTTAAGGTTCATCATTCTTCTCTACAATTGTCTCCGGAGTAGTGGTTTTTGGGCTATTCAGTACCTTGCTAGATCGAAGTGCAATTGCTTTCATAGGCTCCTTACCTTCTCTCCATGGATTATCTTCTGTGTTGCTAGGAATACATGTGCCAATTTTTCTTTTGATGTCACCCATCATACTTATCAATTGACTCATTTGATCCTCAAGTTTAGTCAATGTTCTTGTTGAATTGGTGCACTCAGACTGCACCTGTTTGACCTTAGTTCCTATTGACTGCATTTCTCCTGCAATTCTATCCAGCTATTGACCACATGCAATATTGTCACTAAGGTTGGACCTAACATGAGGTTTCTACAAATAAGGAAGTTGATAATTAGTGTTTTTAACTTGATTTAAATTATTATCTACTCCTTGGTTTCCCCCATATCAGACTTAGGCAATCTCTCCAGCCGAGATTATATGTATTCAAATAAAGTTTTCAACCCCTATTCTCGACGTAATTTACATCCTCAGCTGGATTGTTAATATTGTGGAAGAGCTATTTGTCTTCCCCACGCATAGACGGTGTAGAAGCCAATTCGATATGGTTGAGTCTATCCATTAACTATGCATGGGGAAGACAAATAGCTATTTTTGAAACAAATGGTTAGTTTAAGGGAAATTTTTTGAAATAATTTTCTGAAATAGTAAGCTAGAAACTCGATTTTCGATACCCATAAATTTCAGGTCATTACAAATTTTCTATGAGGCATGGGAATGGTTAGTTTAAGGGAAAATTAGGGTTTTGAAGCTTGAAGTTTAATTTGCTAACATAGTACCGGGAACATCGACAAAGAAAGGAAAAGAGAAGGTTGACGAAGAGTAAACTGAGAATTACGATTTGTTTTCTATAAACCAAACTTAATGATTATGTTTGCATTCATTATATATACGTGGTAAGTGGTATAGAGGTAAGTATTGTTATTATTGTATTGAATTGATTTGAGTTGTTAATATCTAAATTGAAATGTATATTGATTGTCATCTAAAAATTAAAGTGAAATGAATACCCTATTGACAGTGTCGGGCTAGGTTGGATATAATTGGCATGCCATAGGATTGGAAGTGTACATGGATACTTCGACCATGGGTCGATGAGGCACTAATAGTGTCGTACTGTTACTGGCACTTCATGTGTCGTACTGTTTCTGTTGCTTCGGTTTAATCCGATGAGGTACTATGTACCATACTGTTACTGTTTACTTCGACAATACCGATGAGGCACAATATGCTGTACTGGTGTGTTGGTTGGATCCGTATATCCGCCAAAGTCCGGTTTATGTTAATAGGGGTAAATTACCGTACTGAAAAACTGAATGACTGTGCTATTGTACTGGAAATCAATTGTTATTGATTAGTATTGAATTGAACTGAATGTTTTATTGAGAAAGAATTTTGAATATAGTTAGTACTATGAATTTTGAAATTAATAGCTTAATTGCATTTTATGTTAGTATTTGTTTTTAAGTATTGGTTTATAGAAATACCACTGAGTGTATACTCAGTGGAAGGTTTGTTTCCGTGTACAGGTTAGGTACGAAAGCGACTAACAACTCAGCATCCAAGCCAGCCCGAACACAAATACTTGGTGATGTATCTTATTTTGAGAAATGGCATGTGCCTAGGTTTTCTTTTGAAGTTATTTTATGTAAGAATGATAATGGTTAGCCCATAAAAGAAAATTTATGTTTATAATATAGTCTTTTATATAGTTTAATTTGAATTAATTCAATTGGTACCAAAGTATACTGTCTGGAAGTTTTATGTTAAACACTTACTAATACACTCGAGTTAGATTGTAACATTGATGATTTTAATGTGAAATGGATGTATTTAATAATGTTTTGCATTGGTTGAAAGATTGGATTTTAAATTGCTTGTTATTGAAGTTGTAGGGTTGGTAAACTTGAACTATAAGGTTCATTTTGAGTCCATACGGCCTGGCACATGGGTGTGTGATCAGACCGTGTGAGACACACGGCCTTTACACGGGCATTTGAGTAGACCGTGTGTCCCCTGCATCTAAAAATTTGGAAAATAGAATGCTCAGGTATGGCCATACGGGTAGAGACATAGGCATGTGTCTCAGCCGTGTGTAGTACACAGCCATAGTATACGGGCATGTGCCTAGCCGTGTGAAAACTGCACTAGGTTTGAATTGAAAATAAATCCACACGGGCTAAGCACATGGGCGTGTGTGTTGGCCATGAAAAACTAGTTTGTTCATGAGCAACAAGTCAGAGAAGTGCAGGGTAGAGGACACGGGCGTATCCTAGTCGTGTGAGTTACATGGGGTGACAAAATGGACGTGTCTCTAAACCACACGGGCGTGTGGTACTGTTCATTAAGAGAAATCTTTGAAATTTTATGAAAAAGTTTATAAGCTTCTGATTGGATTCCAGTTTGTTCTTAATATATTCCATGGGCCTTGTTTGTACATAAAAAGGGGTTAATAAGATATATTACTAAACTATACAATGTTTAATTTTATTTGATTCATGTTATAAACCGTAGCAACTGGTAATGCTCCGTAATCCTATTCCGATGTTAGAAAAGGGTTAGGGGGTGTTACAAAATTTCTCCCTCCATCTGTCTAAAAACAACAAGCTCTCTTCTTAGTTGCATTGCTTTGTTGATTGGTAAAAACTTCTATAAGAACTTTCCAACGAGTTCATCCTATGTTGTGATAGACCCGGGTGCCTACAAGTCTAACCAAGAAAAAGCATTATCAATCAAGGAGATAGGGAACAACTGAAGATGAATAGCATTATTAGTAACCCCATTATACTTAAAAGTATAACAGAGTTCATTAGGGTCTTCTATCGTAGTGCCCCTAAACTGCAGATTGCTCTGGATCATTTGAATCATAGCTGGTTTTATCTTGAAATTATTAGCTGTAATTTTCAACCTTGCTATACTTTCTTGAACCATGTTCAAACTTGGTAAGCCATAATCCTTTAAAGTTCTTTCGTTTCGAGCCATATGAATGTTTGTAAGAAGCTATGGTGCTGGTGGGTTTCCTAGGGTGTTATCGTCAGCATTGCCAAACAATGGATTTTTAAGAGGTACGTTACCTATAGCTAGTAGTGGTGGATCTTGCATCTGTTACTACTATTGCTGACGACGATTTCTTCTGATCTCTTTGGATCTATGGTTGCTACAATAGGTGTGACCCTATTGCGAGTCATACACTAAATCCAAAAAGAGGAGATTAGTAACAATAAATGGAATGAAATAGTATCTATAACATAAAATTTCTTAATTATCTTTTTAAAGTGCAAAAACTTAAAATTAACCTAGTGACGTTGCCTTCCTGGTAATGACACCAACAACTTGCCTGCCTCCGAATATACAAACATCCAACGTGTGAATACAGCACAAAAATATAGAATTACGAGGCGGTATCCACAAGTATATTGGTTTAGCTGTGATATAGTTTTACAATAGAGTATGTGAGTACTTAGAGGATAGTTCCCAAGGGAGGCAGTTACTAGATCGATTCTAACCTAAGCACTAAAAGATCTAATTAATATTTTAAGTTTAGTTATAGTACGAAAGATATAAAATAAAATATTTTTGGGGTTTTTATAATAATAGAACTAAATCAACATAAAATGATAAAATTCAAGAAATTAAAAAGGAAGAATAAATCAAACCTGATTATGGGTGATTAGCTCGCTTCGGTGTTCTCCATCAACTATTGTTTTGGGTTCCTCATCAATCAACTAGTCGTTACCCTAGCAGAATCTTCCTATCTTCCACTAATATAATGAGTTAGCAAGAACTACTTATCTTCCATCTCACAGTCTAGACTGGTTTGGGGTTAAGGTGTTCACGGATGGGCAATACCAATTTTGGGTTAATTCCCACCTCATAGCCCAGAGTTGTCAAGCCTAGGGTTTGTTTCATATTCTACCTTTCCCAAACAACTAATCCACTGAGTAACCTACAAGATAGTTAACAAATCATACCTCCACTCGCTAATCCCCCATAGAAGGATTAGTTCCTCATGGTGTTCATAAACAATATATAATCGATGAAAAGAGAATGCATGCTAATTAAATTGACAAGATAAAGTAAATGAAAGAGCCTAATTATATTGATATTAAGTGTAAATCCATAGAGTTGAATGAATCCACAGTCTAGATCTCTTGAAAGAAAACAACGAACAAATAAACTAAATTCTAGAAACCTAAGAAAGAAAACAAAACTAAATCTAAAGAAAGAATCTAAGTTGATGAAAAAGTGTCTTTAACATGTGCCAAATAAGCCTATTTACTTTACAAACTAGTTTTTTTCCATATCTAAGCTTCAAATCTAACCAAGTAACAATAAAAGGATCAAGAATACATCAATGGTAACTTTTATAAACTTTAACATCTTTGTGAAATAGTCTCTGGGCTAGCTAAATCAAGCTTTTGAGATCTCAAAAAAATAAAAATTACAAGAAACGAGCTTGAAATCACTTACCAATTGAAGAACTAAATTTGAAATGAATGGAACCTTAGGTTTTATTAAAAATTCAGCCAAGAGAAATAAAAATAAAGAAGATGTCACACTTTGGCTTTTATACTTTAATTATCATTTAATTAATCCTAATTAATTAAACTAATTTAGTTTAATGGTAAACTTGATTAACAAAGATTTAGTGGAATTATACTTAATTTTCCACTATGAAACATTACTTAATGGTCCAATGGCCTAATTGGTCCTTTGAACTTTAGAAAAACATATAGTGATTAAGTTTTACGATTTAGTCATTGTACCTTAATTAACTATCCGTTCAATAAAATTACCAAATCAAATATCAATATAACTCTAATATTGACTCATAAATGTTAAATAATAATATTTACTGACTCGATCATCGAAATTTGGGATTCTGAAACCATCGTTTCTGCCACCATTGAAAGTCGGACTCTTATATTCTCTTTGCTCATTTTTTATGGTTTTATATTTTTCTTCTTCTTCCATAGTTGTAGGGTTAATTTTTCTACTTTTTCTTGTTCTTTTTAATTTTTCTGCGATTTCTTGTTCTTGTCATTTGTTAATGAGATCGAGAGTGATATTCACGACAAGTTTTAAATATTTATAATTAATCGTTCTTGAAACTAACTATTATCACGATGAAGGCACGGTACCTATCGAATAGTAGTATAGCTTTAGCAAGACCGGAATGTCGAACCCAAAGGAACCAAGAGTACTAGTAATTACTTTCTTTTTATTATCTAGCCTAAAAATTAAGGGATTTGATTATCTAAACTAATTAACTAAACTAAAGAGTGCACAGAGAGAAATTGGGGAAAAGCTTTTGGGAAAATTTGATTGATTAAGACAATACCCAAGGAAAAATCCACCTAGACTTCACTTGTTATTTGACTCTGAATCAGACGATTTATTCATTTGACTTGATCCGTAGAAATCCCTAAGTTATATTATTATCTCTCTTGAGACTAATAACGTCTAACCCTAGGTTGATTAATTGAAATATCTTCCTAATTAACACCTAGTGTTGCATTAACTCAATCTATGGACTCCCTTATTAGGTTTCACCCTAATCCGACAAAATCTTATCACCCTATCTCTAGGCGTGCAATCAAATCCACTTAATTACGACAAATTTACTATTAGACAGGGCCTATTCCTCATCTGAATAAGAGCATTAACTCGAATCAATATCCTGGAATATTAAAATAAGAATTAAGAACACATAATTAAGAACAAGTCAAATATTTATCATACAATTCAGATAATAATAATAAGATCCGTTTTAGGTTTCATTCCACTTAGGTATTTAGGGGGCTTAGTTCATAATTATAGAAGAAAAAATCTCAGAAGATTAATGAATATAAAACACAAAGAAAACCCGAAACCCCTGGATGGAAATTGAAGGGAGATCTTCAATCTTGATGATGAATCCAGCTTCTGGATGGACCAATCGGCTTCCCTTGAGTAATTCCTTGCCTCCTACTCTGCGTCCCCTTCCTAAGTGCCTCCTCAGGTGTTTAAATAGGCTTTAGAATGCCTAAGAGCCCTCAAAATTGGCCTTTTCCGAATAGGGTTATACTTGGGCTCGGTAAGGACACGCCCGTGTGCGATTACTCCAGCCTGTGGTCAAGGCTGTTGAATAGGCATGGGCGTGTAGTCTACCCGTGTAAGTCATGCTTCGATCCTGCCAAAGGGACACGGCCATGTGAGAAGCTCGTGTGAGGAAGTCGAGGCTGTTTTTATTTCCCATGTGAGTCCATTTTCTCCGTTTTCGGCCCATTTCTCGCTCTTTTTACTCTCCGATGCTCACCTAAGTATAAAACATGAAATTAAAGAATTAGGAGCATCGAATTCACCAAATCTAAGAGAAATCATCCATAAATGTGTTAAGCATGGGATAAAAATATGTACAAATTATGGTTTATCAATTACCCCCACACTTAAGCGTTTGCTTGTCCTCAAGCAAAATCCTCAACTTATAATCAAAATAAATTCTTCTCAATTTATAATCCCTATCAATAATATCTCAAAATAATCCATAAGTATTCATAAATTGAAAGTTCAACTAAAAGTACATCAAAGTTTCAAACATTCCAAGTTGAGCATTTTATCACGAAGATATAGGTGTCTCCCCTTATCTAAGTGATTACCTTTGATCAAAATATCACAGAGTTTAACATCTTCACTAAAGATTCACTCAAATCACTCTAGGTGTTTAAGGACATCATTTAAAGCACTCATTAGTCAATATGAAAAGTTATTACCATAGGCTTGCTTGAAAATAAATTCTCCACCACTATATATTGAGCTGATACATCAATCAAAAAGGTCTTTAGAGGGTTGTAACGTGGCTTTGGTTAGGGGTGTGGTCACAAGCTAAAGGAAAAGGTTAGAATCGAGATTGAATTGAAAAATTACCTAGCTAGAAAACTAACTAATCATCAGTTGAATACAAGTGAGCTTCTTCTCAGAATATGAAATTAACACTCAAGCTAAAAAATGACGAATTACTACTAATATGTATTGAAGTACATTTTTTTTAAGAACAAGTCAAATAACATAGAACTTAATTATCACAATGAAGAATAAAAACATAGCTAAGCAATTATTTCAACTTAAATCTTGACAAAAATAGGGTTCAAATTAGGGATTTCAACAATAATGGGTTATGGGTTAATATTGAGGGTAAATCAATTAGTGTCTTGACATGCATAATCAAGCAAGTTCTAGAATAACAAATCAAATCTGACACACTCATAATGAAAGTAAGCATGAAAGAAATAAAATATGCTCTAAAGGCTTAAGATCTCACAAAAATTATGGCTTTTTGATGTTCAAACTTGTGAATTTCAACTCAAGATAATACCTAAACTTAGGGAAACAACCTAAAAGTTTTTAGTTCCTCAAAAATAAACTTATCATGCTTGATTCCCTAATGTCTTAAAGTTTAAACAATCAATGCATAAATGCCTATGCTTTAATTCAAGACATATCAATAAAAATTATAAATTAATTAAAATTCATTCTAATAGTGATATGAATGATTCACGTGAGAATAAGACAAAATTCAGGGATTTCTAATAATGATATAAAAGACCCCCCCACACTTAAGATGTACATTGCCCTCAATGTACAAAGATAGATATATTGAAAAGTATAGAAATATAATCATAAGATAGGGAAAGAAGTGAAACTTCCTGAATGGTGAATGAACTCCTTGATTTGGAGTTATGGAGAATAATCGGCCAAGGAAATGATGAGAGTGGAGGAGGATACTCCGGTGGTGGTAGAGGCTTATTTGTCCATAAGTCCTTTGCCATTGGAGTTTTTAGTTCCTATTTGATGATGAGCTTTGGAGCTCTTTATGACTGTGATAAAATCAGAAACTCTTTAGGAAATATAATAGAGAATAATTACTCGTAATGAAATAGCTGAAAATAAAAATTGTAAAAAACTCAAGATAAAATAGTATTAAAAGGAAATAAAAAGTAGTTTTAAAATATAAAGATAAAAATAAAATAAATAATAGGTGTTTATAGAGAAATTGGGGTACACGACCGTAGGGCACGCCTGTGTGCCTTCATTTCAGCCCGTGCATTTTGTGGTTTTTGAAATTGGGCGCATTAGTGTACACGGCCATGTTGCACAGTCGTGTCAATCTTCGTTCGCTTTTCCCACGCCTGTGTATGTAGGCACATGCTCGTGTTATTTTGACAGGCTCGACCACGGTCGGTGGGCACGGTTGTGTCACTCACCTGTGTTAATTTGGCAGGATTGCCCACGGCCATGTCGCATGGCCGTGGCAACTTTATCGGATCTCGTGTTGGGGAAATGTTTGTGCTCTGTTTCACACGGCCATATCACATGGCCATGTTTCCTCCAGTGGTATGTGCACGGCTTGTGGTTCTAGAAATCTCGTAGTTCGGAAATCTGTGTTCACTCAGTTAGTGAATTGAATGTTAAAGACTAAAATTTAAAGAAGTTAACACTGTTAGTGCTCGGGGTGCCTCCCAAAAAGCGCTTGTTTATAGTCTAAGCTTGACTCTACCTTGTGGGTATATTTAGGTAACTTTGTGGAGCCGTAGCTCCTCTTTATCATCTTTGAAATTCTCACCATTATACATTTTGAGACGATGTCCATTTACTTTAAAAGTGCCTTGTGATGGATGACTTACCTCTACTGTGCCATATGGAAACACAGTTTGAACTACGAAAGGACCTGACCATCACGATTTAAGCTTTCCAGGAAACAATTTGAGCTTATATAACAGAACAAGATCTCCAACTTCAAATTGCCTTCGTTGTTTCAAACGGGCGTCATAGCGGCGCTTCGTCGCTTCCTTATATAGGCGCGAATTTTCATATGCATTGGCTCGCCACTCATCTAACTCGTTCAACTGCATCAACTTGTTTTCACCTGCAAGTTCGGGGTCAAGGTTTAGAAATTTTATAACCCAGAATGCCTTGTGTTCTAACTCAAACGGTAGGTGACAACTTTTCCCATAAACAAGTCTATAAGGTTATGTTCCTATGGGAGTCTTAAAAGCAGTTCTATAAGCCCATAAAGCATCATCTACTTTCATCGCCCAATCCTTCTTGTATAATTCTGCTGTCTTTTCTAGGATACGTTTAAGCTCTCGGTTCGCTACTTCAACTTGGCCATTAGTTTGAGGGTGATAAGGGGTAGCTGTTCTCTGATGAACTCCGTATTTCTTAAGGGTCTTGCCAAATTGGGCGTTACAAAAATGAGTACCCCTATCACTGATAATTGCTCTAGGTGTACCAAATTGAGAGAAAAGTTTCTTAAGGAATCGTACTACTACTCTAGCATCATTAGTAGGTAAAGCTTGGGCCTCAACCCATTTGGACATATAATCGACAGCTACTAAGATGTATTTATTCCAGAATGAACTAGGGAATGGACCCATGAAGTCGATACCCCAAACGTCAAATATTTCACATGAGAGCATATATGTCTGAGGCATTTCATCACGTTTGGATATATTATCTATCCTTTGACATTTTTCACAAAAAGTAACATACCTGTTGGCGTCTTTGAATAGAGTGGGCCAATAAAAACCTAATTCAAAGACTTTATGTGTGGTCTTATTTCCACCGTAATGTCCTCCAGTCGGTCCTGAGTGGCAATGTTCCAATATTTTCAATGCTTCTGTCCTTGTAATGCATCTCCTAATGATTTGATCTGTACATTTTCGAAAAAAAAAAGGGTCTTCTCAGAAGTAGTTTTTCACATAAGTGAAGAATCGCTTCTTTTGGTGATGTGTCAACCCTTTTGGGATAATGTTAGCGGCTAAAAAATTTGCTATATCTGCAAACCAAGGTACCTTAGAATCAGATATAGCAAAAAATTATTCTTCAGGGAATGAATCATTTATTTCAATGTCATCTGGTTCTTTGGTACTTGAGTTTTCAAGCCTGGAGAGATGGTCAGCCGCAAGATTTTCAGCTCATTTCTTATCCTTAATCTCCAAGTCAAATTCCTGCAATAATAAGATCCATCGAATGAGTTGAGGTTTTGCATCAGTTTTAGTCAAAAGATGGCGAAGAGCAGAATGGTCAGTATAAACGACAACTTTAGACAATATTAAATATGGCCTAAATTTATCGAATGCAAAAACCACAGCTTGCAGCTCTTTCTCCGTGGTGGTGTAGTTTTCTTGTGCGGTTGTCAAAGTCCTGCTAGCACAATAGATAGGTTGAAAATGTTTAACTCTTCACTGTTCCAAAACTGCACCTATTGCAAAATCACTCACGTCGCACATTAGTTCAAAAGGTGAATTCCAATCAGGTGCAATTAAAATTGGAGCTTTAGTTAGTTTATCCTTTAAAGTATTAAATGCTTCTAAACACTCCTGATCGAAATTAAAAGGAACATCTTTTTCTAGTAATTTAGTCAAAGGCTTAGCTATTTTAGAAAAGTCTTTAATAAATCTTCTATAAAACCCAGCATGTCCTAAGAAGCTTCTAATAAGCTTAACCAAATTAAGGGGAGGTAGTTTTTCAATTGTTTCAATATTAGATTTATCAACCTCAATCCCTCTACTAGAAATTTTATATCCTAACACAATACCTTCTTGAACCATAAAGTGACATTTTTCCCAGTTAAGCATAAGGTTTGTTTCCTCACATCTTATTAAGACTCGTTTTAAATTTTTGAGGCAAAGATGGAGAAAGTTACTGAAAACCGAGAAATCATCCATAAATACCTCCATGATGTCTTCTACGAGTTCGCCAAAAATGGCCATCATGCAGCGCTGAAAAGTAGCAGGAGCATTACATAATCCAAAAGGCATTATACGATAAGCAAACATACCGTATGGACATGTAAATGTTGTCTTTTCTTGATCTTCAGTAGCTATTGGGATTTGGAAATAGCCAGAGAGTCCGTCTAAAAAGCAGTAGTACATGTGTCGTGAAAATCTTTCCAACATTTGGTCAATGAATGGAAGGGGAAAGTGGTCTTTTCTCATGGCATCATTTAGCTTCCTATAATCAATGCACACTTTCCAACCTGTGACTGTCCTTGTTGGGATTAATTCATTTTTCTCATTGGCTACAACAGTCATGCCTCCTTTCTTAGGAACAACTTGCACTAGACTCACCCAAGAACTGTCAGAAATAGGATAAATAATTCCAGCATCTAGGAGTTTAATTACCTCAGATTTAACAACTTCCTTCATGTTGGGGTTCAGTCGTCTTTGGGCTTGCACGCATGGTTTATATTCATCTTCCATTAAAATTTTATGGGTGCAAAAAGAACGGCTGATCCCTTTAATGTCAGAAATTTTCCATGCTATGGCCCTTTAATGCTCTCTTAATACTTGGAGTAATTCCTCTTTCTCTTTGGGTTGCAGGTTGGATGCAATAATTACCGGTAATGTAGAATTAATTCCAAGGAATGCATATTCCAAGTGATTCAGCAATTGTTTAAGTTCCAGTTTGGGAGGTTTGTCAATAGAGGGTTTTTGCTTAAGTTCATCTTTTACCTTAATTCCCTCATATTTTGCTAATTTTGGGGAGGTTTCATTGGAGTTTAGTTCGGTTCCTTTCTCAGAATCATCATCCACCCCCTCTCCTTAGGCGAGACACAGTTCCATCGTGTCCTTGTGTATGATTTCCTGAAAAGAATCTTGAGTAGCATGGTCAATAAAGTCGATAAAATAACATGAGTTATCCTGTTCTTTAGAAAATCTCATGGCATCATAAATTTTAAAAATAATCTCTTTGTCACCTACTCTAAGTACCAATTTACTATCACCCACATCAATTACAGTTCTAGCAGTGACTAAGAATGGCCGACCTAAGATTAAAGGCTCCTCAACATCTTCATCCAGGTCAAGCACAACAAAATCAATAGGAATATAAATTTATCTACCTTTACAAGTACGTCCTCTATAATTTCCCTAGGATATTTAACAGATCTATCTGCTAATTGAATACTCATCCTAGTGGGTTTAGGTTCCCCAAGACCAAGTTGTTTAAACATTTTATATGGCATCAAATTAATGATGGCACCTAAATCAGCTAGTTCTTTATCAACATTCAAACTACCAATTAAGCAGGGAATAGTAAAACTTTCTGGATCTTTCAGTTTGGTTGGCAGTTTATTTTGGAGTATGGCTGAGCACTCCTCATTAAGTTCCACTGTAGATAAGTCTTCAAACTTCCCTTTGTTTGTTAGAAGCTCCTTTAAAAATTTTGTACATGTAGGCTTTTGCGATATAGCTTCAACAAAAGGTAAGTTAATATGCAATTGTTTAAAAGTTCAAGAAATTTACCGAATTGTACATCCATGCGGTCTTTCTTCAACTTTTCTGGGTATGGGATTGGTGGTTTATATTCTTTTGGCATTAGATTGTCATTGTTTTCAGGTTCAACCTCCTTTCTGTCAGCTTCTTATGGTGGCTTTTTTTTAGATTTAGCTAACACTTTCCCACTCCTTAGTGTAACTGCTTTCACATGCTCTTTTGGGTTGGGTTCAGTGTTTCTTGGCAGGCTACCTTGTGGTCGTTCAGATATCAATTTAGCGAGCTGGCCTATCTAGGTTTCAAGCCATTGGATCGATACTTGTTGATTTTTAAGTGTTGTCTTGGTATTCAAAAAATGAGTTTTTGACGCTGAGATAAATTTTGTTAGTATCTCCTCAAGGTTCGGCTTTTTCTCTTGTTGGTAGGGTGGTTGTTGGAAACCCGGAGAATGTTGTGGCTTTTGATTTCCTTGACCGCCCCACGAGAAATTGGGATGGTTCCTCCAACTTGCATTATATGTGTTACTATACGGGTTATTTTGGGGTCTACAGTTATTGTTACCCATATATTGGACTTGTCCTCCTCGATGCTAGGGTTGAAGGGTTGATATTCTGTGTATGCTCCTCCTCTATTTGAATCGCACCTCATCACTAGATGTACCTGAGTAGAACCACACAAACCGTCAATCTTTTTATTTAAGAGTTCTATTTGGTTAGATAGCATAGTAACCGCATCGAGGTTGAAAACACTGGCTGCTTTCATCGGCTTTGTCCTCATAACTTGCCACTGATAGTTATTCAGTGACATCTCCTCAATAAATTTGTAATCCGCCTCAGGTGTTTTGTTATTCAAATTTCCACCGGTGGCTAGGTCGATGTGTTGCCTTGTTGAGGGGTTCACACCGTTGTAAAACATTTGAACCTGTGGCCAAAGTGGTAACCCATAGTGAGGGCATCTTCTCAAAAGATCCTTGTATCTCTCCCATGCATCGTAGAGTGTTTCTAGATCCATTTGCACAAATGAAGAAATGTCATTCCTCAACTTAGCCGTTTTAGCCGGCGGAAAATATTTAAGTAAAAACTTTTCGAACATTTGTTCGCAAGTAGTGATTGACCCTCGTGGTAATGAGTGCAACCACTATTTAGCTTTGTTCCTCAATGAAAATGGAAACAACCAAAGGCAAATGGCATCATCAGAAACGCCATTGATCTTAAAAGTATCGCAAAACTCCAGAAAATTTGTCAAGTGATTGTTTGGATCCTCATCCTGCAAACATCAAACTGAACAAACTGTTGTATCATTTGAATTGTGTTAGGTTTCAGTTCAAAATTATTTGCAACAATATCAGGTTTAACTATACTTGACTCAGTTCCTATTAAATTAGGTTTAGCATAATCATACATAGTGAGTGGAGCAGGATTCTAATTTACTAGATCAGCAGCAATCGCAAGAGGTGGCGGATTTTCTTGGTTTTCAGCCATCTCCTCAGTTGTGGTTGAAGTATCGTCCTCTTGCTCTTCCTTTGTGTATCTTAGGCTTTGCCTTATTTCTCTTTAGTTTTTGTGAACTGTGCGGTCGATCTCACCGTAAAAAAGTAGAGGTCCTGACGGGTTTCTTCTGGTCATAAACTAGAAAAAACCCGTCAGAAGAAAATAAATGAAAACTTAGAAAATAAAATAAAAATTTAAATTGCAATAAAAGTAAAATGGCTAAAGTAATAAAAATCGAGTGTTCCTAATATCCTAGTTCCCTGGCAACGGTGCTAAAAACTTGGTACGTGATATTCGCGACAGGTTTTAAATATTTATAATTAACCGTTCTTGAAACTAACTATTATGACGATGAAGGCAAGTGTACCTATCGAACAGTAGTATAGCTTTAGCAAGACCGGATTGTCGAACCCAAAGGAACTAAGAGTACTAGTAATTACTTTCTTTTTATTATCTAGCCTAAAAATTAAGGGATTTTTTTATCTAAACTAATTAACTAAACTAAAGAGTGCACAGAGAGAAATTGGGGAAAAGCTTTTGGGAAAATTCGATTGATTAAGACAATACCCAAGGAAAAATCCACCTAGACTTCACTTGTTATTTGACTCTGAATCAGACAATTTATTCATTTGACTTAATCCATAGAAATCCCTAAGTTATATTATTATCTCTCTCGAGACTAATAACGTCTAACCCTAGGTTGATTAATTGAAATCTCTTTCTAATTAACACCTAGTGTTGCATTAACTCAATCTATGGATTCTCTTATTAGGTTTCACCCTAATCCGGCAAAATCTTATCACCCTATCTCTAGGCGTGCAATAAACTCTGCTTAATTACGAAAAATTTACTCTTAGACAGGGTTTATTCCTCTTCTGAATAAGAGCATTAACTCGAATCAATATCCTAGAATATTAAAATAAGAATTAAGAACACATAATTAAGAACAAGTCAAATATTTATCATACAATTCAGATAATAATAACAAGATCCGTTTTAGGTTTCATTCCCCTTAGGTATTTAGGGGGCTTAGTTCATAATTATAGAAGAAAACATCTCAGAAGAATAATGAATACAAAACACAAAGAAAACCCAAAACCCCTAGATGGAAATTGAAGGGAGATCTTCAATCTTGATGATGAATCCAACTTTTAGATGGACCAATCGGCTTCCCTTGAGTAATTCCTTGGCTCCTACTCTGTGTCCCCTTCCTAAGTGCCTCCTCAGGTGTTTAAATAGGCTTTAGAATGCCTAAGAGCCCTCAAAATTGGCCTTTTCCGAATAGGGTTATACTTGGGTTCGGTAGGGACACGCTCGTGTGTGATTACTCCAGCCCGTGGTCAAGGCTATTGAATAGGCACGGGCGTGTAGTCTACCCATGTAAGTCGTGCTTTGATCCTGCCAAAAGGACACGGCCGTGTGACATGCCCGTGTGAGGAAGCCCAGGCTGTGTTGATTTTCTATGTGGGTCCATTTTCTCCATTTTTGGCCTGTTTCTCGCTCTTTTTACTCTCTGATGCTCACCTAAGTATAAAACATGAAATTAAAGAACTAGGAGCATCGAATTCACTAAATCTAAGGAGAAATCATCCATAAATGTGTTAAGCATGGGATAAAAATATTTATAAATTACAATTTATCGAGATCGAAACTAACCTGCCACACTTGCAAACACTGCACATATTATTTGATTGATTATTATTATTTGTGTTGATTTCCCTCATGGTATGCGAGGACGACAAGAGAGCAATCTTGGTTCAAAAGAAATTAGTATAGGGTTGTTTGAGCTAGCGAAAGGGACTGATTGGACATATATAATTAGAGTTCAAATATTGTGTAATTAAGTTTCAAATTTTTGTATATTAATTACAACATTATTTAGTTATGGAGTCAATCCACTAAAAGTAGTATGGCTAAACTCTCTCTTATTATATACCATTATGAAAACAACTTATTTTTATACTTGTCTAATGACCTTACCATATGTGTGTTACCCTTATAGGATATCCTTAATCTCATTGAGAGGAAGTCAGTGGTGAAACTTTCTTATAAATACCTCTCCTTTCACCATCACAGAAAACGTTCTCTCTTATGCCAAAAATATGCTAAAAACACTTTAAGTTCGGCTCTTTATAAAATTGCCCTACCTTCGTAATGTGAATAGTTGCCCTCTCTCCTATATCATGTTTTCCTTCAACACAATTGAACATAGTAAAAGAGATTTGAGAGTTTGTAATTGAGACTATTGCCATGCTAAATTTTTTTGTTGTTTATTTAGTTTCTTCTTAATCTTCAATTGCACAAAATTGAAGCACCAATAATCTCATTCAAATTCTTCTAAACTCATGCAGACTTGAAGAAAGTAAATTGAATAAAAAAATATAGTTTCTATTCTTGGGTTACCTTTTTTGATGCTAAATGATATATGGGTTCATCTTCAAATAAGTAAAAAAAAAAAAAAAAACCACTAATAATCACATAACCATTAGTGTGTTTATATTCTGGTCACCCAACTCTATTTTTTTATTCAGCTACTAATCGACGTTTGATATTTTTATCAGTCCTCCATTAAATTATTAAGGGAATGTTGACCTGATCCTTTCATTAGTATAATAATAAATTTAGCCTTACAATGTTTATAGATTCTATTAATTTGGTCCAAATTCTAAAAATTTAACCCTTAACTTTACACATTTTATCAATTTAATCCGATCCTAAAAAAATTCATAAAAATTCAAAATTTCAAAAAACTTTAAAAATATAAAATTACTAAAAATCATTTTTTCTATAAAATACATAATTTTTTTATAAAAATATAAAAATATGCCTCTGGGAAGGTCTTTGAACTTTTATATCAATCAAAACCAAAGTCTAATATCTTTGAACTTTCAACAAATGATGTTTTTTTGCTATTCTTGAACTTGTGAATGCTTGGATATAAATGGGATCCAATTGAAAACTTGAACACTGGATAAATAAATAAATAACCCTAATTAGAGTTCGGCGCAATCACTCTCTCTAAATCGACACCACCTTGTAAAACTACTAGATCTCAAATTATAGTTGCTAGATGACATTGCAATTATAATCTCTTACCAATCTTAAAAAGGAACCCAAAATAAATATAATTTATTTGAACACAAAGAAAAATTACTCAAAAAAATCTCCCTAATTTTAGTAGAGTAATCCCAAGGTGGAAAAAGTCTAAGGTGGTTGGCCATTTTATGAATTTATAGAGGGGAAAATATGTAAGAGTTTAATTTTAGTTTAAAGTTTGAAAACAATGAAATTGGAGGAGCCTGGTCCCATAGAGACTCTAGAGGGGCCGACGACTTACATAAGGGAAGTAACCTTTAAAATGCCTCATTTATCAAATTTTGGTTAGTGTGGTCAATTATTGAATTGGCCTTATGCATTGCACTATCTCTCCTAAATTGGAACAGAAGGCAAGCTTAATCATTAAGTAGGTCGTCCAATTAATTTTCACCCAATTGAGCTTCTATCGACAAAAAAAAAACAATTAATTAAGCCTTCATTGAAAATTTTCACCCAACTACGCCTTTATTAGAAAAAAAAAAAGGCAATTAAACTTTTCCATAATTGCTGACATGACAAACTGCGACATAAGATATGACACATGGTATAAAAAAATTGTGCTATTAAAAAATTATTAAAATTAATAAAATGATAAAAAATATTAAAAAAACTAATTTACATTATTCAATAATCGTCTGCTTGTGTCACAGAGCTATACTTTCAGTCTTGCAATCCGTGCGGCCTTAGGCGATTCATTTGCTTCAAATGCGCCTAAGTTAGCCTAATTCTCGCAAAGTGAGGATTCTCACAGAATTCCTCTAAGGCACCGAAATTATAGCAGAAGCAAACTCACAATGGAAGAAAGCACAAAATAGCAAAATAGCCATAGAAAAGCAATGCATGCCTAGTTTTTTTAGTAAATGCTCTGAATTTAGCATTCACTACTAAGGAATAAAATACAATGGATAATCACAACTGAGGGGAGGCTCTCTATTAATAGTCGAGCTCCTCCAAAACTAACGATATAGATCAAATTACATCGACTGACGAGATCGAAGCATATCTACAATTAAGGGATTTACATAATCTCCTAGATTACAAAATCAAATCTTATCAGATTACATATCTTCTAAGATTGCTTTCCCTATTTACCAAGGTAGCTCTAATTTCTCATAATTTCCTTATTGGGTCACCAAGGCTTCAAGTAGATAGGCTTCATAACTTTTTCTTCAAATCGATCCAGCTCTCGTGGGTCAAATGAGCCCTATTTAATATATAGCCACGGGACGCTTTTTGTGTTTTGGTCATGGGTTTTGAACTACGGCCCACGAAATTCTCCCCTACCAATTCTTTCAACGCCCTTGTTGTGTCCACAGAATGGCACTGGTTTGATTCGCTTCGAAATTTTCTTAACACCTTGGCCTTTTCCATACTAATCTCACTATCGGGTTGTCTCACCCCTTGAAACCTTTGCCTTAGCTACTGTCGTCTCCTACCTTGAATTGTTTCACTTGCCCCAATTTTGAATTATCTCGATCGGGGTCCCCTTTATCCTTACAAATAGGCTTCGGCACACCTATTTTGAACATTGGGTTAACCTTGTGTAACAACCCAGTTTAGACCCTAGTCAGAATAGTGGTTTTGGGACCAAAAATCTGAGTCAGAAAAATATTTTTATATATTATTTTCTGTGCTTATTAAATGTGAATTAGTATATGTGAAAATTCCGTATAAAAATTTGATCGTTTGTGTGTTTAATTTGATAAAAGAACCTAATCACGTAAAATGTAAAAGTTGCCTACTATTTGTTAAAGTGCCTATTTGCTATGTTTTCTTAAATTTGAGGTCCTTATGTTGTAAATAGACCATTGAATTCATGAAATAACATGGATGGACATTAGTTAGTGGATTGTTAATGATAATAACAAGGTTAATAAGGTAATTTGTTAATTAAATGATACTTATAATAAACCAAAATTCAAATGTTCATCTTATTTTCATCTTTTTGACTGAAACTAAGGAAATAAATAAGGGTTTCAAAACCTTCAAGAATTTTGCACTTATTTTGGCTAATTAGGTATGTGTTTTTTATCCGTTTTTGATAATTTATAAATTTTTGTGATCGTTGCTTAGTAATCTATCAAGCCCATGTCTAAATTTCTGAAATTTTTGATCATTTTGAGTTGAGCCATTGATGAAACTATGAGATTTATGAAGTGTGATGATAGTATATGGAAGCTTGATGTTGGGTTAACATGTTTTGTCTTTGAATTTTTGATGAATTTGAGTAATTTAGGCTAAATTGTGAAAATGAGAAATTGAGGGACTAAAATGTGTCATAAATGAAATATGTGGGCTTATAGAATACTATGAAAATTTGGGTAAGCAAGGGTATATGGAAATTTTGTATATTTTGTGATTTTTGTGATTAGGGACTAAAATGTCAAAATGTGAAAATGTGAGGGCCAATTTGTAAAATGCCCTAAATATGTGTATATGGATTGTTTTGAATGAATGTGAGATTGAATAAGTCAAATTTGAATTTATATAGATCAAGAACCAAAGATAATAGAATTAGATTGGGGAAAGTCGAAAGTCGTCGAGTAGTCGATTCCGTCCGTTCATTTTTGTATGAGATAAGTCGATATACAAATAAATGTATTTGAATCAATTTATTTATGCTTATATGCTATTGAAATGGAATGAATGGCTTTGGAAGATGAATATGTAAATTTATGGAAGCATCGACAGTGTTTCGACATCCGAAAAGCCTCGTACGAACTATAGGAGTAGTTAGGATACATATTTCATGACATAGGATCTGATATGTATTTTCGTGTAAGACCACGTCTGGGACGTTGGCATCAACTTATGATTTACGTGTAAGACCATGTCTAGGACATAGGCATCGTATTTGATTTCGTGTAAAACCCTATATGGGACGGTGGCATCGATATTTGATTACATGTAAGACCACGTTTGGGACTTTGGCATTGTAAGAGCTTTCTGAGCCATCTGAGTATCCTTATTGATTCTGAATAGTTCAACGGGCATTCCAAGAAATGAATGAATATGACAATGTGTACTCAAATTTAGGTACATTTGAAATGTACATTATGATTACGAATGAAAGGTAAGTATGTGTTTATATGTGGACATATGAAATATATATGAATTATATAAGTATGAAATGTGTTATGTGTAAGTGACTTATGAACAATTGAGTTATATGAGAATTATGGATATGTGGTTATGTTTTGCCATGAGCTACATGAATGAAATGGTTTGGAAATGTGTTATGTGATGAGTTTATTTGTATATGGCTTACTAAGCGTTTGAAAGCTTACTTTGTGTGTGTTTGCATTGTTTTATAGATATCGAAGCTACTGGGAGCTCGAGAATCGTCGAGGATCAACACCACACTATCGAACTCTATTTTGATACCTTTTGAAAATGTATATATTGAAGTATGACATGTATAGGCTAGAAGTATTTGAATATGTTTTGGAATGTATATATATCTAGCCATGTGATATGGCTTGGTTATGGATGTGATCATGAATGGATTTTGGTATACATTTTGTGTTCAAAAATGGTATGTTTGATACATTCTTGAATGACCAAATGAAATGGTCAATTTTGGTAAGTTACGGTATGTGTTTATTTTGGAATTTGGTAATATTTTGGCATGAGAATGAATGTAGTAAATTGAAATTATGAATCATATATTTTGGTATGATTTTTGGCTTCAGATTTGGTATGATTTGGTATGGAATACAAGCGTGAAATTTTTTGATAATGATATGTCATGAATGGCGTATGTTTTGATTGTGAATTGGTTGAAAATTTGGTACAAAATGTGCTTTGTTTTATGCTTGTAGGGATGACCATTTTTGGGTGACAATTTGGCGTTGCAAATAGCTTATTTTTTGTCCATACGGGCAGAGACACGGGTGTGTGTCTCAGCCGTGTGCGACACACGGGTATGTTATACGGCCGTGTGTCCCTTGAGGTGTAACACCCCTAACCCGTATCCATCGCCGAACTAGGGTTACGAGACGTTACCGAACACAAGACAGTTAAATACAATCATTCAAGTCAAAACATGCATAAAAATTATACCAACTTATTTATAATAATTATAAAACTAGATTAGTAACCATTTGTTCAATTATGTAAGTCACAATCACATACAAAAGAAAAAAAATTATTTATTAAATCACTTATTCGATCCAACTAACAAACATCATATCATAATACATAAATATTGTTACTCTAATAGCTAAATCATATGAACAATAATCACATCATTCAAGTTTCTAGATAATAGTCAAACATATTTTATTTTATCCATTTATAAACGTCTATTTCATAAGTACATTACTAATCAAACCACATACATATATAAATACATCTAAGCATATTCGTGTATATATCAATATAACCAAACCAATAAGTTACTCACAAAACCAATTAAATATGATCATGTCAATGTGACTAAACCGAACATATAAGCATCGAATAAAACTCATATTACCTTTTGTTTTACCAATACAAAGTTCACTATTCATTTGGTCATTTATTTCAATGCATTACCTGAATATAAACATACCTAAAATCATGTTATGTTCAAGGTTACATTTTCTTTATTTTACCCTACCATTTCATATGCGTATAACCTTCTATGGAAATGAATTAATATACATATATACCAACTATAATTTACACATCAAATCAAATCATTATATAGTTATATGTATACAAATGCCAAATCATGACTAACTTACTTACATAACATTTATATTTTATCACCTAACCAAATACAAATATATTTATCCAAACACAAAACCTACATACCATGTAATAAATATATCAAAATAAACTCTTATCAAGTTCGGACATAACTGAATTTCCATTTATGCTAAATCACATGTAGCACCTTAACCAAACATCTCAACCGATTTCACAAGTATATTTTATCCTAGCAAGAATCATGGTCGAATCAACTAACATATTTAGGACAATATGTACCTTGACCGATTCATCATCCACATCCAAATTCATCAACCATTATCAATACATATAACACATATAAACGTAACTAAAGCGTCACATACTTTCATAGCATATTAGCCATTTTCGCATGGCTTTGTACACAACCCAAAATTAACATTTCCAAAACATACTTTAGCTTATACATGCCATAATCTTTAATTGAACTTATAAAAGTACCTAAAATAGAGGATAGTGTGATGAGCTTCGTAGACGATCTCGAACTTGTAGCTTGACTTCTAAAAATCTATAAAACAGAAACAAAAATTCACATGATAAGCTACTATAGCTTATTAAGCTATTAGCAAATAAACAACTAATAATATAACTATCTCATAGAAAATTTAACCGAACTATACTAATATGAGTATACTTAGTCTCAAACTACCACATTCATTTATGACATTTCATTTTATACAAAATTCTCACCTTGGCCGAATACTTATAAAACCAACATAAATAATTCATATTCCATTTACAAGCCAATACATCATTAAACAATCGAATTCACATATATTCATAACTTCTACTCAAGCATCATAATATATATACCATCGTATGTACATTATCCAAATGATCGAATATACTTGGTACCATTAATAAACATACCACATATCATTCAAAGACAAACACAATACATTTATGTTCATCCTTATCGATTTCGATTATTATAATAAAATTTCACCATCCGTACTTATTCAATAAGACATTATAACAAATACCAATTACTTACTTACTTACCTTGACTTGGTAACAAACTAATTCATACCTGGCATTTAGCTCGTTTTACCTTTTTAAACATAGCTTATCATTGCCCGATGAACCATTCGGAATTGGATAGGACACGTGGATAATCACATAAATCGTACAAAGCCAACGTCCCAGACGTGGTCTTACATGTAACCTCAAATGACGCCACTGTCCCAGACAGGGTCTTACTCGTAAACACATATCGGAATCACAAATCAATGCCATGGACTTACTCGCACACATATATCGGTATCTATGTCATGGCATATGTAACCTAGTTATTCCTAAGGTTCATACGGGGCTTTCGAACGTCGTATGTCGGTCGAATCGAACTCGAAAGTGTAGTAGCCACATTTATTCACATTCGGCCACAATATATTTAGTTTCTAATATTCCATAACAGCAAGTAATTATAACATTAAACTATCAATAAACATGTCTATTTGCTTATAAACTTACATCGGACGTCGTAAAACGGGACGGGGCTGCTAGTCGACAACTTTCATTTTCCCTGATCCAAATCTGATTTCTTTGGTTCTTGATCTAAACATATTCAAATTAAGCTCATTCAAACATATTTTCATTCACTTTTGTCCAAAAACACACAAATAGGAAAATTACCATTTTTCCCCTAACATTTGCAATTTTTTCAATTTAGTTCATATTGCATAAAACACAAAATGCAAAAAAATTGGCTACACTCTAGTTAGGCCGAATGCTCCCTATATACATACAAGTCCATATTTCCATCAATTTCACAATTTAGTCCCTCAACTTTTTATTTTTGCAATTAAGTCCTAATTACTCAAAATTATCAAAAATTCCAACATAAAATATGTTAACCCAACACCTATCTTTCATATTTCATCATCAAACAATAAAAATCACAAGCTCTCATAAATGGCATGACTTAAAATATTCATCAAAATTCAAAATTTAAGCATGGGTTTTGTAGTACTCGAAGCAACAATCTCAAAAACATAAAAATTATCAAAAACCGAGCTAAACACATACATTAATCAAGCCTGAATATAACTGAACCCTAGCTTTTTGTTTTGTTTTCTTTCTTGCTTAAGTTTTGGCAATGGAAGTATATGAGCACTTAGGATAATTTTATGATATAACATATAACATATATTATATAATTTATAACTTGGTTTCCTAAATTACCCTTTTTAAAATTATAACCAAGTTTTATGTTATAAACCCTTTTTCGTCTCTTAAATAAATTAATGGACATGAGTTGGCTTTCAATTTCATGCATTATAATATAAATATACATACACACATAATATCTTATTATAAAATAAAGTTTAATTTTACATATATGCATAACTTAAATAAAATAATATAAAACTATTAAATTTTTACCTACCACCGTACCACTTATAAAGACATGGGCTATTTACAACTTAAGGGCTTCCATTTAAAAAGCCATTACCAATTCAGTCCTTACAATTAAAACTATCAAATTTTCAATTTATGCGATTAAGCCCTTTTGTTTAATCGGACACCCAAATGACAAAATTAAATCACGAAAATTTCACAAATATAAATTCACACAAAATAAACACAGAAAATAATTTTTAAATATTTTTCTGACTCAGATTCTTGGTCCCGAAACCACCATTACGATTAGGTTCTAAATCGGGCTGTTACATGGGGTACCTAATGATTTACAGTTAGTATACCCTACAGTTTTGACACCGCCTAGACACATGGTTGTGTCTAGCAGTCGTGTGTGGCACACGGACTGGTACATTGGTGTGTGGTCGGCCGTGTGACCCAAGTCAGTAACCTCTCTAATTTTTACACGGATTGACACACGGGCGTGTTTTGTGGCCTTGTAGACAAGTCAGTATGTATGCCCTATTTTGCCACGGCCTAGACACACGGGAGTGTCTAATGCCATGTGAGGCACACGGCCTACTCACATGGGCATATGACCTTTATAACTTTGAAAAAATGTTTAAGTTTCAAAAAATTTTGTATAAGCTCGGTTAGTTCCCAACCACTTTCTAAAGCATGTTTAAGGTCTCGTTGACCTACGTAAGGGACTCTATAATGATGTGTGACTTTTATGCTATGTTGATTATGAAATGAATGCAAATTGTACCAATATGTCCGATAATGCCTCTTAACTCTAGTCTGCCGACGGATACGGGTTAGGGGTGTTACATTTGGTTGGTATCAAAGCTATGGTTTAATCGATTCTAGGAAGAACATAGCGTATGTGAGTCTAGCTATACATGCCATATTTATGAACTGTGATAGTGTGTTTAATCCTGACAATGAAAATGTGTTTTTATATAGCAAATGGATCCTTAACGAGCCGTAGCTGACGATGTTGAAAGTAATGCGCCTGCTCTCGCACAAGGGATAGTGCCATCTGATTCTAGACCGCCTACGAGTAGTCATGATGGTGAGGCTAAGCAAGCCTTTTATCAAATGATGAATAATTGGTTCACCCAATATATTTGAACTAATCTCGCTGTGCCACAACCTTCACCCCCGGTCAATCTTCCACAAGTCCCTTTCATGCCACAAGCTAATCTAATTCAGTTGAATAAGCCCTCGGTTGACAAAATTAGAAAATATGGGGCCAAAGACTTCGGTGCTACTACTATTGATGATGCTGAGAGCGTCGAGTTCTGGTTAGAGAATACAATAAGAGTGTTCAATGAATTTTCACTGACTCTGGATGAATGCCTTAAGTGTGTCGTTTCGCTTCTGAGAGATACGGCGTATCATTAGTGGAAGACACTGATATCTGTGGTTCTGAGAGAATGAGTTACCTGGGATTTCTTTCAAGCTGAATTCCGAAAGAAATATATCAGTCAGAGATTTATAGATTAGAAACGCAAAGAGTTTCTTGAGTTAAAACAAGGTTGTTTGTCTGTTATGGAATTTGAGCGAGAATTTGTGAGACTGGGCCAATATGCACGAAAATGTGTTTTGACTGAAGCAATTATGTGCAAGAGATTTGAGGATAGTTTGAATGAAGACATCAAATTGTTAATCGAGATTTCAGAAATAAAAGAGTTTGTTGTGCTTGTTAAACGATCATGTAAAGCTGAAGAACTCGGGAAAGAGAAAAGAAAAGCCGACTCAGAAGCTAGAGATATGAGAAAGAGATCTGTAAGTAAATCATTTCAGTCTATGTCAAAGAAATTTCGAGACGATTATAGTCGTTCAAAGGCTAATATGGGACATTCAAGTAGAGATCGTGCTAGATCGCATTCGAGCATTAGAGCTACAGCTACTTCTGTTGCAAGTGTTGGCAATGTCTGACCTGATCCATCCGAGTGTAGACATTGTGGTAAAAGACATCCGAGAAGTTGTAGATTGAATGACTGAACTTGCTTTAAATGTGGATCTTTAGATCATTTCATCCGTGATTGTCCCGAATATGTTGAACAAGAGATTGTGCAAAATTCGAGACCGAGTAACACCTCAACTCGTGGTATACCTCCTAGAAATAAGGAAATATGAGCAGTAGTCAAAGAGGGACTAAAGATACTGCTATTATATCTGAAGCTCGCGCACCTGCCAGAGTCTACACCATTCGAGCTCGTGAGGAAGCTTCGTCTCCTAATGTTATAACTGGTACTTTCACTCTTTATGATACTTCTGTGATTGCATTAACTGATCTAGGATAGAAAAATTAATATATATGCATGAATTTAGTATCCAGTAAGACTTTGCCTGTAGAGTCTACTGAATTTGTGACTAGAATATCGAACCCCTTAGGCTTGTGTGTTTTGGTAGACAAAGTGTGCAAGAATTGTCCGTTAATGTTTTGAGATGTTTATTTTCCAGCTGATTTGATGTTATTACCTTTCGATGAGTTTGATATAATTCTGGGTATGGATTGGCTAACTTTGCATGATACTATTGTGAAATGCAAATGAAAAACTATTAATTTGAGATGCAAGAATGATGAAATAGTCTAAATTGAATCTAGTGTCTTAAATGGGTTGCCGACTGTGATATCTTCGATGAAAGCTTTGAGTTTGGTGAAAAAGGATTGTGAAGCCTACTTTGCCTATGTGATCGATTCGAAAGTATCAGAAAAAAAAATTGAATCAATTTTTGTTGTCTGTGAATTCCCTGATGTGTTTCCTGAAGAACTTCCAGGATTACCTCCGATCCTAGAAGTTGAATTTGGCATAGAGTTAGTATCGAGAACTACTCCGATTTTGATGGCTCTGTATAGAATGGCTCCGACTGAGTTAAAAGAATTAAAATCTTAGTTAGAATAGTTGACAGATAGAGGATTCACAAGACCGAGTTTCTCACCTTGGGGTGCTCCTGTTCTGTTTGTGAAAAAGAAAGATGGTACAATGAAAATGTACATTGATTATCGTCAGTTGGACAAAGTGACTATCAAGAATAAATATCCTGTACCCTGAATTGACGATTTTTTTTATCAGCTGAAAGGAGCTACTATGTTTTAAAAGATAGATATGAGATCAAGTTATTACCAGTTAAGAGTAAAAGATTCAGACATTTTAAAAACTGCATTCAGAACGAGGTACGAACACCATTAGTTTCTGGTTATGCCTTTCAGATTAACAAAAGCACCTGCTGTTTTTATGGATATGATGAACAGAATTTTCAGACTGTATTCAGATCAATTTGTTGTCATATTCATTGATGAAATTTTAATTTATTCGCGTGATGAAACCGAGCATACCTAGCATTTGAAAATAGTGTTACAGACTTTGTGTGATAAGAAGTTATTTGTAAAGTTCAGTAAATGTGAGTTCTGGTTACGTGAAGTTGGTTTTCTGTGACACATTGTGTCATCATCTAGTATCTGAGTTGATCCGAGCAAGATTTCAGCTATTCTGGATTGGAAGCCTCTAAGAAATGTTTCTGAAGTACGCAGTTTTTTGGGACTTGCTGGTTACTACCGAAGATCCGTAAAAGGCTTTTCTATGATTGCAGCTCCGTTGACGAAACTACTTCAGAAAGATGTGAAATTTGAATAGTCTGAAAAGTGTCAAAAAAGCTTTGATCAGGTGAAAGTCCTATTGACTGAAGCTCCTGTATTAGTACAACCAGAATCGGGTAAAGAATTTATGGTCTATAGTGATGCTTCCTTGAACGGTTTGGGTTGCGCTTTGATGCAGGAAGACAAAGTTATAGCTTTTGCCTCAAGAAAGTTAAAGCCGCACGAAAAGAACTATCTGACACACGATTTGGAATTAGCGGCTATTGTGTTTACTTTAAAGATTTGGCGCTACTATCTGTTTGGTAAGAAATGTCATGTATATTCTGATTATAAGAGTTTGAAATATCTGATGACTCAGAAAAATTTGAACCTACGACAAAGAAGATGGCTAGAACTGCTAAAAGATTATGAGCTTGTTATCGATTATCATTTGGGAAAAGTAAATATTGTTGCTGATGCTTTGAGTCGGAAATCATTTTTTGCATTGCGTGCGATGAATGTTCATTTGGTTCTGTCTGATGATGGTTCGGTTTTAGCCGAATTGAAAGTGAGACTGTTGTTTTTACAACAGATTATTGATGCTCAAAAAGTTGATAATAAGATAATAGCAAAATGAGCTCAGTGTGATTTGAATTTTGATTCTGAATTTTGAGTTAGTAATGATGATTGTTTGAGATTCCGAGATCGGATTTGTGTGCTAAGAAATCTAGAGTTGATTCAGATGATTTTGAACGAAGCTCATAACAGTCGATTATCTGTACATCCGGGCAATTCGAAAATGTATAATGATTTGAAACAACATTACGGGTGGTCTGGAATGAAAAGAGATATCTCTGACTTCGTTTCGAAATGTTTGATCTGTCAGTAAGTTAAAGCTGAACATCAAGTGTCATCTGGTTTGCTAAAGCGAATTATGATTCCTGAATGGAAATGGGATAGAGTAACGATTGATTTTGTTTCGGGTTTGCCCCTATCTCCTCAAAAGAAAGATGCTATCTGGGTTATGGTTGACCGATTGACGAAATCAACTCATTTTATTCCAGTACGATCTATTTAGTCGCTTGATAAATTAGCTGAGTTATACATTTCTGATATTGTGAGATTGCACAGGGTGCCATTGTCTTTTGTGTCAGATAGAGATCCGAGATTCACTTCGAGGTTTTGGAAGAAATTCCAAGAGGCATTATGTACGAAATTGCATTTCAATACTACTTTTCACCTGCAAAAGGATGGTCAATCCCAGCAAATTATTCAGATACTTGAAGATATGTTTAGATGTTGCATTCTTAAGTTTGAAGGTTTGTGGGAATAGTATTTGCCATTAATTGAATTCGCATACAATAATAGTTTTCAATCGAGCACTAAAATTGCACCGTATGAAGCCTTAAATAGTAGAAAATGACGTACACCATTGTATTGGTCAGAACTCAGTGAAACTAATATACATGGGGTTAACTTGATAAAAGAGACTGAACAGAAAGTAAAAGTGATCCAAAATAGTCTGAAAGCAGTTTTCGATCGTCAGAAATCATATGCAGATTTGAAAAGAAAAGACATTGAATTTGAGATTGGCGATAAAGTGTTTTTGAAAGTGTCCCCATGGAAGAAAGTATTTTGATTTGGCAGAAAAGGCAAATTGAGTCCGAGGTTCATCGGGCCGTATGAGATTATCGAGCGTATTGGGCCGATTGCTTATAGATTGTTGTTGCCATCAGAATTTGAAAAGATTCATAATGTGTTCCATGTATCGATGCTTCGACGATACAGATCCAATCCTTCACGTAATATTTCTCCGTCTGATATTGAGATTTAGTCCGATATGACCTACAATGAAGAATCGATCCGTATCTTGACACAAGAGGTTAAAGAATTGTGAAATAAAAAAATTTCGTTAGTAAAAGTAATATGGCATAAATACGGTATTGAAGAGGCTACGTGGAGCCCAAAGATGCTATGAGGCAGCAATATCCAAATCTGTTTAACGGTAAGATTTTCGGGGACGAAAATCCCTAAGGGGGAGAGTTGTAACAGCCCAGTTTAGACCCTAGTCAAAATAGTGGTTTCGGGACCATAAATCTGAGTCAAAAAAATATTTTTATATATTATTTTCCGTACTTATTATATGTGAATTAGTATATGTGAAAATTCCGTATGAAAATTTGATCGTTTTTTTGTTTTATTTGATAAAATGACTTAATCGCGTAAAATGTAAAAGTTGTCTGTTGTTTCTTACAGTGCCTATTTGTTATGTTTTCTTAAATGTGAGGACCTTATGTTGTAAATGGACCATTGAATTCATGAAATGATATGAATAGACATCAGTTAGTGGATTTTTAATGATAATAATAAGGTTAATAAGGTAATTTGTTAATTAAGTAATAGTTATAATAAAACAAAAATCAAATGTTCATCTTATTTTGATCCGTTTTTGATAATTTCTATGTTTTTGTGATCATTGCTTAGTAATCTATCAAGCCCATGTCTAAATTTCTGAAATTGTTGATGATTTTGAGTTGAGCCATTGATGAAACTATGAGATTTATGAAGTGTGATGATAGTATATGGAAGCTTGATGGTGGGTTAACATGTTTTGTCTTTGAATTTTTGATGAATTTGAGTAATTCAGTTAAGCAAGGGTATATGAAAATTTTGTTTATTTTGTGATTTTTGTGATTAGGGACTAAACTGTCAAAATGTGAAAATGTGAGGGCTAACTTGTAAAATGCCCTAAATATGTGTATATCGATTGTTTTGAATGAATGTGAGATTGAATAAGTCAAATTTGAATTTATATAGATCAAGAATCAAAGAAAACAGAATTAGATCGAGGAAAGTCGAAAGTCGTCGAGTAGTTAATTCCGTCCGTTCATTTTTGTACGAGATAAGTCGATATACAAATAAATGTGTTTGGATCAATTTATTTATGTTTATATGCTATTGAAATGGAATGAATGGCCTTGGAAGATGAATATGTAAATTTGTTAAAGCATCGATAGTGTTTCAACGTCCGAAAAGCCTCGTACAAACCATAGCAGTAGTTAGGATATATATTTCATGACATAGGATCTGGTATGTGTTTTCGTGTAAGACCACATCTGGGACGTTGGCATCGACTTATGATTTATGTGTAAGACCATGTCTGGGACATCGGTATCGTATTTGATTTCATGTAAGACCCTGTATGGGACAGTGGCATCGATATTTGATTACATGTAAGACCACGTCTGGGACGTTGGCATTGTACGAGTTGTCCGAGCTATCTGAGTATCCTTATTAATTTCGAACGGTTCAACGGACATTCGAAGAAATGAATGAATATGAGAATGTGTACTCAAATTCAGGTACGTTTGAAATGTACATTATGATTACGAATGAAAGGTAAGTATGTGTTTATATGTGGACATATGAAATATATATGAATTATATGAGTATGAAATGTGTTATGTGTGAGTGACTTATTAACAATTGAGTTATATGAGAATTATGGATATGTGGTTATGTTTTACCATGAGCTACATGAATGAAATGGTTTGGAAACGTGTTATGTGATGAGTTTATTTGTATATAGCTTACTAAGCTTTTGAAAGCTTACTTTGTGTGTATTTGCATTATTTTATAGATATCGAAGCTACTGGGAGCTCGGGGATCGTCGAGGATCAACACCACACTATCGAACTCTATTTTGGTACCTTTTGAAAATGTATATATTGAAGTATGGCATGTATAGGCTAGAAGTATTTGAATATGTTTTGTAATGTGTATATATCTAGCCATGTGATATGGCTTGGTTATGGATGTGATCATGAATGGATTTTGGTATACATTTTGTGTTCAAAAATGGTATGTTTGATGCATTCTTGAATGGCCAAAAGAAATGGTCAATTTTGGTAAGTTATGGTATGTGTTTATTTTGGAATTTGGTAATATTTTGGCATGAGAATGAATGTAGTAAATTGATATTATGAATCATATATTTTTGTATGATTAAGGTTTGGTATGATTTGGTATGGATTACATTTAACACCCTAATTTTGGGCCTAGTCGGAACAGTGGTTTTGGGACCACCAATCCGACGATGAAAATTTTATTTTTTATTATATTTTTATGATCTACGATTTCACGGAATAATTTCATGAAAATTTCGTTCGAAAAATTTTGACGTTAGGGCACTTAATTTAGTCAAAAGGACTAAATCGTAAAAAGTGAAAAAGTTGAGTTCTACATACTAGAGGTGTCCAATTGTTATGAAATTTTAAATTGAGTGTCCTTAAATGGTAATTATACCATTGGTTAATTTTTGGACAAAAATAGACATGAAATGGGTGTAATAAAATATTTTTAAGTTAGGGGTATTTTGGTAAACTAATAATTAAAATAATTAAAAAGGGAAATAAGCCAAATTAGCTATCATCTTCTTCATTCAACCGTTTCTACCAGTATCAGCCATGATTAAGGTTTGTTCGAACTCCCAAGCTCGATTGTAAGTGCTCCCTAGCCCCATTTTTAAAGTTCTTTACTTTTTTGAAATCCCAGTAACTTGGTTAAGCTTATTCTAGCAATAATTTAACCTAGGGTTTATATTTGGAAAAATACCCATAGGTGAAATTTGTTTATTTTGATGTTTTATAGTAGAATATGAAGCTTGAAATTGTGTTAAACAACTTTTACTAAGCGATTTTATGTGAAAACGAGTAAAACGACATAATCGATAAAAATACCCAATTTTCATAAGTACATGTTAGAGTCCAAATTTGATGTTGCTATAGAAGGGAAAAATGATCAGCATGTCATGAAACATAAGGAAATAGGATGAAGTTTAATTTACGAGCCTAGGGGCAAAAATGTAATTTTGACAAAGTTTAGGGGAAAAATTGTAATTTTTCCAAAATATGATTTTGAGTTAATTTGAATAATGTGAATCCTAATTAGGCTATATTTGAAATGATAGAGCAAGGAAAAATCGAAATTCGGGCTAAAATCTGAAAATATCAGGTTGTGGACAAAATGGTAAAAATGGCCATTTTCGCATATGAGGTAAGTTCATATGATTTTTAATAATGCAATGTGTAATTTAATGTTATTTCCTTGATATTAAATGAGATGTAAGTTCATGTGTAAATGTAGTAACATAATTGTCATTTTAAGTAATTTAATGTTTTTTATATGATATGATGATTATTATCATGAAATATTATGCTTTGTGGATTATTATTTAGTAATATGCAAATTATGTAAGGTACTTGATAAATATGAAATGCTACCAAGCATCGGTTCCGACATTACGTGGAAGACAGCAAAGATGTGTGATTGAGGAAAATCCCGTTTGAACCTTGGGAATAGATTAGGATACAAGTGACATGTCACTAGGATATTTGAGTTCCGAACTCATTGAGTTGAGTCCGAGTTCGTGAGATGTAACTAGGCATCTGAACATGTTGAGTTGAGTCCGAGTTCACTTATGGATGCATACACCCGAGCTCGTTGAGTTGAGTCCGAGTTCACTTATGGGTGGGTTACATGGTAGCTTGGCTACACATATATTCTGCGGGCTATTGAGTTTGTCTAGCTGTGGGCATGGCACTTATGTGCATGCATTCCGTGTATCTGATTATATTTTGAGTGTTCAACGGGTAATTTGGCGAAGTATTCGTTGATGATCCCAATGAGATAAGCCATTGGTGAGTATATCTTTGAGTTATGTTACAAGTTGTACAGGTATGTACACTAAACTTATGTGTGATGCCTTGACATGTGATGATCTATGATGTATATAGTATTTGGTGAATATTATGAAAATGAAATGATTTGGAATAAGTCTTTGACACTTGATGACATTGAGATTTTGGATTTATGCTTATGAAGCATAATTATGTGTTCTTACCATTATGAATGAAATGATATTGTATGGATTTGCTGAATAATAATAATGAATGAGTAAATTTAGCCTTGGAAGTTTTGGGTTACTGCAGTGGTGCAACTTTGGAAATTCACCATACATTGTGGAAATTGAATTAGGGGCTGACTAAAATATGAAGTTAAATCCCAATGAGTCTAGTTTCACATAGAAGAAACGGTATATGCAATAGAAATTTATATTATGAGATATTTAAATTGTTGTGAGACAGAGTCTGAATGAATTCATAATCCCCTGTTTCGATTTGATAAAATCATTAAAAATTGTATAAAAATAATTATGGGTTGTAATTTATATTATTAAAATCCTTAATGAGTTTATTCTCTAGGAAGTTAGATGAGAGCATTATCCGAATGTTGTACTATGAGAAAAATAATTTTTAGTGAAGAGAGGTCAGAACTGTTGGACAGCAAAATAGGGGAAACTTTAATGAATAAACTGTACTAATTGCCTAAACCAAAGATTCTGGAAATTTTATGGGAGAAAGGTATATGAGTCTAGTTTCAAGAAAATTAACGAAACTTAATTTAGAGTCTCGTAGCTCTAGATATAAATGAATTAGTAATTGTAATTCGGTAAAACAGCTTAACCTGAACAAGGGTAAATTGTACAATTATGATGTTTTACCTTCATATGGACTTCATATAGACTTACTAAGCATATGGATAATTGCTTATTAACTTCATATGGACTTAATAAGCATGTGGGTAATTGCTTATTAACTTCATATGGACTTAATAAGCATGTGGGTAATTGCTTATTAACTTCATATGGACTTGCTAAGCATAAAGCTTACCCCTCCTCTCTACTTCTTCAGTTTTGGCAGGTCGGCTCGGGGTTGGAGATCGTTGGAGGCAAAATCACATTATCAAGCTATCATTTTTGGGAGAATTAATTCGAATATTAGAAATATCAAGTGAGTGGCATGTATAGGAAGTTGGTTTGTGTGATATGTATTATTATTATGACTTTGACCATACGTATCGATTTGCATTGAGTTATCGTATATGATCATGAGATGTGGTCCTTATCCATTATGGTTTGTAAGTTTAATTAATCATGCCATGTCCTATGTTTTGATGTGATGACATAGTTAGCTTTGTTTGTTATGCATGATTGGTAATTCATCAGGTAAGTTAAATGCAGGCCAATGGATCATGAATTAAATGGAAATGAGTAATGTTGTCTTAAATATGGATGTTTAATGGACAATTTGGTAACTACATTATGATGGTATAAAATGAGAATAAGATTTAGCATGTCTAGTTCTAATTAATGTAAGAATGTATATTATATACAGGATGGTAAGCAAATATGTTTAAAGTGAATGACATGTTATTGCATGATTATGGATGTGTAAGGCTCATTTATGCCACGTTATATGTCTTTAAATATGAGTCTATGCATGTGTTCAAAAAATTTTGAATTAAATGAAATTTTATGGCCCGGTTTTCGTCTATGTGTATGGTTAAGTCTGGTAATGCCTCGTACCCTGTTCCGGCCTTGGATACGGGTAAGGGGTGTTACATTACAAACATGAAATTTTTTGATAATGATATGTCATGAATGGTGTATGTTTTTATTGTGAATTGGTTGAAAATTTGGTACAAAATGTGCTTTGTTTTATGCTTGTAGGGATGACCCTTTTTGGGTGGCAATTTGGCTTTGCAAATAGCCTATTTTTTTCCACACAGGAAGAAACACGGGTGTGTATCTCAGACGTGTGCGACACACAGGTATGTTATACGGTCGTGTGTCCCTTGGGGTACCCTACAATTTAAAGTCAGTATACCCTACAGTTTTGACACGGCCTAGACACACGGGCATGTCTAGCGGTCGTGTGTGGTACACGGGCTGGAACATGGGTGTGTGGTCGGCCATGTGACCTAAGTTAGTAACCTCCCTAATTTTCACACGGCCTGGCACACGGGCGTATCTTGTGGCCATGTGGACAAGTCAGTATGTATGCCTTGTTTTGCCACGGTCTAGACACACGGGTGTGTCTAATGCCGTGTGAGGTACACGGCCTGCTCACACGGGCGTGTGACCTTTATAACTTTGAAAAAATGTTTTGGTTTCGAAAAATTTTGTATTAGCTAGGTTTAGTCCCGACCCCTTTCTAAAGTATGTTTAAAATCTCGTTGACCTACATAAGGGACTTTAATGATGTGTGACTTTGATACTATGTTGATTATGAAATGAATGCAAATTGTTTTGATATGTCAGGTAATGCCTCTTAACCCTAGTTCGGCGACAGATATAGGTTAAGGGTGTTACACCTTGAGTGTTCCCACCAACATTAGTTTGTAAGCCCCTCGGCTTACCCGCTTTAAAACTTTAAAAAGGCCCTAGTGTCTTTGCAAAGCCAACGATAAGTCAAAATGAAAAACTCTACCAAAGTGTTTAAGATATACGTCGCTCACAGCATTTACTCATCTCAACTGTCCAATTTAAATCACCATTTTACCCTCAAAATCTGATGCACAACTCACCTCTCTTATAAGTGGTACCTCCACTGATAGCTCGACAGGCTTCATATCTGTTTTATGCCCTACTAGCTTTTTTAAAGGGGCTTCCTTAGCAATCTAATCTACTGAGTCAATATTCCTCCCGTACGAAACATCCTCAGCTAGCTAGATTGCTAACAACACCTTGGTCCCAACCTTCATATCTCGACTCATCAGGACAATGCATCGTTGTTGTTGAGGATCTAAGATATGCATGTAATCGAAAAAAAGGAGTCAAAAAAATATTAATTCAGTCAAGGAAGTTCAAGCTAAGCACGAAACCATAATCATCTCAATGGATTACCTCAAAATCTTCGATGCCCTTCTACTGACCGATTTGTAGCTTAACTCCTTGTGCTACTCCCATAGCTGAGACCCCTTTGGAATTCACCATTTTGATTATCTTGGTCGATTTGCTAACCAAAATGCCAAGTTTACCCACGAATTTCTCTAATATGAACAAGTTTGATGCTCTTATTTCAACAAGAGCACTCTTTCTATCGCCTGTGATGTTGATGTCTACAAACATCAACCCTACCTGATCGTAATCCCTCTTTGCAAGAACAAGTATCATTGACCCAAGCTTCGATAACCTATCCTGTAACACCCTAGGTAAATCCCACATTGGCAAAGCATGAGAGAAACATGGGTTATATAAAGGGGTAGTAACACTTAAGTGGTAAGCTCCCAAGAACAAGGTCGTGAGGGCCATGTACGCCCAAAACAGATAATATCTTACTGGCTGGGTATTGGCTATAACATTTTATTGGTATCAAAGCCATTCATCATGCCTTTTGAGTTATGGTGGGGCAAACCTCAATGAGGATGCTGAGTCCTTAAGGGGGTGAATGTAACACTCTAGGCAAATTCCATGTGATATGAGCATGGGTATGACTTTAGGACCAAATGTGCAGGTTCCATTACTCAGAGATGCGTTGCAAGTACCTATGGGGCCAATTCTAAAGGCAAAAGGCTAGAAAACTTAAAGTGGCGCTCAATGTTCTCATACAAGTCATTTGGGCTGAGTTGGAACAATCCCCATTACATTCTGGACCTAACATGGAACATTAGCCTTGCAAAATTTTATTCGTTGCTAAATAAGTATTTCTTATTCACATTTTTAAATAAAGCTTATTCACATTTTAAATAAAAAATTTATGGTTTTTCTATTTTGTTTCTTTATTTCTTTTGTTTCAATATTTTCATTCCACTCGTAATATTTTAGTTTATGCATATGGATGATTGAGTTGTGAAATGTGTTCTATTTATATTGTATTGCAGATACCTTTGTTGACCATACATCTACCATGAAGACATTTCATCTCTATATCAGAATTTAAAGATTTAAACATTTATGGATGAATTTAATGGAGGGAAGACTTAAGGATTCAAGCATTCATTGGACAGATTTAATGGAGGGAATTCTAAAAGATTCACATCCATCATCTTAAGTGACCATTCAGTTAACCAAAGTCCTTTTAATTGCCACCATTCAAGATGGGAGCTAAACATGACCTTAAGAGGAATTCTAACAGCATCATATTTCTGGAAGCAAGTGACATTTCGACAACCTCATGACCTTTGGAGAGATTCTATTTAGAATGCATTTAAGCACAACAAGCTACCTTTTAGTCACCCCATGCATATTCATTTCCACCATCCAAAAAGGAGGCTGAATGTGAATTTTAAGCTCCTTCCTTATTTATTAACTTTACATGTACAATTGGGAAGTTATGTGACTTTTCGTGAACTACATGCATTCATACACAATTAAGACATTAAAATTTATGTACGTATTGACTATTCATATACCTAGAATAGTTTATAAATAGCTACTCATTTTTTAATTTGAAGATTGATGAATTTTTATACAATTTGTGAGATTTCTCTTGAGTTATTAAGAACATTCAAACTGAACTTATCAAGGTTTTTGCCCTGTTGTGTTCTTCTCTTACTTTTTATACCTTTCAGTTCTTGTTTCCTTTAAAAAAAATGGGTCGGGGTCTGTTAAAAACTATTTCATGTTTTCAATTATTTGTCCTATAGAAAATGGGCCACGTTCCAATAACGTTGGTTCTTTTCTTGTACAAGTCATTGATTCCAAGATTCCTATCCTATTTCTTTAGTTATCAAGTACCTGTTTAGAAATGATTGGGCATTCGAGTGCCTTGTAATTTTAAATCAAGATAAAAGAAATAAACATAAACATGGAAAATAAGGTAGCCATGAAAGTAAAGCTTGAGAAAAATATAAAAGTTAAGATTTTTATGCAATAAAACTTAAATAGCATGCAACCAAAAGCATTTAACAAAGAAATCTAATGCAAGAAACATAAAAGGAACAAGTTTTAACAGAATGAAAGCAAAATAAACTAAAATATATTAAACTAAAGTAAATAAATATATTAAATAGTCTTGAAAGAACGGTACATAGACTGGAAATGTAAATAAATCTGAGCTACAGTGTTAAATAATTTAACTAGCACTGAGAACAACAAGAACAATAAGTAAATGTAGAAAAATAAACTCTAGGCTAAGGTAGAAGAAGAGAAAATAAAAACCCTAGAAAAGTGTAGAGAAAAACTAAAGGAAACCTAAAGAAAAGTAAACCTAAAACTAAGCTAAAGTGTGTCTTTCTCCTTCTCAGCAATTTTGGCTATTTTGAAGTTTAAAATGATGCCTTTTTTTTGTCAAAAATACCCCTACACGGACCTTGAGTGATTGGCGGGCCAAGAAGACAAAGGTTGCCCTTTTTATCCAAGTTTGTCCCCCATATCGCGATACCCAAAAGAGGATATCATGATATCTCAAGCAATTTTGAAACTTGGGGTCTTCCTTGGGAGATGGATATCACGATACCACTAAAGGGAATCATTGATCTTGTTCATTTTCGACCTCAGACACGACCTTCCTACACTCAAACACATGTTAGGCCCACAAATGGAACTAGTGGCCAATTTGGGTTAAAAAAATAGAAAAAAAAAGGGGATCATTTTCACTTATTAGCTGAAAATATGAAATTAACAAAAAACTATGCTAAAAAATCTATTTTGCTTGAGACAAAACTCCTTAAATGCGTCGGACAAACCTAATTTGCCAAATTAATTTGTGGAAGATCAACACTCCCAAGAACAAAGTCATGAAGGCCATGTATGCCCAAAGCAAACAATATCTTACCGGGTTGGGTGTTGGTTATGACATATCCACCTTAGGCTTTACTCCATCTTTTCTATTGGTTGCGGCTAGCTTAGATCACTCTAGACAATCCCACAACCTATGCATACCACTATAAAAGAAGCATTCCACTAGCTTCTGCTTGCTCTCATTGCCCCTCTTGGCTTCAACACTACTCACAATCGAACCAAGCTTCATGGGCACTTCTTCCGTCTCATCATCCACTTTGATAGCCGAAAACACAAATCTCTTTAGATAGTTCCTTACTATACATGGATCGTTGCAAAGAAAGCATTTTATCTCACCCCATTTTTATTCTGGTTGTTTTTAGTTTTCACTTCTCATTTCATGGTTTCTTATTGCCACTGTTTCCACTATTACCGTTGTCATTATCACTATGTCTCTCTTCATCTTCCTCATGGTCTTCCCCACTATTACCTTTCCCATTGGGTTTGGAAGACTCGAACTTGTCTTTCCTGGGACCAAGCTTGAATCATGACTTTACCTCGACCATGACTACAATAAGCTCAGTGATACCTTATCGATGCAAATCTTACTTCACCCAAAGCTTCAACTCATCCTTAAACCAATAGAATGCTTCTTTCTCACTCAAGTCAGAGATCTGAAGCATCAACTTGCTGAACTCTCGAACATACTGTGGATAAAACTGTTTCTTCAACTCTTTTTGGAACTCCTCTCAAGTCCCAGTAGCCATCCCACCACATTTCTCATCTGTGGAGCTATGACACCACCACAAAAAAACAACATCAGTAAAATAAATTGAAGTAGTGTTTACCTTAGTGGCATCATCCTTGATGCCCATTGCTCAAAAGTATCGCTCTATCCCTCAGAGAAAGTTTTCCACTTCACTCATGGACCTTGTCCCCTTGAACTTTATTAGTATAGGAACATTCATTGCTTATTACTTCGGCCTCAAAGCCAACATCTCATTGTTTAAAGTAGCCTTGTAAATCGTGAGTTCCCCCTTATGCTCTGCGATTTCTTCCTTTAAGGCTAACACTATAGCTTTGAGAGCATCATCCCTCTCTGTTAGCTTGTTTGTAGTGGAATCGAGAGAATCAACCACAAAGTCCTTGAGTTGATCCCTTAGTGAATCCAACTCATCGGTGCGTACCTCAACCACCTCAAGTGTCTTCCTCATGTCCCCCTACAGACTCCTCGAGATTGACCACTCGTCCTTCCAAAGTCAACAACATGTCCCTCAATCAACATGCTTTCCTAGCCCTCCTACAGGTCTCCATTAGCTCAATCTGATCAGTAACTTCTTTTGACATCTCGAACAATGCCTTCGCAACCTTAGCTTAGATACCAACTATCACAAGGCTAGATTTTTAGTCTTGTAAACCATGTGGCCTTTGGTTATTCCTCGTTTCAAATATGCCTAAGTCAGCCTGACTCTCACAAAGTGAGGATTCTCGTAGAATTCCTCTAAGGCACCGAAATTATAGCCGAAGTAAACTCAAAACAAAAGAAAGCACAAAAGAGTAAAATAGCCACAGAAAAGTAATGCTTGCAAAGTGTTTGAGTAAATGCTATCAATTTAGTATTCATTACTAAAGAATGAAATGCAATGGATGATTACAACTAAAGGGAGGCTCTCTATTTATAGTTGAGCTCCCCCAAAATCGATGGTATTGATCAAGTTACAACAACGGATGAGATCAAAGTATATCTATAATTAAGGAATTTACATAATCTGATAAATTAAAAAATCAAATCTTATCAGGTTACAGATCTTCTAAGATTACTTTCCCTATTTACCAAGGTAGCCCTAATTTCCTATAATTGTCTCACTAGGCCACCAATGCTTCAAGTAGATAAGCTTCATCACTTGTTCTTCGAATCAGGCCAAGCTACATTTAATATGTAGACCTCCGTGGGACGCTCTTTGTGCTTTGGTCACAGGCTTTGAACCGCGGCCCATGACACCTGGGTAAACATCTATAGTTGGTGATGGATACAAGGAAATTCTTCTAGAAAACCGTAAAGTCTTCTAATATGGTGAATCAATCATATAATAAACTTTGACCTATCTACCTCATTTCTTGCCGCCTAACAAATAACATCATTCTAAGCCCTAAATTATTAAAAATAAACATGTAACATATTGTTGTCTCATTTTGACCAACTACCATATCTTGTTTCTTGTTATTCAATAGTTAACATATAGTTATCTTGTAAAGAGAACAATTTGCTGAAAATCTCTGAAAAATTTTATGCATATATAAGTAAATTCTTACTAAGAAGGGGGAACTATTTAACAGGACCAAGAAAAATCAAGCAAGGAAGTGAGCAGTAGCTTCGGTTTGGCACCTCGGAAATGTAAAAGACTATGTACAAAATACAACCACTTCATATGAGAATTGCTTCAAAACCCTATTTTTAAAATAAATTTATTTATATTTTTAATATATTTAAATTAAATTAAGAAGAGATAGTGGTTAATTTAAAACAAAATTAAAGAAATTCCTAAATTTTAAATATTTTTATAGTTTATTTATTTTTACAATTTTATAGTTTTTTTTCTTATAATTCTTAGTGGATTTCTAGTTCTTTTATTTTTCTATATTTTTTAATATTTGATTATGTGGTGAAATGACATGCCAACATTAGTTACACATAGCATGAAATGTGTTATCATCTTGTGCCTTTGTTTATATTATCAACAAAATTTAATGGTCAATATTAACATAGGAGTTTAATTATTTTTTTTGTTGATAAGTGCTCCATTGGGTGAAAATTTTCGATTAGGGCTTAATTGTTTTTTTTTTTTGGTAAAATAAAGAGGGTTGTACAACCTAAGCAAACTTAAACATAAAGCAAGACTATTATGATGATGAAATAAGATCATTTCTAATGGCTGAAGTAACCAGCCTTAGAGATAAAATGAAGTGAATCACTTCATACTAGCCCGCAATAGCTAACTTCGCCATCACATTTGCAATTGGTTTGCTTCTTGTCGCACTTGTCTAACCTACACGAACCACTATCAGTTATGCATTTCATTTATGTTATTGCTAAGGCATATCGAGCCGAAATTTGTTGAGCGACACTCAGCAATGCCGACTACAGACTACCACTAAGGTGGTTACAAACTTACGTTATTGGGTTTAGCAATTAAACAAAGATAATATTTGGACCTAGCTATGTGTTGTTTTATTGAAGATAATATGTTCCATCTATAGAAAATCAATCCTTGGCATTTGAACATTAGATTGGATTCGAGTGAATCAAATAATCCATTGAAACATTGAGGATCGACTAAGATTGTGTGCTATTTCAAAAATTAGATCATTAATTGATTGTACTTTAATTATTTTGATTGTATTAGCTATTTTTAAAGAGTTACTTTGTATTGACTTAAAATGCTATGTCAGCAAGTCAAGATTAATATATGCTTTGAAGCTTGTATAGGTTATGTATGAGAGCTTACTGAGTGTATTCTAATTTTTTCATTGAAAGAATGATTGTGTGAGAGAGTGCAAATTTTGTATTGTAAACATTGTTAAGAGTGTTTACTATCCAAGTTCTCATAGGAAGGATTTGGAGGTAAGAGTTCCAGCGTTTAGGTGCAAGGGTGAGGTCTCTATACTTGGAAAGTGATAGAGTGTGAATCACTTGTTGTATTCGTGACTAAGGATAGTGGAATTTCTCACTAAGTTAGGCTCTAGAGGTGTAGGGAAACCGAATTGCATTAACAAATCCTTGGTATTATTTGTTATTTGTTTCCATAGTTTCACAGTGCCAAGCTGTAGTGGCCAGTGTAGTCTAGCATATCCATTGCACTTGTTGTGTTAAGAAAATAAGCAACTTAAGGTACCAACAATTGGTATCAAAGCAGACATGTAACGTATCTAGTGGTGAATCCTAGTGTTGGTTTTTGCAGACCAAAAAATAAATCTCATTTTGAATTCGACACAACAATTTTAAGCCAATTTTAAATATTTCCCATTACCCAATCGTTGCACTCCAATGTAAAAAATCGAGCCACACTATAAGGGGGCAAGACACAAAACCAAAAATCCTTAGCAATTTCATATCCCGTAAATCATGCAAAATCTTTTCTACTATGGATTATTTTGTATATGGAATTAGACCATGGACTATCATTTTCACGTAGATTTTCTATGTTCTTATTTAGAAAACCTTATGAGTTGATAACAAACTCGAAACTTTGTAATATAATTGAAACCAGAGACCCAAAATTCAATGAAAGGCAAATCAACACCCTCCCCAAAAAATTTGTGCAATTTCTTCAAGTTTGTGCTTGGTTGTTTATCAAACTCTGTTTGGTGTGAAACTTCAAAGTTTTTTATGTAATCGAAGTATTGTACATTATTATGAAGTCAATTTTCAAATTTTAAATAAAAATAAAGGGATTCAAAAAACCGAACCTAATGATATATAGGTCATGCAATTCCTAAGGTTTGGGAAAGAAATCAATCTTTCTTATTTATTTTCTTGAACGATTTCGGATTCTTGACTTAGTAGAGGCTCTACTATTAATTCAAATTAAAGAGAAAGTCTTAATTTTGAAATTAAATTCTAGAATCATAGATTTTATCTAAATCATATGTTAAAGTTTCCAAAATCGATTCTAAGGTTTAAAAAAGTCCAAAAGTCAAAATTCTCTTAATTCAAAACCTAGCCTTTTTTTCATGAACTTTTGATTTATGGAGAAAATAATTTCTTACAAGGTTCATGACATCTTCATGAAGGTTTGTAGTGATTTGGTCCATATCAAGGTGGTCTAAGACTCAAAGTATGTTTATACTATTAAATCTTTTACATTTTTTTCTTTTTTCCTAAGATGGAAACATGAAAATGTTGGTTGGACTATTAATAATATTATTCATTTTATCAGGTGAATGATTGATGATTGAATAAGCATGTCATGTATGTTAAAAACATGCCATTTAGAAGGATAATGATTTTTATTTTCACACATAAATACTTGTTTAAAAAACTTAAATAAATTTTAAAATATTGATTATGAAGATCCATGGCCTCCATTAAAGGTTTTCATGAGAAAGCAAAGTTACGCCTCAAGTTGATTTTATCCCAATCATAAGATACGAGTTTAATGAACATGTTTGTTATCCTTATGAACAATTTTTGTTCATAAACATCATTCAATTATGTGTTCATAAATATATTCATTAACACATCATTTTTAATGTTTACGAATAAGTTCATTTAATTTAAATGAACGAGAACACATAATAAACGAATATGAACAGAAATTTGAAATTCATACTAAATATGAACAAGCTTAAAAACCAAAATGGTTCTCGACCTACACTTCATGTTGGATTAATTTATTTTTTACTAAATTATAAAGTAAAAATTTGAAAGTCAATATATTCTCCAAAAGTTCTTATAATTTTTGTACATTTGGAATTTAGTCTCTTTACTTTTTAAATTTAAATATTCAAATCCATTTATTAATATCATTAAAATGCTTCTCTTAAATTTGCTAGTATTACATATTAAAATAAAAGAATATATATTTATTTGATATCCATGTTATAAAAAATAACACTGTAATAGATTTAAATTTCATAGAGATTGTTATCAATGTTAACAATTCTTAAAACTTCACATCAATATTTCAAAATAAAATATTTAAACTAACTTATAACAAGTTGAGGTATCAAATTATGTAAAAGCTTAAAGTATAAAAATTAATCACATTACAAAAGTATAGGGATTAAAACTAAAATCTGACCATTACTATAATATGGAAAGAAAGTAAAAGGTGTCATAAAAGTCTTTCCAAAAACAGAAACTCATTTATCCAGACTAGATTTATCTAGCCTTATTTTTAAAAACCGAAGAAATTGTAGTGTACCTTTCCTTTGTAATACATGCGGTAAAAATTGTAATACTTTAATAATACTTTAGGGAAAAGACTTTTTAAAAAAAACGAAAATAAATAAGAGAGATAGAGACTAGACTTGTTCATAGCCGGGTCTAGTCGAATTCAAGTCGAGCCCTAAAATTTAAGCCAAATTATTAAGCTCAGGTTCAATTTGGCCCAAAAATTGGATTTAAAATTTTGTCTAAATCCAGCCTAAATTATAAATGCCGGCCCAATTTATGCTTTAAACACTACCAGATAATGAGAAAAACAATTCAAAAATAAAACTCATTCAGATCAGGGCAAAACATTATGAATTAATGAAATCACCACGTAGTTTAATTTGAAACTGAAAGTGATACATCACCTCCAAAAGACCTCATTGGATTAATGACACAATAAACAAAGCCAAAACAAAAATGAAATTGGCGGTATCATGAAGGAAAACATGCATTGTGAAAAATCAATTACAGAAATTAAATCAAAATGTCATGATAGAAGAACGAAAATCTTGAATTACAGTGCATATATATCGAGCATACTAGTGGACGACGATGACTGAATGCTGGAGAAGAGAATGCTACAGTATTGGTGAGCGTCGGTGACAGAAGAGCAGCAGGAAGACGAACGACACAACGATGATGGGCACAAAACTGAGGAAGCAGGAGACGGAATGGCAGATAGAGTGGTGAGCGGGAAACGGACAGGCAGCGGCGTTTGAGGTCACTGGTAGAGGTGGGGAGCGGCACTAGGTATTTTGATTTTAGAAATTGATAGCGAATTAGGGATTAAGGATTGGTAATAAAGGTAATTAGGGCGTGGTAATAACTAAATAAGGGAATAAGGAATTCACATTTGACAATAGTCAGCCAAGCAGTAACTCAGTATATGGGAAAAATAGTTATCAAATTTTGAGCCGGACTGGGCCTAAGCTGGAAAACCTTGCCCAAAGTTGTTGAGCCTTATTTTTAAGTCAATTTTTTAATTTTATATTTTTACCTAAACCCTTCTCGTGGACAGGTGTAATTGAAACTATTTTAGTGAGAATATTTTAAAAGTTTGGGTATAAAGGTAATTAGGGCGTGGTAATAACTAAATAAAGGGAATAAGGGATTCACATTTGACAATAGTCAGCCAAGCAGTAACTCAGTATATGGGAAAAATAGTTATAAAATTTTGAGCCGAACTGGGCCCAAGCTGGAAAACCTTGCCCAAAATTGTTGAGCCTTATTTTTAAGTCAAATTTTTAATTTTATATTTTTACCTAAAACCCTTCTCACGGACAGTGGCCCTCATCTACCTCCCAATCACAGTTAATCACCTTATACTTCAACTTTTTATCTTATTTCTTGAAGTTGGCTCGCTTTCCCTTGGAGTTGGGTTTATTTTTTCTTTTAAATATTTATTTAATTTAGTGTTAGTTTTTTTGTGTTCACTTCAGTTTCACTCTAGTTTCTTTCTTTTAGCTATTATCTTCTTTACTTTTTCCTATTTAGATTTTTGTTTTGATGTTTTTAGTTACAAATACTACCCTAAGAAAAACTTTGTTACAATTTGGGTAGCTTTTGCTTAAAATTACATGCATGTTATCATTTTTGTATTTGAAAATTCTAATGATATATAGAAGGAAATAGAAAGTCTATCTCCTAGTGCTACATGTTATTTTTGTAACACAAAATGGACCTCAGCAGAGAACAAGATGTTCAAAAACACCTTGGCATTGCACGATAAAGAAACCCCGGATCGATGGTAGAAACTGGCTTCCTTGATCCCAGAGAAGACCATAGGAGATGTAATTAAGCAATATAAAGAACTAGAAGCCGATGTTAGCGATATAGAAGTAGGGTTGGTTCTAGTTCCTAGGTGTTGGATATTTTATAAAGGGAAGGACAAAAACAGAAGCAAAAACAGATAAAAAATTGAGTCAAAATAGGATGAATTAATGTTTCATTAATATGAAAGGTTAATACTAAGATTACATGAATCATAAAGCTTAAATAAGCTTAAAATAATAATAAAATAATTACAACTTGGCTTAATCTAGTGACTAGATTCATATAACTTTCTTTTTCATTGGCTGATTTTAATCTAATTAGCTGCCACAATGTCTAATCAAAAAGTTATTATTGTTTCATTATAAGTTGGCAATTTACAAAGTAAAGAGCTCGCAGGTGAGTTTTCAAGTTTGGTGAGGTTAAAGTCTTGGTGAGCTCGCATATTTGGTGAGCTCGTAGTTCATATGGATGGTCATTTCGCAACACTCCTCCTCGACCTCCATGCTTCGAACTCTAATATCATAACGCAACTTTTCAAACCTCATTTTCCCTAGAGGTTTTGTTAAAATGTCAGCCAACTAATTTTGTGAACTACAGTGAGCTAATATGACTTCCTTGGCTTGCTCTACTTCTCTCACAAAATGATACTTGATTTTGAAGTGTTTTGTTTTAACAAAGTGATACAATCACCAGTTTGTTGCTGCTGCCAATCACAAGTAAATCATCAACATATAATAAAATAATGAGAAGTATTTCATTACCAGTTTTCTTCACATATAAAGTGGGCTCGATGATGCTTCTTTCAAAACCCATCTTTGTAAGGTGACTGTCAATTCTTTCATACGACGCTCTTGGTGCTTGCTTAAAACCATACAACGCTTTGTGTAGTTTATACACTTTGGCCCCACACCAGGTATTATGAACCCTTATGGTTGTTCGACATAAATCTCTTCCTTTAAATAACCATTTAGGAAGGCTGACTTCACATCCATCTGATGTATTCTCCAACCCTTTTGAGTAGCAAAAGTCAGTAGCAGCCTTATGGTGTCTAACCTAGCAATAGGGGCAAAGGTTTCAGCAAAATCCACTCCATATTGTTTGTTAAACCCCTTCACAACCACTCTCGCTTTATATCTGTTAACTAATCCATCAAGATTCATCTTGGTTCTGAACACCAACACCAATTGATTTCTTGTAAACTAGTCTATCTACCAACTCTCATGTCTCATTTTTGTTGATCATGGTGATTTTATCATTCATAGCTGATAGCCATTCTGATTCTTGAGTAGCTTCTTCAAAAGTGACTGGTTCTAACTTTGCCAGATTACACTATTGATAGATTTTAGTGATGGACCTGGTTCCTCGTACTGGTTGTTCATCAACTTCATCATTTTCAATTTGGTTCCCAGTGGTTCATAGATCAGGTTTTAGACTTATTTGTTCACACATCTCCTCCTCTGTTGTAGTCCAATTCTAGATTTTTGTTTTATTAAACTTCACATATCTGCTTATGATCACTTTCTTGGTGAAAGGATTATAGATTTTGTATCCTTTCTTAACACTGGAATATCCAAAAAATATCCCTGGCTGCGATCTACTGTCCAACTTGTTTCTTTTTTCTTTTGGAATGTGAACAAAACAGGTGCAACCAAATACTTTTAAATGTGAAATAGAAAGTGTAAAACCATACCAGGCTTTGAATGGTGTCTTCCCTTCAACAGCTTTAGTGGGTAGTCTATTTAGCAAGTAAACAACAGTGTTTACTGCCTCTGCCTAGAAATCATTTGGCAGTTTAGTTTCAAACAATAAGCAGTGAGTCATGTTTATCACAACTCTATTTTTTCTTTCACTTACACCATTCTGTTATGGAGCGTACACATTGCTTAGTTGATAATGGACACCAGCTTCTTCGCAAAATTTTTCAAATTTTTCTGAGATGTATTTTGCCCTAATGTTTGATCTTACCATTTTGAGCTTGTAGCCACTTTCTCTTTCAACCATGGCTTTAAACTTGAAGAAGATTCAGCCATCTTGGACTTTTTCTTCATAAAGTACACCCAACAGAACCTTGTACTGTCATCTATGAACAACACAAAGTATCTACTTCCATTTAGCGAACTTGTTTTCATGGGCCCACAAATATCAGTATGTACTAAGTGCGATTTTTTAGTCGCTTGCCATGCTATCTTTGCAAGAAATGGAGATCTTACATGTCTTCTAAGTTGGAATACCTTACATACGTCATCATGATCAGCCATATTTGATAAATTTTCAACTAAGTTATTCTTGGACAGTTGACTTAAAGGATTTAGTCAACATGTCCCATTCTTCATTTAGTCAACATGTCCCATTCTTCTGTGCCATAATTTTGTTTCATCCAGCGAGCTGGTATATGCTACTGAAGTTGCTAAGTTTCAGTTGACAACAAAACTTCTATCTGACATCTTTGTTGATATGAGCTCGTATCCACTTGGATCAAGGATTAGACATTTGTTATCTTTGAATACCCCAGAGAAATTTTTCTCGAACAGCTGTCCTATACTTAGCAAGTTTTGGTCTATGTCAAGAACTAAAAGAACATCTATAACAACTTTAGTACCTGATGGAGTTTTTATCAAAACACCTTCCTTTCCAACTGCTTCAATATACTGGCCATTTCCAACTTTCACCTTGGAATGAAACCTTTTGTCAACATTCTTGAAAATGCTCATATCTGATGTCATATAACTTGTACAACCACTATTTACGAGCCAATTCTTTCTTACTTCGCTGGAGAGTTCGCATGGTGTGGTGAGCTAGGCTTCGCAAAAAATTATGAACATCAGTTCTTTTGCTTCTGCCATCTGTGCCTCAACCTTTTTTTGTTGCCATTTGTTTTTTCATACTTTCTCTAATGGCCAAACTGCTTGCCATTTATTTTTGCATACTTTCTCTACATGGCCAAACTGCTTGCAATTTTTGCATTGAGCGTTAGGCCTGAACCAGCAAAAATTCTAAGGATGCCCCCAACTTTTTGCAGTGTGAGCACGGTGGATTTTTTTTCTTTCCGCCTTTCTTCTTTAACTTCTCATTCTTATAAAACCAGCTTTTTTTTTCTTTTTGACTTGAAAAGATCACATCATCTCTGTTTCTAGCTTGAAAAGCTCATTCAACATGTTTTTCTTCTCTATTTGCCCTTCTTTGTTCTAGAGTATTGATTAGCTATGAGAGTGAAATGGTTGATAGATCCCTTAAGTCTTCTAGTGAGGATATCTTTGATTCGGATCTCTTAAGAAGTGCAGTAATCACCTTCTCAACTACTCTGCTATCCGCAAATTGGTCACTCAACAGTTTTATCTAGTTCACCACTGCCATGATTCGATCTAAATATTGATTCACAGTCTCAGCTTCCTTCATCTTGAGGTTTTCAAAATCTCGTCTGAGATTGATCATCTAATGTTGCCTTGTTTTATGTGATCCCTGGAACTCCTTATTGAGCTTATCCCAAACTTATTTGGGAGTTTCACAGGCCATGATTCTTGTAAAGATCACGTTTAAAACACCGTTTTGTAGGTAGGACATTGCCTTGTATTTTTTGGCATATTCCTCACTATACTGTTTCATTTAAGCGAGTGTGGGATTTGGTCTCAACACTAGTGGCTCTATTTCAGCATTTACAACCTCCCAAAGATTAAAGGCTTGAAGATAGGTTTTTATTTTTACTACCCAGTGTGGTAGTTTTCTCCTATAAAAACAATGGGTTGTGGTGGTGGTGTAAAGTTTGCTGAATACATTTTTATGAAAACAAGCCTTCAAAGATAAATGGCTCTTGATACCAATTGTTGGATATTTGATGAAGGGAATGATTGAAGCAGAAGCAAAAACAGGTAAAAAATTGAGTGAAAACAGGATGAACTATTGTTTCATTAACATGGAAGGTTAATACTAATATTACATGAATCATAAAGCTTAAATAAGTTGAAAGTAAAAATAAAATAATTACAATTTGGCTTAATCTAGTTACTAGATTCATATAACTTTCTTTTTCATTGGTTGATTTTAGTTTAATTAGTTTTCACAATGTCTAATCAAAAAGTTATTATTATTTCAATGCAAGTTGGCAACTGGCAGAGTGAAGAGCTCGCAGGTGAGCTCTCAAGTTTGATGAGCTTGTAGTCTTGGTGAGCTCGTAGTGTTAATGAGCTCTCAGTTTTGGTGAGGTCACAGTTCACATGGATGGTCATTTCGCAACACTGGGTACAACACTTCGCCATTCACATTAGGTAGCCATGGATTTGATGGATTAAAACAAACGTAAGGAAAAAGATCTTCCACAAGCTAATCACCAGAGCATGAAAGGAAGGAAGGGTTCCTTGGACTGAAGATGAGCATAAGTTCTTTTAGATTGATCAACATCTTTTTGAACACTATTTCTACGGTCTTACTAAAATGATTTTTCAATGTAATTATCGAATATCAAAAAGTTAATGTAACTATCGAATACTAAAAAAACCCATATAAAAAAATCTCCTATCAAAAATAAAAAGTCAAATTATCCTATCAATTTCTTAGCTTATTTATACCTTATTTGTCAAGCTACTCGAATCAAATATTAAGATACTCAAATCACAATAATTTTCAAATTACAGATTAAAATAGAAAAGAATACTAGATATTAAACTTTTAAAAATAATTTTATGAGTCAATTAAATTAAACTTAAGTTCGGTCTTTCCAAGTATTGGTGGAAAAAAAAAAAGCACATTACCACCTTTATTCCTAATTCAATCAACCACGTATATTAGGTCATAATTTAACACCTTCGGTTATCTTGTTTCAACTATTCTGATTCTTCTCTGATAATGCTTGTGGTTGATAAATCCAAAAAACAAAACTGATATGTTTGTAAGTGAAGCTCTTATCTGAAGCTCATTGACAAAGAGGGTATTCCTATGCTGCTTCACTGCCCCACAACATATTGGAAAATGATTTTTTTTTTTTGGGGGGGTTACTACAATTAAGAAGGAAAAAAAAACTATTAGAGGGATTCAAGCTGTTCATGTCAATATCTCACTAACTTGAACCGATGCAATCAAACCTTACAAAATTGTATATTGTTTCAAGTGTAACAATAAACAACTCAGATTACAACCATACATTTTGGGGCATACCATTTAATATCTTATTATTAGGTAAAAAACCAAAAATACCCCTTTTTTTATCAATTGCATGCATGCATGATATGAGAAGTCACATTTATATACTTCTGGAAACACCATTAATCAACATCAAGAATTCAAAATAATTAAAAAAAAAAAAGAACAGAACAAAAGCCCTGATGATCTGAGCCACGAAATTATTTTAATCTACATTAATATATTCACGAATTGTAATGACTTTCACCAAAAAGACTAAATGTAAAAAAAATAAACAATGTTGTTTAAGTATATTAACATTTCATCAATATATACAAAAATAAAAATCAAACTTTTAACGTTTAAAGCGAAACTGGAAGACCTACAAGCACATAGAGCTAAAATAACTAATTTTCAAGCTCTCCAGTCAAAAGCTAAATACAGGGGCATTTTAATTTGACTATTTAGCAATTCTATCTTATGTATCCTATTCCTAGTATATTATAGGGGGGTTCTGTCTCAATGATTGTTTCTATATGTGCCCATATTGTGTATAGTGCTTTATTTTGCCACTGCGTTGCTATCTTTTTCATCAGTTTTGACAGCCTTGACTTCAGATTCTGTTGGTGCTAGTGCTCTCACCACAGTGTCATGGTTGATAGATGTACCCTTTGTAGCGGTATTAACACCTAGGATGCCATCAATGGCTTTGAGATTATCTTCCCCTGATGGTGATGCATCCATGATACCTTGTTGACGAGACATATTTTGTATTTGTTCACCATTTTTTATGCTACTCAAGCTCTTAGCTTCTCCTGCTGAAGTTGATAAGCTAGCGTTGGCTTCAGCTTCAGCTAAAATTTTGGACTTGTGTTCAGAATCTTCTGGTTTTGATGCTTTGTTGATAGATGTACCCTTTGTAGCGTTATCAACATCTGGGATGCTATCAAGGGCCTTGAGATTATCTTCCATTGATTGTGACGTGTCCATGATACCTTCTTGACGAGACATATTTTGCATCTGTTGACCAATTCTAATGTTATTCAAGCGGTAAGTTTCTCCTGCTGAAGTTGATAGGCTAGCATTGGCTTCAACTTCGGCTAATCTTTTGGATTTGTGTTCAGAATCTTTTGGCTTTGATGCTTTTGCAGCAAATTCATGGTCGATAGATGTACCCTTTGTAGCATTATCAACATCTAGGATGCTATCAATGGCCATGCAATTATCTTCCATTGATTGTGATGTGCCCATGATACCTTCTTGTCGATACATATTTTGTATCTGTTCACCATTTTTTATGTAATTCAAGCTGTTAGTTTCTCCTGCTGAAGTTGATAGGCTAGCATTGGCTTCGGCTTTGGCTAATCTTTTGGATTTATGTTCAGAATCTTCAATAGATCCTGGACTAGTTTCCCGGGAGGTATTTAATGGTTCCATGACAGCCTCTATTTTACCTAATATCCGGAGCGCACCTTCACCTTCAAGAACATCGTCCTTGATCTCTTTGTTCGTTACATTATCAGATACTGACTCATTCACCTTGCAAATACGATCAACTTCAGCTGCAGAATTCTGAGAAAGATTCCCGATCAATGTCAGTAAAGGATGGATAGGTAAAATAACTAGCTGACTAATGAAAATAGCTAAATGACATGTTTGAGACTATTATAAATGCAGTAGGTATGGAAACTTTTAAAACAGCTTCATATGTGAGTAATTTATTTGCAAGCACGTATTTAGAAGACATGTTATCCAGACTCTTCATTTCTTCTAAAGTATCCATATCCGGTGTTTGTGTCTCTGTCATGGATACAGGAGAGCACACATACATGTATCGATATTCATTTCCGGTTCTGAGTAATATAGACTAGAAGTATTAAAGAAACAGTTCTTACTTTCAAAAGGAAACAGTTCTTCAGTGAAGGAGCAAATAAGAGAACATCTTATGTTCATTCATCATTTAATTTCTTAGAGGACAATAAATACAATACTTCGTAGCTATTTGGTATGTAAATGGTGCTTTTAAATTGGTATTCTTTTTTCTTTTGTTTTAGTTCCCTTCTCACAAAACAGGATTAATTAAAAATATGAATGCTTTACTTTATAATAATTTATTACCTCTCTTTCTTTTGCAGTTTCAACAATCGTTGTATAATCACTTTCAATTGCTTCTGTTTTGTTCAGATCAGCTTCCAGTTCATTTAATTTTTCAGGTCCCCCGATGCCCTCCTGTCCTATTGAGAATTGGAATTCACCTTCCTTAGTTGTCAACTTCTCCCCTTCTTTGCCAATGACTCCTAAATCATAGATATTTACAACATTGTTGCCTTCCTTAAAGACCTTCCTAGGAGAATTTGTTGGTTCCTGTACAATTTAACAAGCAACGCGGTTAGTACTTCAGTTTACAGCACCGCTAGCTGATTTAAAATTTTCATTTATTACAAAAAGATGTACTAAGAACATCTCATGAATCAGAAACATATATGAAAAACAATAAGTGAATAACCTAATGTTAGAAATTACTGCTAAATCAAAACTGAAAAGATTCTGTAATGTTGTTGTAATTTGGTGCCAACTGAGTAAAGCAACAAGTATGGAGATCTTTTTCCAAAATTATTGGGATTGCTTCTTCTCTTACCACAGTTTCAGTATCATCCGATTTAGCATTTTCCTTTCCTGATTTTGATGGATCAATTCCAGTGTCATATTTAATCATTTTGGCTGCCTTGACTTCAGATTCTGTTGGTTTTGATGCTTTGATGGTCATGTCATGGTCGATAGATATACCCTTTGTAATGCTATCAACATTTAGGATGCTTTCAATGACCTTTAGATTTTCCTCCTGAACCTCCCCTGATTGTGATGCATCCATGACACCTTCTTGATCAGTCAAATTCTGTATCTTTTCACCATTTTTAATGTTATTCAAGCTATTAGTTTCTCCCGTTAAAGTTGATATGCCAGCAGTTGCTTTGGCTTTGGCTATTCTTTTGGATTCGTCTTCTGTATCTTCAACAGATCCTGCATTAGTTTCCCCGGTGGCATTTGATGGTTCAATGACAGCCTCTAGTTTACCTAATATTCGGAGCGCTTCTTCACCTTCAAAAACATCATTCTTGATCTCTTTGTTGATTACATTATTAGCTACTGACTCATTAACCTTGCAAATACGATCAACTTCAGCTGCAGAATTCTGAGAAAGGTTCCAGCTCAATGTCAACAAAGGATGGATCAGTAAAATAACTTTCTGACCATCGAGTATAGCTAAATAACATGATTGAGATTATTGTAAATGCAGTAGCTACGGAAATTTTCTAAACATCTAGGGGAACAGCAGAAGGAAACATATATATGAGAAATTAATTGTATGCTGTACATAATTAGAAGCTATGCTACCCGAGCTCTTCATTTTTTCTAAAGTACCCATATTCAATGCCTGACTTATATTCGAAAATGAGTATAGGAGCACAATCCTCTAAATATATGAAAAAGTTGAAAAAAGAATTTAAGCATACACACCTGTGTATCCATATCTATCACTCACTTCTGAGTCTGAGTGATATAGATATGGATTAGAAGTATTAAGGAAACATTTCTTCAATAAAGGAGAAAATAGGAGAATATCTGATTCTCACTCTTTATTTGGTCTTTCAAAGGACAAAAGATTCAATAGTTTGCAACTATTTGGCATTTTTAAATTGGTATTCATTTTTCTTTTGTTCTGTTTCTAAGAACCGAGGATTAAGTAAAAACGTGAGTTTCACTTCAGACTAATGTATTACCTCTCTTTCTTTTGCACTTTCAACAATGCTTGTATAATCACTTTCAATTGCTTCTGTTTTGTCCGTATATACTTCTTGTTTATTTGATTTTTCAGGCCTGTTGATATCTTCTGGTCTGATTAAGAATTGGGATCCACCTTCATTAGTTTCCAACTTCTCCCCTTCATCCTTGTTAAAGACTGCTGAATTATTGATATTTACGGCCATGTTGCCTGCCTCAATGACCTTCCTTGCAGCCTGTACAGTTAAACAAAGCAACGCTGTTGTTACTTCCATCAGTTTAAAGCCTCTCTAGTTTATAAGAAATTTTCATCTGTTACAAAAAATATGCTTCAAGGACATTTCATGAATAAGAAACATAAATGAGAAGCAATAAGTCAATAGTGTAATGTTAAAAATTACTACAAAATCAAAAAATGAAAAAGTGCCGTACTGTTGTTGTAATTCAGTGCCAACTGAGTAAAGCAAATATGGAGATCTATAAGTTTTAGGATAATCTGATTTCCTTGGATCAATTCTAATTTCATATTCAACTTTAATCTTCCTTCAAGATACTCAGTAGAACCAGGAATATTTTTCTGGATGGTTTTGATAGCTCTTTACATGCTGGAAGTTCTTTATGATTACCACAAACACACGCATGGGGCGAGGGCCAAGGGCCAAGAATGGGGGTTGTAGGCATAAAAGAAAATGGAAAAGGTACTTAAAAGTGAAGGACCATGTTTATATACTTGAATTCATAAGCCTCAAACATTATATATGATTTCAAGATTTGTCTAATGTATGAAAAGACGAAGATTGAATGTTGATACTCTCATACTGACCTCCAATGTTCCAAGACCGCAACTACTGAATGAGCGATTCATTGAACTCCAAACAAATTCATGAGAAAATCGGGGCCTGTTAGAAGTAAAGCTTTCATGTGCTTGTTCATATGCTAAATTGTGCCTCACTATATCTTCCCCAACAGACTGTGATAGATTTCGTTGTATTCGTTGTGCAACTTCTGATATAGGCATTTGATCTGCCAAGATATTTTGTGGTAATACAGACCTTGGAGATGAAGATGAGCTGACAGAAAATTGGTCAAGCATCAATCTTCGATTTAGAGCCCTTGCAATAGATTCACGTAATCTTTGTTCCAATATATTGTTCTCTGAAACATTTTGATCAACTATGATATCTGGAGCAGATTTTAATTTGTCTCTGCTTCGAACTGCCTTTCGTGCATCCCTAGCTTTATGCTCAGTTAAGGTTTGAGTATCTTCTTCAATAAAATTTGAAGGATGGCTTTCCTTTACTTCCTTTCCAGATTCCATGGTACTTTTACTCTCATAAAATGTTTGTAAACTGCCATGCCTGCAGTTGCTGGAATCTTGATGAGTTTCAGAGTTTATATATGTTGGAGGGGATGCACCATTCTCAGTTATTACTATTGAAGATAGTGAAATTTTGCTATTCAAATTTTGCTTGGTTTCATGTTCGGATGGAGAGATTGAAGCAACTTCAGCAGATTCCTCTTCAATAATATCATCTAATTCTCTTAGTCTTTCTCGATTTGCCTCTTCTCTTGATAGGTTAAATGAACCTCCCCACGGTTCTTCACTTTCGGAATTGATATCCCTTTCAACATCCGCATCATATATAACTGAATCACCATCAGCAGGTGAAGTTGTTCCATCAGTTGTTAATGGAGGTGAACCAACTTCTGAGACCTCAACTTGCAAGTCAGAAGCTATGGAAAACGTTGGGGTATGGCACTGTCGCCTATATGTACTGTAAAATGAATGAATGTCTATCCTACGCCTTTCAGATGGCGACGGGCTGGAATCAAAGGAAAGTCTATTAATAGCTCTCCCCTTAGGAGGAATTGCAAGTTTAAGGGCCCTTTGCACATGATCATTGCGTAACCCAGGAGATTTACTTGTTTGATCTAAGATAGCTTCTGTGTTTTCGGATGAAGATGAGTCACAGGAATTGTTGTTTTTAATTGAATCTGTCTCCATTCTGACTTCACTTCCACTATCTAATCCTGGCTCCAGATCATGAGGGTGTTCCATCTTCTCTCCTTCTACTTCGGTCCTATTGTGTGGGATTTCTATATTTTTTTCCCTTTTCTCTTCGGATAAGTTTATCGCCTCATTGTGATTTGATTCTTCTACCTCAACAAGATCAATATCATTTTCTATACCAGAGGAATTAAGCTGGTGGTGACCTCCTTTGTCTGATGAAAAGGTAAAATGTTAAAATTATTCCATTAGATAACAGCAGACTTTAAAAAGGGAAAAGAAACTTCTATACCAAATTTGAAGTAATTCCATTGATTCAATAACTACATACTGACAGATATTAAGGGTTTGATGGCTATGGAGTTCAATAGGATGATCAAATTATTTTCTGGAATATGTTTGTCCCCCTTACCTCTAGTCTAAAAAGTTTTTCTTAAGTACTCTTTTTGGACACAGTTTTAGGCAGGGCCTTGTGGAAATTCTTTCTTCACAATTGTTATCCACAGAATAATGACTTAAATCATTTGATTATGTACCTCAAAGCTTTGAAACAATCAATTCTACAGCCTATCCGTTAAACAGAAAAACCAAATAAAAGAAAGATCTCAACAATGAAAAATATATTTATTAACCTGATCTTACCTGGCTTCCATTCAAAAAGCCTTTTCTCACCGCTATAATACGTGTTAAACTCGGCACCATATGGATATTGAGAAGATGGAAATGTAAACAAAGGTCCGTGACGGAAGCTTTCGTGTCTGCAGAAGAGATTGGCTGGCATGAATTCTTGTTGGAAACTATCGGCCATAAGGTTGGGTTTTTCTTCAAGTGGATCATAAGGTAGGTCAAATGAATTCTGTTTAGGCAACAATAAGGAAGGGGCTGAACCAGGCATTGGTAAATCGTCTTCATCAAGATGACTTGAAAACTCACCATTGTTGATTTTAGCGGTTAGAATGGGAGCTATTTGAGGAGGAATACCATTGATACCCATCAGGCTTTTCTCAATTGCCATTCTAAACAACTTTTTTGCTCTACGTTTCGCAATTAAACTTTGCAGCCTTTTGTTTCTTTCCAACTCAGTTAACCCAAGATCCATACGATTCGTAGCCTTATTCCCAGCATCATTCGCTTCTTCCAAGCTGTTGACACCACGAGCACGAGCACGAGCACGAGGACCTGTTCCTGATGACCCTTGAAAGCTATCATCCAACACCCGATGAGGTTTCGATGTCTCACTATCAAAGACCAAATTCGGATTTCCAGTTTCGTCATGGGGGGAACCCTCTCCATGTTCACTGCTAGAACTTCCTACCCTATCGAAGGTAACCTTGGAATTTTCTTCCAAGAAATTAGTTTTACTAGACGGACTATCACAAGTACTTCTCACAAAAAGCATGTCTTTTTCCTCACTATGTTTTCCATCCCATTCTAGCACTTCCTTTCGAGCATTTCGTCGAACACTTTTCTGGAGTCGCAATGAAGCCTCGTTTGATGTATTTACAACTTTTCCATCTGCACTCTCTTTTTTCTTTAGCCATCGGGATGCAGCATACTTGGTTTTGAAATAAAATCGGATAAAAACAGCAGTGCAGACAATAATAGGGGAAATGTACATAAAATACAAGAAAACATGAGGGAAAAATATGTACAAAAGGAAAACAAAGATCAAAAACCCTGAAACATCTGGGTATTTTCGTCCAAATTTATAGCAACAAATTCCAGAAAATCTAATAATTCTCCAGACAAAAAGTTGGATACCCTTTGCATCAATACTCATTTTTAAAAAAAATATATATTAATTTATCTTCAGAAACAAAGCAATAAGAGAAACAAACAAATTGGGTGCTAATAATCCATTATACCTAGTAAACATCAAGGAAATGACTAAAGATTTCAGCTAAAACATGCATTTCAAACATAATAGAATTCTCTCTTTTTTTAGCAAAAAACAGGAAGAAGTAAAATAGGGGGGGGGGGTGAGGGAGTGGTTTTGGACATGGGGTTTTCGATTTGTTTTTTTTTTTTTAGAAAACTTCTTTTTGGTGGATAGCTTTCTTAGATCCTTCAATTTAGGGCTTTCTCTGCCATTTCTTTTTCTCTTCTTCCCTTGATTCATGGGGACAATATAGGACAAAATAGAAAACAGGTATACGAAGAACTGACAGTTAATATCGCATCATTACCGGTAATATTTTACTCAACCTACATGTAATATTTTGTGTGTGACCCGTTTCTTTTTAATAAAAGCAGGGTAAGGGGTTATCCAAGAATAAAAGCCCTAGTTAAATTGGTTTTGTTCACTTTTTGCTTTTAGCAATGAAAATACGTAGATATAATTTTTAATTGAATTAATTAAAACTTCACTTCATTTGAAAAATAATTAAATCTTTAAATTATACATTAGAAGAGTTAAATAGGTGTTGGTTCTAAAATGTACACCTTCCCAACACAATTGAAATCTATTTAACAGAATCATTTTATTTTTAATTACTTTAATAATTACTTTTTTTTTATACTATTATTTCTTCGTTGTACTATAATGCTTGCATCTATATCTATATTTATATATAATATGTTTGTCTATATCTATTCTTTTAATTAAGTCTCTAATTTATGGTAGTAGGAAATGGATTTTTTTGTTTTTAACGATGGCAGTCCTTTAGGAAATATTTCACTTTTCAGCTTTCTCATTAATTAGGGTCTATTACCTTTTTAATGGTGATTGATAGGTTAGTACATGTGTCATCTAGTTTTTATTCTTGTATTATTAATGGTAACCATTCAACATTTTATCAAAAAAATTAAGTCTCTAATTAAGTTAATGTCACGAGTCAATTAAATACCAATTCGATTAGGAAAATTATGAGAATATCTTTTTTTAATTAAACTAAATTATATCATTTGAGGGTACTTTAGTCTAGTTCTTGATTGAGTTTGTGTTACAAGTCAACCAGACACAAATTCGATTAGGAAAATTAAGTCAACCAGACCAAGTCAGTTAAAAAAATTATGAACTAAGAGTACTTTAGTCTTTTATTTTAACAAAAATCAATAAAAATATGTATATGATTTTTTTTTTTTTGTGGAAAGAAAACAAACTTAAAGACAAACTAACTACACAGAGGACTTTTGAGCAAGGCTAACACTTGTTTTGACAATAGGAGAGATTGCTAACGCCTCCTTTGGGGTCTTTTCAAACATCGTCAAGTTTTGTCCTATATCAAAAGCCAATTTAGCCATACAATTTGCAATTTCGTTTAACTCCCTAAGAATATATTGCATGACCCAATGTCCAACATTCACTAAGAGTTGATTAATTCTTCTAATGAGGGTAGAGTTTGAATTTGCCAAAGAGAAATCCTGAATAGCCTTGACCACCTCCAAACTAGCTGTTGGAATCATCACGCCCTAAAATCGTTTATCTTGGATAAGGGCCAACCCATTGAAAATGACCTACAATTCAGCATCAAAGACGGAACATTCACCCAAAAATCTATTATATCCCATAATCCAATCCTCATTTCCATACCTTAGGACTCCCCCAGCTGCAGCAATTCCAAACATATCTTGCACCGCACCATCAGTGCATAATTTAATCTAATTCTCCGGTATAGGAATAAATGGCCTCGGTGTCTATTGTCTAGACAAATCCTTCCCATGAAAAGAAGTAAACTATTCTACCCAGGTGTATGAATTTTTAACAATGTCACTTACTTTTCAAGGAGACCCATGGAAGATGAAAATGTTCTGATTTTTCCATATTCTCCAGGCTATCAAACCAAATAAGCTCAACCAAAGAACCTCGCCCATAACTAGTTTAGAAGGATTAAGTAAATTAGACTTAACCCATTCATGAAGATTACCTGCAAAAAAAACCCCACACAACTCATTTGACAAAACCTGTTTCCAAATTTCCTTAGTTGTAGGGCAATCTCTGATGGTATGTAAGATATCCTCAAAATAATGTCCACACAGTCTACAAGAACTATTATGCCTTATACCTCGCTTGACTCGATCCACATTGATAAGTAGGTGTTGTTTCAAAACAAGCTAGATGAAGAATCTAACTCTCTAGGGACTTTGAAAATTCCACAGAATATTCTAGTTCGCGTCCCTCAAGCTCCATTATCTTTCTTGTAAACTCTAGTAAGCACTTTTAAGGGAGAAGAAGCCAGTTAAAATTTGAGCCAAATAATCCTATCACAACCCACAGAGATGTGTGGCGGGGGAATACTCACAATACGCCTAATAATCTCCTCCAGCAACTAAATGCGAAAAAGCTTCAAATTCCAAGTTCCCTCTCAGTAATCATCTCACTAAGCAAACAGTCTTGATTGACATTAGCATGAGACAGAACCTAATGAATTAAAGGTCCCACATATGAAATTCACAGATCCATCCAACAATGAATATTGTCCACATTTCCCACAGACCAAAGTAGATTCTTTCGGAGTAAAGGCCAAACCTTAGAGAGTGCCCTCCAAAGGAAAGAACATCGTCCTCACGAAATATCTTGTAGCAGCTCCTCTATAACACTCTATACCCGGTTCAGTTGTCGAACTCAAACTACACGATGCTATAAAAGATAATGGAATAAATACATGTAAATTCGACATTTAGCAATCAAAACAATCATTAAAATGTTTATAACTTAAGTATGCAATGATTTACACATCAATATGAGTCCCAAACGAGCTTACGAAAGCTTTTAAAACATCCCGAAAATAAATAGGGACTTAATTGTAAACTTAATAAAATATATGAAAATTTCAGTAAACAAGGGTCACATGGCCGTTTTGTCAAGCCGCGTAAAAAACTGTGGTTGTGTGGACCTAGTTGTAAAATTTTGCAAACATTCTCATAGCCGTGTGGCTGGGCCATGTGAGAGATTGAGACCATGTCAACATTCATGCATCTAAATTACCAATAGCACACGGCCCTACCAACCAACCATGTGATATACCCAACCGTGTGGCAAACTGTGTGTGCAGGACAAAGCATCTAATGTACAAATTTGGCTCAACCTTATTCAAAGACCTATAATGTATTGCTTTACTAACATCAATACCTACTCAAATATTCACATTTCATGCTCAAAATATAACTTATAAAGTATTCCTAAATGTCTAATCAATATGCCACAATTGGCACCGTAATCAACTAAACTATTTCAATCCATTCACCTATAACTTATGCATTCATCCAACTATCACGTTCTAAATCCCTTAGCACACATTCAAGCTAGTTATATACATTTTCGTATCATACGAGCATAAGTATAGTTCAACTTACCAAAACAATTCCATAAACTTGCTTTAATACAATACCAAAATAAACATACCAAAATGGGCAAATTTATAAATTTGAACACCCAACACACACACACACACACACATATATATATATATATATATATCACACCTATTGCATGCCACTTATAACTGAACAAGATGAACCAAAGATTACCAATAGAGATGTTGGATAGTGTGAGCTCTGGAAGTGGTCCGATAGCCAAATTTCGTAAAGATGCATCTACAGAAGACAGAAAAATAAAATGGGGTAAGCATTGACATGCTTAGTAAGTTCATAAGTACATAAACAATAGTCTTATCTTAGATTCACATTTAAGAAAATAGAATTAACTAGTTTAAGTCACTTTCCTGTCAAAACATTTTACAACAGTAAGGTAAGTATATTACAAATTAAGTCATATAATCTTCTGAAATCCATTCAATATGATACATAACAGAATCATTTAGTCAAACTATAAAACATATGGATCAAGTCAATCAATTGATTTTTTTAATTCATTACATACACAGTTATATATCTTTTTCTTTTAAACATATAGCACCACATGTCACAAGTACAAAACGAGTGTTTTATACATGTAAACTATAAACATTCTAGTCATTTTGATTAGTTTTCAAACAAATTTTAAAAACACACTTATCATTCATTCAATTTCATCAGTTGAACATTTCAATAGTCATACAAACATATCATTTCCAAGCAACTCATGAAATCAATCAATATACATTCTTTTAATAGGTAGCCCGATGAACTATAGTAAAATACTTTGAATACTCTATTATCCTCCCAAAACACGCTAGAATGCTTAAATGAGCTAAACCAACCAATAACATGCTTGGGCACTGAATGCCAAGCTTGAAAGCTAACATCCTCCCAGAAATACGCCTGAGCACTAAGTGTTAAGCCCTAAAGCTACACATCCTCCCCCAGAAACATGTCTGAATCACTGTAAATACAACTCAAAAATTCGTAACAAATGCTGGATATTGGCATATTCAATGAGCATATAAACATATCATTTGTCATCATCTCATCTCATATCAAACCCATACGACACATGATATAACCCTATTACGTGCCAATCGTATCCTAATCGTTTACTACGTTCAAACAAACATTTAAATAGGATTCATAATATTTATAAATTAAGGGCACTTTAATGTTCTTAGTACACATATTGTAAACAAGTCATATTCATTTCGAGTCCATATAAATCATGTTTCACAAGTATTCAACAGTTTTCAAATAAGTCAGTTCTCACATTAGTATTAGTTTATAACATTTCAAGTTTCAAGCAATATAAATAAATATAAATACACAATTCACCAACAACCAATGCATAAATGTACATTTCTATACACTATGAGATTACCTAATGAATTCGAATAACAAGTTGATTTGTAGAGACTATTCTGTAATTTTTTTTCCTATTTCCCTCCGTACTATTCAATGCCTGATCTATATAATAATTCATTTTACATTATCAGCTTTTATCACTTTAAACCATTTATATTCATGAATAATATATTTTATTTATTTTGAACTATTTCCTATTTTTTCATTTTTTTAATTTAGTCCCTAAAGCCGTAACCATTATATCTTTTAAATTCAAGCTTTGATTTTCAATCCAATTACAAATTCATCACTGTACAACCCTATAAAAACATAATTTTCAGAAATTTCATAAAAAATTTTACATTATTATAATTTGGTCCTTATACACAAAACTAACAAAATTTACTTAACAAATTAGTCTTTAAACATATCTAATCTTATAATCAAACTATTAAACATCAAAAACTTCGATTTTCATCAATTACAACTTTAGAAATCTTTAACAATTTTGAAAACGGAGATACGGGTTAGTTGGATATAGTTGCAACGATCTCAAAAATATAAAAATGACAAGAAACGGACTTGAATCTTACCATAATGGAGGATTAAAAGTTGATATTCAAAACCCTCTTTTGCTTATATGGTTTGGTGAATAGACAAGTTGAAGAAGAAAGAAAAAAATGGTTTGTCTTGTATTAAGAAGAAAGAAAAAAATGGTTTGTCTTATTTTATTTTACTACGTTTATACTTTAGTTAAATTAATCTAATTATAATTAATTAAAACCTTGATTAAACTAATATTAGCCATTTTTAATCAAAGGTGGTGGATTACAATCATCACCCACCACCGTTTGGCCATATACTAATGGTTTATTTACACAATTTGTCCTTTAATTAATTAAAAATCTATAGCGATTAATTTTTACCACTTTTATTATTTAGTCCTTTTCCTTAATTAAATATCAAATCATCAAAATTTCTAGATTAAACTTCAATCAATTTATATAAAAGCTTCGTAAATATTTAATAAAAATATTTCACGGGCTTAGTTTACAGAAATGATGTCCTAATACCTCATTTTTCAAAATCACTTAACTTTCAGTATACACCATTTGTACCTTAACTAACTGGCCAATTAATAAAATCTCTTAAATCACGATTCACTATTATACTATATTTAATCACATAGTTATTAATTAAATATATCTATGGACTCTCTCGTTGAAATTGTGGTCCCGAAACCACTATTTTCAACACCACTGAATAACGGGTTGTTACATCCTCCTTCATTCCGTACTTGGACCTAAGAATATAAACCCATAAAGCATTCATTTTGGAAACTAGATTATACCCTAATTTCATCATAAAAGTGGTATTTTAGCCCTCAAATGTCGAAAGACAGGGCCACCACATGATTGAGGCTAACAAATAGCCTTTCAACTAACCAATTGCATCTTCTACCGACCCTTAGAGGATACCCATATAAATTGTTGAACAATACTCTCAATCTCATCACAAAATCCTTTAGGGATCATCATGGATTACATGAAGCAATTAGGGACCAACAACAAGACTACCTGGGCAAGAGTAACTCTACCAGCAAAAGAGAGTTTCCTAGCATCCCATCTATTTAGCTTGCTGCGAACCTTATCAACAACAAAACGCAAGGTACTGTTTGAAATCTTATCATGGAGAAGAGGTACCCCCAGATAAATACCAAGATTCTGCGCCTTATGAAAACCAAAAATTCCATTTGGCTGCTTTCAAATTCCATCATATCTATTTTTTGAAAAGTAGATATTCATTTTCCAAGAATTAACATGGTGCCTAGAGTAAACACAAAACCTCTCTAACAAATTCATAAGGAGCAAAGCTTGTTGAAGAACTGCATGACTAAAGATAATAAGATCGTCTACAAAGAAAGATATGAAAGAAAAAGTCCAGACCTTGATAAATAGATTGGTTACCAATGTTCGTTGTCTATAACATAATGAATACTATGTCCGAGTCATTCTATACGTAAGATAAACAGATAAGGTGATAAAGAAAACCCTTGTTGAATACCTCTCGTAGGTCTGAACTTCTGCGTAGGAACCCTATTCTACAACACCTACATAGTAAAATTTGTGATAGTAGACATAATAACATTTATAAGCATATTAGGAATACATGCAACTTGAAGAGATACTTCAATAAACTCCCAACGAACTCTGTCATAAGCTTTTTCAATATCAATTTTGATTGCCATCCACTTTCTATTCTTGTACTTACATCTCACTGAGTAAATAACCTCCTGAGCAATAAGGATGTTGTCAATGATATACCAACCCACAATAAATGGAGCCTATTCTTGTCTAATAATCTTAAGGACACTAATTTAAATTGATTAGCAATAACCTTCATCACCAACTTATACATCACCAAACATAGACTGATGGGGCAAAATTGTGTCAACTTCTAAGGATTAGGGACCTTAGGAATGAGGACTACCAATGTATTATTGAGTTTAGGCTCAACTCATTTCCCAGAAAAATTGATTTAACCTACTCACAAATCGTCGAACCAACTAAATCCCAATGGTTCTGAAAGAAGAGAACTTGAAAACCATCACTTCTTGAAGCCTTCAGAAGGGTCATATCAAACAAAGCAGTTGTAATTTCATCTTCAAACACCTCCTATCCAAGAAATTGAACATTATAGTACTCAAGATTAGGAAATGCACTAGGGGGTAAATTTCTTATGGGCTCAAGTTGCTCACCATATAACTTCTAGAAAAAAAAACTAATTACTTCAAGTTGAAGAGCTTTAACATCTAAATTCATTCACCACTGTCATTTTCCAGGGAAGTAATACGGTTATGTTTCCTCCTTTGTAAAGCATGAAAGTGAAAAAAACTTCGATTACCCAGATTCAACCATTCACATCGAGTTTTTTTCTTTCACAAAATCTCCTCATGATGGAAAACACTGTCAAATTCCTCACGAACTTCCATTTTATACAAATGAGCTTACTAGAATCAGAAAATTCCATCCTTTTTTAGATACTTGGAAGCTTATTCAACATATGTCTTTTACGTGTTCTAATGTGCTCGTAAACAATATGATTCCACTCCTTTAGCCCCAAGAAAAAAATTAGAAAGGGAGTCTGCCAAATTACCATTGAAACCCCTTTGCCTTTTAGCAAAATTTGAAAAAGATGGATGTTCCAGCTATCTAACTAAAAATCTAAAAGTTCGTTGTGTTGAAGTTTTACCCTCATGTTTCAAGGAAAGGAAAAGTGATTTATGGTCAAACTTAAGCCTTAGAAGATGGATGGCCAAACTACTAGGGAACATATTCATCCAAGCATCATTTCCAATTGATTTGTCAAGCCTATAAAAAATCCCCCTTGCACCAAGTGAACTGAGGGCCTCTAAAGCCTAAATCATGTAAGGCGGCAAAAATCATGATGTAACACCTTAAACCCGGCCCAGACATTATGGCCGAATCTGACATGCCACATTGAAGTTAAAAATCCATGTTTCATTTTAGTGCTTTAAAAACCGACTTTTGTTAAGCTAACAAAGTGAATGGGAGCTGGGCACCATGTGGGAATCCGTAACAGAGGAGGTGAGCCATGAAGGCTGCTTAAGTACCAAGCTCTTCGGTTGGATCCAATCCTAGACATGCCCACAACCATTACCACACTTAGTTATATCGATTTGAAATTTATTTACGTGGATATCTTTGAGAAATCGGATAATCGTAACGTTGTGTTGTTTGGAAAACAAGTGTCGTTTTGAAAACACGTCCTAAGTCTAGCCCATTTATTATCAACCAGTTTAAAGTTATTAAAAATAATATAATCCCAGAAAAGAAAGAAAATCAAATCAAAATGGCCTTATTACAACCCAAAAATAAATAATAAATAAAGCAAACTTAATGAAAACCAAACACTTATTCAAAAGCCCAAAGGCGATCACCGTGGCCACTCTGAATCCCCTCCGGCTCCAAGTCCCCAAATCAAGGCTCACCTGCAAGGTTAAGGAAAGGGGGTGAGTTTGGAAACTCAATGTGTAACAAGCCCCTTTCAGAGCCCAAAGCAATATCAGCCTGCTGGGCCTAAGCCCACATCCAATCTCAACATATACTGGGCCGAAGCCTTTTCATATTTCATATTTCATAACACTGGGCCAAAGCCTTTACTGTAAACGGTATGGCCTGTAGGCCCATTTCATTATCACGAGTAATGTCAATGAAAGAATGAATGCAAGCCCATTTGGGGAGACTACTCGACCCACCATCTGCTACTCTCCACCCGTACCAACCAACACACCATGTGGGGAATGACTCAACCCACCCAACCAACACACCACTGGCAGCTTAGCTACTTTATCATATAACTGGAGGCCTAGCCTCTTTCAATAACTGGGGCAAAGCCCTTTTCGGTAAACTGGGGCAAAGCCCTTTTCAATAAACTGGGGCATAAGCCCTTTTCGGTAAACTGGGGCATAAGCTCTTTTTAATAAACTGGGGCATAAGCCCTTTTGCACTTCCTCCATCCATATAAAAACCCAACCCAATACATTTATGAATTCATCATGTGCATTTCATACATATCATGTGCATATCATACATGTCATGTGCATATCATATCAATCATGTATATCATATCCCACGTATCAAATTTATAATTAAACCCTAGGGGTATAATAGTCATTTTTACCTAGGGGCAAAATAGTCATTTTCATATTATAAAGGTAATTTCATAATTTTACCAAATATTAGGGTTTTCCATGTTTATTAACAGTTACCTAACAATTCATATGTTCTAAACAGCGATTCTGGCCCATTTTTAGCGCAACCGAGTTATTGGGCCAAAAACCCCTAATGGGCCCTACTTAGCCGATTTTGTCATCTAGGCCCATTTAGCCTATATTCCATAATGTTGTTACCAGTCTTAATGCGCAATTTAACATGCTTCCATTTTCTACCAATTTTACCCAAATGGGCCCGAAAGCCCATTGGGCCCAATTTCAGCCCCTTAAGGCCCAACTTACCGTAATGCCAAAAATCGTGCTCTTACCTGTTCCAACTATCCCGATCATCAACTTAGCGAATCTAACCAACCAATGAGCGTTCGCTTGCTCACAAGTCCTCGAAATGCCAGAATTTCGGCATTTCGGCTTTTCGACATTTATCGTTTTAAGCTATGAAAAAGGGTTCGTTACACACCTGTTTTGTGATATTCCTCGACGAGATCTCCTATATGATTTCTCCTTTGCCAAAATTGATGACTAGCTCTAGCCACTCCGATGATCCAAACTAATCCAAGTCGACCCTACGCCTTGCTGCTCCTCCACACAATCTCTCTTCTTGAATCCGTGTAAAGCTTAAAAAAAAGAAAGGGATTGGCCACCAAAAAGTGAAAGAAACATAGAGTTGCTGGTCAACAAGATTTCGACAACACCTGGCTTCACAGGTTTTGGCTTTTGCGGTTTTTCGGCAAAAGTGGAGGTAAGGGAAAGAAACAATAAATGAGTAGAGGAAAGTAATGGGCTGGTTTTTGAAAAAGAAAAGGGAGAAAATATGAGAGGAAAGGTGGTAGATTTGGCTAGGGAAGAAGAAATAAGAGAAAAAAAAACTAAAGCAAAAGAGAAAACGGCACAGCTAAGACCCTAATGCTGAAATTGCTAACCTAATACCCCTCTGCCGAAATCCCCTCTCTAATCCCTTCAAATCGGCTAAGCTCTATCCTTCTCTCAAATCCTTAAAATCTCTCCCCTTATCCCTCCTTAATCCATGGATCTGACTGTTTCAAACTCTCTCCCACAGAGTTCCATCCAGCTTTAAACTCTAGCATGCACAAGCATAAAAATAACATTACCTTTGCCATCTTAGGGAATCGAACCCAGGTCTTCCCCCAACACTTGCACGCCACATTTATAGCTCCTTAGTGGCGTTACTTAGCCACTTTACCAAAGGCTCATTTGTGTTACATTTTACCCACAAATTTTAATAAGACCACCTATCCAAGGCCCCTAACTTCTTAAGTCCAAAATTCAAAAATTCCACCGGGTTTTGGCTAACACATGGGCCTTCCATAAGCCTATTTACCTACTCAAATTATGAATCCCACAGCCAAATACCAAATTTTAAAAACTTTACCAAAATATCGAGAATCACGAAAAACCCAAAAATCAGGATGTTACACATGAAGTTATTAAAAAGAGAACACTTTCTTCCATTAGTCCGTCCACCTTTCTTCTCACTAGTAAAGATGATGGCATTAAAATCCCCAACAACGAGCCAAGGAACATCCCTGTTGGAATAGTAAACTTAAGGCCCTCCCATATAAGTTTTCATTTTTGCCTGTCAAAACTACCATATACAAAAGTGATAAAAATGGGTTGGCGAAGAAAATAATTAAGGACCCAAATTAGAATAAATTGGGGATATGTATGGACTACCTCAACTTGAATCGAGTCCTTCCAGCCAACCCAAATTCTTCTAGAAAAACCAACTGCTTCCACACAATGAGAAAATTAAAAGTCCAACTTAGCTATAATATTGTCTCCTTTTGTACCACTAACTCTCGTTTCCAACAAATTGACTATATTCAATTTATATTGCAAGTTATACTCCCAAAATAATGGGGGAATTTTAAACTGGTGTAATCTTGACAATTTCATGAAAACATTGATAAATTCATAATAAAATGCAAAGACTATGAGAGAAAAAATTAACCTTTACTGTTTAGCAAAGGTCAAGCTTCCCAAACCTTTCCCATTCCTTGATGGGTTACCCGTGTCATCGACAATATCAATTTGGTAACTAATAAGTTTAGCCATAAAATTTATAGTGTCTGATAGAGGAGTACAAGAATTACCAATAGCCTTGAATCTATTTTTATGACCTCAAATAGTCTTGTTAAGGATCTTGCCATTTCTATTTGATTCAGCTTTTCCACCGTTCCCACGTCCCTTACCAACATAAATTCCATTCCTTGTCTCTACAGAACTGTTTCCTTTCAACTCCTTTTCTCCAACAGAAGCCAAATTTTTCTTCAAGAAAATGGCCCAATGTCTACTAGGGTCAAGAACTCCCTCTTTCAATGAAATTTTCATCCCAACCGAGCCTATAAAATTGGGATTAAAAAAGCATTTATATCACTATAAGTTGAAATATGGACTTATTTTTGTAAATTAGTCGTTATATCACTATAAGTTGCTTCTTCACGTCAAACGACATTAGGTGCGTTAAAAATAGGAGTAGAGGGCAAAAGTATTTTCTCATCCTGAGAATAGAGGGATTAGTGGATACTTTGCCCAACCCGTTAGCCTATTGAATTTCTATTATCGAACTTGGACTGGAAATACCCAAAGGGGTCTATCTATACGCTGGCCCAACTTGCGCCCACATCCACTACTTTATCCTTTTTGTTACTAGATAGGCCCATTGTGGATGTGGCCAACTTGTATCCACAACTTTATCCTATTTTTTTTACTAGATGCTACACAAGAGCCATTTTTGGGCTCATCGTTGGATCTCTCACTTCCGGATGGTTTGAAACAGTAAAAGTCTTTGGGCATACCTCTCTTACATGACCATACCACCTGCAACAAAAGCACACCACTAGAAGGGATTCAAACTCAACTCGTTGAATATTTTCATTGATCAGTACCTAGAAGACTAAAGGTTTACATAGACTACCATACTAGAAAATTTCCCTCTTATTCCACTATTAGTGTTAAAGTCCATCTTTGTAACTTTATCAATAGTTCCCTTGATCTCTTCAAGGATCATATGTTTATAAATAAATCTGAGAGACCTGAGAGTCTAATCCATTCCTTCACAACACTCAGATAAGGTTGCATCAGATTAAAGTCTGTAGTCCAAGACTGCACTGTAAGGTATTGCCTATAAATGATCCATGAACCTTGAGATAAAACTTTTTCAAAATCATCCTTATTCTGGAATTTCGCTAGAAAATATCCATTTTCTATAACCATTAACTAAAATGGAGATGAGGGTCCCCAAAGACTATTGATTTTGTTTTGTAGGGTTGCATATTCGATGGATCGTCCTAAGAGCTTAAAGACCACCGTGGTGGTCATGTTTTTAATCAACAATTAATTAAATCTTTCACAAAAGTTAATCGCGGGAATTCCATTCACAATAGATCCTGTCCAACAATTTGATCTCTTCATCATCTCCAAAATCAGAATGATTTTCTGATGCCCTAGCTCCACCTGCTAAACCGCCCAATAGTTTGTCTTTTAGGAAAGTGTTGACTTGGGTTCCAAATCCACTGCCATATCGATGGCCCCATCTATATTTGAGTCATTGAATCTCACTTTTTTAGTTGATCAATCTTTACAAAATTCAAAATTTTCACCACTCACCATGATCGATAACGAATGTCTTTATAGAATTTGAAGAATTTTTCCAGATTGTTACTAAACTCACTTCACTTTTAGTGTACAATATTTGATGTGTAGTTTCTCTATATGATGAAATTTGAACCTAAGTCAATTGAATTAGTAAAACCTTAAATTTACCATTCAATCAAAACTTTATTTTTATAGTTTTACAAATTTTATTTTAATATGTACAATTTATTATCTTTGCCAATTAAGAATAATACTATTGATTGAATTGGTATTACGAGTCAAGTCATCACCAACTAATTCAAAGAAATCACTTTAATGCCATTTTTAAAAAATGATGGAATATATTAATATATATTATAAATAAATGTGAATGTCCATATTCTAACCCCCCATCATTTATGAGGTAAAACCTCCCATTCATTATGCAATGTTTACTATATGCGTTAATGAAGCACTTAAGTAAGCTTCATTTATGGTATTGCATTGAATATTAATTACTTATAAATTATAAATAGAATCCTTACCTTAGTAAAATAAAAAAAAGGAGAAAATTTCTCTTATATTTTCATCCACTTTTATTTATTGTTTTATTAATTTTTCTATAACAGGTTATCAGCACGAGCTTCTACGAGTTCATAGTGAAGTTCACGTCATTTCGACTTTATATAATTTGCCCATATAACTCTTGCTAAACTATATACGGTATACGTATTTTCATAATTCTTTTATTTTATTTTCTAGATGAAATTTTTGCTTTGGGTAACTTTTGCACATTTTTTTTACAACTAAAATCTAATAATGATAATTATATATACATTTTTTATTAAAATAAATTTCAATTAATTTAATTTGTGTTAAGTTATTATTATGAATATTCCTTTTTATGCCAATATTTGACATACATATTATTATTTAGCAAATTTGGTATATATAATTGAATTATTTTACGATTGAGAATACTTATTATTTTACTAATATTTTTTTATTTTGATTCAAGTGATTATAATGTCAAATCTTGCCAAACTTGAATTTTTAGCCTTAGATATCTCAGGCAAGAATTATTTGTCATGGGTGTTAGATGTTGAAATTCACCTAGATGCTAAAAGTCTAGGAAATACTACATTAGCGTATAAAGAAACATTTAATCAAGACAAGGCAAAAGCAATGATTTTCATCCGTCATCATCTACATGAAGGATTAAAATTGGAATGTCTCATTATGAAAGACCCTCTTGAGTTGTGAAAAAAAATTGAAAGAATGATTTGACCATCAGAAAACTGTGATACTCCTTAAAGCTCGTTATGATTGGATGCACTTACGGTTGCAAGATTTTAAGACTGTAAGTGAATACAATTCAGAACTTTTCAAAATTAGTTCTCAACTAAAATTATGTGGAGAAAACATAACTGATGAGGACTTGTTAGAGAAAACATTTTCAACCTTTCAAGCTACTAATGTGCTCATACAGCAGCAATACCGTGAAAAAGGTTTTAAAAGGTATTCTGAATTGATTTCATGCCTTTTGGTGGTTAAACAAAATAATGAATTGTTGATGAAAAATCATGGAATTCGTCCTACTAGTTCTGCATCATTCCATGAAGTGAATGTAGTAGTACAAAATAATTATGAAAATAAAAAATATAGAGGTCGCGGCCGTGGTCGTGGACGTAGTAGGGGACGTGGTCGAGGACGTATTAGTAATCGTTATCATGGTGGTCATAACAATGATACTTCTAACCACCAGAAAAAGAATAACAATGAAAGACAAGAAAGAAGTGGTTAAAATAATCCTTCAAAGATTGTTGAGAATATATACTATTGATGTGGTATAAAGGGGCATTGGTCACGTACTTGTCGTACGTCTGATCATTTAGTGAAACTTTATCAAGCACCTATTAAAAGGAAGGGAAAGAATATGGAGACAAATTTTATATCCCAAAATGATGAAATAGAGGCAAAAGATGAAGATATTCACTATAATACTAAAACTGACCATGCCTACAAGGGTGATAAATTTAATGACCTTAATAATATAACTCAACTAGATGTGGCAGATTTCTTTGAGAATCATTAGAAAAATTGATGTTATTTTGACATTTTTATGTTGTTTTAAGTATATTTTATTTTCTTGCTTAAAGAATAATTTATATATTTAATAAATATTTGCAATATTTCTCATATTATATTTTGTTTGTTTTTATGAAGAATATGAATATTCAACAAAATTTTGATGGACCCAAAATCAATGGAGACATGTGTATTGTAGATAGTGCTACAACACAGACGATACTCAAAGATAAAAAATATTTTTCTCATTTGACAATGAGTAATGCCCATGTTAATTCAATATCGGGTAGTTCAAAACTTATTGAAGGCTCTGGAAGAGCTATTATATTATTACCTAAAGGTACAAAATTTTTCATTGATGATGCTTTATATTCCAATAAGTCTCAAAGAAATTTATTGAGTTTTAAAGATATTCGTCTTAATGGATATCATATTGAGACTATGAATGAGAAAAATGTTGAATATATATATATATATATATATATATATTACAAATGTTGAATGTGGAAAGAAATTTGTTTTGGAGAGGCTACCTGCTTTTTCATCAGGTTTATATTATACACATATTAGTGCAATTGAGTCACATGTTACTATAAACCAGAAGTTTGTAGAACCACATACTTTTACTATTTGGCATGACCGATTAGGCCATCCCAGATCTATTATGATGCGAAGAATCATTGAGAATTCAATTGGACACCCGTTAAAGAACCAAAAGATTATTGAATTCAAGGATTTATCTTGTGTCGCTTGTTCTCAAGGAAAATTGATTATTAGACCATCACCAGCTAAAGTTGGGATTGAATCTCCCACATTTCTGGAACGTATTCAAGGTGATATATGTGGGCCCATTCATCCACCATGTGGACCATTCAGATATTTTATGGTATTAATAGATGCATCTAGTAGGTGGTCACATGTGTGTTTATTATCGACTCGTAACCTAGCGTTTGCGAGACTACTTGCTCAAATAATTTGATTAAGAGCACAATTTCCAGATTATGCAATCAAAACTATTCATCTTGATAATGCTGGTGAGTTTACATCCCAAGCTTTTAATGATTATTGTATGTCAATTGGGATAAAAGTTGAACATCTTGTAGCTCATGTTCATACACAAAACGGTTTAGCTGAATCGTTTATCAAACGCCTCCAACTAATGGCTCGGCCATTGCTCATGAGAACAAAACTCCCTACTACAGCTTGGGGATATGCTATTTTACATGCAGCAGCACTTGTGCGCTTAAGGCCAATAAGTTATAATAAGTACTCTCCATTACAATTGGCTTTTGGTCAGGAGCCAAATATTTCCCATCTTAGAATTTTCGGATGTGCAGTATATGTTTCAATTGCTCCTCCACAATGCACAAAGATGGGTCCTCAAAGGAGGTTGGGAATATATGTTGGTTATGAATCTCTTTCTATAATTAAATATGTTGAACCATTAACTGGAGATTTATTTACTGCACGATTTATTGATTGTCATTTTGATGAAACAACATTCTCAACATTAGGGGAAGAGAAAATAAACTGGTAAAAGAAATTACATGGAATGGATCATCATTATCTCAATTAAATCCTCGTACAAGTTAATGTGAACAAGAAGTTCAAAGGATTATACATTTGCAAAACATTGCCAATCAACTGCCAGATTCATTTATTGGCCTAAAGAGAATTACAAAATCTCACATACCAGTTGAAAATGCTCCAATACGAATTGATATCCTAATAAGGCAAATTGTTAGTGCAAAAGAAAGTAATCCACGCCTGAAGCGTGGAAGGCCAATCGGTTCCAAAGATATAAATCCTTGTAAAAGGAAATGAGCAATTATTCAACATGGTAATATTGTAAAGGCAAATGCCCCTGAAGAGGCCAAAGATATAACTAATCAAAAAACCCCAGAAGAGGTTCAGGTACCTGAAAATGGTGATAACTAAGAAATCTCAATAAGTTATGTTACTTCAAGAAAAAGATGGAACCGAAAAAATATAGTTGCCGACAACAATTTTGCTTAGAATGTTGCTATTGAAATAGCAAAAGAAAATGAGGATCCTAAGCCTAAATCTATTGAGGAATGCATAAATACAAAAGATTGGCCAAAATAGAAAGACGCAATTCAAGCAGAATTAAATTCACTTTCTAAACATGAGGTTTTTGGACCTATAGTCCAAACCCCTAAATATGTAAAGCTGGTAAGATATAAATGGATATTTGTACGAAAAATTAATGAGAAAAATAAAGTCGTAACATATAAATCACGACTTATAGCACAAGGATTTTTGCAAAGACTCGACATTGATTATGAAGAGACATATTCTCCTGTGGTGGATGCAATCACGTTTAGATACCTTATTAGTCTAGCAGTATGTGAAAATTTTGACATACATCTAAAGGATATCGTTACAACTCATTTGTATGGCACACTTGATAGTGAAATTTATATGAAAATCCTAGAAGGATTTAAAATCCCTGAAGGATATAGAGTTTCCCGGGAAAATTGCTTAATCAGATTAAAAAAAGTTTATATGGATTAAAATAATCTGGACGTATGTGGGACAATCCTCTTAGTGAATATTTGTTAAAAGAAGGTTATAAAAATGATCCAATCTGCCCATGTGTTTTTATAAAAAGGTCTGAATCAAACTTTTTGATAATTGCTATTTATGTTGATGATCTAAATATTATTGGAACTCCTGAGCTTCAAAATGAAGTAAATTATTTAAAGAAAGAATTTGAGATGAAAGATCTTGGAATAGAAAAATTTTGTCTTGGCCTGCAGATCGAGCATTTAAAAAGATGCAATTCATGTCCATCAGTCAACTTATACAAAAAAGATCTTAAAAAAATTTTATATGGATAAAGCACATCAATTGAGTACCCCAATGGTTGTACGATTGTTAGATGTAAATAAAGATAAATTTTGTCCTTGTGAGAATGATGAAGAGTTTCTTGGTCCTAATGTACCATATCTAAGTGTCATAGGAGCATTGATGTATCTTGCAAACAACACAAGACCTGATATAGCTTTTGCTGTAAACTTGTTAGTAAGATTTAGTTCTTCTCCAACACGTAGACATTGGAATAGAATTAAACATGTATTTAGATATCTTAGAGGGACCATTGATATGGGGATATTTTATTCAAATGATTCAAAATCCCTATTAGTTGGTTATGCTGATGCTGGATATTTATTGGATCCACATAAAGGTCGATCTCAAACGGGATATTTATTTACATGTGGAGGTACTGCCATATCATGGCGTTCAACAAAGCAAACATTACCTGCTGCCTCTTCAAATCATGCTGAAATAATTGCAATGCATGAGGCAAGCCGAGAGTGTGTTTAACTAAGGTTATTAACCCAACATATCCAGAAGATATAATTTTCCTTTTACAGGAAAATATGCCAACTATCTTATATGAAAATAATGCAGCATGTATAGCTCAATTAAAGGGTGGCTATATCAAAGGTGACAGAACGAAACATATTTCACCAAAATTATTCTTCACTCATGATATTGAGAAGAAGTGTGACATAGAAGTTCAACAATTTATTTCAGTGATAATTTAGCGGATCTTTTTACCAAGGCATTGCCAACTTCAACATTTGAAAGACTACGAAACAAGATTGAAATGCGTCGACTCAAAGATATAATGCGATGTCGTCATTAGGGGAGTCTAAAACATGTTGTACTCTTTTCCTTTAACCAAGGTTTTGTCCCACTAGGTTTTCCTGATAAAGGTTTTTAACAAGGTAATTTGTAATAAGAGATTGTGTACTATTTTTCCTTCAGTAGATTTTTATCCCACATGGTTTTTCCTAATAAAGGTTTTAATGAGGCATTGTTTTCTCTAGTGGACATCCAAGAAGGAGTGTTATAAATAAATGTGAATGTCCATATTCTAACCCCCCATCATTTATGAGGTAAAACCTCCCCTTCATTATGCAATGTTTAATATATGCATTAATGGAGCACTTAAGTAAGCTTCATTTATGGTATTGCATTGAATGTTAATTACTTATAAATTATAAATAGAATCCTTACCTGAGTGAAATAAAAAAAAAAAAGAGAAAAATTCTCTTGTATTTTCATTCACTTTTATTTATTGTTTTATCGTTTTCTTATAACAATATAATGGTATTTTCATCTTTTACTATTTCTATATTAAATGTTTACATAAATGAACTAAAGATACTGTATTTAAGATTTAAACCTAATTTTTGGAAAAGTATTCATTTCGCCTAAAACTCAATTGTTGCTATTTTTCTTTTGGTTTTTAAAATATAATTTTAATATTAAAATTTATTTTCACTCACATCTATAAAATTTGATATTTAATTATTGGTTCTTACTTGGATGTATTTTTGTTGATTAGAAAATGAGAAGTCGAAAATTTTTAAAATTGGAAAATTTTTGAATACACCGAAATGTATTATTGCCGCCATAGTTCCAAAAAACTATCCAGAACCTAAGCAAAAGTTAAATTGAATCTTGTGCCTGTTAAATTAGATTGTTTTTACATTTCTATTAATTAAAATTAATGAATTAAAAATATTATTGTTTTTAATATTAATCTTAGTATAGATTGTTATCATATTTGTATTTTTTTATACAATACCTAAAACTATCCATAATCTCTCATCAACCCTTAAATAGGAAGATAATGCACTTCAACATACTCGAACTCATGTCCTTCTACACTAACAATAATATTGATGTAAGAATTGTCAAATTACATCTGCGATAATATATATATCATTTACTTTGAGAATGAAAATCATCTTTACAAATTTACCCTTTAAAAAAATATAAGTCATGAGAAAAATGTTAACTTTGTTTCCCTCTCTTTTAATACTTTAAACAATCATTGTATCAACAATGGTATTATTTATAAAGAATTTGTTCTAGATCTATTTAATCCTGATAAAACATATCTACTCTTATATCTACTAAAGTTAGTGTTGAGAAGAGAAAGAGACAATCCACATCGACTAACTAATAATTAAATTGTGGCACATAAAAACATTTTCAAAAAGAAATTTATTTTTAAAAATGATTTTCTGTAAAACAAACCATTCTTTAACAAAGAAGGTTTACAACTAATACAACACAATTGTGTCTAATACCTTACTTAAGTGCCCTCTACTTGAATTCATTTTAATATTATTATTCGACTATACAATTAAAACCCATATGAAGTCAATTGCGTTTTAACTCGATTGGTATGAGCATTGTTGTCAAAATAAGAGGACGTGGGTTAGATTGCGCTGAAGTATATTATCCTTCTATTTATGAATTGAGGAGAGAATATTAATAGTTCTAAGTATTGTATCAAGAAAATAGATATAAGATATTTCAAAAAAGAAAAAAAATCACCTGAAAATCTTAAAAAAAATTACAAATTACTCGTAAAAGGATGCACGCAAAATAGCCCATTATTTGGGCAAGACAAAATAGCCCAAATTAAAGCCCATAAAAACGTAAAAAATCCAAAGCTAAGGCCCTAATGTAACCAAGCATGTGGCTACCAATCAGTTCCAAACATGTGGTCGCCGCTCAATCTTAATCACACGTCACAAACTTCTATGTAATCCTCCAAACGCCAAGGGTTAATTCCATCAAATATCCTCAAACTATTGCTCAAAATCTAAATTGATCTTTAAATTTCAAAATATTCTAATTGAGTCTTTAAAGGATAAGTATTGTATAATCAAAGCTTTTTTTTAGCCTAACCATTAATTAAATACTAATTCAGCTTCGACATAGAGTATCTTAAAACATATGGATCGAATTGAAAAATTATGTACCTATCACATTTAATCAAAATTGTCAATGCATTGGATGCACACATGTTAATAAAATTTAAGAAGACTATGCATTTATTTTTAAAATTATCAAATAAAATTTTCTAAATATATTTATAATTTGATTTACCTATTTTAAATATGATATAGTCATATTCATATTGGAATTTAATGCCAAAATTGATGTGTATATTAACTAAAAGACATGATTGTTATAATATTAATACTTCAAGATCACAAATAAAGGATTTTAAAATTCAAGGACAAATTTAAAATTTGGATAGTAATTTAAGGACGTTTGGTGCAGTTAATCCCCTAATCTTTGTCCCTTTTGCTCCTGATGAAACGAAGACTCAATGATTTTTCTCTAATCCAACGGCTCAAATTCTCCCATAATAATATCTTTCGCTAATGCTCTATTATCGTGTCTCTATCTCTACGAATTTTTGCAGATAAAAAACGCTAACTAAAACGAACATATAAATCATCTATTTTTAATTTATATTTTGAAAAAAAGATTATTCCTGATTTTTTTAGGTTTCCGGCAATGTTATCTACTGAATTTCTACGACCGGCGACGATAACATTCCACGGTAAATTCAGCACAAATTCTTACTCTAATCTTCTTTATCTACATGGATTAAACTTCAAAGCCATTCGGTTTAGGGTTTTGCAACAAAAAACGAACCGTTTCTTCCCCAATTCTATCACTTCCACCCTAAAGAACGTCGCCGTTGTGGGAAACCACGAGAGATTAAATCTTTACGGAAGAGGTAAATTAAGGTTCAAAGAGAGCAAAATTTTGGCTAATTGTACGGACAGCAGCGATTCGAAGGCGAGCTCCGGCGAGAAAAATGAAAGCGAAGGTGGGCAAGGAGTGACGCAGAAACAGAGTCCGTCAAATTCGGGGGGTTCGACCAATCAGAGAGGAGAAAAGGGTGGAAGAAGCGGGTTGTGGAGGTCCAAAGGAAAGAAATGGCAGTGGCAACCGATAGTTCAAGCTCAAGAAATTGGTGTTTTGCTTTTACAGTTGGGTGTTGTTATGTTCGTTATGCGACTGCTCCGACCCGGGATTCCGTTGCCCGGGTCCGAGCCTAGGATCCCGACGACTTTTGTCAGCGTTCCTTACAGCGAGTTTTTGAATAAGATTAATAGTAATCAGGTTCAAAAGGTGGAGGTTGATGGAGTTCATGTAATGTTCAAACTGAAGAACGAAGGGAGCGTTCAAGAGAGTGAAATTGGTAAGTTTCAGGAGTCGGAGTCCTTGTTGAGGAGTGTGGCGCCTACAAAGCGAATTGTATATACAACAACTCGGCCTAGTGATATTAAGACTCCATATGAGAAGATGCTGGAAAACGATGTGGAGTTCGGGTCTCCCGATAAGCGATCTGGTGGATTCTTCAACTCTGCATTGGTAAGTTGTGTTTTTTGTTTGTTGTCATGATTTGAATGAAACTAGATTAATTGCTTCTGTTTTTTTAAAAAAAAAAAAAAGAAGAAGCTTTTGTTAGAGTTCTTAATGAGTTAACCAGTTGAATGGTAATGGTTTTGTTGGGGGTAGCAGTTTTTTTGTGGTAGGCTGCCTGATTGAAGTACGTAATCTAGGAGAGGAGAGGATCTTCTCTTGCCTTCTTTGGACTAGGAATCTCAAAGAGTGATCTGATGGGCCCTCTATTATTGGGTAATCTATTTCCTCTTCGGGTGGCAGGAATGTAGAGGTTGTAGTTGGTGGACTATGATTGGTTATAATTTGGGACAAGAATACCTTCAGTTACTCCGTTCACTTGGTTCTTTCTAAATCACGTGTTTGTATACGTCTGTGGAATTTTTTTGATTTGACTTCCTCTCTTTTGCAGATAGCTTTGTTCTATGTTGCTGGTCTTGCGGGACTTCTCCATCGGTTCCCTGTGAATTTTTCTCAGGTTTGAATTTGCTTGTAAGCTCTTTGAGTACATTAATGTTTTTGTAGTACTGATAGTTCTGATTTGAATCATGCATATATGCAGCATACAGCTGGTCAGATTAGGAATCGCAAGACAAGGAGTTCTGGGGGTTCAAAAGCCTCTGAACAAGGTGAAACAATAACTTTCGCTGATGTGGCTGGTGTTGATGAGGCAAAGGAGGAACTTGAAGAAATTGTGGTATTTTAAATATTATTCCACTTAATATGCTACCAGTAATTGATATTTGCAGTGAATGCTCCCTTGAAGTTCTAGTATTGTCTTTATATTCTTATGTTTACTGCCCAGGAATTTCTTAGGAATCCAGACAGGTATATACGGCTTGGTGCTCGTCCTCCACGAGGAGTTCTCCTGGTGAGTTGATACTAGGGACATTAAGCATGATGGGCTTTCTGAAAAAATTAGCTGAAACTATATTTGATGCTGTTGAAGAAGCTTTTGGTCTAAGAAGTCAGGGCCTATGTGAAAAACTTCATTAATATCTGAAAATTCTGGCATTAAGTTTGCTACATCTGTCTCTTACTCTTAGAATATCTTCATCAAAAGCTTTTGGTCCTCTAAAGCTTTCTACTTGTCATTCTTGTCAAGATAAGTTCACAAAGTTTCAGATGGAATTCAGCGTGTTCACTGTCTCCACTTAGTTCTCAGATGCTAGTGTTATATGATGGTTTCCTTGCATGGTTACCTCTTTTCTGAAAACTATAGTCAGTATTTATGATTTTATTTGTGATGCAGGTGGGTCTTCCTGGGACAGGCAAGACTCTTCTAGCAAAAGCTGTGGCTGGTGAGGCAGAAGTTCCATTCATAAGTTGTTCTGCAAGTGAGTTTGTAGAGTTGTATGTTGGCATGGGTGCATCACGAGTTAGAGATCTCTTTGCACGAGCTAAGAAGGAGGCACCATCAATAATTTTTATTGATGAGGTCAGCCTGTGAGCATTATAATTTTGTTGGAACAATATGTTTAACCTCTTTTTTGTACAGTAGAGTTTTGTAACACCTTTCCTTGCACACAGATAGATGCCGTGGCTAAAAGTCGCGATGGTAAATTTCGCATTGTTAGCAATGACGAACGGGAGCAAACTTTGAACCAATTACTCACTGTAACGTTCCCTGCATCATAGTTTTTCTGCTCATGTGGACCTCTTGGCCGTTCCCCTTTGAAGCTAACATTTCTGAACTACATTGCAGGAGATGGATGGATTTGACAGCAATTCCGCTGTGATTGTTCTTGGAGCTACAAACCGTTCTGATGTCTTGGATCCTGCCCTTCGTCGACCAGGGAGATTTGATCGTATTGTTATGGTTTGTATCATGCACTATATTTCAATTGAACTTGCAGAATGTTGGAATCTGCCATATCAACCAGTTCCTTTTTGCTTAACTCGTATCTCATGGAGATTATGTCTGGAATGGTTTCCAGGTAGAGACTCCTGACAGGATTGGAAGAGAAGCTATTATAAAAGTGCATGCCTCCAAGAAGGAACTTCCCCTTGGAGATGATGTTGATCTTGGTGACATTGCCTCTATGACTACTGGTTTTACTGGGTATTTTCTCTTTTACATTGTCATATTTAAGTACACTGCTTCCCAATCTCCTCTTCAGCTTCCTTTCCTCTTCATAAATTTCTACTTGTTGATGATGTGGGGATGACTTAATGAATTTTCTTTTTTTCATTTCGCAGGGCTGATCTTGCAAATCTGGTAAATGAAGCAGCCTTACTCGCTGGAAGAAATAATAAAGTTGTTGTAGAGAGGATTGATTTCATTCAGGCAGTAGAACGATCAATAGCTGTAAGTCTCTCTCTCTTTGATCATTGTTTTGTTTATTTGTTACAGTTTTCTATTGTGACTCCTTATATTACATCCATTGGTTTCAGCTGTTTCCATCTCCAATGTTTTTAAACATTTTTCTTCACATTTTCCCTTGCCTTGAAAGTTAATTTTAATTATTACTCCCATAGCCAATGATGCTATGCAATCTTCTCAGTCTAGTTATTGGCTTTGATTCTTGGTTTTACTTTGTACCATTCATGTTTTGAATTACTTTATCACAAAACACAGATATTTGAGGGCAAAAAAAAAATAAAAAAAATGGAGTTTTTGTGCAATCCTTTTATATTGCTTTTTGCACTTTCTAATGAGACTATCCTTAGGGATAAAGGATATTCTCCAATCTACTGTGATTTACATAGTTCCTCTTAGACATTTGTCTCACAAGATGTGTAATTTTACTAAGGAATTATGAGAAAATACTAAACTGAAATTGAGTGACGAAAAATATTTCATAGGGCATAGAGAAGAAAACTGCCAAATTGAAGGGATGTGAGAAGGCTGTGGTTGCAAGGCATGAAGCTGGCCATGCAGTAGTAGGTACAGCTGTTGCAAACCTTCTTCATGGACAGCCACGTGTTGAGGTAAACAATGGCAATAATTTACTTAATCTCTCTCTCTCTCTTTTTTTTTTTTTTCTTTGTTTGTTCTTGTTAACTCAATTTGAAATTTGAAAATGATAAAAGAAAATATATGAAATTTGAATGGAATCTTAAGTTCTGAGCTTGTGCTGTGTAGTTTAGGAGTGTGTACTGTTCACGTCATGTACCAGAGACGGTCCCAGGGCAATAATTTCTATCTTCCTTGTTAAGAAGATAATTGGCTTCTTAGCCATTGACCTTCCTAATTGTTTGTTTCTCTTTTGGTACTTGGGAGTTGGGGAGGTCTGACAAGACCTAGAGTACAACGCTGACCTCATAAACAGTAGTATACTATTTTCAAATTTTCAAGCAACATTTTGAAAATTAGACTGAAATTGGAGAATTAGATTTCTTTACTTGTTATACAAAATTTTTAATCTTGTTTGGTACAAGTGGGAGGTCCACTTGATCTTTGGTTATACATGGAATTAAGAACAATAATGTTTAACTTATTAAGGTTGGGTTGTTCAATAGTTGTCACAATGGGCTTAAATTATCCCTGCGGCTTTGTTCACATGAAATGGATAATATGGTAACTAGTCAACCCTTTTTGTCTGCAGAAACTGAGCATACTGCCAAGATCTGGAGGAGCATTGGGCTTTACTTATATTCCTCCTACCAATGAGGACAGATATTTACTCTTCATTGATGAGTTACGTGGCCGTTTGGTTACTCTTCTTGGTGGACGTGCTGCAGAGGAAGTTATCTATTCAGGTCGTGTTTCTACTGGTGCACTTGATGATATTAGGCGGGCGACAGACATGGCATTCAAGGCAGTAGCTGAATATGGTCTTAATCAGACTATAGGGCCTCTCTCTTTAGCTACGGTTTCTGGTGGAGGCATGGATGAATCCGGGGGTGGAGTTCCTTGGGGACGAGATCAGGTCCCTTTTTTATACTCTTTTTCATTAAAGTTCAGTTGATCTTTTTTGTTTCCAATTCCTACAGTGTCTGTAATGAAGACTGATCCAAAACGGAACTTGCAGGGACATCTAGTTGATCTTGTCCAAGGAGAGGTGAAGGCATTACTACAGTCTGCCCATGAAGTAGCCCTTTCTGTTGTACGTGCTAATCCAACTGTTTTGGAAGGGCTTGGTGCTCACCTGGAAGGTAATCTGTTTTTGCTACCTGTTTTGTATGTCAAAATTCCTGATCATCCAATTCGTTTTTTCATTCTTTGCTATAAGTTATGAACTTGAGGTGTTTTTCAGAAAATAAAATCTAATGAAAACTTGCAAGGGATCTAATAGGTAGATGATTCCGATAGCCGACTTTCCCTACTTGTTTGCTGTTTGATGAAATATGTATTGCTATTTTGACAATTTCCCTGATGAACTCTTCAGTTCTACTTGTCAGTTCTTTAATGCTATTCACCATTGTTTTGTTTAAATTATCTTAGTACTGATGTAGTTTATATCCTAGTGTAGATAACATTCACACTCTTCAAACGGGTTAATTTTTGTTGTGAAGTCAATATTCTGCATCTTTAAAAAGGGGAAAGGAGATCACTCTTTACTTCATACTATGGTCTAATGCTTCGCTTTATTCAGAAAATGAGAAAGTAGAAGGTGAAGAGCTACAAAAATGGTTGAAATTGGTTGTTGCACCAAAGGAACTAATCATCTTCGTTGAAGGCAAGCAAGAGTCTCTTCTGCCGGTTCAAGCGGGCTCTGGATAAGTGTTTTGCTCATTGCTTGTCAACATTGAGCATTGCATTGAACCAACCGACTATATCTTTCTTTGCACCTTGTCAATGACCATGCTGTGGCTACCGGCATCAAAGCTCCCTTGCGCTTTTTTTTTTTGCATATTTCAGCAAGGTGAGTCCTGGCTTTAGTATTAACACTACGAAGTCTTCTCATTATTTTATTCTCACTACACTTACCAGAGGAAACATAGAGAAGGAAATGGTGAAGCTGAATATTTATTTCCCGAAAAATCCTTCAAGCTTGTCTTCCCGTTCTTGATATTATGGTGATAAGTTCAGGTTGGTCTCCGTCTGTTCTGTTGTACATTGGCTATTATTTTTATCAGTCATAACGGGTGGAGTTTTAACAGTAATTGAGTTGTACACATAATTATTATGTGAAATATAATATAAGATTATTGCACATAATAATGTTGGGTTAAAAAATGTGTCTTCAGAAGAACATTGTACATATAGTATGCTGTAGAAAATACATGCTGTTAATAATAGTTTCCCAAAATGGAACTAAACATTATTTTTGAGCATTGACATGAAACCAGAAGTGTAATTTCCTTCGTCCGAGAACATGACACATCAAATAAAAATATAAAAACAGTATAATTAACAAAACTAATATGATATGCCCAACCCTCATGTTTTGTATTTAGGATTTTGATACATTTAATAATTTATCTTATATTATATCTGTCAATTCAGCAGGTCAGGTTGATTTTGGGTATTGTTAAATTATCAAATCATTTTGGTTTGGTCTAATTTAGAGTTTAAGTGATTTCAGGTTTGATTCTTTCAAGTTTGGGTTATTTTAGTTCATGTTGGTTCTTTTGGGTTAATTGTTCGGACCATTTTGAGTTACGATTGTTTTGGTTTGTTGCCTTTTAGTGTTAAATCAGGTTAAATCGGTGTGAATCAAAATTAAAAATCTATTTATGTTTATCCAAATGTTCTTAATTGATTTATTTTAGATTTTTACATAGGAAAGCATTAGGGAGTATAAGATTATGTTTGATAATTGAAAAGTTTTATAAAATATGTTAAAATTAAATATTTAATATAATTAAATTGTTTAATAAAATATAATATAATCTTAAATGAAATAATAAAACAATTGAATTTATTCTCTATTTAAGTCTGTCTAATTATTTGCATTCTGAGTTAAAATATTGAAAATATTAATATCCAGTTAATTGAATCTTTTAAACGCATTTTAAAACAGAGCCTAAATTAGACGTTTTACCAACTGAAAGCAAAAGCCATCTAATTAAGGGTGGGGTTTCAATATTTTTGACTTTTGCATTTTAAAGTATAAATTATCAAAATATCTTGTTTTTATTAACTATTTAAAATGTATATAAAATTTTGGATTAATTTATATTTCATGTGTCATCATATTAAATCATTTAAATATGATTTTATTATTATATTTAAAATTTTAAATTATTTCATGTCTAATTAAATTTACAAATAATTTATTAATTATTGAAAAATATTTTATGTATAATTATGTTAAATTATTTAAATAATATCTAATTTAATTTAATTTTTAAAATTTTAACATTAGACATTTTAATTTTTCATTTTAAATTTTAACTTAAAATTAAAACCGTCCTTTTTAAATTGGACTTTTCACAAACATATCTTAGCAATAGGCGAAGCTGGCCCTACATCATGAGGAGTTGAGAAGAATGAAGGGTGATGAGTCCGTTGAGGTTTGATATTTTGGCCCTCAAAAATATCAGTGTTGCTTTCAGATCACAGTTTCGTTCTTTTGTCCGCATCCTCGGGAAACAAACAAAGAAGTCCACTCGACCTGTTTACCTTTTCTCTCATTTGGACCACAGTTCAAGCAACAGGTGGCCCAATGTCATCCTTTAATTCCCAATCCTTGTATTCAACAATAAAATATTTAATTCAAGATTAACGTAAAATAGTACGAGTAGGGATTGAGGTCTTTTACAAACATTCCAATGAATTGAATTTTAAATTTTAAATGTTTGGTTTAATTTGAGGAAAATCTTATTTATTATATACATATTATATACATAAAAAATAGTCAGTACAATTTTAGATATAAAAATAAAAAATTAGTAAAATCTTTCGTAAAAAAAATAAAACCTCTTCAAAATAAATAAATTTTTTCCTCTTCTTTACTAAAAATAAGATACGGAAATGATTAAATCTTACCAAATAAATTAGTTTATTACTCACTTGTAAACATGCAGAAAAATAATACTCCTATCAAATGTAGCTAAAGTGTTTTATTTGAATTCTCAAAGTATCAAATATTGTATCAATTATGCTTTTCATCAGTCTAATATTAAATTTGGGTGTTAAATGTCAACTCGAATTTAATATGAAGAATATTTAAAACATATAGATCAAAATTTAAACATGCGTATACCAAATGCATTAATAATAAATTTAATGCGTTAAAAAATATCATTATTAAATTTTAAGAAAATTATATTTTTTCTTTTAGTACATTATATCTAATCTGTTTATATGATAAACATACATGTATTTAGAATTTGACATATTTGTTTTAAATATGATTCTCGTCAAATTTGAGTTAATATTTATATCTATGTTGACAATTAGGCTGATGGAAGGAAGCAATTGATATGATATCGATGCTTTGAAAATTAAATTAGAATGATATAAAGTTTGAGGATTAATTTAAAATATAAGTTATAGTTTAGGGACATATAATGAAATTAACTCTAAAAATGTATATAGAAAATATCTAATAAATGCACCACGTAAGCATGCGCTTTTTCATTATTTTTGAGAGGGGAAAAAAATGTTTCTGTCACTCTTTTACCAATATAAATGGAAGAAGGCTGTGCAGGACGAGTGCTCAGTTACAATTCGAGAGCTCTCTCACTCTCCACTTTAGAGACGCTTAATAGGGATAAGATCTTCCAGGTTCCTCCTCTTTTTTCACTCTTTTTTTTTTTTTAATTTCTTTTGTTTGTTTGGCTGGTGAGAAAATTAAATTAAATCTAAATAAATAGCACATTTTCTTTTTATTCTCCTTTTTTTTCTAGATCACTGCATGCTGGTTTAATTCAAACATAGGCTTGTAATTTTACGTGTTTTTCTTTCTTTCTTTTTATTTGTACTGCCCTGTTATATCAGATACACTGAACCACTAAGGAAGTTGTTGTTTTTTCTTCTTAATTTTGGTAACGTTTTGTGCGATTATAGTAAGTTAATTATTTATAAGTGATAATGGTGAGTTAAAAATCAGCGGTTGGATTTGTATGAGAAGTCTTCTTAAATCTTAATGGATATGCTCTATGCTTATTAATCTTGAATGCCTTTCTATTTTAGTTCTGAAGAAATTCAAATTTTGCCCTATACGAAAAGTAATGTTTACTTGTGCAAAATATCCAAGATTATGCATTTTCTTTAGCATTTTATATGAATACACAGCACACTGAACAGGAGACATATATATTGCATATATATTGTAGATCGAGGGTTTTCACTGAAATGCATAGAACTATGTAATCACATTTACGTCCATCGTGGTGTCCCTTAGATTATTATTTATTAGAAACTAGACTAGAATTCTTCTGTTTATCTGATGAAAACTTTATGAAGTTTGAAATACTAGAGTATAGACCTTCTGTCCTTGCTGGTAATGCTGATTAACGCGGCATTTTTTCTTTTTCATTCTAGGTTTATCTTTTATGCCATTAGTTAATTTATTTGTATATTTAATGTATACAAATTTGTTATTTTTATTCTCAAGAGTAGGCAACGATAATTGCTTTTTTTCTAATCAAATTCGACCTTCACGTCCTGCATTTATCAATTATGTTTGTTCTCGATGTTTTATGTATAGTTAATCATTTGATGATTGTGTGGTGATGATTTATTGATAACTCACGACATGCTTGGTCAATCCAGATATGGCATCGGTGCATGCTAGCTTCACATCAGTTGTATGCAAGAATGGCAACCATTCTGCTCCTTCAAGGTTTCCTTGTACGACCTTCTTACCCGGCTTTGATGTGGTTGGCCGTGTTTCAAATGCTTGTAAGAAGGAAATATGCCCTTCTATGAGTTCAGGTCCTAAAGCCACATTAACTTTTGATCCTCCAACAACCAATTCAGAGAAAAGCAAACAGAAGAAGCATACCATAAATCCTGCTTCCCCTGATTTTATGCCACTTCCATCATTTGAAGAATGTTTCCCAAAGAGCTCAAAAGAATGCAGGTTAATTTAGTTATATATATGCAATTTGTTGGTTCTGTTTTCTTTCCCTTTTGCTTGAAAACATTTTTTATGCGTGATGAACCTTTCAGGGAGGTTATTCATGAAGAATCTGGCCATGTACTCAAGGTTCCCTTTCGAAGGGTTCATTTGACTGGAGATGTGCCAAACTTCGACACATATGACACCAGTGGTCCTCAAAACATCAATCCACGCATTGGTACGATGCTCAACCTTGCTCTCAGCTTCTTGCTCCTTTTTGAAGGACATTAGCTTTTCTTCACTTTGTTTTGCTTAGCCAACTCCCCTCTTATATGTTCTTGATAAATCTTTGATTGTTTGTTTGGGTCTTTACTCCACTATGATTATTTTATGTTCCTTTCATATATTGGATCTCTTGATATTGTTATAGTTTTATGGTCAAGTTAAATGCTAAGTTTTGTACTTGACATCTTTAAACAGGACTCCCTAAATTGCGCAAGGGCTGGGTTGACAGACGGGAAAAACTGGGTGCACCTAGATACACTCAGATGTACTATGCTAAGCAGGGAATCATTACTGAGGAAATGTTATATTGTGCTACTCGTGAGAAGCTTGACCCAGAATTTGTTAGGTCAGAGGTTGCCCGTGGGAGGGCGATCATTCCTTCCAACAAAAAGCACTTAGAGCTGGAACCAATGATAGTTGGACGAAACTTTTTGGTCAAAGTAAATGCAAATATTGGAAACTCAGCCGTTGCAAGTTCAATTGAGGAGGAAGTTTACAAGGTCCAATGGGCAACAATGTGGGGTGCTGATACTGTTATGGATCTCTCAACTGGGCGCCACATTCATGAAACCCGTGAATGGATCCTACGTAACTCTGCTGTGCCTGTTGGGACCGTGCCAATCTATCAAGCACTTGAAAAAGTCAATGGAATTGCTGAAGATCTTAGTTGGGAAGTCTTCAGGGACACCCTGATTGAGCAAGCTGAGCAGGGTGTAGATTACTTCACAATCCATGCTGGGGTACTGCTGCGGTACATTCCCTTAACAGCAAAACGGATGACAGGAATAGTTTCTCGAGGAGGATCTATTCATGCAAAATGGTGCCTGGCGTACCATAAGGAGAATTTTGCTTATGAGCATTGGGATGACATACTTGATATCTGCAACCAATATGATGTGGCGCTTTCAATCGGGGATGGACTAAGACCTGGATCCATATATGATGCCAATGACACTGCACAGTTTGCTGAGCTTTTAACCCAAGGGGAACTGACTCGTAGGGCTTGGGAAAAGGATGTACAGGTATCTCAATGCACCTTGGAAGTGCTCCTTTAGCATTCTGTTCATAAAATGTTTCTAAAGTACTGCTCAATTTGAAGCGTATTACTGGCTTTACATGGTTTTGATTATCTAATAACTTCAACATGATTTTTTTGTTTTTGGTGCTTTTCAGGTAATGAATGAAGGACCTGGACACATCCCAATGCACAAAATTCCAGAAAATATGCAAAAGCAGCTTGAGTGGTGCAATGAAGCACCTTTCTATACCCTTGGTCCTTTGACAACTGATATTGCTCCTGGATATGATCATATCACTTCTGCAATTGGTGCAGCCAATATTGGGGCTCTTGGCACAGCACTTCTGTGTTATGTAACTCCAAAGGAGCACCTTGGGTTGCCAAACAGAGATGATGTAAAGGCTGGTGTAATAGCTTATAAGATAGCTGCCCATGCTGCTGATTTAGCCAAGGGTCATCCTCATGCTCAGGCGTGGGATGATACATTAAGCAAGGCTAGATTTGAGTTCCGATGGATGGACCAGTTTGCATTGTCACTGGACCCCATGACTGCCATGTCCTTCCATGACGAAACCCTGCCATCCGAAGGTGCCAAAGTGGCTCACTTTTGCTCCATGTGTGGACCGAAGTTTTGCTCAATGAAGATAACAGAGGATGTTCGAAAGTACGCTGAGGAGCATGGTTACGGGAACCCCGAGGAAGCTATGCAACATGGGATGGATGCTATGAGTGCTGAATTCCTGGCTGCTGAGAAAACAGTTAGCGGTGAACAACATGGTGAAGTTGGTGGGGAAATCTACCTGCCCGCCAGTTATGTGAACTCTTCTGACAGGTGAAAGTAAAGTACGGTGTTTTAATTTATTATTTTTGAAATTCTCAAAGGAATAATGGCAAGGAAATTAAAGGTTGTCTTCTTCCCTCACGTAGTTTGTCTTATCGGGATTTCCTTGCAGGCTTACATGAATAAGAGGAAATGCTTCAGAATTTCTCGGACCCCTGATGCATCACTAGCTCTATAATAATAGCTATACATGCAGTCTGTTTACTATAATGCTTTAGGTGAGTTACCAGTTTAGTATGTAGAATAATACCCTCTTGAGACATCTGTATATTGTTCTGCTTTGTCTGTTGTGAGTCTCAATTAATAAAAAAGGGTTTCCCCCACAATTTCCATGTCCATTGTAAATTATGTTATCGATGTTGGTATTGACATAAAAACGCACCAGGGGTGCCTGTATCTGCCATTTAGCTCTTTGGCATTTTGGCAGAATGAGGCTGAGAAAGTCCCTTTGAACCTGATCAGGATAATTCCTGCGTAGGGAGTGTGCATTTTTGTTGCTGTTGCTTGAACAGGGATGGAGCTCCTATGTCCAATCGATGGTTTGGGCTACCTCATCCTCCAGGGCAGATAAGGCCGCTCTATGGCCTAACTCACTCCGGTATTTGCCTTATCGATCATGGTTTTAGTAAATCGAAGATTTAATGTTATATTTTAATTTGACATAATTTGATCCCTTATCTTTATAATATTATTAAGTCTAAAATGATAATAAAGTTTGTTTATTTTCATGGCTTCGATTTTCTTTATTATTATTCGGATAGAGCTATGTGAAAATTTAATTGATCATTATCAATCAGTAATAAAATTTACATATCAATTGAATTTTTAAAGTCAATTTTAATAAAAATTTCAGATTGTTACTTTAACGAAAACTACCAACAAGTGTTATTAAATTTGTAGTAAATTACATTTTGATCACTGGACTTTGAAAATGTTTTCATCTTCAACGTAGAGCTAACCCAAAATCCAGTCTTACAATTACCATCTCTCGACTCACTGTTGCATCACCATTCCACCACTATCATCAATCCCCATCGGTCAATCTGATCCTACCCCTGAACCAACATCAAAATCACCATACTCAACTCCCGTAGCTGAGCCTATAAAATATACCTTGTATTTGAAGTGCAATTACTATATCTTGATTGACTTCTGATTTTTTGTTTCAACTACTTGATGTAGTTTGAATGCATCTACTGCAATTGATGCTTTGCTCATTTGCCTTATATTTACGAGTAATTAGATTTCAATGTATTCCTCCATAAGATACAACATATATTAGAGTTTTCATCAGATTTCAAATATAACCTTTGGTTCCAAAAAACTTCTCTTTTTCTTTTTGGTGAATGGAGAGTTCAGAGAAATATTCAAAGAAATAGAATTAATAGATATATAGATTATGATAAGGCTGTAAAGATATGATGTATGTATGCATGTATGAATAAATTATAGACATAATCGAATTTTAATTGGTATGGTTAGAAATATGATGAGCAAACTTTTATTATTTATATTATTGTAGATGCATGCATTAAAAATTGTTATATATCTGTAATAGGCTAATTTTGGCCTGACCCCCAAAAAATAGTAACCGAATAAATAAAGCCAAAAGATGCAATCGGTCGAAAACGAGCCAAAAAGGGTCAATTGAAAGACAATTGTGGCCAAATAAAAAAGATAGAGAAAGCCAAGGAGTTCAAAATTTGTTGACTTGGTAAAAGGCTAAAAATAGGAAGATATGATTTTCTTTTTTGTTTTTATTTTATTTTATTTTATTTTTAAATTATTTAGACTATTTTTAGTAAACCCATGTATATAAATAGGGGTATTTTGTTCTTTGAAAGGGGAAGATTTTTGTATTCCTAGTTCAATATGGAATTGGATTATTCTCTCTTTTCTTATTTCCATTGTAATTGAATTATTTTCTTTTCTCTTTCAATCACGTGGGAATTTTGTCCTTTTCATTTCAATTTCTTCGTTTTTTCTAAATTCGTCTAATTGCTTTTAGCCCTTCCATTTTTTTTATTGTTCTGCAATTAAGTTTTCAATTTTTCTTTGGCCCTAAAATTTGTTTTGACTGCATTTTGGTCCTCCTTGAAGCTGTACGTTTTGGAGGGTGGGGATTATTCCCCTTTTGGTCCTTCGTTGTTATTCGCATGTTCAAATTGGTCCATTTCCTTTTATTTATTTTTGATTTGCCCCAAAATTTTGCTTTAAGGTTCGATTTAATCTTTTTTATTTTAGCTATTTTATTATCAAATTAACTAATTTAATATATTATTGCTATTATTATTATGTTTCTATTTATATTTTTTATTCTAATACTATTATTATTTATCTATTTATATTTCTACTATTATTATATTTCTATTTATTATATTTTTATCTCTATTTATATACTAATATTATTTTCATTATTATTTTTCTTATATATGTTTTTTACTTTTGTTATTAACATTCTATTTATTTATTTATTTATTTTATATTTTTTATTATTATGTATTTTAACTTTTTATATAACGCTCATTTCAAATTTTTATACATTACTTACTTTAATATTTTTATATATTATGTATTTCAAACTTTTTTACACATTATATATTTTGAATTGTTTATATATTATTTTTAAAGAGTTTTGTATATTATTTTATCTTGAATGGATACCAATTTTTTTAAATTATTTTATATACTTTAGATCGCTTTTATAACATCCATTTTAAATTCTTTTTATGTATCATTTGCTTAGAATTGTTTTATATTTTATTTTAGATTTTCTTACTTTGTATTTATTTGTTATTTGTGATTCATTATTATAACATTTTGTTTATGAATTATTACTTTGCATTGTACATTATTATTCCATCGCATTTTATTTGCTTAAAAGATTGTGTTTTAATATCGTTTAAGTTTTAAAATCATTTTATTCAAAAGTTTTCAAAATAAGGCAATACTCGGTATTTGGCATCTTCGAGAAGATTGTGCCCTAACTTACTGGGTTCCAATTTCCCTCGTTGAATCTAAGTAACTGAGTACCCCTTTTTCAATCAAAACGCATAAGTTTCAAATAAAAACTTATTCTCAGGAATTCGAGGTGTTGTGTCCTAATTCACTGAATATGACATTTTGTATCTCGAGATAAGGATTTCTAAAAAAATAAAAGCAATGTTCTACGTTTAGAAATCCGAGAAATCGTGCCCTAACGTGTTGGGTTTTGGTTTTTCGTTGGACCAAATAATCGAATATCCTTTTGTAATTTTCAAATGTATGAGCTTTTGGAAATCAAGAATTGATCGTGGTTTCGAAGGTTTAAAGAATCATGTCCTAACGTGCTGGATGTGATATTATATTCCTTCGAAACAAGAGAATTTTAATGTTCAATTTGAGTTATTCAAATGTTTTAAAAGAAATTGTATTTCAAAATATTTTTTTTTTAAATTTTAGACAATAGGACATTAATTAATCAATTGGTACCAATTTTGGGCGTTACGAGGGTGCTAACCCTTCCTCGTGCATAACCGACTCCCGAACCCTTTTTTCTCGAATTTCGTAGACTCAAAATCATTGTTTTAATAAATCAAAATGTTTTATTAAAATAATCAATTCAAGGTGATCCGATCACACCTCGAAAAAGATCGGTGGCGACTCCATTTTTGTTTTAAGTCGACTCCCGTTTTTCAAATAAAAAAATGGCATCGACAATATCTATTAAATAAGGTTTTTAATATAACAGTTCTTAAAACCTTTTTTAAATTGTGTAATAGAAAGAAACTTAGATTAAGACATTTATAGGTTTGAGGTTGTCAAGCGAAAAGAAAAATATATAGTCCACGAAAGAAAATTAAATTATCATATGATAGATGGATACTTGACAATGATCGTAAAACTAATAATACCAGTTTCCTTGACAATGATGTAATTAGTGGAAATGCTTCAAAATAAGTTGTGGATATTCAATAAATTAAGTAAAAATTTTTACACATATAAATGTTCGTTTATCTACAACTATCACAAATATTGTTCTAGCAATTAAAGAATGTCCTAATAATGTTGCACGATATTTAAATAATGAAATACTCGTAGAGGAAACTAGCTCACCGAGATCTGATAAAATTGAACTTCAAAAAATACCATTAAGAAGTTCTTAAAAAGAGAAAATCATGTATTACTTATGATTATATGATTTATTTATAAGAGTCAGATTTTGATATTAGAATCAATAAGGATTTAGTTTTTTTACAAGTCATAAATAGTGATGAATTTAAAAAATAGTTTGATGCCTTGAAAAATGCGATGAAATTTATGGAGCAAAATAAAAGTTTGAGATATTGTCAAATTGTCAAAAAGTTTAAAACAAATGGTTAATATTTAGTATAGTGGCAACATACTTTTTTATTTTATAACCAGCCTTGAAAAATTGACACGCGTCTCTTTTTTTATTAAATATAAACATATTTAAATATTTTACTATACATTTGTTAACCTATTAACTCTGCTTGTGGAGTTTAAAAACTCCACTAATAGCATACTCAATAATTTCTCCAAAACAAATTGGATGTGAATGGTTTTTAAAATCAAAGGTGACTCAAATGGCAATATCGAACGATATGAAGCTAGGCTTGTTGCATAGGTTATATCCAAAAAGATGGTATGGATTATAATGAGACTTTCTTGTTAGTCTCTAAGATAGATTTTAAGAAGTAATATGATATTGGTAACTCATTATAACTTAGAGTTACACCAAATAAATGTGAAAATAACCTTTCTAAATAGAGATGTTGAGGAAGATGTTTATGTAGACCAACCTACAAGATTTTTAGTTGAAGGAAAATGTCATATGGTGTGTAAACTAAAGAAACCAATATATAGACTTAAACAAGCTTCACGAGAATGATACATCAAGTTTAATGATACAACAAAATAATTGAGTTTTCAAGAAAATATCGTTGTTCGATGTATATATTAAAAGATCGATGAGAGCAATGTATTTATTTTTAGTTTTTTATGTTGATGATATTTTGCTTTCCACTAATAATTTAACAATATTGTGTGAAACAAAAGTTTTTCTCTCAAATAACTTTGAAATAAAAGATATAATAAAGACATTCTCTGTAATAGGAATTAAAATATTTCATAATAGATCACAAATATTGTTAGGATTATCTAAGAAAATATTATATCAAAGTAGTTTTAGATCTTTAATACACATAATTGTTCAATAAAAATTGTTCATATAAAAAAAAAAGGAAAAATTTAATCTTTGCAGTGTCCAAAGAATGATGCAAACAAAAAGTAATAGAATCAATTCACTGTGCTTCTGTTGTAGGTAGTTTGATATATATCAAGACCTACACAAAACTCGATATTAACTTTGTAGTTGATATATTTGGCAGGTATCAAAGTAATCTTTTGATAAGTGCTAAAAGTAACATATTTTAATCGCATTCTTAATGCGATTTTAGGTGATTATTCGATGTTAATGGTGAGTTTTATGCTCCTAATAATTTAAATTCATGTTTTTATACTTAGGAGAGCATTTGGAGCAAAAAGAGTGAAAAACGAGCGAAAATCGAAAAGATCAGAGTAAGATACATGAGCCATATGGGCTGACCCCTTCCACACTGCCATGTGAATCATACGGGCTGCCATATAACCATGTAGTAGATCATGTCAATTTCACAAATTGGAACTCCGAGCTGTGGAAAAACGTAATTTTTAAATTTTCGAGCATTCTAATACGTATATATAAAAAAAATAAGAAGATAAGAGTGAGTCGTCATGGAATACTCAACAAAACAACTTGAAAAACACCATTGAAGCCAATTCTGAAGCAGATTTCCATCAAGATTGAAGATTATCATGAGTTTCTTTATTTCTTTCGGTTATACTGTGTCTAGGATTTTTTTATTTTTAAGCATGAACTAATTTTCTAAATACCTAAGGGAGATAAACCCTATGATGAATTTTGTCTTTTGATTTTTATTTTACACAATAAATACTTAGATATTGTTCTCAATTATGTGTGCTTAATTCTTGGTTTGATATTTCTAGATTATTGGTCCATGTTTGATGTGCTTAAATCAAAGGAGGAATAGACTCTGTTTAAGAGTAGATCTTCCATAATTGAGTGGAGTTGCATGCAATCCTAGAAATAGGACGACATAAATCTACCGGATTAGAGTCAAATCTAATAGGGGAATCCATAAATCGAGTTAATGTGATAATAGGGATTTTAATTAGAAAGAAATTTTAATTAATTAACCAAGAGTCAGTTACTCTTACTCTCGAAAGAGATATTAGCATAATTTAGGGATTTATATGGATCAAGATACTAAGTAAAGAAATTGCGTAATTTAGATTGATAGTGACATATGAAATCTAGGTGAATTCTTTCCTGGGTTTTGTTTCACTTCTTGGTTGTTAATTGTTTATTTTCATGTTTTATTCTTTGCTCGCGTTTGTTAGCAGTTAATTTTAGTTTTCAATCAATCATTCAAATTTATTGGTTAAATAACAAAAAGAAGATAATTACTAGTACTTAGTCTTCATGGAAACAATATCTTTTCTCACTATAATTATACAATTAATTGATAAGTGCATTTGCCTTAGTCAAATTTTTAGTTAATTCACGATGCATCATCTTTGAATTGATCACTAGAAGGTTGCAAAAGAGTTTTACTTTATCTACAAAGAAAAAGAATTATATGCTCATGTATAAAAGATTTGGTAAACTAAAAGGAATAAATATTCAGATTCGGATATTTCTAGATGCATTGGGTAGAAAATTTATTTTTAGCTATTTGTTTTTATTTGCTAAAGGAGACAAATCGTAGAAAGTGTTAAAGCAATGTGACATTACATCATCTACAAGGGAAGTAGAGTTTATGGCATGTTTTGGGCCATTATCTATGCATTATGGTTGCGAAACTTTATTTTAGGGCTTGGGGTAATTGACATTATTATTAAGTCATTGAAAACTTATTGTAATAATTTCGTAGCATTGTTTTTCTCTAAAACATATGGAATTAAAATATATTACTGTCAATGAGGAAGTTTAAAAACAAAAAAGTGTTCGTAGAGCACATTAGAACTAGGGATGGCAAAACTCGAACCATCTCATCGATTTCAAACCAAATCCACTTCATATGAAGTGGATTTCTTTTTTATTTTTTATTTGAAAAATGGATGTGGGGTGAGGTGGGATGGATTTTTTCTTTTAGACATGGGTATGGAGCGATTACGGTAATTGTGATTATGGTAATTGTTTGCCCTATCTCACTCCACTATATAAAATTATCATATTATCTTTCTATATATATATATTAAAAGGATAAAATGTAATAATGTATTATAGAAAAAAAATATTTTATGTTAAATATTTTTCTGAAGAATTATGCTTAAATATTTACTTAAATTTAAAAATATTAAAAATATTAAAATAAATAGAAAAAATTAAATTGAAATGGAGTGGGTTGGAGCGGAGGTGAATGCATCCAACATCCATGGAGGCGGTAGTGAGTTTCATAATTATACATCCACGGTGGAGCGAGGTAGATAGTGGAGCAAAGCGTTTAACTATGGAGCGATGGTAGATTTAGCAACATCCATCCTCTCCCCGCTCCATTACCATCCCTAATAAGAACTGATCTTATAATTAGAAACTCATTAACTAAAGGTTTACAACTAAAGACATTTAAAAAAATCTACATAGTGTGCCTTGGAATTGGTTGTATCAAGGGATATATTATGACAATAAGACACTTTGACTCAATTGCTATGTTTTTTATATAAAATTGACATATTTCTTATTTGTTATGACTATGAAAATAATTTATTTAAAATTATTTTAAAACAAGAAAAAATTATGAGATATTATTGTGACCATGATGTAATATAAATGTTACTTAAAATCTATTATATTGAGTTGTAATGTTGTAGTATATTAAATGACATTATTTGACTTAAACTATGTAGAACTATCAAAATTCACATTTGCAATTCACAATAATATGACAATAATGATGAATATTATATTTTGTTATGCTCATTCAATGCTTGTGCTATTAATGTTTATGCTTTATCACATTGGATCTAGTGGGACAATGTAAGGTTTTAGCCCGTATTATAAATCTAATTAAGTCTAAAATTAAGTAGATGAATTTATAGTGATTAAATTATGTATTTTAATAGAAATTAAATTATATTTATTTTTCTAGTTACTTGATGGACATACCGACTTGAAATTGATCATATATATAAATTGATTATCACACTAATATTAGGGTTACACATATAAAAAAGATTACTATTTGGAGTACTGTCGGTGAAAAAAATTCACGAACAAGGGTTAAATCAAAAGAAGTGTCCCTTAAATTATATTTAAAAATATAAAAATAAATAAATAGACACATGTAATTATTTTAACCCATAAATAAATAAAAATTATAGTCTGTTAGAGAGAAAGAAATCAATTCATTATAGCATATTTTCTTCATTGATTCCTATGTCTGATTCCTATGTCATTAACTTTATTTCTTTTTGATGTTCTAAGTGTAATGCTTGTGTGGAGGACATGATGCAGATATAACTAGAGAAATTGTCTAAAATTTACTCTAGTATGTACTCCTGTGGCCTGAAAGCAGATGGTTGAAGATTACATTACAAAATATCACATTAATTAATACAATTATAATTGAATTATTGGAACATTTTTAAAATATATACAGTGTTTTAGTAGTTGCAAATAAAAAATATAAGTAATTAAAATTATATCATTTGTTTATTAATCAAGAGTTATCACATTTCATAGGGATGAGTTAAATTTCTTAAATTAAAAATTATATCACTTGATTATTAACAAGGAATTGTGATTATTCAAGGAGATATCTATTGAATAATTATGTTTATTGTTGAAAGATGTGACTATTCATTTAAATAGTTATGTTCTTATGAAGAAAAATGAGAATTCGTATAAATAGGAGTCAAATTTCATTTGTTTGACACCAAAAAGAAAGCATCAAAAGTTTCTTTCTATTTTCCTCCATCTTTTAATATTCCTAAATTGTTCTATAAAGAATTACAGTAGAAGTTCTTTATAAAAATCAATATTCTTGCAATACTCCACTCAATGCTTAGTGACTGTTTCTGTCAGTGCAAAACATAGACAGCCATTAAGCTTTCATTGTATCTTCGAGAATCATTTTTCAATAACTCTTTTGCATACTAAAATATAGGTGAGGATGAATAGAACATTAAAAAAATTGACATTGATACACGCTTTGAAGCCTTCGTTAATTTCTTAAAAGTTTATATTTATCCTTATGCACCAACAGTTGAATTGGTTTTTATCTTGATTCTGGTATATATCGGTATCAGTATATTTCGATGTACCATTTCGAGTTTATTGGTGTTTTAAAATATTTTTACATATATATATTTATAGTCTAATTTTTAGTTTCTTGATAAATTACATATTGTTTTAGCCAAAAGAAATTTTATATTATATATACATATAAATATATTTATATGTAAATATAAGTTTTAAAATTATTAATTAGGTTCAATAATTTACTTTAATAACCATTAATTTTAAATGTAATTATGAAAAATATTAAAATGATTAAGATAAAAATTTAAAAGTTGATTTAAAATATCAAAATTTTGTATCAATTGATACGAGCCAATACAAATTGATATTGATTGAAATAGGTAAAAAAATATAAAAATAATTGAAATACACCAAAATTTTAATCGAAACAGAACGTAAACTACCTAATGCGGGTTTAAAACCAGAATGATATGTACCAACTAATATACTTGAAAACCATTCCGCATTTTTGCCCTTAAACCATATATTTCCGAAATCCAGACTCCATGCATGTTTGAAAAGAGAGTAGGAAGAATCTGAGCTTTCGGCACAGCATTTTAGCCATTGGTTAGACTGTCATTTTACGTCCCCACTGTCATGACCTCAATGAGGGCCTTAATAATCTTCAAACATTTTGAATGTTTTTACATCCAACTTTTGCACTCCAAAAACAAAACTTCTACTTTTATGTATATTGATTGTGATTATTATTATTATTTTGGTTCTATTGTTGATTGTGATTTTGAATTTTTGACACACTACAAAAACACTACCAATATGGTACAGTTGTATTTGTAATTTTCCTTTTGGATTTTAAAATTATTAATATTATAAAAATACAAATATATTAAATATGGATACAATATAAATACATAAATCGTTTGTGATTTTTTATTTTTAAATTTCTTTTGAGATTTTATAATCTTCTCTCTAAAACACCTTTTGACATCTATTTTGTTTTACTTACTGTCAATCCTACTGATGGAAAATACCAACCTCCAAATTCCTTTCTTCTTGAGCAAGCACCAAAAACAACAAAGCCCCCCACTCCCCTAAGAAAAGCCTTCCATTACTTGATTAATATATCTATATATCTTTCCTAATTTTTCCAATAATATATATGAACTGAAGTCATAGATTTGCTCATCATATGTATATTTATATCATACCTATAATAATAATAATAATAAAGTAATATATATCGAAATTATGTTTAAGCAATCGTCCTCACTCCATTACCAACCCAAATCGTGGGGTTGGCTGAGGTTATTTTCTTGACTTAATTATTTTGCTGTTACTGTGAAGGGTTACTAGCAACTTTCTCCTACATTTTGCTTTTATTTCCTATTAGGTATTAATGATTTGATATGAGTACTAGTTTTAGTTATAGCCCCCTCGTGTGTGCACAAGAATTTCAAGTCACTTCCACCATATATTTCACACAATCATAACATTTCCTCTTCCATTTATAGCTTTGTTGAGTGGGGCATCCTACTTACTTCTCTTATCACCACAACTCTTTCATGTGTATTTAAATAAGTCACAAACATCACATAAATCAATTAAATTAAGTTGGAATATTATAAATAAAGAAAAAAATATTAGAAAAATTTTGAGTCTTATTTAAGAATTCAATTTAACTTAATTTTGAATTTAATTAAAATTTAATGTGACTATTAAACAAGAAAAAATATCATATCAAAATATATTCATGTATGCACATGCAGCTACATATATTTATGATGGGAAATGATGTGGATTTTCAAGCAGTTGGATAGAAATGGACGTGAGAGTAGATTCATGTGCAAACGTTTGGGAGGTACCTGACAGGCATTTACAACCAGCTGCTAATGTTGACATTTCTCTTCCATGTATAAAGTTTTTGCCTGCCATTTTCTATCTAATTAATACCAGAAATACAAGACTCTTGAACACTTTAAATCGAAACGTATTCAATATATATAACCAATAAGATCAGGTGTTATCTAATGGTCCTAAAATTTGAATTTCAGCTATGTATTTAACTCTATTTTGCTTGAATACGAGTGATTACAAGCTTTAATCCACATGCTTGGTTCAACCATTTTTAGTTTTGTTTCTATTCCTTTCATCATTTATGATCATTCTTTCATGATATATAAAAGAAAAAAATAAAAATAAATACATTTATAATTATGTTGTTCATACTATTTTTGAATTATTCTTATCTCATAATCATATTCGGTTCATAATTATTTTATTTGTGAATATAAAAATATGATTTTCAAAAATTCTCTAAATATATGAAAAGACCTGACAAAAAAATTAACTTTATTTGAAAATGGACTTTCGTTTGTGACAGAGTCCAGTAATTAAGCTGGGGTAAAAGTAATTGCTTTTAGGAAATAAAATTTATTTGTGTAGGAGGTTTTTAGTTTCCTTTTTATGACGGTTGTTTGATTTGTTTTTTAAATAATTAATATGCTACAGCTGTTTTACTTTAAAAAAAAAAATGTTAGGGTCATATATGTATTTATTCACAACTTTTTATTTCAATGTTTTCCTTTTAATTACACATCCCTCCTTGCCTTCAACTTTTTTTTTTTTTTTGAGCTCAACAGCTTCAACATTCTCTCCTTTTTATATTCATCAACCTCTCCCCTCCATTCCACAACCCATTGTCAGTCTTTTGTCTCTCAAACAAATATGTCAACTAAAAAGAGCAGCAAAGGCAGTCAAAAAGACAAGGCAAATGGCTCTGCCATGGACAAGTACAACAATACCAAGTTTTGTGGGTTCATGCGATGCAGACGACGTGAATTCTCGGCGGTAAGGTTTCTGAAGCACCTTGGTCGTAAAGTGGCAAAGGGTTTACATTTGATGTCAATGAGAATTAGGGCTTCTTCACATCCTAAAGTAGCTGCCTCCTCTTCTACTTCTTCATCAAGAAGATCAAAGCCATTTGTAACCCCTGTTGATTCCCATAGAAGTGCTGCCATTGAAGACTGTATCCAATTCATCAACTCTTCTGCTGCGTCTTTGCCTAGATCAAATTCGGTTTCTGCTACTTCTCGTTGAACTCCGGTTGTCGATAATCGTCTGTTCTATATCATCCGGCACTCCGGTGAGTGTTTGATATAGATATGTGCCAAAAACGTACCCATAGCCATGTTCAAATATATGTAGCATAGGTGATATTTAGGGGTAAAGATAGTTTGATGAAAATATTAAGCATCATCCTAGTAGCTTATGTGCATATTGTCTTGTGTTCTTTTTAGATAATGGATTAGTTTTGGCTATGAAAGTATGGTTTTATTCCTACTTACAAATTCTGTTGGGGTGCATATTTCAGACAGGGACTACCAGGTAGTCCTTATATTGCGTTAAACTCTGCGATTTAACTCCTTTCTTTTGATTTGGCATAATATGAATCACTCTACTCCTATAATAACAACTTGAGAGTTTGAATTTTGTTTTGATGCTATGTGATTCATGCTTAGCTACAATAATTAATGATGTTATTAATTTAGATTTACGAAAAAATTAAATTAGAGAAATTAAATCTAAAATTCCAGCATAATGGAGAGACTAAAAATCATAATTAGACTGCCCCATTGTCATAGGTTTCCAAATCAGTCCCATTTGTAAGCTTGATATATGTGTACAATATGTTATTAAATCCTTCTATTTTAGCTACATAGATTCAAGGTGAAGGGCAGCAAATTTTCTGTACCAAGAAATTTAATGGATATTAAAGTTATTAGAAGATTCAAGGAAAAAAGACAAAGCAGGTGATTAATCAGATGATACGGTTTGCCAAATGGGGCGTGTGCATTCGGATTCATAGCTTTATTTTGACACGGAATTGGCTGAGCATTCTTACCTTTCTTTAGGGTTCGTCCTTATTATTTGTCCATTGCCATAATCTCACTTATTTTTCATTTTAAACCTATGATTAGAAAAGGTATTTTTTTTAGATAACAGAGATTATTATAGAAAATAATTTAAACTCAAAATTAATCAATCCCTAAATTAGAAGTAGATCGTTAATAGAGTCGAAAGCCTTGGCCTTCCAAAAATTTTGAAAAATTTTCATAAGTCTTCTAAAATTTTTGGAAATTTTTATTACACCCTCTTAAATTTTTTTTTAAAAAAAAATCTTATGAAGCCTCTAAAATATGTAAAAAAATTGATTAAACCTTCATTTTTAAAAAATATTCTCATTAAGCCTTGTAAAATTTTAAAATTTTAATTAAATCCTCAAAAGTTTTGAAAAATTTAATTAGAACCCTTCAAAATTTGATGCCAAAATCTGCCACTATCTCAAATGATGAAATAAATAATCTGAAATGTATAAAATTTAAAGTGACAAAATTTGAAGTGATTAGAACTCAAAATTATTTAAATAAGCAATAATTCAACTTAAAAAGCTAATAACTTAAAATTAGCTCAAAAATATCAAAATTCAAATCAATCCAAATTCATTCAATATGAAATTAATGCAACGCTGTCCAAGTGACATTTATTTAGGAAATTAAATTTTACATCCTTGTATATGTCATATATTGTGATTTTTAAAAGCAGTTGAATAGCCTTTGATTTGAAACAAACAGTGTCTAAAAAGTAAATTTGCCAGCTAATATGATATTTCGATTATGTCGACTATGACAGAAATGAGTTAGGTTCTAGTTGTCATTGAATATAATTATATTTACCATAACTTCGTGCTGGATTTTTATTTATAGACATAAAATATACTTTATGATTAATTTTTTATTTTATTAATGTTGGGATCGATTCGATTAAGCAATAAGTAAAAAAAAAATAGCAGAATAAATTGACAAATTGAACACACAAATTTAACGTGAAAAAATCCCTCCAAAGAGGATAAAAAACTACGGGTAAAGATAATTTTACTATAATGGAAAAAGAACGAAGAGTATAAAAGATAGAGATAAAAACTAAACCCTGAAAACCCGAAAACAAAGAACCCGAAAAACAAGGAATCCTCAAAACGTAAACACAAAATTCTTATAATCTCTAATGTGTGTATTTTCTAAGGTTGTAAAAGAGCCTATTTATAGGCTAAATTCATAAGTCAAATAATAAAATAATCTAGACTAATCAAAGTTTGATTGAAACCAATAAATAAAGTTTAACTGAAAGATTATTTCTTAAATTTGACTGAATACGAATCATACTCAACAAATCTCCACATTGACTCATATTTTCACGAGCCTATCTTGAACTAGCAGGGAATTAACTAAGTCGAATTTGTGCTTAAAAACTGGAAGACTTCTAGCCTTAAACTTGTACACTGCCAAATCAAAATTAACCCAAGTCTGATTTTCATGAACACAATGCCCTAACTTTTCAAAATCTGCATCCAAAAGAGAACCTTTCTTCAATGAAATGGTCATATCTTTTTCCCTCCTATAACCAAGTTGTCTTTGCTCCAAACGAATTGATTTCGACTCCGTAACGGACGGGGGACGTCCGATTTCACCTGTCACTGTAGAACCTTTCAGAATATAAAAACTGCTGGTTCTTTTACCTTTTAACAAAATGAGAGCTCCACGAGATACTTTAATATCACTCGACTCGATGTTGATTCTACATCCTTTCAAGTCTAAAATACTCAAGGAGATGAGATTCTTTCGTAAATTAGGTACATAGCTGACATCTGAGAGCGTCCTAATCGTCCCATCGTGTATCCTAATTTTAACAGTACTAATACCAATTACCTTACTAGATGAATCATTTCTCATGCGCGCAACTCCACCTTCAACCGAACTGTATATGGAGAACCATTCTCTATTAGGACAAATGTGGAAAGAACATCTCAAATCTAAGATCCACTCAGACATGAGCTTGGAGTTAACGCTTGTTGATACTAACAAGACATCATCACTGCTTTCGTAGGTCAAATTAGCACCAGCTACATCTTCCTTGTTACTCTCAGCAGCTCTTTTATTTCGCAGTTTATAATAATTTGCTTTGACGTGACTTAACTTTTTACAATAGCGACACATTTTATCTCGTTTCTTTAATCCTATCAAAACGGAAGCTTGCTTATCTGTCTTACTATCCAAACCAAACTCATTGTTGAGTTTGTCTCTACTCAACAAATGACCCTTCACATCTTCGAACGAGAGTTTGTCTATGCCATAAATTAGAGTCTCCTTGAAAGATTTGTATGAAGGGGGGTAAAGAGCACAATAATAGCATAGCATGATCTTCATCGTCAATATGAACCTCAACGTTCTTTAAATCATTTAAAAGAGTAATGAATTGACTGATGTGATCTCTAAGAAGCTCAATTTCGTTTATGCGAAACGTAAATAAACGTTGTTTCAACACTAAACGGTTAGCCAGAGACTTAGTCGCATAAAGATTTTCTAACATTTTCCACAAGGCGGATGAGGTTTTCTCCATCAATACCTACTGCAATACCGTACTCGTGAGACACAACTAGATTGCAGATAAGACATTTTCATCAAGCTCTTCTCATTCTGTTTGATTTAGATTCTCAAGCTTTTTCCCAATAACAACCTTTTTCAAGCCGATTTGAACTAGAATTGCCATCATCCAAACTTGCCACAGATTGAAATTTGTCTCATCACCGAACTTTTCAATTTCAAACCTTGTTGCTGCCATCTCTAAATGGGTTGATCTATGAAAATTGAACTAGTTCTGATACCACTTGTTAGGATCGACCCAATTAAGCAACAAGTAAAAAAAATAGCGGAATGAATTGAGAAATTGAACACACAAATTTAACGTGGAAAAACCCCTCCAAAGAGGAAAAAACGACGGGCAAAAATAATTTTACTATAATGGCAAAAGAACGAATAATACAAAAGATGGAGATAAAAACTAAACCCTAAAAACTTGAAAACAAAGAACCCTCAAAACGTAAACACAAAATTCTCTAAATGTGTTATGAGTTCTAATCTCTAATGGGTGTATTTTCAAAGGTTGTAAAAGAGCCTATTTATAGGCTAAATTCATAAGTCAAATAATAATAAATTAATCTAGGCTAATCAGAGTTTGATTGAAACAAATAAATAGAGTTTAACTAAAATATTATTTCTTAAATTTGACTGAAATACGAGTCATACTCAACAATTAAAAATTATTTGTAATAAAAAAATTAATTACGATTAATAAAAATTGTAAGACCCAAATTTTGCCCGGGCCCATAAAAAACAAGGCTCAATTACTAAACCAACCCAATTAAACCCAATACAACCCCATAAACTGTGACAGCCCTAATTTGACCCCAGTCGGGAAGTGGTTTTGGGACCACTAAACCGAGTCGTGAAAATAATTGAATGATAAATTTTGTGCTTAATTTGTGTGAAAATGCATATGTGAATTTGTGGTGCTTTGATTTTTGCCAATTAAGGTGAATTTTATTGAAAGGGACTTGTGTGAAAATTTTAAGAAATGTGCTAGGTATTTATGTGATGGCTTATTACTATGGTTTAAAAAGCATAAGGATGTGCATGTCAAATTGTCATTTTTTTTATAGTGGCCGGCCATGTGGTTGAGTAATTGAAAAAGTATAAATTTTATATGTATTTATATATATATATATAAATGTATTATAATATGTAATAACAATTTTTATATTATAATGAAATAAGTAAGTGGGTGAAAAGAACAAGGTTGATAACTTTTGTTCTTCATTGCGAAAGGGGGGATAGGAGAGACCAAACTTTCGGCTATGTTAGCATCAAAATTAAGGTATGTTTCATGTGCTATCTTCAAAGTCTTGTGAAAATCTAGTTAATCACATAGTTTCCTACATAGCCCATGTTAAAAACTTTAGTTTTGGTTGAGGATATAGCATTCGCCATTTACCTAAGTTTTTGCTAAATTATTGATAGTTGAATGTTAGTTTTAAAGAATGAATAATTGTGATTGTAATGGAGTTTCATGTTGCTTAGGTGGTGAATTAAGCATATATGTGCATTAGATGCTAAGTAGGAAATCGGCTAATGTGTTGGGTGTACTATGGCCGATTGTGACTTGGATAAAATTTAATAATGTATGTGCTTTAAATGTGTTATGAACTATTATAAGTTAAATTAAGTTGAAGCTTGGTAAAATTGAATAATTGTGGTTTAATTTCTTAATGGCAATTGGCTATTATGGTGAAATGCAAATGTTAATATTTAGTTACTAGTGTTTATATGTGTGCTAGCCGGATTTGAACTTGAATGATGATTTGAGCACAATGTGTTGTATTGATATTATGCTTAAGTAAAATTATAGATATATATGATGAAATTGATTGGTGATATACATGTTTGAATAATATGTATGCAAAGAATGTGTGAAAGAGTGAATTGGTAATAATCTGTTTAGGACAGCAGCAGTAAAGTGATTTTGGAAAATCACCATAAATTGTGGGAGTTGAGTTAGAAGCTGAATAAATATTTAATTAAAGCTTAATGAGTCTAGTTTCTTATAAAAGAAACCATGTAACCAAAAGAATTTCCGATAATAAGATATTTGAAGTGATGTGGGACAAGGTCAAAATGACTTCTAGATCCCCTATTTTGTTTTTATAAAATCATTATAAATTGTACAAAAATGGTTATAAGATGAAGTTTATATGCTTAGACTCCTTAATGAGTCTAGTTACAAATTAAATAAACGAGAACATATTTTTAATTCTGTACAGTGAGAATTTTGATTCGTAGTGAAGAGTGGTCAGATTAGTCAAACAGTGAAGCAAGGGAAACTTTAAGAAAAATCTGGTATTGATTTGCCAAACCAAACATTCTGAAAATTTTATCAATAAAATATATATGAGTCTATTTTCAGGGAAAATTAACAGCACTTGATTTGGAGTTTCGCAGCTCCAGTCATAAATGATTTAGTGACTGTTGCTCAGGAAGACAGCTTGCAGTGAAATTATGATTATGTGGTAAACATTGACAAAAAAATTCGTTAATGAGTTGCTTATTGATTTCTTATAAGCTTACTATGATCAGTAAGTGTGAAAGTCGAATATATATATATATTATATTTATAAAGTGATGCTTGAATAGTCGAATAATGACTAGTTTAAAATCTTTGAATTTAAGCTCAAGAGCATAGACGGACAAATTCGGATAAGTGAAAAGAGAAAGTAATCGAATAGCCATTGTAATCATTCGGTAACATTTGAGGTAAGTTCTTAAGTGTTTAAGCTTGATTCCTTTTTATATGCCTAAGAGTTAAATTAATATGGCAAAGAGAATGTAAATTTTATTTAGTTAATGTGCCGAATATGTAATGATTTAAGGCTATAACCCGATTATGGCTATTATGCTTAAGTTGAATTGGATTTGGAAATTTGATGCACTAAATGAGTGTTACAATGAGTAAACTATGTCGTATATGTGTTGGTACAGGTATCACGATTTGTGATTATTAAATATCTAAAGGAAACCATGATGTGTATAAAATTATTATTATTAGTCCTTTGTGGTAGCCAAATATGGCTTGGCACTAAAGTGATTAAATGTGAACTTCGATGAGGTAAACTATTAAAAGTGTGGTGCTTTAAGACTATGGGCTAATACGATATGTGGATTCGTTCCGTAAAGTAAATTATTCAGGTACGAATAACCTAATTAAGTATATGTGAATTAAATGAATTTGATGATTGATGTGAATCGAACATATAAGAAATGGTTTCATGTTTATGTTCAACTATGAGACCTTGTGTTAAATCGACAATCGATTTCGTTCAATACATTAAGTTGGTCAGGTATGCGGTATGTACTTATGCATGTTAAATCGATTGGAATTGAATCATGAATGTGAATTGAGAAGCATAGGTAAAAATGCCTATGTCATATATGTGAGTAAAGGTAAAACCATCGTAAATTATCGATAAGGATGGGCTATGTGCGGAACCAACTTATAATTGCTAATTTGAAATGTTGTGTGCGAATCGGTGAGAAATATGTATATATTAGGTGAATTGTAACCTTTTGGTTCTACTTGAATTAAGTTTTGCGATAAATAATTTATGTATATGACTTATAGTCGAATGGTCACTATGGGTTAAGCTTGAATGGTGAAATGGATATGTGATATTTATGTATGACTTTTGAACCGAAATGTAAATGATGGTGTTCATATGGAGCTTATATCAGAATGTAGCAAATGACTACTAATGTGATATGTTGAATGAGATGTGTTAATATATGATTAAAGATGCATGATATTTGATGTGTATCCGGCTTAAAGACCCATGAGCTATATCTTTGGAATTATATCCGGTTAAATCCATGAGCTTTGTGCTGGTAATATATCCGGGTTAAATCCTGCAGGCTTCGTGCTGGTATTATATCTGGGTTAAATCCCGCAGGCCTAGTGCTGGTATTATATCTGAGTTTAAAGTCCCGTAGGCTTCATGCTGGTGTTATGTTTGGGTTTTATACCTCGCAGGCCAAGTGTTAGTGAATTTGATAAAGTATATGACTACGAGATCCTATGCTAAAATGATAAATTGAACTCGTATTACACATTAAGTGATTCAGGTATGTGATATATATATATATTATATGTGAGATTGATCTGACGGGAATTAAGAATGTGTAATGAGAAGCATATGAAAAGATGTTGTAAATTCATATGTATAATTGTATATGTGTGCATTCAGTTATTATGCAAAGTTACAAGATAGTTTTTGATATGCTATTTAACTATGAATGTTGAAAGTACGTGTGGGTAAGAAATGATACACTAGTGAAATTTGAAAGAATTAAAGTTAATCCGGAAGCTTGTAAATACTATGTTTATATGAGTTTGAGTATAAACGGAGAAAAATGATATGTGTTTGTGGATAATCAGCCAAATAATATTGTACTCAGAAAGTGTTATGTGATTTCGAACATTTGGTTTGTTTTTAAGTTCAACTGTTTAAATTGCTTAAGACTTACTAAGCTTATGAAAACTTACTTTGAATGTTATGTTTCTCTGTTTATTTTTGTAGATCGTTGACTCTTACTATTAGCTCGGGGATCGTCAGCACTTCGTCACACTATCTACTATTGGAGTAATCATGTGATTTGGACTTAGCTTATGGCATGTATAGGATAGACTATAAATAGAATGATATTTTGACTATTGTATATAAGCCATGCGAATATGGCATCTTATGGAAGTTTACTTTTATAAGTTTTAAATTCGATCTTTGTTTGTGTCTATTAGTTATATAAATAAATGATCTTTTATTTAAGAAAAGGTTCAAAGTTTTACTGTTCTGATCCGATTCCTAATTTCTGGTAATGTCTCGTCCTATTCCGACAACGGTTACGGGATAGGGGTGTTACATAAACTCAGGCAAACCCAATTACAAAATCAGACCCAAATCCATAAGCCCAAATACTAACAGCCCAAATACAACCCAAAATCAGAAAAGAAAAAAACCCTAATTTCTTTAACCACCGTCTGTCGCCTCTCCTCTGACATTACTTGCCTCCACCAGATCTGCCACCAACCACCCTGTAAAGAAGGAAGAACATGCAAGGAGCAGTAGAAAAATAAAGAAAGTAGCAAATAGTGAATCAAATAGTTATAAAAGCCATAGAATAGATTTGTAACGGTTTTTTTTTGGAGAATCAATACAAAAGAACAATAGATTTTCTAATAAAAAAAGCAAAGACTCAGGCATAAAAACAAAACAGCAAATATTTGAAGAAGGAAAATCAAAATCGCGCTAAGGTTCTTTTTATTTTCCTTTCTCTCATAACGGTTTATGTACATATATATATTTCTTATTTATATTTTTTATGACTATTTATATATATATGTGAAGTAAAATAAAAATAAAAAAATTTTACCTTTTTCGCCGCCCAGTGCAATGGCCGATCGGCAATGATCAGATGATTGGCCCTATGACCGAAAATCAGAAAGAGGGAGGGGGTGTTGAGAGCTTTTTTTTTTCTTTTTTGGGGTGGGGAAGGATGAAATGATTTTTTTTTAAAAAAAATTGACTTATATAGGCCCCCAAAACGACGTCATTTTGGGACTGGCCTCAAATGCCCAAAACGACGTCGTTTCATGCCTGACCCGCGCGACCCGACCCGCTTCAAGCTAGGATCCGCGTGTTTTATTTTGGAAGGGCTAATTGCACTTTTAGCCCTTCCGCTTTTTTATGGTTTTGCAATCAAGTTTTTTTTAATTTTAATTTTTGCCCTTTAATTTTTTTCATTTCCAATTTAGTCCACTTAGAAGCTGTGCATTTCAGGGGGAAGGGAAAATTTTCCTTTTGGTCCCTCCTTGTTATTCGCGCGTTCAATGTGATCCATTTCCTTTTTATTTATTTTAGATTTGCCCCAAACTTTCATTTTAAGTTCAATTTAGTCCTTTTCCATTATTTTGCTATTTTCTTTTCAAAATTAATTATTTTTATTATTATTTTCTATTATTATATTTATTATTATTATTGTTTTACTACTATTACTACTATTATCCTTGTTGACATAGTATATTTATTTCTATTATTTTCTATTATTGTCATTATTAATATATACCATTATTATTATTAATATATTATTATTATTATTAATATTATCATTATTTACATGTTATTATTTCTTTTCTTTTCTTTTTATTATGGCTTTATTATTATTACTATTATTACTATTTTTATCTTTATTATTATTATTATCTTATTTTATTACTATTATCAATTTTGTAATTACTATTACTATTGTATTATTTCTATTATTATATTTTCATCTATATTTATTTTCTTATTACTTATCTATTTATATTTCTTATTTATTTATATTTTGTTATTATCATATTTTAGGTATTATATCTCTATTTATATTTATGTATTAATATCATTATTTTACTATTGTTATATTTTTCACACTATTATTATTATCATTACTATTACTATCATTTTTAATAGTTTTACATAATCTTTATTTATTTACTACTAGTTCTTTTTAATTTCAAATATTTTTAGCTTATTTATTATTTCCTTTTATTTTAGCTTATTCGTTTTCTTTATTTATTTTATTTTTGCTCGTATCATTATCATTCACATTCGCGTCTATGTTTATTCTGTTATGCCTGTCAATATCGAAATTGGAATTTGTTTATGCATTCTTTATTATCTCATTTTATTACAACTTATGTTATATTAACCTTTACCCGACCCCAAATTGATTCTTTTATAAAGGCAATGTTTTGTATTTGAAAATTCGAGTAAATCATGCCCTAACTTATTGGGTTTCGATTTTTCTCATTTGACCTAAATAACGGAACATTCTTTTAAATCGCAATACGAGTTTTGAATAAAATGCTTACTCTCTGAGATTAGAGGTGTTGTGTCCTAACTTACCGGATATGACATCTTGTTACCTCGAGACAAGATTTTTGTAAATAAAGGCAATATTCGGTATTTGGAAGTTCGAGAGATCGTGCCCTAACTTACTGAGTTTCGATTTTCCTCGTTTACCTTAAATAATCGAATATCTTTTTTAAAAAAAAAGGTTAAAATACATGAATTTTAAATAAAAGGCAAGCTCATTCTCAAAAGTTCGAGATGTCGTGTCCTAACTTACTGGATGTGACATTTTATTACTTCGAGATGAGAAGCTCTTTAACATTCGGGTGTTTTTTACAAAAAGAGATATCGTATTTTAAAGTCTTTCAAGTTTTCAATTTTCGACACTAAGACACTAATTAATCAACTAGGTACCAATTTTTGGGCGTTACGAGGGTGCTAATCCTTTCTCGCACGTAACCGACTCCCGAATCCGTTTTTTTAAATTTTGCGGACCAAAATCGTTGTTTAAATAAATCAAATCATTTATTAAAAACAACCACTTTTACGAGGTGACCCAATCACACCTCATCAAAAAGGATCGGTGGCAACTCCCGTTTTCTCATTTTCATTTCCAAAATCAAGTCGACTCTCTCGTTTTTTTTTTCAATAAAAATGGTTTCGACAGCTTGGCAACTTCGCTAGGGACCCAAATAAGAGAGTCAAGCCAAAGTTGATTAACTTTTGTCTTTTTGTCGAAAATTGAAAATTTGGGTTAAATTACGATTCTTTCGTCTCATTTTACCCGTCTTTGTTACGATCTTCATCATTATGGTTTCTAATTGCTGTATTGGTTTAAATTTTGATATCTTTTTGCTCATTGCATTGCATTATCGGTTGATCTTACCCTTTTAAGTGGGAGTGAAAAACTATTCCTTCGTGAGGTTTTCACCTCCGTGTAGGATAGTGGATCGCTTTCGGGATACATCCGTACCTATGTCTTCATGAGATTTTCATCTCCGTGCAGCCATAGGGAAATGTATTCCCCTGAACTGAACTCGGTCTATATGAGCCTATAATGGGTGAGGATCGAGGAATCTGCTGGTTCAGGTACCTTTAGAACCAAGCCGCATATAGTGAGCCGTAAGAACCCTCCTTAGGTAGAACTACACCAAACCCTAGCAGTTACCTGAATAGGTGCTTAATTACTTCCTGTTTGCTTTGAGTTCTATTTTATGTATATTGTAACGCCCCAATTTTCAGGAATTCTGTGAATGTTGGCATAGGTTTAATTATGTTAGTGGGCCTCTAGAAGGCCCAAGCTTAAGACAGAACCCGTCAATTTTAGTTAATTTTTGTTCCATAAGAAAAAGGGGGTGAAATTATGAAATAGAACCTATGTGAAAATGTTTGAAAATGCTATAGGCTAAATTGAAGTGGCCAAATAAATAGGAGTGCAAAATAGGAGGATTTGAATGACAAACCTCCCATTTTACATGAAGTGGCCAGCCATCATGTTGTTGTAGACAAAATGTACACTTGATATCCATAATTTATGGTACAAATTGATAATGGGTTAGGTAAATGTTCCATGATAATGGGTTAGGTAAATGTTTCATGATAATGGGTTAGGTAAATGTTCCATGATGGGAATTTCATGTCTTTTGTATTAAAGAATTAAATGGATGAAATATGAAATTTTATTAAAAGAAAAAGGGGTGAAAAGAACAAAGTTTTGTCCATCTTTGTTCATCATAGGCTAAAGTTAGAGAAGAGAAAGGAGAGGAGAAAGCTCTTGAATGTTCGGTCACTTGGGGAAGAAAATTGAAGGTAAGTTCATGGTAGTTTGCTTCTATCTTGATGTTCATGAGTTCTTCTTGATTCTACCTTAACTCTTGAAGCATATTTTGGTTTTTGGTTGTGTTGTGAGCATTTGGTCATGAATTAAAATGAAGGAAATGGTTGTTGTTTCATGTTCTTTTGATGAAAAATGGAAGATATGTGAAGTTGAGCCAAACAAATGAGCATGCATGTGCTTAGATGCTAAGGGGAAAAATCGACTAATATGTTGTGCTTTAAAATAATGAAATGGAGATTATACTTAAGTGAAATCATAGATATGTGATGATTGATTGGTGATATACATGTTTAAAAAAAAAAAAAACATGCATGCAAGTTATGTGTGAAAGAGTGATTTGGTAATAAATCTGCTTGGGACAGCAGCAGTAACGTGACTTTGGAAAATCACCATAAATTGTGGGAGATGAGTTAGAAGCTGCATAAATTATGTAATTAAAGCTTAATGAGTCTAGTTTCAAATGGAATAAACGAGAACATATTTTAAATTCTGTACAATGAGAAATTTGATTCGTAATGAAGAGTGGTCAGATTAGTCAAACAGTGAAACATGCGAAACTTTGAGAAAAATCTGGTATTGATTGGCCAAACCAAAAATTCTGAAAATTTTATGGATATAAGATATATGAGTCTATTTTTAGGGAAAATTAACGGCACTTGATTTGGAGTTTCATAGCTCCAGTTATAAATGATTTAGTGACTGTTGCTCAGGAAGACAGCTTGCAGTGAAATTATGATTATGTGGTAAACATTGACAAAAATTTGTTAATGAGTTGCTTATTGATTTCTTATAAGCTTACTGTGATCTGTAGGTGTGGTTGGCCGAATATTGTAAGGGGTTAATACGTAGTTCGTATTTGAATAGTTAGATTAATATGTTAGTAATCCAATTGTAGGCAGTTCGTGTGTGGATCTCGTCAGCATATCGCCACAAACAGGTGTGTAACTAACATCCTCTTTCTTAGTTTAGATCGGCAAAATTCGAAAAGTCAAAATGCCAAAAACCGGTATTTTGTAGATTTGCGAGAAAAGTAATGCTCGTGAGGTAAATCGATTAATTTTTTGGTAAGCTGCAAAATTTGGACTGCAAAGTGCATGATTTACGTGCCTCAATTTTTTGGGCTTAATGGGCCAAAATTGGAATGATGGGCCAATCGGCCCAATTCGTAAGAACCCTCGGTACGTGATTCTACTAGTACGTGAAAAGAAGGAATATGCATGAAAAATCCTAAAATAGATAAATTACTAAAATACCTTTAAAAGTGGAAAATTTATAGTTTTACCCCTAGTAGATAAATTACCGAAATACCCCTAGGGTTAAATTGACCTAAATGCATGTTTGACTGTTGTTATTTACTGCATGCCATATTGTTATTATCTGATGCATGGGATTAGGATATTGACGGAGGAAGTACTGAAAGTGGCTTGTCCACGTACTGGAGGCTTTGCCTCAATTTATTGTTAACTGAGTAGCAAGGTCGCAATCGTGGAGTGTTAAATGGGTGGGTTGAGCTATTCCTCACATGGAGTGTATGGCTGGTGCGGGTGGAGTGTAGTGGTTGGTGGGTTGAGTAGTCTCCCAAATGGGCTTGCATATGTTATTGATGTTGCATGTATTTTGAAATGGGCCTATGGGCCATCTTATTATCTGAATAAGGGCTAAGGCCCGCTTTATTGTAATCTGAAAAGGGCTCGTCCAAGACCATCATTACTGAATGGGCTTAGGCCCAATAGGCTTGAGCTAACTTGGACTTTGAATGGGTTTTCCTTACACACTGAGTTTCCCCAAACTCACCCTTTTATTTTCATCCACGCAGGAAATCCCCGACCATAGTGGGCTTGGAGCTGTGAGGGAATTCGGAGTGGCCACCCGTTCTGAAAGTTTGATTTTCTTCTGGTGAACTGGACATCCTTTTATTTATGTTTGAAGTTTTGGGTTTTTAAATGTAATAAGGCCGCTTAATTATTTTTGATGGTTTTAATATGTATTACTAAGATAGGTATTACTTATTTTAAATGTTGAAATTGGATAGCTTCAGAGCGCGTTTTCAAAAACAACAATTGATTTCAAAATAACACGACAATAAGTAAAGCGTCCGCAATGAAAGTATTTTCCAAAATTAATCACTTTTCCTAAAAATGACTTAATCAAATCGGTTTCCTAGAAATATCCATGATATTAAGGTGTGGCAATAGCGGTATGCATGTCTAGGATTGGATCCGAAGGAGCTTGGTACTTAGCGATCAGATGGACTCACCACCTCTTTCCGGTTTCCTACCGGTGCACGACTTCCATTCACTTTAACCTATAATGAAATTATCTTTTAAAACACTAAGTAAGTTTTTTTGGATCAACAATATAAAATGTTTTGAACGCTTCGATGTGGCATGTCGGATTCGGTCATAACGTCTGGGCCGGGTTTGGGGTGTTACATATATAATACTGACTTGTTGTGTTTTCCTATTATTGCATGGCATTACATTATAAAAAGGTGTTGATTCACGTTCGGTTACTAGATAGAAAAACTCAGCATGGAAAAAGGATTTCTTGATAGAGTGGAAGAAAATGCGGCCGTCCAAATATGGTTTGAAAAGACGCAACAAGAGAAAGGTGATAGTTTGACTAAGGGATACGAGTCAGAATTATGGGATTTTACTCACATCAGTATGGTTCAGAATGACCTGCAAGAATTAAAAGAGATATGGAACGGTTGGAACGATGAGATCAAGCAGTCATTTTATCATAATTATGGAGACTTACCCTATTTACTCGAGGTGAAAGTAGACAAACGCTTATTCCGAGCTCTCGCCCAATTTTGAAACTTCGTCTACAGCTGCTTCACTTTTGGAAGAGTTGATTTGGTACCTACCGTGGAAGAGTATATGGCCTTACTTCGCTGCCCAAAGGTTAAAGTTGACAAGGCCTATTCCAGAGCTGTTAATGTCTCGCCATTTGTAAAGAGATGATGAATATCACGGGGATGAACGAACAATGGGTTACAGCCCGGATTAAGCAAAAAGGAGACGGTGCTTGTATTCCTTGGAAGAACTTGAGATATCTAATTTTGGTACATCCGGATATGAAGAAGAGGGTTGATATTTTCGCTTTGAGCATCTACGGTTTGGTCGTCTTTCTCAAGACATTAGGATACGTAGATGAAGCAGTCTCAGACCTGTTTGATCGACTTGATAAATGGGTCACACCTATCCTTGCAATCTTGGCCGTAAAGTTTAGATCATTGAATGTTTGCAGGAGAGTGGGTGAAGGTAGATTTATAGGATGTGAGCAACTTTTGCTATCATGGTTCCATAGCCACTTTTGGAGGGTGGAAAAAGTCTCATATCGAGTTTTTTTCTAAAAACTACTCTCCATTGAAGGAATTAGTGGCTGAGCTAAGGCGGGATGACCTTTCCGAAGAGAAATGGATAGCGATTCTCTGGAATTTACAAGTTAAAGATGTTGAATGGAAGGCCCCATGGATGATTCCCGATGAGATCTTATATCAGTGTGGTGACTTTGACTGGGTTCCTTTACTTGGGATATGGGAAGCTGTTGGATATGCTCTACTATTTGTGTTAAGACAATATCGATCAATGCAGTTCATACCGCTGACACAGGGGTTGGCTCAGTGCGAGTTCTCATATAAGGACAATAATTATAGGAAGAGAGTCCGTGAGATATCAAATGCTTGGAACCAAATTCGTAGGATGAAAGGATTCGCTGCAGGCCCAATGACGACCCCCGAGTATGACTAGTGGTGGAGTAAAAGAATCAACGACAACATCCCAATGCCAAGTCAAGAAAACGCTCGGCCGATAGAGGAGCATTTATAAGTAGTCCAGTCCGAGTTAGAGATCATCAAGCAATACTTTGAAAAAATGAGCTCGAAGTTGGGAAAGAAGATAGAGCAGTTAGAAGAGGAGAAGATGAAGTTGGGACTAGACGCCGATATCCATAAGCTAGAGGTCGAAAAATTGAGGAAGGGAAAGAACAAGGCCGAGGAAGATTTGGATAGTTTGAAAACTGATTACAAGAAGCTGCATATATCGATAAGAACTGCAGGCTTGGGTAAAACGTCTGAGCAGTGGCGTCAAGAAATTAAAGAAAAAAAGACCAGAGCTGATCATTGGGAGAAGAAATTTCAAGATGTTCGAGTGCGAGAGGACGCTTTGAAAAAGAGTTTGTTAGAAAGTCAAAGCGAAAAAGAGAGGTTACGAGCTTGGGTGGCCGAATTGGAAAAATCACTACATCAGTATCGCATTTGTAACTCTGTAATTGAATTGAAGGCTAGTCTAGGCAAGATCGATGAGTTGAAAAAGAAAATTGAGGAACTCGAGACTGCACTACAAGATAGTCAAATTCGAGTAGAAATCCTTGAGGCAAACAGTGAACATTCCAAAGAACAACTTTGCCACTCTCAAGATCAGATCAGAAATAGAGATTATGTCATGGGCGAGGCTGTGACTCAAGTTCGAAAGGTAGCCAATCATTTGCAAACCTTGGCAATTGAAACTAATGTATTAACCTTAAAGTACGAATCAGAATCAGACCGAGGCCGGGACTTAGCTTGACTTCTTAGAAAGGTTAAGGCTTTGGGCATTAGGGCAAAGTCGTTTATATAATCATCCACTCTATGTAAAGAAATTTTTTCTTCTAGTAAAGTTGTTCTAATGAAATTGAATCAGAATCAATGCCTTTTTTTTGCATTCATTTCATTCATTTGCATTACATTTCATCGTATGCATTAAATTTCACGAAAAAACCCTTATTAAACCAAATCATTTCAGTTAATCTGGAAACCAACAAGAGTTAACCTACCGAATACCGCTACAATACCCGTCACAAAACTAAAACAATGAATCAGAGATTAGAAAGACTAGAACAAATGAAAAGGGATATGCAAGAGCAATTGCAAGCGCAGATGTAAGAGCAGTTAGCTAAAATATAATAGGAGATGAGAGAACAAATGCAAGAGTCCCAAAATAATATGATAAGCCAATTGGTGCAGTTGTTGGTCAAAGAACGCGAAAAAGGGAAGAATACTACGAACGAAAATGAGGATCCTATCTACCCGCCAGGCTTTACTCTAATTAACATCCAGACACCACCAGAAGTATACCCACGAGGGATACCCATTACTGTCAGGCCTCAACAACATCAAACCGATACCTCGGCACTAATGAACTATCAAACAAGCTCGGGCTCCAATCTTGGGGATAATCCAACCAATCCTGTTGTTCCTGATCTCGATAATGTAGCAGAGATGGAGAAAACAAGAGTGGAACTGTCAAAACAACTGGAGGATTGATACAGATGGCTGGAAGAAAAACTCAGAGCAATGGAGAACGCTGATTACCATTACGGGATAGACGCCAAGGACCTAAGTTTGGTCTCAGATTTAGTGCTCTCTCCTAAGTTCAAAAATTTAGATTTTGAGAAATATAATGGAACTAGTTGTCCAGAAGCTCACATCACCATGTTCTGTCGAAGGATGGCAGGGTACATTCACAATGATCAACTGTTGATCCATTACTTCTAGGACAGTTTGGTTGGGTCTGCGGCCAAATGGTACAACCAACTAAGCCGTGCTCAAATCCATTCATGGAAAGACTTGGCACAAGCTTTCATGAAGCAATATGGCCATGTGACAGACATAGCACCCGACCGAATCACGTTACAAAACATTGAGAAGAAACAAAATGAGAGCTTCAGGCAATACGCCCAAATATGGAGAGAGGTGGCGACACAAGTCCAACCATCTCTTCTGGAGAAAGAAACAACTATGCTCTTTATCAATACTCTGAAGGCTCCATCCATCAACCACATACTGGAAAGCGCTACTAAGAGCTTCTTAAACATAGTAATGTCTAGAGAAATGATAGAAAACATGATAAGATACGGGAAGATTGAAGCAGGGAAAAGTGTAAGAAACTAGCCCCGAGAAGGAAAGAAAATAAGGTGAACAACACGAACATGTACAATAAGAGTTATTCTAAGCCAGTCACCGTGAGCCAACCGAGGGCAGTGACTACTAGCCATTAGGGCTCTAGAAGATAAGATTCCAACCAAAGGCCTAACATGAAAAGAGTCTAGTTCACGTCTATCCCGATGTCATACAGAGAGTTGTATCAGAGCTTATTCGATGCCCATGTGGTGTCACCTTTCTACTTGAAGCCTATGCAACCCCCATTTCCAAAATGGTATGACGCAAACACCCAATGTGAGTACTATGCTGGGATAACGGGGCACTCGATTGAGAACTGTACCGCGTTTAAAAAGTTGGTAGAAAAATTTATCGAAATGGGTATCGTAAAGTTTGGCGACCCATTAGGACCCAACGTAGCAGGAAATCTGTTGCCCGATCATGTTAATAAAGGGATAAACGCGATAGTCGAGAGTGGGAGCAAAAGGATCAAAGCTGACGTGGCAGAAGTAAAAACCCCATTAAGTTGGGTTTTGAAACATATGATTGATGGAGGTCTGATCGCACAACATTCAAGGGAAAGGCCCAGAGAAGCGAGAAAATACTGCGAGTTTCATGTCGATAAGAGCCATGACATTCAAGAGTGTAATATGTTCAAGTCCATAGTACAAAATATGATAGACAATAAAGAGATGGAATTTTATGAAGAAATTAAAGGATCAGAAAAATGGGAGGTTTACGCCTCAGAAGAGGGAACAACAGTAGGGGTCCAAAGAGTTAATCACCTTGGGGTGATCATTTCGCGACCAAAGACCAATAAAGTAGGAATACAAATGGCACCGAGAGTCATAATTCAGAAACCCGTATCTTTTCCCTACAAGGATAGCAAAAGGGTTCCTTGGAACTATGACTGCAATATGACAATCCCGGGGGAAGAGAATCCGACTAGTGCTTTAGGGGAGAGCCAAGATGTAGGTTTTTATATACACAGTGGGAGACGTTATGATCCTGCGGGTACAAGAATCGAAATTGTCAAAGAAAAGGGCCCAATAGTCGAGCAGAGGAAAGAGAAGACGGTGAGGCTCGAATCGTTAATTAACGAGCCAATAACTAAAAAAGAGGCTAGAGAATTCTTGAAATTCTTAAAGCACAATGAATACAGCGTGGTAGAACAACTACATAAGCAGCCGACTCGTATTTCAGTACTAGCCTTACTCTTGAGCTCGGAGACACATCGGAGCGCGTTAATGAAAGTGCTAAACGAAACCTATGTTGCGAATGACATATCTGTCAACAAGCTGGACCGTCTGGTCAACAATATCAACGCCGATAATTTTATTTTCTTTAATGATGAAGAAATACCACTGGAAGGTATGGGATCCAGAAAAGCCCTGGATATCACCACTCGCTGTAAGGGATATACATTTTCGGGAGTATTGATTGATAATGGATCGGTACTAAATGTCCTGCTCCTATCCAAACTGAATAGGTTGCCAGTGGATAGTTCCCATATGAAGACATGCCAAAACGTAGTGAGGGCATTTGATGACACCGAAGGGAAAGTAATGGGGAGGATTGAAATACCCTTTCTAATCGGTCCAAGCATGTACAAGGTAGATTTCTTAGTAATGGGCATTAAGCCCTCTTACAATTGCTTATTGGGAAGGCCATGGATTCACTCAGTGGGGGCAGTGCCGTCATCGTTACATCAAAAGCTCAAATTTATAACAGAAGGCCAATTGGTGGCCATAAACACGAAAGAAGATATCATTGTATCCGTTACCAGCGATGCACCATATGTGGGGACAGATGATGAAGCCATAGAATGTTCTTTTCAGTCGTTAGAATTTGTAAATGCGACCTTCATTGTTGAAGGAAATAAAGTCCCGACGCCCAATATCTCCAAAACTACAAGGATGAGCCTACAAATGACGGTTGGGAAAGGAGCTTTGCCCTGGAGAGGGCTTGGAAGAAGCCTACAAAGAAGAATCGAGGCACCCATACTCATGGACAAATAAGATCACTTTGACTTAGAATTCAAGCTAGATGCAAAGCAAAAGAAAAAGGAGCAAGAGAAAAAACAAGAAAGGAGAAGAGCGAGTTTAAGCGGAGAAGAGGTTAAATGGGAGCCAATGACCTTTCCTCACATATCCAGAACATTCGTGTCGGGAGGGACTATTTACTCCGAAAGAGGATTGATAGGGAAAGGTTCTGCCGAAGAAATGTTGGAAAACTTGAGCATTAACGCCATATTCGAGGAAGAAATGAGAGAAGATGATCAATTAGGCATTTGCCCATACATACCGGGGAGCGTTTTGAATAATTGGACCACGGAGGAGATCCCTGTAACTTTTAAAATTAATTCAGAGTAATGTCCAAAACAAGCTTATTATTCTAAGCGTAGAGGCAATAAGAATCCTTTTATGAAATAGGCTCTTGTCTAATATCGTTATTTCAAGAAAAATGCATCTTTGCGTATCATCTTGAACAAATATTTTTTTATTCTTTCCATTTCATTCATAATCATACCACCAATAAATATTCATAGATTCTTTTATTCTTTTGACTTTTTTTCATCCTTATAACAAGCCTCCAGATATCAATGATATGAGTAACGCTGCTACTGACTCAGAGTCTCCTTTTGAGCAAGATATGTGTGCGGAGGATTCTCAGGACTTTAAAGATGATCGAAATTATAATCTATCTCCTGATTTGTTAAGGATGGTAGATTAAGAAGAGAAACAAATCCTACCTCACAAGGAGTCAGTGGAAATTGTGAGCTTAGGAGAGGGAAAAGAGGTGAAGATTGGAGCCTGTATCGCCGCAGAGACAAAGCGTGACCTTATTGAGTTACTACAAGAATTCAATGATGTCTTTGCATGGTCATATCAAGACATGCCCGGTTTGGATACTGATATCATGGTACACCGACTCCCCATAAAGGAAAAGTGCAAGTCAGTTCAATAGAAACTCCTAAGGATGAGACCCGATGTTCTGTTAAAAATAAAAGAAAGGTTTAAGAAGCAATTCGATGCCGGCTTCTTACAAGTGGTTAAGTACTCAGAATGGGTAGTCAATATAGTCCCTATTCCTAAAAAAGATGGGAAAGTACAAATGTGTGTGGACTATCAGGATTTGAACAAAGCTAGCCCAAAAGACAATTTCCCGCTGCCTTACATTGATACATTAGTGGATAACACTGCAGGTTACTCACTTTTCTCCTTCATGGATGGCTTCTCGGGATACAACCAGATAAAGATGCATCCTGTAGATATGGAAAAGACCACATTTATGACCATGTGGGGAACGTTTTGTTATAAGGTAATGCCATTGGGACTAAAAAATGCAGGAGCAACATATCAAAGAGCCATGGTAACTCTATTCCATGATATGATGCATAAAGAGATCGAAGTTTACGTCGACGATATGATTGCGAAATCCAGAACAGAAAAAGAGCACGTACAAGTCTTGAGGAAACTAGTTTTAAGATTAAGAAAGTTCCCACTAAAGCTCAATCCCGCAAAATGTACATTCGGGACCAGGTCAGTAAAGCTATTAGGATTCGTAGTCAGTGAAAAAGGGATTGAGATTGACCCAGATAAACTCAAGGCCATACAAGAATTACCTCTACCACGGACTCAAAAAGAAGTTCGAGGTTTCCTAGGAACACTAAATTACATCACTCGGTTTATTTCACAACTAACGGAGAAATTTGACTTGATATTTCGTCTTCTTAAGAAACACAACCCAGGTGTATGGGATGAAGAGTGCCAGAGAACTTTTGATAAGGTCAAGCATTACTTGTCCAATGCCCTAGTGCTTATGGCACCTTACCCAGATAAGCCACTAATACTGTACTTAGCAGTGTTCGAAAACTCTATGGGTTGCGTGTTAAGCCAACATGATGAGTCAGGAAGAAAAGAAAAAGCGATATACTATCTTAGTAAGAAATTCACTGAATGTGAGACAAGATATTCACCGATCGAGAAATTATGTTGTGCTTTGATTTGGACAATCCGAAGATTGGGACAGTATATGTTGTACCACACAACTTGGCTCATCTCAAAACTAGACCCTCTGAAGTACATGATGGAGTCAAATGCTTTGAACGGAAGAATGGTTCGTTGGCAAATTTTGCTTTCTGAGTTTGACATAGTCTACATGAACTAGAAGGCTATAAAAAGAAGTGCAATAGTAGATTTTTTGGTCAGTAGGGCTCTAGAAGATTATGAACCTTTGAGCTTTGATTTCCCAAATGAAAATCTAATGTATGTTGCAACCACTAAAGAAGACTCTCAAGAAGATCATCCCTAGAGACTGAATTTTGACGGAGCCTCAAAATGCTGTGGGTAACAGAATCGGGGCAGTTCTGGTATCCCCAAATGGAGATCATTATCCCTTTACTAGTAAATTGGATTTTGATTGCACAAATAACATGGCGGAATACGAAGCATGCGTCATGGGAATCCGTGTGGCCATTGAACGCAAAATTAAGGTGCTAGAAGTATATGGAGATTTTACATTAGTGATCTATCAGCTTAAAGGTGAATGGGAAACAAGAGACCCTAAGTTGATAAATTACCGAAGGTTAGTTCTGGAGTTAATTGAGAAGTTTGACGATATCACTTTCTACTACCTCTCACGAGATGAAAACCAGATAGCTGATGCCTTGGCAACTCTAGCTTCTATGATCAAAGTGAACAAGCAAGAGAATGTGAAACCTATCCAGATGAGTATCTATGAGACTTTGGCTCATTGTTACAACATCGAAGAAGAAGAAGAAAAGAACAGTCACCCTTGGTATCATGATATATTGCGATATGTGAGGAATTGTGAATACCCAGGCCAAGCGACTGAGAACGACAAAAGGATATTGAGAAGGCTAGCCAGTGACTATGTCTTAGATAGAGAGATCTTATATAAAAGAAGGAAGGATCAGGTGCTACTAAGGTGTGTGAACGCTGTTGAGGCAAAGAAAATCTTGGAAGAGATCCATGAAGGTGTCTGTGGAACACAAGCTAATGGTTTCACAATGACCAGACAAATCATGAGATTCAGATATTATTGGTCCACTATGGAGGGGGATTACATCAGCTATGCTAAGAAGTGCCATAAATGCCAAATTTATGGAGATAAGATTCATATACCGTCTTCACCTCTTCATGTCACCACTTCACCAAGTGGGTAGAGGCTACTTCTTACGCCAATGTCACAAAATCGGCAGTCAGCAAGTTCTTAAAGAAGAAGATCATATGTCGATATTGGATGCTTGAGAGGATCATATCAGATAAAGCACAAAACTTGAGCAACAGCACGATAGTGGAAGTCTATAGCCAATTCAATATCAAACACCATAACTCGTCGCCATATCGCCCAAAAATGAACGGCGCAATGGAAGCGGCCAATAAGAACATCAAGAAGATCGTGGGAAAAATGATTAATACTTACAAATATTGGCATTAGAAATTACCATTCGCCCTCTACACCTACCGAATGTCAGTCAGAACCTCTACCGGGGCAACACCTTTCTCTTTGGTTTATGGAATGGAGGCGGTCCTGCCTATTGAGGTTGAACTTCCTTCTATGCGAGTGTTGTTAGAGCTAAAGTTAGATGAAGCAGAATGGATCCAGTCACGGTACGATCAGTTGAACTTAGTTGAAGAAAAAAGGCTAAAAGCTATTTGCCATGGTCAAATGTACCAAAAGCGAATGATGCGGGCTTATAACAAGAAGGTTTTCCCTAAAAAATTCTATGAAGGAGACATTGTTTTGAAAAAGATCCTCCCCATACAAAAGGACTTCAGAAGAAAATTGATGCCAAATTGGAAGGGACCTTATGTGGTAAAGAAGGCTTTCTCTAGAGGAGCTCTGGTATTGACTGAGATGGATGGCAAAAGCCTACCTAATCCCGTGAATTCAGATTTGGTCAAGAGGTATTTTACCTAAAAAAAAATAGAGAGGCCAAGGTGAAAACCTGCGAAAGGGCGTTTTGAGACCAAAGGAGTTTTGAGTTGAAAACCCAGGAATGGGCAATTCAAATTTTGATCGACGATGGGGCATGTGGTAGTCTTGTTTTCCCTGAATTAACAAGAAGAAGGGATGCTACATCTTGGGGCATCAACAAAGTACTATCGGTTGGCTAAACACATATCAAGTTCAAAAGGTCCTCAAGAAGTTCTGTGTAGAAAAGTTCATGCTACGATATCTGGGGCACCTATTTTCATTTTGTTCATTTGTATCTTAGCAAAAGTTTCTATCTTGATTACTTTATTCACTTCGAGCTTTGCTCTCAATAAAGTTCCATCTTGTCTATTGCAATAATCTTTTTCAAGCATTTTTCATTGAAATGATGGTTAGTGGACTAATGATATTCAAAAAAGAAGTTTTACATATTACTCTAAAATGCTTCTAAATGATACAAAGACCTAAAACGGGACCAATTCAAACCCAAATTCAGGGGTTGGAAACATTGGGAAAAGAATGGCCTAAATTGTAATTATGTCTTCGGGTTTTCTGCTAAAGATACTAGTTGAAGAAAAAGGACAGAGTAATACGTAAATAATAAAACCTCGATGAACATCGAGTAATATCAAATTAAGCATTAAAAAAAATGACATTTCTGCATTCATAGATCATTCATAACACGTCTAGTTAGGAGCATTTGATTCATTTCGATCATAGCATCCTAATCATTTGGCATAAGTAAAGGTACATGAAACCAATTCTATAGATCATGTCCCTAGAGGACAGTATAGCAACATCGGTGAATTCACAGATCTTATCTCCATGAGGTAGTAATGGAGCAGATCGAAGACGACGAATCTTGTCTCCCTAAGCAGTAGTGGAATAGATTTAAGCCACCATCCTATCTGCCTAAGCAGTAATGGAGTAGGCTGAAAATTACAGATCTTATCTTCCTAAGCAGTAGTGAAGCAGATCGAAGACGGCGAATCTTGTCTCTCTAAGCAGTAGTGGAGCAAATTTAAGCCACCATCTTATCTCCCTAAGCAGTAGTGGAGCAGGTTGAAACCATAATTCGTATTTTCTTGAAGTTTCAACGGAGTAGATCGAGGCTACAAATCTCTTCTCCCTAAAATGCCATTGGAGTGGGTCGAAGCCCCAATTTGTATCTCCTTAAAGTTTCAGCAGAGTATATCGATGCTACAAATCTCTTCTCCCTAAAATGGCATTGGAGCGGCTCGAAGCCACAATTCGTATCTCCTTGAAGTTCTAGCGGAGTAAATCGAGGCTACAAATCTCTTCTCCCTGAAATGGTATTGGAGCGGCTCAAAACCACAATTCGTATCTCATTGAAGTTTCAGCGGAGTAGATCGACGCTACAAATCTCTTCTCCCTGAAATGGCATTGGAGCAGCTCGAAGCCACAATTCGTATCTCCTTAAAGTTCCAGCGGAGTAGATCGATGCTACAAATCTCTTCTCATTGAAATGGCATTGGAGCGACTCGAAGCCACAATTCGTATCTCCTTGAAGTTCCAGCGGAGTAGATCAAGGCTACAAATCTCTTCTTCCTGAAATGGCATTGGAGCGGCTTGAAGCCACAAATCACAAACCTTATCTCCCTGAAGTAGCAGTGAAGCAGGTCAAAGTTACAAGTCTTATCTCCCTAAAGTTACAGTGGAGCAGACTGTAGATAGCGAATCTTATCTCCCTTAAGTTGCAGTGGAGTAGATTGAAGCTAGAAATCACAAACCTTATCTCCCTGAAGTTGCAGTGGAGCAGGTTGAAGTTACAAGTCTTATCTCCCTGAATTTGCAGTAGAGCAGATTGGAGATAGCAAATCTCATTTCTCTGAAGATGCGGTGGAACAGATTGAAGTTATAAATAGATCTTATCCCTTGAAGTTTTAGTAGAGCAGATCATAGAAAATCTTATCTCCCTTAAGTTGTAGTGGAGTAGATTGAAGCCACTAACCTTATCCCTCTGAAATTGCAGTGGAACAGATTGAAGTTATAAATAAACAGATCTTATCTCTCTGAAGTTACAGTAGAGCAGATCATAGAAAATATTATCTCCCTTAAGTTGTAGTGGAGTAGATTGAAGCCACTAACCTTATCCCCCTGAAATTACAGTGGGGCAAGTTAAAGTTACAAGTCTTATCTCCCTGAAGTTGCAGTGGAGCAGACTGAAGATAGCAGATCTCATCTCCTTGAAGTTGCAATGGAGCAGATTAAGCTACAATTGCAGAAGAACAGATTAAAGCCATAAACCTCATCTCCCTGAAGTTGCAGTGGAACAGGTTAAAGCTACAAGTAGTTGCGGTGGAGTGGATCAAAGCAACAAGATGCAGTGGACTGGAACAAGGATGCCGGAAGAAGAGAAGCATCAAAGAAGTTAAGACTTGGCGAGACCAGGCAAAATTGGCCTCTCAAAAGTCTTTACCCTATTCTCGTTACACGACAACGAGCAAAGAGGGGCAGCTGTAAGACCCAAATTTTGCCCGGGCCCATAAAAAACAAGGCCCAATTACTGAACCAACCCAATTAAACCCAATACAACCCCATAAGCTCAGCCAAACCCAATTACAAAATCAGACCCAAATCCATAAGCCCAAATACTAACAGCCCAAATACAACTCAAAATCAGAAAAGAAAAAAACCCTAATTTGCCTAACCCTAGGTGCGCTGCACCTAGGTCTTCAACCACCCTCTGCCGCCGCTCTTCTGACATTACTTGCCTCTACCAGCTCTTCCACCAACCACCCTGTAAAGAAGGAAGAACACGCAAGGAGCAGTAGAAAAATAAAGAAAGTAGCAAATAGTGAATCAAATGGTTATAAAAGCCATAGAATAGATTTGTAATGGGTTTTTTTTTTTTTGGAGAATCAATACAAAAGAATAATAGATTTTCTAATAAAAAAGGCAAAGACTCAAGCATAAAAACAAAACAGCAAATATTTGAAGAAGGAAAATCAAAATCGCGCTAAGGTTCTTTTTATTTTTATTTTTCTCTTTATTTTCCTTTCTCTCATAACGGTTTATGTACATATATATATTTCTTATTTATATTTTTTATGACTATTTATATATATATATGTGAAGTAAAATAAAAATAAAAAAATTTACCTTTTTCGGCCGCCGTGCACAGCGGTCAACAACGGCGGTCCGGTGATTGGCCCTATGACCGAAAATCGGAAGGAGGGAGGGGGTGTTGAGAGCTTTTTTTTTCTTTTTTGGGGTGGGGAAAGATGAAATGATTTTTTTCAAAAAAAATTGACTTATATAGGCCCCCAAAACGACGTCGTTTTGGGACTGGCCTCAAATGCCCAAAAAGACGTCGTTTCATGCCTGACCCACGCGACCCGACCAGCTTCAAGCTAGGATCCGCGTGTTTTATTTTGGAAGGGCTAATTGCACTTTTAGCCCTTCCGCTTTTTTATGGTTTTGCAATCAAGTTTTTTTTTAATTTTAATTTTTGCCCTTTAATTTTTTTCATTTCCAATTTAGTCCACTTAGAAGCTGTGCATTTTAGGGGGAAGGGAAAATTTTCCTTTTGGTCCCTCCTTGTTATTCGCGCGTTCAATGTGATCCATTTCCTTTTTATTTATTTTAGATTTGCCCCAAACTTTCGTTTTAAGTTCAATTTAGTCCTTTTCCATTATTTTGCTATTTAAAATTAATTATTTTATTATTATTTTCTATTATTATATTTATTATTATTATTGTTTTACTACTATTACTACTATTATCCTTGTTGACATAGTATATTTATTTCTATTATTTTCTATTATTGTCATTATTAATATATACCATTATTATTAATAATATATTATTATTATTAATATTATCGTTATTTACATGTTATTATTTCTTTTCTTTTCTTTTTATTATGGCTTTATTATTATTACTATTATTACTATTTTTATCTTTATTAATATTATTATTATCATCTTATTTTATTACTATTATCAATTTTGTAATTACTATTACTATTGTATTATTACTATTATTATATTTTCATCTATATTTATTTTCTTATTACTTATCTATTTATATTTCTTATTTATTTATATTTTGTTATTATTATATTTTAGGTATTATATCTCTATTTATATTTATGTATTAATATCATTATTTTACTATTGTTATATTTTTCACACTATTATTATTATCATTACTATTACTATCATTTTAATAGTTTTACATAATCTTTATTTATTTATTGCTAGTTCTTTTTAATTTCAAATATTTTTAGCTTATTTATTATTTCCTTTTTATTTTAGCTTATTCGTTTTCTTTATTTATTTTATTTTTGCTCGTATCATTATCATTCACATTCGCGTCTATGTTTATTCTGTTATGCCTGTCAATATCGAAATTGGAATTTGTTTATGCATTTTTTATTATCTCATTTTATTACAACTTATATTATATTAACCTTTACCCGACCCAAAATTGATTCTTTTATAAAGGCAATGTTTCGTATTTGAAAATTCGAGTAAATCGTGCGCTAACTTACTGGGTTTCGATTTTTCTCATTTGACCTAAATAACGGAACATTCTTTTAAATCGCAATACGAGTTTTGAATAAAATGCTTACTCTCTGAGATTCGAGGTGTTGTGCCCTAACTTACCAGATATGACATCTTGTTACCTCGAGACAAGATTTTTGTAAATAAATGCAATATTCGGTATTTGGAAGTTCGAGAGATCGTGCCCTAACTTATTGAGTTTCGATTTTCCTTGTTTACCCTAAATAATCGAATATCTTTTTTAAAAAAAAGGTTAAAATACATGAATTTTAAATAAAAGGCAAACTCATTCTCAAAAGTTTGAGATGTCGTGTCCTAACTTACTGGATGTGACATTTTAATACTTCGAGACGAGAAGGTCTTTAACATTCGAGTGTTTTTTTACAAGAAGAGGGATTGTATTTTGAAGTCTTTCAAGCTTTCAATTTTTGACACTAAGACACTATTTAATCAACTAGGTACCAATTTTTGGGTGTTACGAGGGTGCTAATCTTTCCTCGTACGTAATCGACTCCCAAATCCATTTTTCTGAATTTTGTGGACCAAAATCGTTGTTTAAATAAATCAAATCATTTATTAAAGACAACCACTTTTACGAAGTGACCTGATCACACCTCATCAAAAAGGATTGATGGCGACTCTCGTTTTCTCGTTTTCATTTTCAAAGTCAAGTCGACTCTCTCTTTTTTTTAAAAAAAATGGTTTAAACAATAATCAATCTTAATTTCAACCAAAAAATATATAGCAGTATTTCACAAATATTTGTGTCGTCAATTTTTTGCATTTTCCTTAACATCTTCTCATATCTTACGATAAAAAAAATTAATTACCCAAACCATGATTTATATTTCACTTAATCTTGTCCATGGGCTTTGGCTAAAATATGTCCCATCTTTAGTTTGAATTTGTATTTAAAAATTATTTTCATTTAAAATTTAGTTTGTCATTGGTTTTTTTTAAATATGGTTTATAATGATTTTCTTATGAAGTTGATATGATTGTATGAGTATAATGATGATAAATTTTGCTAAAAATAATAATTTTATAATTTATATTTTAAAGGAGAATTAGATCATAATTTTCTTTTGAATAATTTTATTATAGCTTCTAATCATATTTATTTTTTACACAATACTTAGAACTATCTATAGCCCTTCCCCAACTCATAAATGAGAGGATAATACATTTCAACGTACTTAAACTCACATATTTCTTCATGAATAACAATACTTATACCAATCAAACTAAGATTCACTACAGGAGAACAAACTTTTAGTGGCGTTTTTTTTGGCTTTTAGCGACATTTTCACAAGCGCTGCAAAAAAAGCCGCTATAGCGGGCGCCTCAAAATTAAAAAAACGCCGCTAAAGACTATGACTTTTAGCGGCGCTTTTTTCGCAAACGCCGCTAAAGACCACAGCTTTTAGCGGCGCTTTTCCCCAAAACGCCGCTAAAGACCACGACCTTTAGCGGCGCTTTTCCTACAAACGCCGCTATAAAACAAACCTTTCGCGACGCTTTTCTCACAAACGCCGCTAAAGACCATGACCTTTAAAAAATATTTTATTTTAATTAAATAATATTTATTTCTATGATAAATATTATATTATGTTTAGTTTTGAATTTGAACTTTAAACTATATCCTTTTAAGGATAAATAAAAATTAATTAAATTAAATTTTCTATTAAAATTTAAACTTCAAAACTAAATATAAAAATTAATGAATTTAAATTTAATACATAAACATTGATTCAATATGTAATTTAATACATAAAAAAAACACAAACACACTCACAAAGTATTACAATTTCTAAAACAAAATTCATCCTGGTGAGAAAAGAATACCATATCATTATCACCTCTCATTAATCAAAGGAAAAAGATCAAAAAAGAAGAAGAAACAATATATAACAAAGGGCTGGTTCAAGCTTAGATGAAGCCAAAGTATCAAATGTAAATTTAATTCATCCCACATTTTCTCAGACATTCCAGGCCCTAAAATCTGTTCAACATCATCGAAAAAAACCAGTTAACATTTAATGATTTTTATCGTCAGATGGATCCATCCAATTCAAACAAGATTCATCATTTCAAATGTAAATTGTTACCTTTCTAAGCGTGGGTGGATCAACTACCGACATTTTCAAGAAATCTTGAACAGTGTTAACCCCCTCATATGCTAGCTTTTTATGGAATGCTCCATCCTTACCAATCTTTTCTAGCTGCCAAACTTCATCTCCTAACATTGGTGGGTGATGTTTCTTGTACAGTTCAATTAACATTGAATTTGTGTTAGATTATTACAAGTAAATCAAATTGATTAAAGGTAAAATAATAAAAACAAAATATTTTATATATGAGGTAAAAGTATTATGAGATTCTTGTACTATAGTCGATAGCATTTTTGTCTCATTGCTAAAAAATGAGTAAACTATTTTTGTATATTAAATCAAAGAGTAAAATGTTTCTTTTGTTAATAATTTATGTCTATTTTATTGTTAAAAACCGATCCATACATATTAACATGAAGGTGTACATGGCATATCACATATAATTATTTGGTTATTCATCGATCATGCTAGTTTTAAACAATAAAATAGAAAGAAAATTTTTAATCTTTAATCAGATTTACAAAATTAATTATCTATTTTTAAATAAAAAAAACAAAATATAATTTAATTTGTAGGAGGTTATTCCTTTTACCAAACTTAAAAAAGCAAAGGTATTGCAGCCCTTTTTGACTGAAAATAATTTGTATGGTTCTAAATCACGAAAAGGAAATACCCTTATCCAAATGGATTAATACCAAAAAAGTGAAATATTTTGCAATAATAAATAGCCTTTTTATTATAAATTGACAAAGCCGACCAGATAAAGGCATAGATTCCAAATCCTAAATAGATGTTTTAAACATGAGAAAAGTAATTAGAAATATGAAATAATATTTATAATTAATTAAGTTGGCAAATATTTTCTTTTTATTCAATATTTTAGAGCTATATAGGTTGATATATTATATAACCAAATCTATTAAAGAAAGAGAGTAAAAAGATTTTAAATCAACAAATTGATAATATATTATAGTTTATGTTAAACTTAGGTAAGGTCAGATGCAAAGTAACACAATGAGGGAAATATAAAACAAAACAAAAATGATTCAATATGGCTTGTTGATAAATAAAAATTAATCAAGATATTAAGCTACTTGACTTTTAAAAATTAGCATCATTAAGAAAGGATACTTGCATTCGCCACGATGGTCTTTAACAACAAAAGCTTCAGTCATGGCTTCACGAATGAGACCACCTTGGAAACTCCCTTGTGCAACTTTAGAAGCAATGGTTTTTTACCTGCACTGCGCGCTCGAGCTTCACCATTTGCACCATTAATCCACTTATCCTGCGTTATGCACCATTTTTCCTGTAATACAGTAAGTACATAAAAAACACATCATGGAACAACAAGACAATATAACCCTCAATCACCTTTGCTTTCTTTGACAACTTGAAAGCCATCAAACGAAGTTACACATCGAAAATAAATAGTGCAGCCATGCAATAACAACAAAGTTCATTGACCATGAACAATACTATTTAAAAATCTCATAACGATGCGCCTTCCACTACGTGACACCAACCTTAAATTGAAGTAGTGAATTCTAGGAAGTCGAGCAAGGATCTGCAATGACAGCTCATCGGAAGACAAGGAATCAATCTTGAGTTATCTTCATTCAAGCATGAGGACTTATTTTTCTTGCACGTTCCACTTTGTAAGACCTCGTTGCGGTCATTTATTGAACTCCTTGGTGCGACCAAGCTCGAACGACCCTCATGAATTTTAGCCTGCTTGCTGTAATGTTGATGTCATTGTACTTCCATTGATTAATGAAAATGTTACAGATGAAAGAATCGAAGTAAAACTATAAGATACAATGCTCATTATTAGACTCAACAAATGCATCTTCAGGCCATTCTTTGACTTTCAGCTAGCACAAACTTAACATAAATCAAAAGGAAACACCCTTTACTCCTATTTCTTCTCCAAAAAGCCAAGCCAAAATCTATGAAATCCGATTCAACTATTCCCCCAACCTCTAAAGTCTCTACCCCCAAAAGAAAGGAAGACAATATAATTAAACTAACATAGCATTGGACTAAATAATTCATTTAAACCAATTTCCCTGCAATTGTGTTCAAAGATTAATCCCCATCCCCATCCCCTCCCAGTCAAAATATCATTACCACCCTATTCTAATTCACGACTTTATGAGATTTTAATTCTAAAACAAAGCACAAGTTCTCAATACAATATGACTATTTAAAAATGATATAGCTAAATTTTTGTCTTTCACTTTTAGTCTCATTTCCAGAATCATTTTAGAATCATAGATAATTATCATCCTGCATTTTTGAGCCAATCACTATCATATTTATTATCAACTAATTTAAAGGCTTCATACACGATAAACATTATATGTCCAAATAAGATTCAGAACAGGAGGACACTACATGACTATTCCAAATTCTCAATGCAACCAGAAAGAAGTTAACCAAGCGAAGAAAGGAGACCCACCTATTCGTCGCCTTCCAAAAGAAACCACGGAACACATCAAACAAGCATATTACACCAAATTAGCTCCAATTCTCAGACTTCCTACCAATAATTTCGATTCCAAAGTAGAAGCTATAAATACTAGAAACAAAAACGTTAATATAACCAGTTTAGATACCAAAGAAAAAAGACAAAAAGGGCCAATATTAACTGGAGTTATGCAACTTTAATTAATCCCATCGTTAATTAATCCCATCGTTAACTGGAGCTATGGTATAACAAAGAGGGCCAGAGCAAGTAAAAGGAGAATGAAAGCAACTCCTTGATCAATGGCAGTACCATCGTTGGACGGAAGTGGTGCAGGAGATGAACCCATGCCTTAACCCCAGAAAAGAAAGCATACCTTTTCTACGACTTTCCTTTCCCTTGTAGGCCTATCACTACTAGGTGTCACTGGCTCTTTCTTTTCAGCCGAATCTCGACCAGATTTCCTAGAACTCCCCTTTCTACTACTACCTTTGACCTTTTTAGTCCCTTCATCTTCACTCTCTTCTTCTTCCTCCTCTCCCTCTTCTCTTCCTCTTCTTCTTCTTCTTCTTCCTCGTTCTCCTTCTCTTCAATATCTATTTGTTTCTCCAAAACCCTAACAGATCGATAGAAAAGGAGTAGCTATGGTGGGTGAATTCAAATTTTGAGAGTAAAAGGGAAAAAGAAATAAGTACAAACTTGTATTTGCGGATTTGGTTAACGAGCGGGTAACCAAATTGGGTGAGTGGGATTTTGCCTTTTTTTTATAAAAAATAATGGCCTTTTGCAGCATTTTCTTAAAAAACGCCGGTAATTCTTAGATTTTTTGCTGCGTTTCCACTAAAAACGCCACTATAGCTCAACTTTTTGAAGCGTTTTACCTAAAAACGCCACTATTGCTCAATTTTAAATTTTTTTAACATATTTTTTTCTATTTTTTTCTTTCAAAATTTTTGTGTTGAGATTATCTTTTTAGATTTTTTAAATTTTGAATATTAAACTTTTTAACTGAAATATGGACTAAAATTTTAAATTTTAAATATTAAATTTTAAGTTTTTATTTTGATTTAATCATAGAGATTTTAAAAAATAAATACATCAATCACTACACCAAAATAGGGTTTTAGCGGCGTTTTTAGTGTCGTTTGAAAAGAAAATGCCACAAAAAATTGAATAGATCGAGTATTAGCGGCGTTTCTAGAAAAGCGCCGCTAAAGGCGTTTTTAAGGAAGTGCCGCTAAAGATTGACCTATAGCGACGCGTTTGTAGGAAAACACCACTAAAAGATTAAACGGAACGACGTCGTTTATTTTCAGCTTCAGTGGCATTAGCGGCACTTCCTCAGAAAACGTCGCAATAGTTTGGGTTTTAGCGGCACTTTTTGAAAAACGCCGCTATAGATCTAAACTATTTTAAGGTTAATGGATAATGAGTTTAAGGGTTGGGGTTTAGGCTTAATGGTTTATGTTTCGGAGATTGTAGTTAAGGATTTAGGGTTTAGATTAATTATTATTTTTTAATTTATATATGAAATTAAATAATCTCTTATATAATTGTAAAAGAGATAATATATTAAAATTGTAACAAATTATTTATTGAAAAATAAATAAAAAAATATGATTGATATGGATATATAGGTAACTATCTAATTTGGATAGGACCAAATTATAACAAATTAAATAAGGTCTTATTTTTATTTTGAATTTGATTTTATTTTGATCATATCTAAAAGCGACTTTATAAACAATAAAATTAACTACACCATTCACTTAGCTATGGGAAAGTTACTTTCATTTTAGTTACTTAACTATGAAAAGTTACACTTTGATAAATAAACTATTTGATTAGAAGTTTTTATTTAATTAAGTTACGAAGTTGTTAAAATCAATGTTATATGGCTTTCTCTAAACCCTAACCCCTAACCCCTTAAATCAATAACCTTTTAAATCTCAAACCTTAAATGTAACACCCTGAATTTGGGCCTAGAAGTTTTGGGCCTTGAGCATGGGAGCGGTTGAAGGCAGCTTATTGTTGTGCATGCAAATTTCGTTAATGAAGGCTTATTTTAGTGGTTAAGTGTGTTGAGAAGTGTTGGAGAAGTCCCGGTTTAAACACGGACTCTAGCAAAAATTTGGTTTAAGGTGAATCAAACCACAGGTGTAGTAGGTAGGCCTTAAGAATATTGTTGGAGAAATTGTGACACAAAAACCTTATGGCTTAGTGGCAAGTGGCGTGTGGAGCATTTGAGGGAGGCATGGGTTGAATCCCATGGCAAGCAAAGAGCATTTATTTTGCTAACGAGGCGGCAAGAGTTGGTGTTGAATTTAAACTCGATGTTGGAGGATCCCACATCGGAAGCTAACATAAGAGTGGATGGGAAGTCGGCTTTAAATAGAGAGAACCATGAGGAGAGTAAAGGTACCTTTCTTGGCTGATCCTTTTCGCTTTATGGCGTGCTCGTTTGGGTTGGGAGTCGGCTAAGAGTGCTCGGAGCGTGGATTAACTCCAGTCTCCAATCAAGTGTGTATTTATCACTACTCTTGTTGTTGGATGGCTACTTCGGGCCGCGATGGGCCGAAAGGGGCCATGTGGGCCCAATTGGATAAGTTGTTTGATTGTGTAGTAAATATTGGACTAGGCTAGGTGAATCGCATATCTGTGGCTAGGTTTGGGCTAAAAGGGCCACACGAGCGTGTGGGTCCATTTGGGCCGAGAATAGGCTTTAGGCCCATTCGTATTGTTATCCATGTTTAGAATACTTTAGTTTACCAATTCTTGAAATGCCCTCGACTTGTAAAATTACCAAAGTACTCGATTTACTGAATTACTGTTTACCCTCAATTTACTGAATTACTGCTTTTACCTCGGTTTATAGAATTCTTGTTTTACCTCGATTTACTGAATTACCGTTTTACCCTCAGTTTACAGAATTACTATTTTACCCTCGATTTGACAGAATTACCGTTTTACCCTCGATTTGTAAAATTACCGTTTTACCCTTGATTTATAGAATTACTGGTTTACCCTCATTTTACAAAATTATCGTTTTACCCTCGATTTACAGAATTACCATTTTACCCTTGATTATGAAATTACTGAAATACCCCTGTAGGGTAGAATTTCAAAATACCCTATAGGGTAGAATTCTTGAAATACCCTTATAGGATAGAATTACCAAAATACCCCGTAGGGTAGAATTATCGAAATACCCTTGTAGGGTAAAAATACGAAATACCCAGTAGGGTAGAATTACCGAGATACCCTTGTGGGGTAAAATTACCATTTGCCCCTAGGGTGTTAAATGACTGTTTTGCCCTTGTGGGCAAGTGGTGACTTAATTTGTGTTTGTGGTTTGATTGTGAATATATGTTGGTGATATGAATGACTTGGTGTGATTGTTTGATTCAAATATGGGCATGACATTCTGCATACATGACATGTTGCATGGGTTGGGATTTTGTATGGAGGAAGCGTTACGGTGGCTATGCCACAAATATCTGATACGGTGGCTCGCCACAATATCTGTATCTGGTGACTCAGTCACAATATCAGTTGACCGATCGATGGCTAAGTGCCGATCACGCTACCGAAGGCTGTGTGCCGTTGTTGTAGGCTTCGTGCCGATTATAGACCCGTTATTAATGGCTCTGTGCCAACCTAAATATGGCTTTGTGCCATCTTGACTATAACCCGTGCCAAACGTATTTACACAGTAGCTATGTGCCTAACATATTTGTTGACGACTACGTGTCGATCATATTTACCGAAGGTCGTCGCCAGATTATATTACCGTCACTGATGGCTATGTGCCGAAGTTATTACAGTTATCTATGGCTTTATGCCACGTATTCGTTAGGTGGGTTTGCCACATTATCGATTCTGTGGCTCGCCACAATATCAGTATCTGGTGACTCATCACGATATACATTCAGCGACCATGCTGCAAATTACGTGGTGTGTAGCGGATGGGTGGGTCGAGTTGTCTCCCACATGGTGTAAGGTTGGTACGGGGTGTATACTGGTGGATTGGGTTGGGATTGCATTCACATTCGATTCGATTACGTCACCTAATTCGATTACGATTACGATTACATTACTAATCGATTACGATTACGATTACATTCGATTCGATTCGATTACGTCACCTAATTCGATTACGATTACGATTACATTACTATCTGATTACGATTACGATTACATTCGATTCTAATTTTGATTACGTCACCTAATTCGATTACGATGCGATTACATTACTAATATTGATTCGATTACGATTACATTCGATTCGATTCTAATTCTCATTTTGGTTCCAATTCGATAATGTTTCTTATTCGTAATGGGCTAAGGTCCATCTGATGCTTGTCTGTTGTAATGGGCTAAGACCGATTGGTACTGAAATTGTAAGTAAAGGTGAGGCAGACTTTTAATTCTTTTAGATGATTGATTGTTCCTTTTTATAGTAGGGGATTTCACATGAGTTTTCGTAAACTCACCCGTTTATTAACCTTCGGTAATTTCCACCTTAGATGGATCGGGGTTGCTAGGGGCTCGAAGGAAGCCACACACACTGCTTATGTTACGCTTTTGATTATTACCTTTAAATTATTTTATGTAGGTTGTAGTAAAGCCGTTGTAATTTTCTCGGATTTCAAATTTGGAATTTTATTTATTGTTCTTATAATTGCTAGTATTAGAACACGATTTTCCAAAGCAACTCATCGTATTCAAAACATCACGTAACCGCAATTGTTTTTAAAGTAAGTTTCATAACTACCAAGATTTTTACAAAGTTGTTAAGAATGTTATTCAGCTGAGGTTTTCTAACAAGGTTTAAAAAGGGTATAAGTTTTTAATTATTAAGAAGGGTTTTTAATGGAAACATGGTTTTCGAAAAACACTTCAATGTGACACGCCAAGTTCGAGCCAAACTTCCAGGCCGGGTTTGGGGTGTTACATTAAATATATGGTCGTAAATCATATACTATAAACCTTAAACCCTAAATATTAAACCTTGGATCCTAAAACATAAAACCCAAAACTATAAATAGTACTAAACCCTTAAACCCTTAAATATAGATTCCTAAATCATAAAAATGTAAATTAACTTAAATCACTAGACCTTAAATTATAAAATGTCTTAAAACTATAAACCCTAAATCTTAAACCATAACCCTAAATCCAAAAGTACCATAAAACCTTAAACTATAGACTGTACTAAACCCTTAAATACTACTTAAATACTAAATCCTAAACACTGTAAGAATAAATTTCATTGGATATACATTGATATATATATTAATGTGAAAGAACGACACAAACATATAAAAAATGGGAAACCACATTTCAATCTCTATTCTCTAAATTGTCAAATTTTATATTATCATGTAATGTTTTAATAAAAAGTTAATAATATTATAAAAATATATAGACTAAATGATATTAAAAATTAAAGTATATGCAAATAAATCTGAAATTTAAATATATTAGAGAGACCAAATTAAAATTTAACCATGTATTAAATAGTAAATAATAATAATAATAATAATAATAATAATAATAATAATAATAATAAAAGAGAAAAAAAAAAGATTTATATTGCATACTTAGTGGCGTTTTAGAACAAAACGCGCAAACATGTATTGATACTTTAAACTATGTCGTTTTGAAGCTTCGTTATTAGTGGCGCTTCTAAAAACGCCACAAAACATCTATTAAGAGAATGTAAAACGACTTCGTTTGCATCCTTCTTATTAGTGGCGCTTATATAAACGCCGCAAAAGATGTCACTTACCGGCGTTTTTGTTAAAAAATGCCACAAACATCCATTTGTATAATGAAAAACGGCGTCGTTTGTTACCAAGTTATTAGTGGCGTTTCTTGGAAAAACGCCACAAAACATGTAAAGAGATTTCAAAACGTCAACGTTTTATAGCCTTTTATTAGTGGCGCTTTTATAAACGCCACAAAGATGTGAAATGCCGGCGTTTTCGCTAGAAATGCCACAAAAATCTATTAATAGAGTGCAGAAACTGTGTCATTTTATAGCCTTTCTAATAGTGGCGCTTTTAAAAAACGCCACAAATGTTTTTCACCAGATTGAAAATGTTGTCGTTTTTTTTAACCCCATTTGCCCTTTACTTTCCCCAATTCAGTTTACCCCGATTACTTCCTTCTTCATCTGTTTCAGAAATCCCTAAAATTTCCCATTACTCCCTAACCCTAGTTTCAGAAATCCCCTATAATTTCCCCCAAAAAGATATACAGAAATCGTTTTCCCCGAAGTCCTTTTGATTTGCTCAGCTATCAATATTTATCCCATAACCCCAAATCAAAATTTTTGATTTTGAGCCCTAACTGGTCTTCGTGTTCCCCAACCTAAACTCGATCTCATTCCCCCATTTACCCAATTTCTTCTCTCATTTTACCTAACTCACTCTGCGTCTGCATCTGCCTTTTCTCAACACCGCTGTAGCTGGATTTCGAGTCCTATTCTATAGGTATTGTGTTCATGTTGTTCATATACAACAGTTACTGTTTGCCCATTGGTGCCACATTGTTTATATATATTTAATATATTACTAATTCATGTTTTAATCATTTCATTGATGCCACATTGTTTATTATGAGTGTTGACATGTATTTAAATTATATGCAGGATAAATGACATGAGAGCTGAAGTTGTGTTAATTACGCTTGTTGATTAAACTTGGTATTCTAGCAGCTTTCATGAGAAATTTCACTTTTGGGCTTTGACTGCTTGATTTGCCTTGCCTTATCTCTTGCTTTGCTGTTGTTGCTGATTTATTTTGAAAATAACAATCGAGCAAGCAGAAAATTTGTTTTTCCAATAATATTTGAATATGGTTTGAAGTAGACATCCATATCGTGTCACCTGTTTAGAATTCTTAAATTGGCTGAATCGAACTACTTAATATGTTAGTTGAGAAAATGTAATCTTTGTTGGCTGTTGCATTTCATCTCTATAGTTTGATTCCATTTTGTTTTTAAAAGTAGCTTGACCAAACCAAATTCTGTTTACTAGTTTGTCATTTTCTATTCGTTGACTTGGGCTATAATCATTTTCATTTATTATTCCTCGTATTATTTTTTTTCATCTCCACAAATTCTTTATATGGAATGCTTTGTTTATTACCCTTTTAAAGTGAATAATTGATAATTGCTCATGATAGTTTATGCATGCATCTGATTATAATTTTAACATACGTTTTTTCAGGAAAATATGGAGCTTTGGAAAGATGGTTATCAGGGTGATGTTATCGGGGAGTACACAACAGATGTTCTTGTCACTGAATTTGTATGTTTCTTGTTGTCTAATATTTTCTGTTCTTTTTTTCTTACTTTTTTCCACCTTAGAAAGGGTTATCAAATCCTAAAATCATAACTGTTGGGAGGGTTATCAAATCCTAAAATCATCACACACTAATTATGTCAGTTACCTTAGTGTAATTTCATTTGCATATGTTTCAAGGACTAGTCTAGGGACTAGGGAGTATTCATTTTCTTGGTAATTTGATACTAGCCTGCTAGATGTAAGCATCAAAACCATGTGTTGTCTTAAAAAAAATCAAAATCATGTAATCCAACCAGAAATCGATTTCATTATAGCAGTTAATTAGATTGTTCTTGGTTTAAAAACAATTACATTTTGAATTACATTTTATTGGTTCAAAATCATGTAATTGTATTGAAAAAAGGTTAAATTACCAGCAGTCCCTATATTATATCTAGGATTACATTTTGGAAACAAATTAACAAACCGATCCCTATATATTAGATCAAATAAGTCTTTCGCTAAAATTAAGTGAATTAAAATTTTTTTCTTCAATAAAAGGATCAAAATGCAATTTGAAGTATAAAGTAAGGAACCCATCCCTATTTTCTCCTAGTTTTTCTTCCAACTGCTTGTGAATATATGTATATAAGTTACCATATTAAGCAAATACATATAATTTGAATTTCCATTTTAGTCTATAAAATTTCAAGTTTATTACTGTTCATTTTTTAAATGTAAAAACTCAAATTACTATTCTTGTTTATCCTCAGATTATTTTTTAATTTCATGGATGTTCATTGTCTGCAGGTGTAATTTAATTTGCTGGAATTGACTCTACCATCCAATTTACAATTTGTAAGAGGTATGTATATTTAATTTGCTAAATCTTTATTTGATGTCTCTCCATTGAAATCTGCCATGTATTCCATTAGCAAAGTGAATTTTTGCTCAATTTGCAACCTTTTAATTTTTGCTAAATAACCTTGTATGAAGCACCTAGCAATCTCAAGTCATTCAATTTTTGTTCAATAATTTTTTCCTTAAAATTAATGTCTAATATAGGGACTATTATACACTTTTACCAAAAAGAACCATTGTTTTTCGCCAACTTGTGGATATATGATCCAAAACTTTTAATTTCACACATTTCTTAGCGAAATTTGCAACAAATTTAGCTCCAAATATATTGAAACCAAGTGCCACATCATATCTACATGAAAAATAAGAATAAAAACATCAAATATAATTTACATTATAATTAAAAAATAATTTTCTAATATTTAATATCGACAACATACATTCAAAGGCATAGTTAGAGTGACAGACATTAACTATCATTTGATTTACTGAAAGACAATAAATATATATATATATATATATATATATATATATATTACCTTTCGTCGAAGTTGGTTGCTGCAGCAAGGTTAACCACAACATCAACTTCATTCAGCGTCTCTTGTACTAAATTACAATCTTTAATGCCCAAATCTTCATGAGATATATCTCCAGGAATTAGTGTAATTTTCTCGGATATAAATGAATTGAAATTTTTCTCGCAATTTTCTTTCAGAACTTTAAACAAATCATTTCCTATAATCTGTCACGAATAAAGAACGATATTGTATGTTATTTAATTTTTTAATTTCATGGTTGTTCATTGTTTGCAGGTGTAATTTAAATTGCTGGAATTGACTTATCATCCAATTTACAATTTCTAAGAGTAGACCAGCTTGTTGAAATTATTAAGGTACATTTTAGTTTAAAATTCGCATAAATAATAGTTTCATCATGATGATTTTGAAAAAAATCATTTTACTTAGATATATGATTTGGTATGAAGTAATGATAAGTATGGTTTATAATTTGCTCATCTTGGTAAGATTGTTAATTGGTATGACATGCATTTGTGGTTGTTATAATTCGACTCAAGTGAATTAAGTATGGTTGTTGGATGTGTTTTGGGTATGGTTTATTATTGAATTACATTTTGACTGTAATTTGTTTATTTATTAGTTTGGGAAATGGCAGTGATGAGCTGTTATATTTTGTTGATGATAGATAAATGAATACATATGTACTTATGTCATGAATTTTGGTGATTTGGGATGTAAAGGTCAAATTGTTATATATATATATGTTATTGTATGTTCGGCTATGATATTTGACTATTTATGTTTGGTTTACGATGGCAAGAATGAATATGTTTTAACTGTTATATTGAAGTCATATTAAATGACTGAATATATATAAATTGATTTACTTGTGTATATGAAATTTCAGCATGATTTATAGCATATGAAATTGACATGTTTTGATTTGGCTAAATGACATGAAAAATGATTAATGTTAGTCAAGTGAGCAATGTATGAATTGGTTATGTTGCAAGTGAAATTTGGTTATTTAGATATGCTTGTATGTGTTTGTACAATTTTGCTTACTTAACCATGAGGTATAGTTCAACTTACAGTAATATGCGCATGTGGGATATCCTTTATGGGATAGAAAAACAAGCACACCCTTTATTTCATAACATTAATCAAATGTATGAATTGCAGCCCTTTAAATAAACTTGAACCAGACCTGATTCTTGTAGCTTATTTATTATTTGAAGTATGAATAAGTTTTTATATTTGGTTCAACTTAATTATTATTTGATTCAACTTAAGTATGAATAAGTATGAATTAATTTTATTACCATGTAGCTTGCTTGTCCATTAAAATTACAACAATAGCTGACCTTCTCTCCAACCTTATTTTAAATATTTTAAAGATTCAAAGTATATAGGCTGGAAACTTGACGGGTTGCCTTATATCGAGCTGTAAGATATAATGGATCCTCCCTAGGTGTAACAACGCCACGTATGATGAATTTTAAAATTTTCAAAAAGACTTGAAAAAAGTTCTATCGAGCTCATTTACTATTGAATATTTATTACCATGTAGCTTGCTTGTCCATTAAAATTACAACAATAGCTGACCTTCTCTCCAACCTTATTTTAAATATTTTAAAGATTCAAAGTATATAGGTTGGAAACCTGACGGGTTGCCTTATATCGAGCTGTAAGATATAATGGATCCTCTCTAGGTGTAACAACGCCACGTATGATGAATCTTAAAAAATTCAAAAAGACTTGGAAGAAGTTCTATCGATCTCATTTACTATTGAATATTTATAACCTTAATTTATTTCCAATTTACTTATAAAAATTAAACTACGATTCTTTTTGATATTATTATATTCAAATTGCTATTTTTTATATTAATAATGTTTGATTTTAATATTTAATATTTTTAAATGTCTTTAAAAGTTATAACTAATTTTTATCAAAGTAGTATTAATATTGATCATTACTTAAATAAATTACATAACTTATATAACTCATATAACTTACACAATTTACATAACAACTTACATAACTCACATAACTTACATAATTTACATAACAACTTACATAACTCACATAACTTACATAATTTACATAACTCACATAACGTACACAACAACTTACATAACTTAACTAATACATGTAGTTTAATCTAATAATTTCCTTAAAAGCATATAGTTTAAAGTTCAAATTTCATAACTTACATAATCTACATAACTTACATAAAACATAAAAATATATCATATCAAGACTTACATAATAAACAACTTATCTGTGTAACTTATTGCCAACTTTAGACTTCAACAACTACGAAATGTATAGGACTTGGATGAATTTCTCAAGGGCAAGCAACGAGTATCAAAATGGAGTGCAATCTTTTTTGGATTTTGCATTTCACAATTCAAGCCAAGAGAATATGATTCTTTACCCGTGTAAGAAGTGTGGCAATATCTATTGGCATTATCGTGAAGTTGTCTACGAACATCTAATTGTTGATGACTTCATTCGGGGGTATAAAAAATGGATTTTCCATGGAGAGTGTACACCTAGTGGAGCCTCTTCGACGATTAATCCGGGTTATCCTTATAGTGGTTACCGTCAGTATGTTAGAGAAGATGACATGGAAGGTATGATGTGGGATGCATTTAATATGCAGAGTGAAGGTTTCCAATCATTTCCACCAAACTATGTTGCATCCGATGATTATAATATCGGTGGGAATACTTTTATGGAAACGAGAAGAAGTGTACCGGATGAACAACCAAATGAAAAAGCGGCGAATTTCTACACGTTACTTGGTGAAATGAATAAAGAACTTTATGAGGGATCAAAATTTTTGAAAATGTCATTCTGTATTTGCCTTTTCCACTTAAAATGTTTAGGAGGGTGGACCGGAAACTCTTTGACAATGCTGTTAGAGCTTTTGAGAGAAATGTTCCCGTTTGCAAAAATCCCTCAATCATGTAAAGACATGAAGAAAGTGATAAAAGATTTGGGCCTTGGGTACAACAAAATTCATAGTTGCCCAAATGATTGCATGTTGTATTGGGGTGATCGGAGAAATCAACAGTCTTGTCATGTTTGCGGTAAATCTCGTTGGATGAATAGAGATGCAGAAGATGTTAATGAGGATGAATATGGGCCACAGTCAATAAGGAAACAGAACAAGATTTTGCGATATTTTCTGCTAATCCCAAGGCTTCAAAGGCTATTCATGTCGTCAAAGACAGCCGAGTTTATGACGTGGCATCATGATCAACGAACGGATGATGGATTATTAAGGCATCCTGTAGATTATTTAGCATGGAAATCATTTGACAATAAATTTCCAAGCTTTGCAAGTGATCCTCGGAGTGTAAGGCTCGAGTTAGCATCTGACGGATTTAATCCTTTTAAAATCATGAGCACCTCGTACAGTACTTGGCCTGTGGTCCTTGTTCCTTATAATTTGCCTCCATGGATCTGCATGAAGCAATTTTCTTTGATATTATCTATGATTATCCCCGGAGAGAAAGGCCCCGAAATTATATTGACATATATCTGCAGCCATTTATTGAAGAGTTAAAACAATTATGGGCGGGTGTTGAGATGTATGATGTATTGAGAAAGGAGAACTTTTACCTATGTGCTGCTTTGCTGTGGACAATTATTGATTTCCCCGCATATGCGAATTTATCTGGTTGGAGTACCAGAGAACGTTATGCTTGTCCTTGTTATGCTGCTCAAACGTGTTCACAGTGGTTATATAATGGGAAGAAGTTCTGCTATATGGGGCATCGTCGGTGGTTAGATGAAAATCATAGCTATAGATTTCAGAGGGCATTATTTTACGGTACTGAAGAGTTGAAAAAAGCTCATAAGCAGACCATTGGATCTGAAATCTTATTCATGTTAAAAGATATGGATTTCAGTTACGGGAAGCTGAATCAACCATCTAACAAGCAAACAAATAGAAGATCAAGGGATGAATCTGATGATGAATCTGACGAGGAGGATGACCCTAATGAGGCAGACTTGTGGAAGAAAAGAAGTATTTTTTTTAGTTGCCTTATTGGGAGCATCACATATTACGCCACAATCTTGATGTGATGCATATTGAGAAGAATGTCTGCGAGAACATCATCCAGACAATTTTGAACGTCGATGGTAAATCAAAAGATAATCTTCAGAGTCGACTTGATTTAGTTCACATGGGAACTAGGCGTGATCTTCATCCCCAAGTACTTCTTAATGGAAAATATTGGTTGCCGCCTACAATTTTTGCAATGTCAAAGGAAGAGAAAGAAATGTTCTGCACGGTGTTGAAGGATATAAAGGTTCCGGATGCGTATGCATTAAATATATCTCGATGTGTAAGTCTTAAAGATTGAAGACTATATTCATTAAAATCACATGACTATCACATCTTGATGCAAGATCTACTTCCAGTTGCTTTACGGTGCTGTATGTCAAAGAAGGTAACGTCCTATATAATTGAACTGTCTAATATAATGAAAGCAATTTGTGGCAAAGTTCTGAATGTTGAAGAACTTGAAAAAGTACAAGATCGAGCCGCTTTGACATTATGCAATTTGGAGAAGATCTTTCCACCTTCCTTCTTCACAATTATGGTGCACCTTGTCATTCATCTCCCTCGTGAAGCAATAATTGGTGGGCCGATTTTCTATCGTTGGATGTATCCAATTGAAAGGTGCTATTTTATTTCAAAGGCATTCACCTTTATACCTATAGTTACCAGTTTTGATAATGTTGTATATGGTGTTTAGGTTCCTAAGCAAATTGAAGTCTTATTGCCGTAACAAGCGTTATCCGGAAAGATCAATTGCTAAGGCTACTTGGCAAAGGAGTGTATGACATTCTGTTCTAGATATTTAGAAGATGTTGAAACAAGATTGAATAGACCAAGTAGAAATGCCAGACTCAATGATCCTAGCTTGGTCGAAACTTATTTATTTCAAAGTTATGGAGAACCAATCAGCAAAGTTGAAATTGCAGAATTAGATGACTGATCTTGGATACAAGCACATAGATATGTTCTTTTCCACCACGATGCACTTGAACAATTACGCAAGTAAGTTCTAGAATATGATAAATATTCATCTTTTTTTGATTTGTTTATTTTTTAACGAATTAAACATGTTTTTAACATAGTGAGTAAAAACAAGTCTTAAGATCTCGTTCACGCTCACGAAGATTACAACATCGTGAGATTAATAGGTTATTCGCAGAATCTTTTCATGAATGGTTAAGCCAAATGGTATGCAACTCAACATTTTATTGACAAATAATAATGTTTTCTCGTAACATTTACAATTACTAAATGTACTTCTGATTCAATAGGTTTGGAGTGGGAATGTCGTTAATGACGAAGTTAAATGGCTTTCCCAAGGTCTGAATCGAGTAGTAAAAAGATATAGTGGCTTCATCATGAATGGATTCAGATTTCATACCAAATATCGCGAGAGATTGAGGAGAACTCAAAATTGTGGAGTAGTTGTTAATTCTTTAATTACAAGTTACGCTAGTGCTAGGGACAGTAATCCTGTCGAGGGAAATGTGGAGTATTACGGACTTCTAAACGACATTATTGAGTTGGATTACTATGGAAAATGGAAAGTTGTCTTATTTCGATGTGATTGGGCTGATGCTAATACTGCTCGCGGAATTAAAAATGATCAGTTTGGTTTTACAATGGTGAATTTCTCTCGATTAATTCACATTGGAGAACATTTGATAGACGAGCCGTATGTATTTTCTTCTCAAGTTAAACAAGTTTTTTACTCGAAAGATCCAATTGATGAGGGTTGGTACATTGTACTCCTAAACATCCCTAGAGACTTGTTTGACATGGGGAATGGAAGTAGAGATGACATCGTTGAAAGATCAGAAACTTTGCCTTTTCCAGAACAAAACTTAAATGAAAATATCCCTAGTACTAGTACACAATTTCAATGGGTTCGTCAGGATGTGGACGAAGATATTTACGATTTATGATGTAGTAAGATTTTATGATTTTTTTATATGTAATGTTATAATTTTAACATTTGTCATGTTATATAATTTAACTATTTTATATTTACTATTGTTGTTATTTCTTACTAAAATTGTAACTATTTTATGTGTTGCAGGAAAAATGCCTAGAAGAAGATTAAGAGATCTTAGTATTGTACAGAATACTACAAATTCGGAAGAAGTAAGTATTGAACAGCAGACAGTTGTTGGATCTTCAAGCGTGCCGGAGACACTTGACGAGTCTGTGGAATTTCAAAGTAATGTTAAGTTTATTTTACAAATTGTATTAAATTTTATTACTGATTTATTTTTAAATTTCAATATAGTAATAATATATTATTTTTCAGCTGAAAATGATGGGATGCGCAGAGGTCGAGGACATACGCTCCTAACAGATTTATATAACTTAAATTACATCGAGCGTGTCAAAGTAACTAAAAATTGACCATGGTCACTGTTGGACAAGAAGCTCAACTTTTAGCAGGCTATTTGGGCATTATAGCATGAAATGCCAATATCTTGCCCATCAACTACGAATCATGGCATAACATGCCCGATAGCAATAAAATCAAGCTCTCTAATATTAAGGTAACAAAACGTTAATGTAATTTATAATACTTTGGTTTAAGTTTCATTTATATTTAATTCCTAAACTTGTGTTTTTTAGGAGAGGTTTACTTTAGAGGTCTCTGATGCCTATATCAAGAAGGCATTGGGTAAAAAATGGAGAGACCATAAAAGCATTTTGAAAAAAGAATATTTAAAAAAACCCATAAGCCTCGAAGAAAAATTGCAAAATGTCCCACTGGGAATGCTGAGGTACCAATGGGAAGATGCGGTTCGATTTTGGAATTTGAAGAAAGGAGAGGTATTATGTACTTGCAAACTCTTATAAATTTTTCGGTTTATAGTATTTACTATATACGTAATAATAATTTCATTATGTAGGATCGTGAGCGAGTTGGAACAAGCAGCAGGCAAAAACAAAAATTTACGCATGGCAGCAGGGTCGAGAAGTTTTGCTTGTGTAGCTCAAAGTAGCGGTACTATAGATTTATTAATTCTATCAAGTATTAATGACTTTTTACTATTAAATAATATTTTACTACTATATTGTAGGAAGCCTCGTGCGGTCAAAAGTTGGATGCCTTGACTTTTTAACATTACGCATGAGAAAAAAGATGGAACTCCGATGACATACGAGGTTGCGAAATTATGGTATATTTACTTAATAAAATTTGATTTTCATTATAAATATTTATAATATTTAATTATAATGTTTTAATTAAATGCGTTTTATTAGTTTAATTTAAATAATGTTATGTTGTATTCCTTTTATTGTATATTTCGTTTCTAACTCTTTGACCGATTTATTAGGAGAAACTAAAAGATAAGAAGCGGTATGAAGCGATCGCTTGATGATAGTTCTGTTAATTTTGAGGATATTGATAATGTAATTATTAATGAAGTTTTGGGTCTGAAAGGTATGGTAGGGTTAGATTTCAAGGATCCGTGTTAACCCGACCCAATATTTTGGATCCACCTCGCACCAATACATGCCTTCCGGAGTCAAAGTCAAGTGAAGTTCGAGGCTAAAAGATCGATAGTTCAGATACAAGCTAGCACAGATGAGCAAATTTCTCAACTTAGAGCGGAGGCGGAGAAGGAGGCGGAGTAGAGCGAGAAAATACAATGAACTCCAAATATAGCTTCATCTATGATGACTATGTTCCAACAATTTCAAAATCCGTCATCTTAGACATTTGTTTTCTTGTAACTTTTAACATTATTGTAAGAATATTTTGAATATTCATTTACAATTTATATAATATATTTTTCGTATAATTTTGTATTATTTAAATTTGCGGGTTTTGTTGGATTTCATGGTATATTTGCTGTTTTTGGTTGAATTTCTTGCAGGAGGGTTGGATATAGGTGCAAAAATACATATTGCAAAATTGGGCAAATTAGCGGCGTTTTTTATAAAAGCGCCGCTAAAGGTCCTAGTCTTTAGCGGCGTTACATATAGCGACGTTTTTTGCACGCTTGGGAAAGCGCCGCTAAAGGAAAAAAAAACGCCGCTAAAAGTCTATTTTCTTGTAGTGAATATGTTTTTTATATTGAATAAATATAAATATTTATGTCTGCAATATATAAATATAAAATGATGTTATATCAATAATTGTGTTAATAACTTATAAGAACTAGATTAAATTAAAGTTCATATATACAATTGCACCCTGATCCCCATATTTATCCCTAAACACTGAAAACTAAACCCTAAATCATAAGTCTTAAACCATAAACTCTAAACTATAAATATAATTAACTCAATATTTTAAAATTAATACTCTCTTTTGTAATTATATAAGAAAGTATTTATCATATAAATTAAAAAACACTAATTAATTTAAACCCTAAATTCCTAATCCCTAAAACATAAACCCTAAATTAAGAACCCTTAACCCTTAACCCTTAATCCCTAACACCTAAAACTTAAACCCCAACCCTTAAACCACACTTAAACCATAATCCCTAAACCTTAAAATAGTAACTCATAAACATTAAACCCTTAACCATATACCGTAAACCCTAAACTATAATGCTAATTTATTCAATATTTTAAAATTAATACTATCTCTTTTACAATTATATAAGAAAATATTTAACATATAAATTAAAAAATAATTTGTCATATACCAAAAATAATTACGGGGTATTGACTAGAAGGCCGGTGGGAGGGGTGAATCTTGGGGATTTCAAATCGGGAAAAAATCGTTAGGGATTTGGGATGTCGAATTTAGGAATGGGTGATAATACTTTAGGGATTTAGGATGAGGAAAAAGGGGGAAATAGAAGTGGGAAAAAACGGGGAAAATGATAGATGGGATTACGGGATATTGACTGGAAGGCCGGTGGGAGGGGTGAATCTTGGCGGTGGGAGGGTTTAGGGGATATAATTTAGTGTTTAGGGTTTTTAGGGTTTAAGGGTTTACTCTTTTAAGGGTTATAGATTAGTGTTTATGATATTTTTTAGGGTTTAAGATTTTAGGGGTTATATGACTTTTAGCGGCGTTTTACCAAAAGCGCCGCTAATGCTCTGGTTTTTAGCAGCGATTTATAAAAAAACGCCGATATTTCTCTATTTTTAGCGGCGTTTTAACAAAAAACGCCGATATTGCTCCATTTTTAGCGTGCTCTGTGTTTTATAATTTTTGCGGTGTTTTTTGATAAAACGCCGCTAAAAATACCGCTAAAGCCTTATTTTCCTGTAGTGATTCATTCAATGATTTCACTATAATTTTCAAATCCATAATTTGTTAACTTTATAGACAGCATATTTAGACCTATATTCTAACAAGAGGTAAAGCAAAAAGGGACGTAGGGCATTGGCCTCTTAGTTATAATTTAAGTTTTTAAATCCTCTAATTAATGAGAATTTTTACTTTTAACCTTTCTAATTAGAAAATTAATAATTCAATTTTTAGACATTGTATATTTTTAATTTTGAAATTTTAGTAAAATTTAAATGGTTGTAGTTAGAATTTCAACAAAAATATTAACGAAACAAAAAATAAGTTGATAACGAATTAACTTGTGAATAAGAAGGAGATTAGAAAATTTGTTGAATCAAAATTAAATTATTAAATTTTATAAAAATTAAAATACAATTTCGTATTTTAATAATTTTAATAGTTTATATGGAGAGACGAATATAAAAGAAACAAGATATATTAAACAGGGGATACCATAGACAATGAGTCCAGTTTCCCCCTTTAGACGATTTGTAAGTTGCAAATATAATTTCATTTCTTGGCGAAAAGTCCACCAAAAACACTGCCCTTCTTCTTCTGAGGGACTGAAACCGAGTCGTTGCGGCCATTGGAAGTTCGGGCACTTCCATTTTTGTCTTACTCTTTCTTGAGGAGAGGATCGGTTTCGTAGAACTGATCTTCTTTCTGCAAGTTCCCGAGGATCCAATCAAGAAACCCTTTTTCCTGTTTGGTTCCACCTGCAGCTGAACTTTTTGCTGCGAAAACCCTTGTTGTGGAAGGAGCAAAGGGAATTATCAGTGACGCCATTGTTACTTAGCTTAGATGTTTACCCTTTTCTTTTGAAATGGTGATGAAGATTGTAGAAGCTTAGGATGTTTAGTTACTGTGGAAATATATATATATATCTGTGGGGATGGTGTCCGCTGTTAAATTTGGACCGTTGGATCGGGATTTGAGATGATGAATGGGAAAGTTTTGTAGCATGAGCTCTCCACAAGCGTCTTATCTTCGTTGATGATTTTAATGGTTTTTATTTTATTTTATTTTTTTGTTTGTGATTTTTCATCTTTTTGAGAGGAGGAAACATAAAGGAGGGGGAGGTGATTGATCTTAGCAAGTATGGATATGGGATTCACACGTGTCAAAATAGTAACAATGCACTTTGCCCACGTCCATTTCCCAAAAACAAGTAAATTTTGTAATGCTAAAATTCTAAGTCGTGAATTTAGTTATTTTATTATTATTTGGTATTTTTAGATATTGTATTTTTAATTTTTGAAATTTTAGTTTTAATCAATTGTAGTTTTTATATTTTTTTTATTTTAAAATTTATACTTTTAGATATAGCATGATACCAATTGTACATATTAAAAATAAGTTTAATGAAAACTAGAGTTTTAATTTTTTCTAAAAATTAGAACTTGGTTGTAATATTTAAAATAATAAACACTTAATTAAAATTGTATATTTCCGATTCGTTTAGGATGAACTTGGTTGTAGGCTCGCTTGAACTAGAAAGTTTTCCACAAAATTACTAGTAGAGTAATTTCGTAATTTCTCTAAATTTTGGGTCAAGTTATAAATAATAAAAATATTTCTAGAAATTTTTGAAATAATTTTTAGAGAATTTTCTCTCTACAACTTTCTCTTAAATTTAAATGTGTAAAAATAATAACTCTTGGCTCTCTTTATATAGGAGAGTTTAAAAGTTTAATTATGATTAAACGTAATCATTTTAATATTAAATTAATATAATACTTATTATTAAATTAAATTTAATATTAAATCTATTAAATTAATAGAATATTTATGTATAAGATAAATATTAAATATATTAAAATAATATTATTTTTGGAAAAATTAATCTGAAATCAAATTATGCAGTAGAGTCACAGTAGGAGTGTGATTCCTCCATTGCTCAACCGCTAAAAGAACACTCACAACTGGAGTGCTGTCATCGTCGTCGTCATTGGCATCATTGTATCCAGTAGTGCTATCGCAGGTGCGACACCCTCATGGCACCCCGAGTCGGTTTGGCTATTGTCGGTTCAGTTCAGGCCAATAACGGTTTGCTCTGTCCGGTCCTACCACTGGTTGGATCGTCGACTCAGTTTCACATTCTAGACCCGATTCAACTAGTTTTTAGGTCTTAGTTTTGGGTTCTCGGGCCCAATTTTCGATCTCAGATCCAATTTTCAAGTTCAATTACCTATTGGGCCAATTGTCTGACTTGAAAATTAATTTCTAAAAATATCATATTTATTTTAATTAATTTGATTGATTTAATTTTACTTAATCAAAATTAATTTTTCCAAAATTCACTAGGATTTTTCTAAATTAATTTTTCAAGAAAAAATCTTTAATCAAATTCTTTAGTTGAACAATTTTCACAACTTCCTCATTTAATTCCACATCGAATAAATCGACTCAATTAAATTATTTTCAAAGTTGTAGAATTTCCTTCTGATTCAAATGTAGTCTGATCAAGCTTTTGTTGAGCTAGCGAAAAGACCAATCGGACATATACAATTAGGCTCGACTAATTACAATTATGTTCAGAAGCATCGTTTCGATAATTTACAATTTACTTAATCATGGAATCAGTCCACAAGAAATACCATGATCGAAAACTCCTTATTGTATACTCTTTATGAAAGCAATTCAATCAACTAATTTGTCCAATAACCTCGTCATGTGCGTTATCCTTATATGATATCCTTGATTCCTTTGAGTTAAATCCATTCACTCAATACAATCATATTTTATCTCATTGTCACCATTGTGCCTTCTTAATGATTAATATGACCACTGTCAACAGATGACTGTGATAAATTACTCGTTCAAGAAAGAGCAACCCGTGGCCACGTTCCATATTTATCAATCCACATAATGCAAATGAGAGGATATCATTAACTCTTTAACTAAGCTATGAATTTCATTGTTGCTAATAAAGCCATGTCATACACAAGTCATGTACCCAACATATCGGCTAAAGGTTCGATCATCTTTAGAACATAAACCTCTACTTATATTAAAGCACATGAATTACATACGCATGGTCAGTGATTAACTTAGGATTTAGGTAAATCATACCATGAACATCACAAGTGAATTAATTCTGAATGAATACATCTATGTCTCTACCCGTGGAGTCAATGGGTCCGATAGACAAATTAGCTATCTCCCGAATTGGAATTATAAATGACATAGTAATCCTTCTAAGTATTTAAATCAAATGCTCACTTTTGTTCTTTTATACGATTACAGACTCATTTAGATTATCTACTAAAGTAAGTTGTCTTTCTCGCAATGTAAACATTCTTATAATGTCACTTATCATCAGTTTGAACTGAGACAATCAATAAACTAATATTTGCTTGTCACAAATTCGCTATGAATGCAAAACATGAAAGACAGAAACACAAAAGACATAATAGTCAAATGTGAAATTACATAGAAAACATTTACATGTTTACTACAATATGGACACATTTTCTAACAGATATTTGTCCACTTTGCATTCTCTCTTTCACAACTAGGAACTTTATGTCAATATTCTTAGACTTAGATGAGCTCCTATTGTTGTTGAAATACATTATCGCTGACTTATTGTCACAAAATAATTTGAGTGGTGGTCTTTCTACATTCTCTAAAATGTACAGCCTAGTGACAAATTTTCACATACATATTTCATGGTTTGATGCCTCTTAGCATGCTACAAACTCTGCTACCATAATGGAAGAAGCTACAAGTGTCTATTTGACACTTTTCCAAGATATATCTCCTCTAACTAACAGATACATATAGCCTAATGTAGATTTTCTGATATTTTGGCACCTTTCAACTTCTGCTCAGGGATGCAGTCGATATCATTCATAATTCTTTTTGTGGCCTCAAACTAATATTCAACCACAGTCGGAGCGACTCCATTGACACTCGCAAATAGTTTCGCATCATTGGATCAGAAACGTTCAGTTATTGACCCATGGCTCCCAGATCTAGTATGGGTTTTTGTGACCCTCTCAAGCATTCTTAACATGGCTTGAGACAATGTGTCATCCCCAACCATTTAAGTCTAAGACCCAATCTCAGCAGTAGGTACCTGCTATGCCCACGAATATCTTTTCCACAAGTTCCATGTACACTTATTGTAGGTTATCTACATTACAGAATTTTATGTATCAGTTCTAATATTTATTAACAGATATTTTATGCTTAGAAAGTTATCAGAAGAATTTATGAAGTTTGCTACAATCTAACTATCAGAGAGTAGTTCTAATTGTTTTATAGTTTTCTAAACTATAAGTTTAACTAAGTCAGAAGTACTTACAGGATTGGAACCGGAGACTCAGTATTCCTTAAACTTATTTTTTTCAGATTAAAACAAAAATATGTTTTGTTCAGAGAATAGTTTTCACAAAATTTTGAACCCCAAATTTTACAGCCCAAGTTTTGTAACCTAGCTTTGATACCACAAAATGTAACACCCCAAACCAGGCCTAGACATTATAGCCAGATCAGGAGATATTACTGCAAGTTCATTCGAAAACCCAGAATTCGTTGGTTTTGAAAAGACGTCATTAGCTTTTGTTATGTGAAAATCTGATTTATTCAAGAACATATCTTTCTTAACCGATTTGTGAAATGGTGTTTGTTTACATTTTGTAAAACGTATAAGTTTGCAGTGAAAATCTTTAGCGCGTTAAATTTTGAAAAACATCATTTGTTGTTTGAAAATCTATTGTTTTACAGGAAAACTGGGTTGTAACAGTCTGGTTTTAACCCTAGTCAGAATAGTGGTTTCGGGACCACAAATTCGAGTCTGAAAAATATTTTAATATTATTTTCTGTGTCTGTGATATGTGAATTTATGTTTGTGAAATTTCTATGATTTAATTTGTCTGTTTCTGTGCTTAATTATGAAAAATGATTAAATCGCGTGAAGTGTAAAAGTTGTCTGCTGTTTGTTAAAAGTGCCTATTTGTTTTGGCTCATTAAATGTAAGGTTCTTATGATGAAATAAATCCAATTATATGATATTGGAATATATGGTTTGGCATAATGGTTAGTATGGTTATTTTTAAAGGGTGGTTAAGTAAATCGTTTATTAATGTATATTATAATAAAACCAAAGCATAAAATATTTCCATTATGCTTCATCTTTGCCGAAAATTAGAAGAAAAAGGAAGCCATTGAAGCTTCAAGGTATTCGGTCATTGCATGAGTGAATAGGTTAGCCTATTTTGTTCGGTTTTTGATGATTTTTACATTTCTATGATCGTTGCTTTGTGTTCTTCAAAACCTATGTCTAGATTTCTATTTGTGTTAAAGATTTCATGAAGTGCCATTGATGATTATATGAGCTTTGTAGTGTTCTTATATGGATTATGAAAGATATATGTGAGATTATCGTGTTTTGTTCTTGAATTTTTGATGAAATGTGCTATTTGGGCTAAATTGTAAAAATGAGTTTTGAGGGACTAAATTGTGAATTAAATGTGTTATTTGGACTTGTATGGAATCCATGTATATTCGTCTAAGCTAAAGTCTTGGTGAATTTTGCATATTTGTGATTTTATGGGAAATAGACTAAATTATCAAAGTGTGAAAATGTAAGGGCTAAAATGAAAAGTGCCTTAAATATGTGTTCATGGATTATTTTGAGTGAAATGAATGATTGAATGGTTGAATTTGAATTGTATTAGATCAAGAACAAAGAAAATCGGACTTAGATCGAGGGAAGTCCAAAATAGTTGAATAGTCAACTCGTTTCATCCGAAATCCGTCCAAGGTAAGTCAAATTACAATTATGTATTAAATTGACTAATTTCCACATATATAAACAGTAATCTGTATTGGATGGCCTTGAGAGCCTGATGAATATCTTTTGAGTAAGGTCTGATAATATGTTAGTATTCGAAAAGCTCTATATGCTTCTAAAGGAACATTGACATCTCTCTGAGATATCGTGTAAGACCGTGTTTGGGACACAGGCCTCAATTGAGGTTTACGTATAAGACCATGTCTGGGACATTGGCATCGTATCTGATTTCGTGTAAGGCCCTATCTGAGACAGAGGCATCGATATTGAATTACATGTAAGACCACATTCGGGACATCGGTATCGTTTCTAAACCGTCTAATGATAGAGTACGACATATGAGAATGAGCATATGGAATGTATAACTTATAGAGGTATGTATGAATCATACTAAAATTCTGAATATGAAAGACTCTGTCTCTTTAAAATATGTATGAAATTTGAAAATGAAGCATGACATAAATGCAAACAAAGGAGCACGTTTAAGCTTATGAATTATTCTATGAAATGGCTATAAATCTTTATGGTTGAATTGTACTTATATGCTTTAGTAGTTAGACCAATTGTATTTGGCTTACTAAGCTCTTTGTAGCTTACTTTGTGTGATTTTTGCCTGTTTTACAGTTACCGTAGCTACTGAAGGCTCGGGGATAGTCGAGGATTGTCACCACACTATTGAACTCATTTTGGTACTTTTTGAAAGTGTAAATATTGTAAAGTATGACATGTATAAGCTAGAAGGTCTATGCATGAAGTTTTGATTTGTAAATATATGTTAGGTTTTGAGAGTTTGCTAGCAAATGGTATGAATGTGTTAAGTTTTGATATGGTTTTGAATGGGTTATTGAAAGATGATGATTTAGTTGTAATGAAGCATGTTTTAAGCATGAAATTGGCTGAAAATTGTTGTATGAATGTTGTTTAACATTGCTAGTAGGAAAGACTCATATAGGGGTGACAAGTTGGCTTAAACCAAGCCTGCATTGTGCCATACGGTTAAGACACACGGGCGTGTCATATGGCTATGGGCTTAATTCAATAGCTAGCTAAGTACCACACGGCCATGGCACACAGCTGTATCTGTTGGCCATGTGAAAAAGTCAATATAGGACCTCTTTTTGGCACTGTTAGATCATATGGGCGTGTCTGGTGCCCGTGTGTGTCACACGGCTTAGTCACACAGGCGTGTGACTTTAACAGTTTTGAAAGATTTGGTTAAGTTCTGAAAATTCTGAATGTGTTCGTTTTAGTCCAGACCTTTCTTAAAAGTACATTTTAGGTCTCGTAGACCATATTAATGAATGAATTGTTGATGAATGCCTCTGTATTAATGATATTTAATATCTATTAGTCTATATTGTTCTGTAATGTTCTGTTCATCCGGTAATGCCCTTACCTATTCTGGCGACGGTTACGGGATAGAGGTGTTACACGGGTGTCATCAATAAAAACGGTTAATCAATTTTGATCAAAAAACAATATTAAAGTCCAAAATCAAAACAGTTCCAAGTGTCCAAATAGTCCAAAATTTACAAAACACCTTAATTCCAAATTTAAATAAATCAAATGTACCAAAATATTATAATCGAGCTTCCATTGCACCGATCTGCCTAAGTATGAAGCTTACTTGAAAGTGACAGACAAACAGAGAGTGAGCTTTTGAAACTCGGTGTATAACTTATTAAATCAGTATAATATATTAAATTTCATGCATAACTCATAACAGAGCAGATACAATACATATATCACATATAAAAATAGAATTAGATGCAAATTTATGATCCTATCCCATTCGTTACACACCATCTCCGACCATCTTGACATACCATATAAGGTATTAAATACCTATCCAACCCTACACACTGCTTGGTGTCGGTATGACATTTTTTAGAATATTTGCAGCTTAGTTGCTAGATCATTGGGCGATTTATCGCCGTTTACAGAAATATGTATGGCTGAGCCACCAAATACGATAAATTATTATACTGCCCACATTTCCTTCAAATACACAAACCTCATCCTAAATGTACATACAAAAATATTAAATGCTAGATATGCGTATGTCATTCATGCTCAATATCAAACTCAAGTTATACTTATCAAATATCAAGACATACATAACATTTTTCAGTTTATGCATAGCATATTACATATTTTACTTATCTTATATCATTTCAAACATACGTATTTATATTTAATTTTATGCTAACAGATGGTCAGAATTCGTGTTTTATAGCATAATTTATAACATACCGACCCTACGGAAGGCTTACGATCGATCCAAACGATGTTTACGGTCCTAGGGAAAAATTTAAAATTTTGGGCCCACATGCCCGTGTGACTCACACGACTTTATTGGCCTAAGCTGTGTGTCTCACACGGTCCAGCACACGGCCGTGTGGCGTTGACGGTTCAGATTTTTGACTTTCGTCTGTTTTCTTGAGTTTTCGTTACAAACCTAGTCCGATTTTGAAGCAATCACGAGACGTTTAGAACCTAAAAACGATATTTAACATGTTCAATCAGCAACAATCCTCCCGAAATTAAACCCTTTTTCTCAACCCTAAACTCCAATTAGTAAACTTAAGCTTACCAATTAATTTCAAGCTTAACAACAATTACTTACCCGAAATAAATCAGCAACTCAAAACCATACTTAAACTGTCAAAGGAACGTTAATCCCGAGATCCTCACCTAACAAAGATTCACGCACAACAAAAGTATGCCACGTAAAGAACACAATTCCATCCATCAAAATCCTCCAAAAAAAACTTAATAAAGAACACTTACTCAAAGACCAACAAACAATTATCAGTGCGATGAAACGTAGTACGAAATAGCAAAAAGAATTAAATTCCCAAAAGCAAATTCGTAGCAAATGAGGAAGGTAGAAACTGCAACGAAATCAAAAGAAAGAAAAGGGAAAAACTTGAACAGGAAAAATAGGTAAACCAAAAGAAAGAACTGCCAAAAGAAAAGTGGAAGAAAACTATGAATTTCTTTACTGAGGAACAAATTGGCAAGAATGAGAACAATTGGGGAGAGAGAAAAGGGTAACATGACGCAAACTTTTAGGAATAAAATTCCATTATTTTCAATTTTCAAAACAAAAAATAAAATAAAATAAAATAAAATAAAATAAAGGAAATATTATATTAACAAAAACACTACCCGACTACATCTAAACTTCTTTCAGCCATCCAATTTGACTCAAACATTCCAGATATGCGGCACAAGAAAACGCAAACAAAAATAATACTTGATTCTATGCGCAAGAGCTTGAACCCATGACACGGTATCAAAGCCCTTCACCCTTGAAACATCTACGTACTTTTGATAACGTTTAACAAATAAAAGGTTTAATGTTTTGGGGGTTACAATTTCTATCAACATCCACGCAAAATCAATGGATTATTTAACGAATATGAAGAAACAAAATCTTTATTAATTAATACACCAAATCAATAATTTAATTCTTTGAAATATTAAAACAAACCATATATAGAAAATAAAATAATCAATTTACTCTCAATGATTTAACATGATAAGACTCGGACACTACTTGTTATAATCGAAAATATGATATAAATATTAACAAACTAGGATTTGTCATGTTAGATCATTAAGAATAAAACTATATATGAAAGTGTACCTGAACCCATTGTTGGAATTGCTCAGAAGGTTTTTTTATCTTCCAAGCTCTGATGGGGATGGAAAAGAAATACGAGATATATCTATTTCTTAGGGACCATTACCTTTTTTCTTTAAAATAACTGATTATTAAATCTATTTATTAGCTTTTTGTTGCTCATCGGTTTAATTGAAATTTTTGATAAAATTTATAAATATGGAGGGTTAAATTTGTTAAATTATTTAAAAGTATGATTAAATTGATAGAATGTGTAAGTTTGAGAACTACATGTATTATTATACCAATTAAAAAAGGTCATACTATCATTTTTTGTTAATTATTTAATGGAAAGCGACCAAAACAAAATTAATCGAAAACGCAAATGACGAAATTAAAAGTTTTTATAGTTTGATGGCCAAAATAGAAACACACTAATAATTAGGTGATTGATTGTGTAGTTTATCCAATAATTTTCTTATGTAGTCATCAATTCGATTAATTTAAATGGTTTAAGGGTAAAAATTTTCCTCAGTAAAAAAATCAAAAAATTAACTGAACTATTATAAAATAAATATACCTAATTGAACCCTCAATAAAAAAAAAAGTTAATCAATCTCTTTCGTTAACGAAAACTCCAGTTGATTAATTACACCCTTAGCATAAATCAAAAGTGATGAAAATGAGCAAAGAAAAGATGGGTTTGTTGAAAAGAAGCATAATGAATATGAAATGAGTCCATGAGAAGAAGGATTTGCATGTTGGGTTTGTTGTTTAGTTTGCAAAATGAAGGCAAGTTTGGAGTTGCATTGGAATTATTAAAATAATCTAAAAGAAAAAATTTCACAAATATATTCTAATAGTCATTCAATTGAATTTGGTAATACAAAATGACAATTTATTTTAAATAAATAATATTTTTTTAGTTTCACATTTGAAATTTATTTATAAATTAGAATTTTTTAACAATATTTATTTATTTAGAATTTTTAAAATTTTCTAATTTTACACTCATTCAACATGAATTTGGACAATTATTTGTCCAGATTTATTCTATAGGAACATTTTAATTATTTTATAAAATTTATTTTTTTAATTTTTGCTAACATGGCATGCCACTTCAGTATATTACCACTTGACAGTTTAGTGGCTTCCGTCAACCATATTAACTGTCAAATCGGTCAATTAATGGTTTCTGTTAATTTATTTTGGATCACTAAGGGCTCAATTGATTTCCCTTAAGCCATTTAAATTGGCTTTATACATTATTTGGCACCTAAGTTTGACACTTTTTCTAATGTATTACTTATGCTGTTTTTTTGTCCAATGCGGTACCTGTATTTGACAAAAGTTATACATTTTGGTACTTGAAGGTAACACTACTGTTTTTTTGGTGTTCAATTTAGATTTTAGTGTTAATTTGATGAAAATTTATAATGAACTAATAATATTAGCAATTAAATTTCATCAAATCAATCTTAAAATCGAATTAAATCACATTCATCAAACTATATTTGAAAAATTAAACATAAAATTAAACAAATTCACAATTAACACTAAATTTATTCTATTACCAAAATCATTAAAAATTCAAACCTAATAATATTACAATTAACTTTCATCAAATCAACCTTAAAACTCGAATTATACACTAAAAAGTTAACATTATTAATTTTAGTATCAAAATATATAACTTTTATCAAATAGAGATACCAAATTAAAAAAAATACTATTACATTAAAAAAAGTATGAAACTAAGATACCAAACGATATTTAAATTTAACTCAATGGTATACCCGACCCTATTCAACATATCGAGCTTTGTTCTTTTCAATTTAACTTTTGGGGCTAAACATGTAAATTGTATAAAGAGATAAAAAGGGATCCAATACTAAATATACAAGAAGTATTAAAGAAAACTCATCAGTTTTTTATGATTTATTTTTCGGGTAGAAAAGAAACAAAGTTTAAGGAACTAGCTACAACAAGGTTGATGTAAGATTATATTAACCATTGCTCAATAAGCATTTTCTTCAAATAAAGATCAAGTATGATCAGGTGAGTCTTTAAAAGTTAGGACCACTATGAAAAATTTTAACTATATAAACGGCTAGTCTATTATGCTCTCACGGGACATGCCAAAATTTAAGTTGTCAAATTTACTTGAATAAATTAAGTATTAAATGAAATTCAGAAAAATTATTATTAACCGCGTAATCATTTCTAATTATATCAATCAATAATATCTTGGGAATCAAATATGACATCATTCAAATAAAAAAAGTGAATTTGTACTTAAAAGAAATTAAATAATGTGTGATCATGTTATCAATCATAAATCCTGTATTTTAATTTTTAATCTTAGCTTTGTTTAGTTGGAAAAATAGTTTTCCCTTGGAACGAAGGGTTTTGAGTGGGCTTATTGTAGCACAATGCTAAACCCAGCACAAAGTATGCCCACCAGCAAATACAATGGTCCATCCCTTGGGCTTAAACTCATCATAAATTTCAGTTTTCGTCCTATTACATTACAGCAGGTAAAATTAAATTTGGTGAAAGTACCTGTCCAATCTCTCTATTATTAAATAAATCAATTGAATCTTTTTATTATTAAAAATTAAATAAGAATTAAGTAATATTTACCATTTAAAAATAACATATATTTTTTTCATTTATAATTCAACTCTAAACAAAAGAATTCATTTGTATGACGAACAAAAACTTTTAAAATTTTAACTCTATTAAGCAATAAATGACATCTTTTTGAAATAGTAAATGTTAACTCTATTGAAATTTGATAGCATCTTTATTGTTGAGGCAATGTGTGTTGAATGAGGTGAGTGTCACTCAGTAGTGCCCACTCTAGGCTATCACAGAGGCAATGAAATTACTTGTCTTATTTGAGTTGACAATTTAATGAAGAAAATTTTTAAACCTGTTAATTTAATGTTCTATTGAAGATACAATGGCCTATCTATGGAAACTAATCTTTAACTATTGAAGATTAGATTTGATTCAAGTGAATCAACTCAACTCTTGGAATGTGGAGATTTGATCGAGATTGTGTTGCTAATTTTTGAAGATTATATCTTTGATTGATTATGCTTTGAAAGGAGTTACTTTATGTTTATATAGATTCTATGTTAGCAAGTTAAGATTGATATATGCTTTGAGGATTGCCTAGATTATGTATGAGAGCATATAGAGAGCAATTGAATTTATTTATTGAGGAATTATTTTATGAAAGGGTGCAAACTAAATTGAAAGCATTAAAGCATTAAATATAGAGAGCACATGGGAAGTAATAGAGTGTAAATCACTTATTATATTTGCAAATAAAAATAATGGAGTTACTCATTGAGCTAGATTTTACAAACGTAAGAAAACTGAATTGCGTAAACAAATCTCTGTATTCTTTAATTTTATTTGCACAATTTTTAATAATGGCTATTATAGTCAAACACTTTCGTAAACTGTTCTGAGTTTTAGTAAACAATAATAATAAGTAGCAACACTTACAATAATGGAATCTATTAAATGCATTCATCAATTAAATTTATATAAAAATAAATTATTGTAGTATACTTTTTTTTTCTTTCTCGGGCATTTAGATTAATTCTCCAATTTCTCTCAATTAAGTTATGAAAAAGTAAAATGAAAAACTTACTTTTAGCTATTGGACATTGGGTTAAATATTTTACATAAGCTTAATGAGTTACCTCGAAAGTTATTGTTGATAAAAATTATAAGATGTATAATTAAATATTTTCAATTATAATAAATATATAATACATAATTGATTTACATTGCACAAATTAATTTTAATAATATTGTACCGTCACTTAAGTTATGATTCCAACTTCTTTGATTTATAAACTGTTATTTATTTTAAATATTATTTGCATGAAACATATGGTAAAATTATTTATACATATATATATATATGTATATATATTAAAAACATGTACATGAGTTAAATGGTGAAGTTATACTGACAAAACATTCATTATTCAAAATAATTAAAACAAATAACATCAACATCACACCAATTTCAAAAAATAATATGAATACAACAAAAATACATGAATATAGCAAATATGAGCATAAATTTGGTACGTAGGCTTTGTTGGGATTGTTAGAATCTTGAAAAACATAATGAATAATGAATAAAGAAAAGCTTAAAACTTATTTAAGTTGCAATTAACTCATATTATTGATGAAAAGCAGGAATTATATTGGATATTTCCTATTAAAAATCATATACACATTGTACCCAAAATAAAGCTATAACTGATGCTATTAAACAACGCCATTCCAAAAATACAATTTGAAGGTCAAAGACTTTAAATAACAAATATAGCATATTATTATATACTGGGCTACAAAAATATTAAAACATTCCCATAAATACTCGGCATATAAACATAAAAAGTTTGACTAAGAAGTTAGATCTTCTAAGTTATAAATGAGAGAAATGTATTTTTTTTATAGGAATACAAATCAAAAGCTAAATATTAAGAGTAATACATCGGAATGGGGTCTTCTATCGATCTTATCTCAGTTCTTTTGTCACTGATTGTCTTAACAATATTATCTACGATTTTATTCTCTTCTTACGGAACATGTTGGATACTCCACTGACACAGGAGTTTCAATAAAGAATGAATTCGTCTTACCAAGGCGGAATTGGAGTTCTCTCGGTCCCCATCTTGAATGACATTGACAGCTTCAAGACTATCTGTCTGAATTAACACTCTTTCAAATCTCCAATCAAGTGTGAGTTTTAACCCGTCCATAATGCCCCAAAGCTCAGAATCAAGGACAACACAATTACCCAAATACCCAATAAATCCAATTATCCACTTCCCATTATGATCACACAAAATCCCTCTAGCTGCAGCGAACGCGTCCTCTGCTCTAACCGAGCCATATGTATTCATTCTTACGTAACAATTAGACAAAGGAGCAACACACTTTTTTAAAGGCTTGAGTGTACTTGGATTCATCATTGAAGTATACTGTTTTGCCCAATTTAAAGAGACTTTTATAACTATATCAGCATTCCAAGATGGACCTTGAAAAATGTAAAGGTTCTGATTCTTCCAAATGCGCCATTTTAACATCCCAAATAGACATTGCCAATTAACTTCTTCCACAAGGGAGGCAAATTGATTAATACAGAGATTATGCTTCATCCATTCTTGTAAAGTCCCTACAAAAAAAGAAGAAACATACCCGTAGGAATGATTTCAAATGTCTCTAGCTGTAATACAATTAGGATGGACGTGTAAAACCATTTCATATTCATGACCACAAATTTCACAAGCAGAATTCACTCCTATTCCTCTTCTTGTCCTCTCTACATTAGTAAGTAGCCGATGTTTAAGGATAAGCCATATGAACACTCTAACCTTTTGTGGACCCTTAAACTTCCATGATAGTTGTTAAACTGCTTCCTTCGAATTCCATATCCCTTCCTGCAATTTCTCATACACACTTTTAATAGAAAATAAACTAAAAGAAGTACCCCCTAAATGACTCTGTCTGAACCCAAGTTTGGTTGAGGTGGTGGAACCTCCACAATCTGTTGAATGACCTCTTCAGAAACCCAAAGTTGAAGAAATTCTAAATTCCAATCCCCATTCTCTGTAATCATCTCACAGAGAGTGCATTCCATATAAAGATTAGAGTTAGGATCTATTTTCCTATGCAGAGGCTCAATAGTTGGAACCCAAGGGTCCCTTCAACAATTAATGCTCTTACCATCTCCAACAAACCAAAGAACGTTCTCACGAATAAGCAGCCATACCTTTGAAAGTGATCTCCATAAAAAAGAACTTCGACCTTTTGATAAGGTTTCTAGTAAGCCACTTTGAATCCCATATTTTGAACGTAAAACATGAACCTATAGAGCAGAGGCATTAGACACAATACTAAAACCCAATTTCATCATAAATGAAGTATTTTAATCCCGTAATGATCTTATACCAAGCCCATGATGCGCTTGGGGTTGGCAAACCAAATCTCAACCAACCAAGGCAATTTTTTAAAACCATTAGAAGATCCCTATATGAACTATCTGATAATGCTTTCAATTTCGTCACACAAGCCATTTGGAATCATCATCGATTGCATAAAGTAACTAGGTATTGAGAGCAATACCAACTGTGACAAATTTATTCTGCCAGCTAGAGAGAGCTACTTAGTATCCCAACTACAAAGTTTGCTACAAAGATTTTCCACCATAAAGCCCAAAGTATTATTAGTCAGCTTGTCATGAAAAAATGGAAATCCTAAATATGTACCGACATTTTAAATTGTGTGAAACCCAATCGATCTACTTAAACGCTTTTTAAGGTCTTCCTCCACCCCTTTAGAAAAAAAGATACTTGAATTTTGCATGCTAACCATATGACCCAAGTACACAAACGTATCTAATACATCTTTGAAAACTTTCATTTGGCTTTCCTCTGCCTGACCAAAAAGGATTAAATCATCTGTAAAAAAAAGATAGGAAAGTGGCAGACCATTTTTAGACAATCGAATAGGATTCCACCTGCCATTAACTATCTCAGCCCGAATACCATGCCCCAAGATAAAAAAATACAATCATAATGGGCTAACTGCCTCCAGACATACTAAAATCTAGAGTGTGAATACTGCAATAAAATAGAGAGTTATGAGGCGGTATCTGCAAGTATATGGGTCGAGTTGTAATATAGATTTTACAACGAAGTAGGTAAGTACTCCGAGGATCGTACCCAAGGGAGGCGAGTACTAAATCAACCTTAACCTAAATAATTAAATATCTAATTAATACTTTAGGTCAGATATAGTACGGGATTAAAATAAGAAATTTGTTTAGGGTTTGTAAAATAATAAAATAAAATAGCATAAAAAAATAAAATTGCAAGAAGTAAAGATAAATAGAGTGAATCAAATCTGAGAATGGGTGATCAATTCGTTTCAACAGTCCCAATTAATTGTTGTCTCAGGTTTTCATCAACCAACTAGTCGCTACTCTAGTAGGACTTTTCGATCTTTCACCAACATAACGAGTCAGTAAGAACTATTTATCTTCCGACTTCACATTCAGACTGGCTTGAGGTAAAAGTGTTCACGAATGGGCAATACCAATTTTGGGTTAATTCCCACCTTGATGACTTCTCATGGTTGTCAAGCTTAGGGTTTGTTTCACGTTCTTCCTTTTCCAAACAATTGATTTGTTGAGTAACCCTACAAAATAGTTAAGAGATTATTCCTCTACTCGCTAATCCCTTATAGAAAGATTAGTTCCTCATGGCTTTAATAAACAACATGGAAAGAATGGAAGAATTGACCATGGGGAATGAAGAAAAATAGAGAGTTTAAGAAAGCCTAATTGATATTGAATAATATGATTCCATAGAAGTTGATTTTGCTTTACAATCAGATCTCTTGAAGAAACAAAAATGCTAAACTATAAAACCTAAGAAAAATAAGAAAACAAATTTAAAAACCTAAGAAAAAAATCTGAGCTAATAGAATGGTGTTTATAATGTGTGCTAGAGAGCTCTATTTATAGCTTTTAGGTAGTCGTCGTCCTTAACCATAGGTTAGTTGACGTGTTTCATCTTTATGTTTTATTTTCATCACAAAGTCGATGTCACGGCACACCAAGACTTGTGTCGCGACACAGCAACCAGTATGCTCTTCTACAGTTATCTTCAAGGGGATGTCGTGACATTCTTAGCCTGTGTCGCGACACTGAAGCCAGTTTCTCCCTTTCTCTATTTTGCTTTCTATGTTGCGGTATTGGATCTCCTATGTGGCGACATAGCTTCTAGTGACAAAACCATATCATAATCTCTCTTACTCTGAAATCTAACAAAGAAATACCTATTTTCCATGTCCATTAGATGGAATGGTTGGGATGGCTTCCAAAGGCTTGAAATCCAGTTAAGCAGTGTAAGGTAACCCATGTTCCTACCTAACAATTTCACTACCACAGCTGTGTCCATATCTTTGGCCAGAAGGTGTCAAATTCGTTCCTAGAAGTCGATGGTCAGAGTCTCGTTAACATTGAAATGCACAACATCACCTTCTGTAAATTCAAAGTCATCTCCATCTAAGATGTCAGATCCCAGAGAAGTCATCAACCTAGGAAGAACTCCGTTTAACAATTTATCTTTCCAAGAGTGGCCTATCACCGGGGTCGGATCTACAACAATATTACTATCAAGCTCCTCTCCCCTCTCTTTAAATCTGACTATTTTGGTATTGTAATTGTTATTGACATTGTCACCACCTCTTCTCTCATCAGGCAAAATCAAATCGTTCATTGGAAAAGTTATATGTCTATGATCATTTCTAATTGATTTTTTTTTGTTAAAGAATGATTTCAAAGCTTACTTTTTTTAGTGAATGGATTGTATCCAATCCAATCATAGGCCTATTAGTAATCCTTTAACATACGAGCAGGAATGCAGAGGTGTATCTTATATATAAAGGAACACAAGCATATATAAAAATATTGATTTCTAAGTTAATTATTTGAGTTTCAAAATATTTTCTTTTTTAAGTATATTAAACGAATCTTATTTTTAATATATATACACAATATAAAAGAAGGAACAAAAATATATGTGGAAAATAGAGTCGGCTGATGAAAGTTTATGGCCCGAGGTTATCCATACAAAGTACCTAAAAGGCAAGAGTTTATTTGAACTGACTAAACAACCAGTGACCTTACACACTTAGAGGAGTATATTATGGAGTCGTGACGTGGTTAATATGGGTATAAGGAAATTGGTCTTTAGTGGTGAAAATACTACCTATTGGCTTGATAGGTGGCTTTGTGAACTACCTTTAACTAATTATGTTGTTAGTTCAGTTGTTGATGTTTGTGGGGAGGAGCAGGTTTGTGATCACCTTGACTCTAGTTAGGACTTACCTAAAGATATAAGAAATTGCAAATCCAAATCTTACAACCTGGCCTGGATGATCAAACAGTTTGGTCGTTGCTCCTAATGGTTTGTTTTCAGTTTTATCTACTTATTCACTTCTTCAAATTGGTGCAGTAAAAGATATGGCTTGGAATAAAATTTGGAAACTTATTTCTCCTCCTAAAGTTAAACATTTTTTTTGGTTAGTTTTCCATGGTAGAGTGTTAACAAAGGAAACTTGTGTTATAAGAGGCATTTTGTTAACCAATACATACCCGAGATGTAATGTTTATCTTGGATATCTCTATCATGTTTTGCAAAACTGAAAATACTCAGCTTTGGTTTAGTATAGGTGGCTACAAGGGGATAAATGGGATCACTTTTATTCACTAAACATTAAAGCTTGGATAATTTTTAATTTGTCACGATCTAAAGTCGTTGTTGCATTCCTTGTCCGCTCCTATTTGTATTTTGCTGTTGGGATGCATGGGAACAGAGGAGCAATGTGATCTTTGATCAAAGCTATGAACGTCCCCTCAATGTTTCTATATTGGTTTTGGAAAGAGCAAGGGAGTATATGAGCCTACGGGAGAACTGTAAACTTTCATCTTTCAAGACTGTTCGTTTGGTTTTGTGGAAGACTCCACATTGGTCCATTATTAAAATTAATATCGATGGTGCGACTCAATCTAATATTGGGCATCTTGTTGTGGGCGGTATCACAAGAGATCGCGATGGCGCATGGTTAGGGGGATTTTTAATACATATAGGACAATATATATCGCTAAAGGTTGAGTTTCGTACTATCATGTTAGCATTAGAGTTGGTGATGGAGAAAGGTTGGCAAAATGTATTATTTGAATTAGATTCCCTTTTAGCTGTCAAGAAAGTCACTGGTGCTCTTAATATGTGTGATCCTTTTGCTCCTAACATTTTGAAGTGTAAGCAGTTGATGTTGTTGTTGTCTTTATGTTACGTCGTCCACATTTTTTGAGGGGAAAATTGTTGTGCTGATTTCCTTATTTCTTGGGCACTAAGACATGAGTTTATAATGGAAAACATTTGTAACACCCAATACCCAACCCGATCGCTAGGCTCGGGTACTGAACGTCACAATCAACCCGAATATCTTAACAAAATTTTTAATTTGATTTAATTACGTACTTAGACAATCTCAAATTTCAAAATTTAACTTTTACTGAATCTCATATCATACGAGTACTAAATTCTTACAACTTTGATACCTTAATAGACCTAGCAATTATTTGCAAATTTTAATTTAAGATTTTGATACATGTATATCCATCTTTATCCCCAAGGCATGGCCTCTAAGGGTACCCGTCTTTATACATGAAACAGCTACCGCGTCCATCACTAGAATCTAGTGGTGTCTAGCTTGGTCCCACTCGATACTCGAGTCTTTATCAACCCTGTATACAAGTAGTAAATTTTATAAGTTTGGAAGAACTTAGTGAGAACCTGTATGTTGGTATTCATAGAAGACTTCTTAAAATTAAGAAAAATAAAATCTTATGCATAGTGTAGACTCTTTGAATTTCGTAGGAAAATTCGAAAATTTCACTGGTGAAGTCAATGCCTTATTTTCTCTGGGCTAATTATCAGTGGACATAGTCACCAACCATAATTATGCTCTATCAAACATTACTTTCTTATGGGTCTTGACTCTATTTATCATTATTATAGACTTTCCTTGTACCCTTCAGGATATGTCTCATCACTAATGCTCGTATTTGCCAACATAGATTGGGGACACCTATTAGCATTTTAACTGAGGCTTCGCTATAATTGAAAATTTCTTCCTTGATCCCTTTAATCCACACTAAACTCCACATGAATTTGTTGTACTATTTCTGTGGTAATCTGCTTTTTGACTTATCCTATGTTTGATTCCTTTCTTGAATATGGTTTAATATCCTCATTCGCAGAATTGAATATGATACTTGGCTAACAGAATCAACACCCTTCTTTTTTTCCTGGCAAACTCTGGAATGATGAAAATGTGCAAGTGTACACAATCGTATCAAGTAATAAAGTGACAAGTAAATGTCGAGTTATCGTACCCACAGAGATTGTGAAAGAAAAATATTTATGAAATGTAAATCAAACACTTTGGTAATGGGAAAAATATGTTGCTTTGAAAAACTGATTTGAAAATTAAAAATTAACTAAGTAGTACCTTACATTTTTAGTGATCTTTGCCATAATGTAAGGCTAATGTATTAAAAATATGCAAGGCTAATGTATCGTTTAATACCGTTGCTAATTTAAGCCTCAGTTACCTTAGAAGATTAAACATGCATGAATTACATATTGTGTCTATTAAGTACAATTTCAATACGTTTAATAATTAATTCATTTGTTACCTTACATTTTGTAATGCAAGTATAACATAGGCATGATTTTATTTATTTGAACAACTTACCAAGACCTATAATAGCACAAACATGATTTTAATAATTTAAGTGGACCGGATACAATTAATCTAACACAAATGAAATTTAAACCATTTTAATTAGAATAAGAACAATAACATAACAATTATTCATATTCATGATCACAACATAAACAAGAACATTTGTAGCACCCCAAACCCAGCCCAGAAGTTATGGCCGGATCCGGCATGCCACATCAAAAACGTAAAAAAAAAATATCCATTCTAAGTCTAGAAAATCGTACTTGATGTTCAAAAGATTAATTCATTAAGGGTTAAAGTGAATGGAAGCTGTGCACCAGGTAGGAAACCAGAAAAGAGGAGGTGAGTCCATCGGACTGCTTAAGTACCAAACTCCCTTCGGATCCAATCCTAGACATGCAAACCGCCATTGCCATACCTTAACGTCATGTATATTTCTAGGAAACCGATTTGATTAAGTCATTTTTAGGAAAAGTGATTAATTTTGGAAAATACTTTCAATGCGGAAGCTTTGCTTGTTGTCGTGTTATTTTGAAATCAGTTGTTATTTTTGAAAACGTGCCCTAAAGCCATCCAATTTCAACAGTTAAAATAAGTATTACCTATCTTAGTAATACATATTAAAAACCATCAAAAATAAATAAGCGGCCTTATTACATTTAAAAGCCTAAAACCTCAAACGTAATTAAAAGGATGTCCAGTTCACGGAAGAAAATCAAACTTTCGAGCGGTTGGCCATTCCGATTCCCTCACGACTCCAAGCCCACTATGGTTGGGGATTTCTGCATGGATGAAAATAAAAGGGGTGAGTTTGGGGAAACTCGATGTGTAAGGAAAACCCATTCAAAGCCTAAGTCACTCAAGCCCATTGGGCCTAAGCCCATTCAGTATAAAGTGATCTTGGGCGAGCCCTTTTGATTACAATAAAACGGGCCTTAGCCCTTATTCAGATAATGATATGGCCCATAGGCCCATTTCAAAATACATGCAACATCAATAAACATATGCAAGCCCATTTGGGAGACTACTCAACCCACCAACCACTACACTCCACCCGTACCAGCCATACACTCCATGTGGGGAATAGCTCAACCCACCCAAATTTAACACTCCACATTCTTGACATTGTTTGCTCGATTAACGATAAATTGAGGCAAAGCCTCCGATCGTGGACAAGCCACTTTCAGTACTTCCTCCGTCAATATCCCAATCCCATGCATCGATAATAACAACATGGCATGCAGTAAATAACAACATCAAACATGCATTTAGGTCAATTTAACCTAGGGATATTTTGGTAATTTATCTCCTAGGGTAAAGCTGTAAATTTTCTACTTTTAAAGGTATTTCAGTAATTTATCTATTTTAGGATTTTCATGCATATTCCTACCTTTCACGTACTAACGTAATCACTACTGAGGGTTCTTACCGAATTGGGCCGTTGGCCCATCATTCCGATTTTGGCCCATTAAGCCCAAAAATATCGAGGCACGAAATCATGCACTTTGCGGTCAAACATTGCAGCTTACCAAAAACATTAATCGATTTACCTCACGAGTATTCGCACACTCGCAAATCTACAAAATACTGGTTTTCGGCATTTCAGCTTTTCGACTTTTGCCGATCCAGACTAAGAAAGAGGGTGTTAGTTACACACCTATTTTCGACGATATGCTGATGAGATCCACACACGAACCGCCTACAATTGGATTACTAACACGTTAATCTAACTATTTAAATACGAACTACGTATTAACCCCTTACACTATTCGACCAACCACACCTACAGATCATAGTAAGCTTATAAGAAAACAATAAGCAACTCATTAACAAATTTTTGTCAATGTTTACCACATAATCGTAATTTCACTGCAAGCTGTCTTCTTGAGCAACTGTCACTAAATCATTTATAACTAGAGCTACGAAACTCCAAATCAAGTGCCGTTAATTTTCCTTGAAAATAGACTCATATATCTTCTATCCATAAAATTTTCAGAATTTTTGGTTTAGCCAATCAATACCAGATATTTCTCAAAGTTTCCCATGTTTCACTATTTGACTAATCTGACCACTCTATATTACGAATCAAATTTCTCATTCTACAGAATTCAAAATATGTTCTTGTTTATTTAATTAGAAACTAGACTCAATAAGCTTTAATTACATAATTTATTCAGCTTCTAATTCTTCTCCCACAATTTATGGTGATTTTCCAAAGTCACGTTACTGCTGCTGTCCCAAGCAGATTTATTACCAAATCACTCTTTCATACGTACCTTGCATGCATGTTATTTAAACATGTATATCACCAATCAATCATCACATATATATGATTTTACTTAAGTATAATCTCCATTTCATCATTTTAAAGCACAACATGTTAGCTGATTTTTCCCTTTAACATCTAAGGCACATGCATGCTCATTTGTTTGGCTCAACTTCACCTATCTTCCATTTTTCATCAAAAGAACATGAAACAACAACCATTTCCTTCATTTTAATTCATAACTAAATGCTCACAACACAACTAAAATCAAAATATACTTCAAGAGTTAAGGTAGAATCAAGAAGAACTCATGAACCTCAAAATAGAAGCAAGGTACCAAGAACTTACCTTCAATTTTCCTCCTCCTAATGACCAAATACTCAAGAGCTTTCTCCTCTCCTTTCTCTTCTCTAACTTTCAGCTATGATGAACAAAGATGGACAAAACTTTGTTCTTTTCACCCTTTTCTTTTAATAAAACTTCATATTTCATCCATTTAATTCTTTAATACAAAAGACATGAAATTCTTATCATGAAACATTTACCTAACCCATTATCATGAAACATTTACCTAACCCATTATCATGGAACATTTACCTAACCCATTATCATTGAACATTTACCTAACCTATTATCAATTTGTATCAATTTGTACCATAAATTATGGATATCAAGTGTACATTTTGTCTACAACAACATGATGACTAGCCGCTACATGTAAAATGGGAGGTTTGTCATGCAAATCCTCCTATTTTGCACTCCTATTTATTTTGTCACTTCAATTTAGCCTATAGCATTTTCAAACATTTTCACATAGGTCCTATTTCATAATTTCACCCCATTTTTCTTATGGAACAAAAATTAACTAAAATTGCCGGGTTCTATCTTAAGTTTGGGCTTTCTAGAGGCCCAATAACATAATTAAACCTATGCCAATATTCACAGAATTCTCGAAAATTGGGGCGTTACAACTCTACCCTCCTTAAAGAAATTTTGTCCTCGAAATTTACCTAATCCAAACAGATGAGGGTATTGCTGTTGCATCGTCTCTTCTGGCTCCCAAACTCAGAAGTTTCCCCTTCCTTAACTTGTTGAAACGAGCGACCAAAGACTCATCGTTCAACTGTTTTTCCTTAATTTGATCCAACCAGGTTGGCCTCACTTGCAACTCAGCCAATAGACTTCCATCATCATACAGACTCAGACGAGCAAACATTGCTCTCAGATCAGATACAGCTCTACGACTTAGACCATCGGCTACCACATTACCCTTGCTTGGGTGATACTCGATCGAACAGTCATAATCCTTAAGCAACTCAATCCATCTCCTTTGCCTAAGGTTCAGCTCCTTCTGAGTCAACAAATACTTAAGACTCTTATTGTCAGTGTATATAATACACCTTTCTCCGTACAAGTAATGTCTCCAAATCTTAAGTGCAAATATCACTGCTGCCAACTCTAAATCATGAGTCAAATAATTTCCCTCATGAGGCTTAAGCTATCGTGATGCATATGCAACCATCTCACCCTCTTGCATTAACACGCAGCCCAAACCCACGTGTGATGCGTCCTTTGTACACATAAAATCATTCCAGACTCAATTTGAATTAATACAAGTGCTTGATCAGAACTTTCTTCAACTTCTCAAAAGCTTCCTGCTATTTCTTAGTCCATACAAACGGTACTCCTTTCCTTATGTGTTTTGTCAGAGGTGCTGCCATCACAGAAAAACCTTCTACAAACCTTCTGTAGTATTCTGCCAATCCTAGGAAACTCTGTATTTCTGACACTGACCTAGGCGACTTCCATTCCAAAATCGCTTTAATTTTCCGAGGGTCCACTTTAATCCCCTTAGCAGAGACCACATGTCCTAAGAAAGTTACCTCCCTCAACGAATTCACACTTCTTGAACTTCGCAAAGAGTTCCTTCTCCTTAACACTTGCGACACTATACGGAGATGCTCATCATGTTTCGCTTCAATTTGAGAATATACGGGATATCGTCAATAAAGACGACTACTGAACTGATCCAAACATGGTTGGAACACACGATTCATCGAGATCCATAAACGCTACAGGGCGTTCGTTAGTCCAAATGGCATAACCGAAACTCGTAATGACCATACCGAGTCACGAATGTCGTCTTTTGGATATCGCCTCCTTGACCCTTAATCGATGATATCCGGATCGAAGGTCGATCTTGGAAAATACTGAAGCTCCTCTAAGCTGGTCGAATAGATCGTCAATCTTTGGCAGTGGATACTTATTCTTAATCGTCAGTTTGTTCAACTGGCGATAATCAATGCACATCCGCATCGTACCATCCTTCTTTTTCACGAATAGCACTGGTGCTCCCCATGGAGACACGCTTGGCCTAATAAAGCCCCTATCCAGCAACTCTTGAGTTTGAGCATTTAACTCTACTAAATCCTTCGGTGCCATCCTATACGGTGCGATAGACATAGGCGCCATTCCAGGCAACAAGTCTATTCCAAACTCAACTTCTCGATTCGGAGGCAATCTTGGAAGCTCCTCCGAAAAAACATCTTAGAACTCCTTTACGGTCCTAACTTTATCCACTGTCAGTCCCTCCTCTTCCGACTGACTTACAAATACCAATTAGGCCTCACAACTTTTCCGAATCCACTTTTCGACTCTTAATGCCGACACCACATTGGACAAATAATCCCTTCTCTCACCTATCACCATAATCTCCTCATCCTTTGTAGTTCTTAACACCATTCGTTTAGCAGCACAATCCAGAGTCGCCTTATGCTTAACAAGCTAATCCATTCCCAGAATGAGGTCAAACTCTCGAGCAGTAACTCCATCGGATCTCCGGAAAAACCTTGCCTTGAGTTTCTAAGGGTACATTCCTATACAGTTTGTCTACCCTAACCGAGTGACCCAAGAGACTTAGTATAGATACCCCACTCACAATCTCCTCAGAGTAGTCTAAGTCGTCCATAATCCGTTCTGTGGCCTCCAACCAATATTCCGCCACATTCGGGGCTATACCAGACACGCCCTTAAAGATCTCCGTTCGTTAGTCCCAAGTCATTGAAATAGATCCACAATTTCGTTGCCCGAACTTGCTCCGGCAACCCTTTCCAGAACACGAAGCATTGCCTGTGACAGGGCATCATCCCCGGCATCGCGGTAATGAGACTCTACCACTGTTGTCGGTGGTACCGGTGCATCCACCGCCGGCATATGTCTCGAAGACGAAAATCTCGCTCGAGCACTTTCTCGGCTCCGTCCACGGCCTCTTGTACTCATATCGTATTATCTTGATTACGAATTTTTATGCATCAATTAATATTCCAGTGTTTATTACAGATGTTTTATGAATCAGACAGTAGTTCAGAGTTTGTTTTCGCAGAATCGAAGTCTAGCTACAGTTTCAATCTCTTATCAGATTTTTCTATGGTTTCAGTATCATCCTATCTAGAGTGTCCTAGTAGGGTTTTAGTACAGACAGATAATTCAGGAAAATATTCAGAAAAATTCAGAATACTTACAAACTTGAGCCGGAGATTCGGAATGCCACCTTCTAAAGATCTAAATTTTGAAAATCGAGTTTTTCGCCTTCTTTAAAAATTTTTGTTTTCGAAAATCTTTGTTTTTGTAAACCCATTCCACAGCCGAGTTGTTGCAACCTAGGCTCTGATACCACTAAATGTAGCACCCCAAACCCAAATTTCGTTATGGTAGGATCCGGCATGCCACATCAAAACGTAAAAAAAAAATTTCCATTCTAAGTCTAGAAAATCGTACTTGATGTTCAAAAGATTAATTCATTAAGGGTTAAAGTGAATGGAAGCTGTGCACCAGGTAGGAAACCAGAAAAGAGGAGGTGAGTCCATCGGACTGCTTAAGTACCAAACTCCCTTCGGATCCAATCCTAGACATGCAAACCGCCATTGCCATACCTTAACGTCATGTATATTTCTAGGAAACCGATTTGATTAAGTCATTTTTAGGAAAAGTGATTAATTTTGGAAAATACTTTCAATGCGGAAGCTTTGCTTGTTGTCGTGTTATTTTGAAATCAATTGTTATTTTTGAAAACGTGCCCTAAAGCCATCCAATTTCAACAGTTAAAATAAGTATTACCTATCTTAGTAATACATATTAAAAACCATCAAAAATAAATAAGCGGCCTTATTACATTTAAAAGCCCAAAACCTCAAACGTAATTAAAAGGATGTCCAGTTCACGAAAGAAAATCAAACTTTGAGCGGTTGGCCATTCCGAATTCCCTCACGACTCAAGCCCACTATGGTTGGGGATTTCTGCGTGGATGAAAATAAAAGGGGTGAGTTTGGGAAACTCGGTGTGTAAGGAAAACCCATTCAAAGCCTAAGTCAGCTCAAGCCCATTGGGCCTAAGCCCATTCAGTAATGATGATCTTGGGCGAGCCCTTTTGATTACAATAAACTGGGCCTTAGCCCTTATTGAGATAACAAGATGGCCCATAGGCCCATTTCAAAATACATGCAACATCAATAAACATATGCAAGCCCATTTGGGAGACTACTCAACCCACCAACCACTACACTCCACCGTACCAGCCATACACTCCATGTGGGAATAGCTCAACCCACCCATTAACACTCCACGATTCTGACATTCTTTGCTTTCGATTAACGATAAATTGAGGCAAAGCCTCCGATCGTGGACAAGCCACTTTCAGTACTTCCTCGTCAATATCCCAATCCCATGCATCGATAATAACAACATGGCATACGATAAATAACAACATCAAACATGCATTTAGGTCAATTTAACCTAGGGTATTTGGTAATTTATCTCCTAAGGGTAAAAGCGTAAATTTTCCACTTTTAAAGGTATTTCAGTAATTTATCTATTTTAGGGTTTTTCATGCATATTCCTACCTTTCACGTACTAATGAATCACTACTGAGGGTTCTTACTTAATTGGGTCCGTTGGCCCATCATTCCGATTTTGGCCCATTAAGCCCAAAAATATCGAGGGCACGAAATCATGCACTTTGCGGTCCAAACATTGCAGCTTACCAAAACATTAATCGATTTACCTTACAGTATTACACACTCGCAAATCTACAAAATACGGTTTTCGGCATTTCGACTTTTCGACTTTTGCCGATCCAGGACTAAGAAAGAGGTGTTAGTTACACACATTTGCGACGATATCTTGTGAGATCCACACACGAACCGCCTACAATTGGATTACTAACACGTTAATCTAACTATTCAAATCTGAACTACGTATTAACCCTTTACAATATTCGACCAACCACACCTACAGATCATAGTAAGCTTATAAGAAAACAATAAGCAACTCATTAACAAATTTTTGTCAATGTTTACCACATAATCATAATTTCACTGCAAGCTGTCTTCCTGAGCAACTGTCACTAAATCATTTATATCTAGAGCTACGAAACTCCAAATCAAGTGCCGTTAATTTTCCTTGAAAATAGACTCATATATCTTCTATCCATAAAATTTTCAGAATTTTTGTTTTAGCCAATCAATACCAGATATTTCTCAAAGTTTCCCATGTTTCACTGTTTGACTAATCTGACCACTCTTTATTACGAATCAAATTTCTCATTCTACAGAATTCAAAATATGTTCTTGTTTATTTCATTAGAAACTAGACTCAATAAGCTTTAATTACATAATTTATTCAGCTTCTAATTCTTCTCCCACAATTTATGGTGATTTTCCAAATTCACGTTACTGCTGCTGTCCCAAGCAGATTTATTACCAAATCACTCTTTCACACATACCTTGCATGCATGTTATTTAAACATGTATATCACCAATCAATCATCACATATATATGATTTTACTTAAGTATAATCTCCATTTCATCATTTTAAAGCACAACATGTTAGCTGATTTTTCCCTTTAACATCTAAGGCACATGCATGCTCATTTGTTTGGCTCAACTTCACCTATCTTCCATTTTTCATCAAAAGAACATGAAACAACAACCATTTCCTTCATTTTAATTCATGACTAAATGCTCACAACACAACTAAAAATCAAAATATACTTCAAGAGTTAAGGTAGAATCAAGAAGAACTCATGAACCTCAAAATAGAAGCAAGGTACCAAGAACTTACCTTCAATTTTCCTCCTCCTAATGACCAAATACTCAAGAGCTTTCTCCTCTCCTTTCTCTTCTCTAACTTTCAGCTATGATGAACAAAGATGGACAAAACTTTGTTCTTTTCACCCCTTTTTCTTTTAATAAAACTTCATATTTCATTCATTTAATTCTTTAATACAAAAGACATGAAATTCTTATCATGAAACATTTACCTAACCCATTATCATGAAACATTTACCTAACCCATTATCATGGAACATTTACCTAACCTATTATCATTGAACATTTACCTAGCCTATTATCAATTTGTATCAATTTGTACCATAAATTATGGATATCAAGTGTACATTTTGTCTACAACAACATGATGACTAGCCACTACATGTAAAATGGGAGGTTTGTCATGCAAATCCTCCTATTTTGCACTCCTATTTATTTGGTCACTTCAATTTAGCCTATAGCATTTTCAAACATTTTCACATAGGTCCTATTTCATAATTTCACCCCATTTTTCTTATGGAACAAAAATTAACTAAAATTGTCGGGTTCTATCTTAAGTTTGGGCTTTCTAGAGGCCCACTAACATAATTAAACCTATGCCAACATTCACAGAATTCCCGAAAATTAGGGCGTTACAACATTAAAGAGAAGGGACCTAAGAAGTAAATCCAGGATTTCTCTGAAGTTAGACTAGTGCACTTCTCTTCTTCTCTGCTTGTTCTGTTGAACCGAGGCCTCTATGAACAGTTGAATGTTGCTATTCCAAGGTGGAAGAAGGCTCTTTTTCAAGAGGGAAATCGGCAAGGGAAATGGGAAAATAGGGAAGGGAATGGAAGAGAGAAAGTGAGCGAAATAGATAGAGAGGTATGGGTATTTATATGTGTGAGTAGCTGATAAAAAATAGCAAATAATTAGCAGCCATACATTCCTCCTTGGCCGGCCATACAGTAAGCAAGTTTGAATGTGGAGAGGTTTGAATGGAGTTTAGGAAAACTTTGAGGGCTGTTTTGTAAGCATAAAAATTAGCAAAAATCAACTGATTGGGTCAGCTTATTGGACGGTTTTAGGCTGCCAATTTGCTTGGTACATCAGTCTTCTATACTAAGCATACTGGGCCACTTTCTCCTTCAGGCTTATATTAATTTTTAACCTAATTAAATTTGGATAAAAATTAAATATAAAGTACATAAAATAATCATAATTTGGACTGTCCATTGCTGGAAAAAATATTCAACCTTGCTCTTGGTTCACTTGATGCAAAAATTTCTCCAATGGTTTAAGCCTTTCGATGTGTTTGCCAAACCAATTTTTACCTTTTGAGCAAAATTGTCGAAAACAAACCAAATTTGTGAAAATTTATTATAAAAATAATTAAAATTAAATACGTTAGTAATTTAAGTGCAAATTAATTATTTTATAATTGAAGTGTGAATTTTGAAATAATTTACTACAAAACTGCATGAATTAGAGCTCTAAAGGTGCTGAAAAAGTTTATATATTTTTGTGTTTCCACAGCCCCAAACTTAATTCATCACTCGTCCTGAGCAATGCAAAAATTGAAAAGAGGAAGTTCTTGAATCACCTTTGAAAAATGTCATTCCCTCCACAATTATGAGTTAAGTGTAATTATGCTCAAGAACAGGAATTTTGAATATATGCAACTCAAATATACATATTGTTTGAATTATTCTCAATTGTTATTATGCTAGCAAGAATAGACTAAATGTTTTCTTAATAAAGACATGCTAATGCTTACCACTTAATTTTTATTTCTTTATTTAAGACTAAACTGCAATCACTAAGTTTAACTTATGTCTTCATATGTTGAACTTAGCAATTTCTCTCCACTAATGTAGGCGGCACAAAATTCTATATCGAAAGGTCTTTTAAATAGGTTGTAACGTGGCTGGGCTAGGGTTAATTTAAGCTAAAAACCCTAGACTCAAATTGCATCGGACCTTCGGAATAAGTACCTTTAATACACTAACTCATTTTGCTTTCACATGCTCTTTTGTATATCTATTTCTTTTGAGTACATATGCTTTTTTTTTTAGCATTTGATATTTCTTTTCAACTCCCCTAAACTTATTTTCAAAGAATATTCTTGATAGAGTGAATCTAGTGTTTGGAACAATTTAAAGATAATTATGAGAGAAGTGATGGCTAAATATTACAAAAGCTCAAACAAAATTAGGCCATATAGTCTCAAAGTTGAGTCTCAATGGATAAATATTCATTAAGGTTGGCTTGAAAGGCTCAACCAATCCAAACAAAAGTTTGCTTAAGTCATTTTCAAAATTTCATGCTTCCTAGGATTTCGCCTTAAGAAATTACTAAGTCAGTTCTAGAGACTTAGACTTTCATGCATGTCTAGCTCTCCTAAAGAATTAAAAATTTTATGGTATGATTTGCTAACTTTATTAAAATTAACATTATGCCATAGTTCAACTAACATAGCATTTATTGAGACAATAGAACTTTATTTATACTAGAAGTTAGCATAATTAAAACAATTTAAAATTTTGAACAAATTATAACTTAATCATAATTATAATAATAATGTATCTTGAAAAACAATTTCAATTTTTGATCCCCCTACTTAAGATGAACAATGTCCTATTACTAAAAACAATAGTTTTAATGAAAATATATAAGTGAATAGATATTGTACATGAGGTAGGACCCTAGGAAAAGGAGGTGAGTCAAGTTTGACTGCTTAAATACCAAACTTTTCCAAGGCAAATCCAATCCTAGACATGTACATATCTATTGCCACAATTCTTATTTTGAAATTTGTTCAATTTTATTAATGATTTCTACATCTTATTTTACTATGTGAGAAATAAAATCCTAAAAGAACCTAATCCTAAAAACTTTAAATATCCTAAGAAAGAAACTAAAATAAATTAAAAATCCCCATTTTTTTTTTATTTGCAGATCCCTCAGAATTCGACTTGTCTTTTGTTTCATCGTCTCTATTTTTGCATGAATCACTTTGTTCCCTCTGTAACACCCCAATTTTTGGGAATCCTGTGAATATTGGCATAGGTTTAATTATGTTAGTGGGCCTCTAGAAGGCCCAAGCTTAAGATAGAACCCGATAATTTTAGTTAATTTTTGTTCCATAAGAAAAAGGGAGTGAAATTATGAAATAGGACCTACGTGAAAATGTTTGAAAATGCTATAGGCTAAATTGAAGTGGCCAAATAAATAGGAGTGCAAAATAGGAGGATTTGCATGACAAACCTCCCATTTTACATGAAGTGGCCAGCCATCATGTTGTTGTAGACAAAATGTGCACTTGATATCCATAATTTATGGTACAAATTGATACAAATTGATAATAGGTTAGGTAAATGTTCCATGATAATGGGTTAGGTAAATGTTTCATGATAATGGGTTAAGTAAATGTTTCATGATAAGAATTTCATGTCTTTTGTATTAAAGAATTAAATGGATGAAATATGAAGTTTTATTAAAAGAAAAGGGGTGAAAAGAACAAAGTTTTGTCCATCTTTGTTCATCATAGCTGAAAGTTAGAGAAGAGAAAGGAGAGGAGAAAACTCTTGAGTATTCGGTCATTAGGAGGAGGAAAATTGAAGGTAAGTTCTTGGTACCTTGCTTCTATTTTGAGGTTCATGAGTTCTTCTTGATTCTACCTTAACTCTTGAAGTATATTTTGATTTTTTGTTGTGTTGTGAGCATTTGGTCATGAATTAAAATGAAGGAAATGGTTGTTGTTTCATGTTCTTTTGATGAAAAATGGAAGATATGTGAAGTTGAGCCAAACAAATGAGCATGCATGTGCCTTAGATGCTAAAGGGAAAAATTGGCTAACATGCTGTGCTTTAAAATGATGAAATGGAGATTATGCTTAAGTAAAAATCATAGATATGTGATGATTGATTGGTGATATACATGTTTAAATAACATGCATGCACGATAGGTGTATGAAAGAGTGATTTGGTAATAAATCTGCTTGGGACAGCAGCAGTAATGTGACTTTGGAAAATCACCATAAATTGTGGAAGATGAATTAGAAGCTGAATAAATTATGTAATTAAAGATTATTGAGTCTAGTTTCTAATGAAATAAACAAGAACATATTTTGAATTCTGTACAATGAGAAATTTGATTCGTAATGAAGAGTGGTCAGATTAGTCAAACAGTGAAACATGGGAAACTTTGAGAAAAATCTGGTATTGATTGGCTAAACCAAAAATTCTGAAAATTTTATGGATAGAAGATATATGAGTCTATTTTTAAGAAAAATTAACGGAACTTGATTTGGAGTTTCGTAGCTCCAGTTATAAATGATTTAGTGACTATTGCTTAGGAAGACAGCTTGCAGTGAAATTATGATTATGTGGTAAACATTGACAAAAATTTGTTAATGAGTTGCTTATTGTTTTCTTATAAGCTTACTATGATCTGTAGGTGTGGTTGGCCGAATATTGTAAGGGGTTAATACGTAGTTTGTATTTGAATAGTTAGATTAACGTGTTAGTAATCCAATTGTGGAAGGTTCGTGTGTGGATCCCGTCAGCATATCGTCGCAAACAGGTGTGTAACTAACACCCTCTTTCTTAGTCTAGATCGGCAAAAGTCGAAAAGCCAAAATGCCGAAAACCGGTATTCTGTAGATTTGCGAGTGTGCGAATGCTCGTGAGGTAAATCGATTAATGTTTTTGGTAAGCTGCAATGTTTGGATTGCAAAGTGCATGATTTACGTGCCCTCGATATTTTGGGCTTAATAGGCCAAAATTGGAATGATGGGTCAATCTGCCTAATTCGGTAAGAACCCTCGATCGTGATTCTGTTAGTACGTGAAAGGTAGGAATATGCATGAAAAACCCTAAAATAGATAAATTACTGAAATACCTTTAAAAGTGAAAAATTTACGCTTTTACCCTAGGAGATAAATTACCAAATACCCCTAGGGTTAAATTGACTTAAATGCATGTTTGATTTTGTTATTTATTGCATGCCATGTTGTTATTATCGATGCATGGGACCGGATATTGACGGAGGAAGTCTGAAAGTGGCTTGTCCACATCTTTGGAGGCTTTGCCTCAATTCTTTGATAGCGAGCGAAAATCTTTGCAATGCTGTGGAATCTTTGGGTGGGTGGGTTGAGCTATCCCCACATGGAGTGTATGGTGAATGCAGGTGGAGTGTAGTGGTTGGTGGGTTGAGTAGTCTCCCAAATGGGCTTGCATATGTTATTGATGTTGCATGTATTTTGAAATGGGCCTATGGGCCATCTTGTTATCTGAATAAGGGCTAAGGCCCAGGTTATTATAATCTGAAAAGGGCTCGCCCAGTACCATTATTACTGAATGGGCTTAGGCCCAATAGGCTTGAGTGACTTGGGCTTTGAATGAGTTTTCCTTACACACTGAGTTTCCCAAACTCACCCCTTTTATTTTCATCCACGCAGAAATCCCCAACCATAGTGGGCTTGGAGTCGTGAGGGAATTGAGTGGCCATCCGCTTCGAAAGTTTGATTTTCTTACGGTGAACTGGACATCCTTTTATTTACGTTTGAAGTTTTGGGTTTTAAATGTAATAAGGCCGCTTAATTATTTTTGATGGTTTTAATATGTATTACTAAGATAGGTATTACTTATTTTAACTGTTGAAATTGGATAGCTTTAGGGCGCGTTTTCAAAAACAACAATTGATTTCAAAATAACACGACAACAAGCAAAGCTTCCGCAATGAAAGTATTTTCCAAAATTAGTCACTTTTCCTAAAAATGACTTAATCAAATCGATTTCCTAGAAATATCCATGACGTTAAGGTGTGGCAATGGCGGTATGCATGTCTAGGATTGGATCCGAAAGGAGCTTGGTACTTAAGCAGTCCGATGGACTCACCACCTCTTTTCCGGTTTCCTACCTGGTGCACAGTTTCCATTCACTTTAATCCTTAATGAATTAATCTTTTGAACATCAAGTACGATTTTCTGGACTTAGAATGGAATTTTTTTTTAACGTTTTTGATGTGGCATGCCGGATCCGGCCATAACTTCTGGGCCGGGTTTGGGGTGCTACACCCTCTTTGATATTGGACTCCATGGTTCAAATATAAAATCTAGAAACTCAGGTACAAAAATAAACGGGTCATGGAATATTTTCGTAAAATCACTTCTCATTGAGTCATCCCGTATTTTTGAATATCTCTAGTAAGCTTGTTGCTGCCACTGCATATTGCATTAGGTCCATCAACTTTGACAGCTCATCACGAAGATCTGGGCAAGGCGAATGAGTCTTAAATGTTGAGGTCACCATGTCAGGTTCGATCATTGGTTCAATTGGTGCTTCCTTATCAGGGATTTAATTGGTTCGATATTTGTGGGATCTTCTTATTCTTTTTCGGGATCCTCGCTCGATTCAACTCATTACTGCAGAACAGAATCTCCGACTACTCGTTAGATGTCCCAATCTGTGATTATGCCTTGGCTATAACCCGTCTTCTTTACGTTTGCAAGAATTTTAGCTTTCAAGTACAAAATTGTTATTGTAAAGGGAAAGTATGCTGGGCCAAAACGTCTAGCGACACAATTTTGAATTTCTCTCACAATGATTTTTCCCACATCAATGGTCTTTGTTGTTAAACTCTTGTATAACAAAACTATTTGCTCTAATGAAATTGTGGTCCCATGTGAAATAAGCATAAGGCTAAACCGAATGAAATAAAATCATACCTTTGCTAGTGGTGTTAAATATTCTTTGCGACAAGTGTGAGTTCCATGCTTTGACATAGTCCACTTAGAACTTGAAATTGTAAGTTCCTAGAGAATTTCTTACAATTTTTTGGCCTCGATATTTTCCATTAAGGAAGATTATTCGTCGTCTTCAAAATCATGTAAATAAAAGAATTCATTAATAGTGTTTCAATTTATTGGTACCTTAATTCCTCGGACAGAGAGTTCTGTTAATTCGCTTGAGGTCAAATTCACATAAAATTCATGAACTAACTCTTCATCTGTACTTGGTCTTTTCTCAAAAAACACTTTCCAATTTAAAGCTTCAGCAACTTGTTGAATGCTCACCATGAAATTAGTATAGTTGTTTTCTTTCAGTGTAAAGCTTTTTTCTGGGAGCATTTGTTAATTTTTTAAAACACTATCGTATCTCGCTTTGACTTCTTCACAGTGGAATTTGTTTTGTGATTCTTCAACTTGGAACAAGGTATGAATTCTTTTGCGAGGCATGATTAACCACTTTTGTATAAAATTAAGGACTCAATAAAATAAATAAAATTTGAAGCAAAAGATTTTGATTGAGGGTTAGTTGGAGGGTGACCGATTGGTGAATCTAAGAGGTGCAATGTTTATGGAGAAAGGGTGGTCGAATTGTAGTTTGGGGTTATGGAAAATTGCAATGAAGGTGTGGTATAAGGATGACAAGGGGTGTGCGGCTAATGTAGGGTTGCGCACGACTTGAGGCGAAGAGCAGCAGCAGCGCGCAAAAACTTGAGGCCAGCAGCGACGTACGAGGGCTAGAGCTTGTGCGTCAGCTTGGGCCAGGAAGCAATAGGTGTAATAACCCGAATTTTTCGGTTATCGAAAAAGTGTATTTTCAAGTCTCCGTTACTAAAAAATGGGTCCGTAAATATTTATAAAAAAATATTTAAAAAGTTAATTGAGTAGTTAATTAGAGTTTAATTATGTGAATTTAGCTTAATTAAGGATAATTGGATAGAAGGATTAAATTGAATAAAGTGTGAAAGTTTAATTATAGATTAAAAGAAAATATAAAGGACCAAAATGGCAATTATGCCATTTAGCATAAGTGAGGACATATAAAGTAAAAAAATCTAAGATTTTCACTTGGATTTTAATTATAATATATATTTTTTATTAGTAATAAATGATATTAAATTAATTTATTATAATTATATTATAAGATATTTATATGATAAATAAATTAGTATAAAGACAAATGTATAGTAAATAAAATATACAAGTGTATGGATCAAAACACATACATTTGTAATACATGTATTAGATATTAAATAAATATTTATTATTTTATAAAATATATTTATTAATTAAATAATTATTTTATAAGATTTTATATGATAAATATATTAAATAATGACAAATGTATGGTTATAAATGAATACAAATGTACTAATAATATACACATGAATAAATAAATAATACTTATTATTTAAGTATAAATACATATGTGTATATATATAAAAAAAAAAGAAAGAAAGAAAAAGGATAGAAAATGAAGAAACAAAGCAAACGAAACAGAGAGCAGGGAAAAGAAAGAAAGAAGAAAGAGAAAAGAAAGAAGAAAAGGAAAAATTAAAGGTTTAAAGCTTGGAAGTTTAATAGGTAAGTCAATTTAGCCCTTTCTACTTAAATTTGATGTTTTAGAAGTTTTGGAATAAGATTTTGATGAAATTAAGTTGATATTTTGAAAGTTATTAGATTTCTAGATAATGTTCATGTTGAGTAAAATGATGAAATAATGGTTAAATTGATGGAAATTCAAGTTAGAAATGAAATAAGGATTGAATTGTAAAGTAATTCATAAGTTTTATGTTGAAGGGCTAATTTGAGGAAATTTCGAAACTAGTTAAATAAGCTGAAAATTTAGTAGTTAAATTTGAGATGGGATGAAACTTGAATAGAAATAGAGTATGAATTAAGTTAGTAAAATTAATGGAAATTGATTTTAAGACCTAATTGTGAAAATGTTGGAATTAAAGTCTAGTGCTGAAATTATGATCTCCAAAAGTTGTAAAGTAGTTTAAAGTGATAGAATAAAGTGTTAATTGAGAAAAATCAGCTCAATTGAGAGGCTAATTGAGTAGGGACGAAATTGTTATTTATTAAAGCTTAAGGAAAAATGGTAATAAAGAGCTTGCACTAAAACAATATTGGACAGCAGCAGTAAATTAACTTTGAAAAATAACCATAAATTGTAGGAATCTAATTAGAAGATGAAAAAAATATGAAATTAAACATTATTGAGTCTAGTTTCTCATAAAAGAAACGGTGTAAGCAATGGATTTGTAAATCATGAGATATAATAAATTTTGTGAGACAAGGTTAGAATGAATTCGGGTTCCCCTGTTCTGACTTTGGAAAATCATAAAAAATTGGATAAAAATAATTATGGGCTTAAATTTATATTTTTAGAATCCTAAATGAGTCTATTTTCAAGACCAATAAACAGGAATATCATTTGAATTCTGTGCGAGGAGATAATTAATTTTTAGTGAAGAAGGGCAGAACTGTCAGACAGCAGAAGAGGGGTAACTTTAAAGAATAAACTGTATTTATTGGTTAATAAAAAAATTCTGAAAGTTTTATGGTAAGAAGATATATGAGTCTAGTTTCAGGAAAAAATAACGTATATTAATTTGGAGTTCTAGAGCTCCAGATATAAATAATTTAGTGAATATGACACAGATAGATAGCTTGAATATTCATAAAAGTAAATAATAAAGACTATAGATAATGTTACTTACAAATGTGTTATATACATTAAGGATGTGGAACGGAGAGGAGGTGGAGGAAAATATATATGAATATTCAGCTAGCGTGGCTAATTTGCATGTTTTAGGCTTAAGGACTAAATTGAATAAAAGTAAAACTTCAGGGGGCAATTTTGTAAAAATGTCAAAAATGACCAAATTGAAGAGAATGAATTGTTTTATTATCTAAATTAATAAATTGAATGAAATTTTCAATTTAAGATCGAATGAAAATCGGGAAAATGGTAAATTACCAAAATGTCCTTGAATCTTGATATTTCTGCAATTTTGCTAGGTAAGTTCGTATAATTTAAATTATATTCTTAAATGCTTGAAATGTATGTTTTTGATATGAATATGATTTGAATGTTCATTGTATGAAAATTGATGAAACATTGATATATTTGATAAAAAGGGGGAAGAAATCCCAGTTGAATGAAAGAAAATTTCGATGGATCTCTGAAAAGGAATTGACGGTAAAAAAGATCTAGCCCGAACGGGTGATCCTATCCTAATATAGCCCTCCCGAAGAATATGTGGAAAATGGATTTAGCCCGGACGGGTAATCCGAATTAGGGTCTGAATTTAGCCTGAACTGGTAATTTAGATCCAAGCTCATTAGAGTAATTGTCGTTGTAGGGATTTAGCTTTGACCGGTAATCCAGACAATACTCTATGAGTTTATATTCTGAGATTTAGCTGACCGGTAATCCCACTTTGTAAGGATGAGGTTCATGAGTGTGCTCTCGAAATGAAATGTGTAAGACCATGGTTGAAAGATACCATGGTAACCTGATATGAAATGTGTAAGACCATGGTTGAAAGATACCATGGCAACGTGACATGAAATGAATAAGATCATGGTTGAAACATACCATGGCAACATGACGAGAAAATGAATAAGACCATGGTTGAAAGATACCATGGCAACATGACGGAAAACGAGTAAAACCATAGTTGAAAGATACTATGGCATCATGTCGAAGATAAATAAGATCGTGGAAGAGAGACGCTAAGATCTCTATTGAACAACTAATATTCAGGTAATATGTACCAGATGACAAATGATTATATGAATTGGTTATACAAAATGGTTGTGTGAAATGTTTACAAGAATTGGTCATATGGAAATATATATACAAAATAGTTGTATGAAATAATTAAGAAGATAGATAAATGAAATAAGTATAGGTACATGGAATTTAATTTATGTTAAGTTTAATACGAACTATTACCGAAATAAATATACATAAAATATAAGGAAATGATGGTGCATGAAATATTGATATAACGAAAAGAATGATATATGCTTATGAAGAAACAGTAAGAGAATAATATATTTTGTGACATGTACATATATAATTATCATTGATATGTTGATACAAGGAAAATATGTAAGTTGAGACTATTATTAAACTCGAGTGTGATATGTTGAGAAAATAGGTATATCAATGTTGAATTTATATGAAATATGTGCAAGTATACTAACAATGTTGTTGTTTGACGCTTAGACAAGTACCAGGCCATTGATTGAATGGTAACATGTTTAATTATAAGGAGCATTGAAATGGTAAGTACTTAGATGAAAATATAATTTAAGATTTTGCGAAAATTTTTTTATGATCCTGATTTTATTCCGGTTGGTTTCTAATGTATGTTTTGGGCTTTGAGGGCCCAATAGAGAGACGTTATGATTATTTTTAAAATATGAATAATAAATGACTCAGAATTATCTAAAAATGTTCAGTAAACTCCGGTAATGCCTCGTACCCTATTTCGACAATGGATACGGGTAGGGGGTGTTACAATAGGGACTTCTGACCTTTAGCGATGAGCAGCGTCGAGCAAGGTTAGCGAGAACACGAGCAAAGCAAAGGGAGTTGTTGCGTGAGTTGCGGTCTTGTGCGTATTGCGGGGAGTTGCTGGGCGGTGTGTGCAATGGTGGCTGTTAGTGGTGTTGTCGCCAGTTGCCGATGATGGTAGGATGTATGGGGAGGTTGGTTTGATAGATGGTGAGTAGTGTGAATGAGGGATGAAGGTAGTATTTAAAGTTATAGAAGGGAGGAGTTTAACTTGAATTCTTAAAACAAAATAATACTAAATTATTATAAGACCTAATATCATATAAAGTAAATAACAATTAATGAATAATATAATGTATATTAATTTATTATTTTCTATTTATTGAAATAAAACTCCTAAATAAAATATTAAAGCAATTCTAATCCTATGTAATGTTTATAACAATTAATATATATTATATAAAATATAATTATATATTAGTTATTATCATCTTATTTATTAAAAATAAATTAAAATTTTTATTTTAGCTTTTTTAAATATATTTACAAAAATACAATTAATTTCAATATTTACAAAAAAACCAAATTTTGCAAATAATTCAAATAAGTACCTAAATTTAAAGAAAATTTGAAAATTGAGTTGCAATTAAAACTTGGATCAAAATTGACATTTTATTTGCAAAATAAAAAATTTTATTTTGCCATTTAGAAAATAATTTCTTGAAAGATTATGTTAAAATCAATTCCTAGGAAAGATTGGAAGGGTCACAAGCAATCCCACTTAAGTTTCAATCTCCTAAAAAAAAATTATTTTAACATATTAGTCCAGAAAATATACCCTAAGTCTTTTATTTAAAAGAAAACGAGAAGAATTAAGTATCTGATAAAATGAACGAGACATTATCCCACTCAATTTTATCCCCCTAGTAATGTTTCAAGCGTTAAGCATTGACTCGAAAATTACCTCCCTTACCTTGAAGTTCGACAACTCCATATGGAAAAACTTAGTGAATAGTAAATAGAACAGACCACAGTGATTTCAGCTTACCTGGGAAAAACCTTAATCTGGAATTGAACAACAAAAATTACTGACCTGCTTCAAATTCTGAAACTCAAATGTGCTTATCTTGCCATCTTTTTTTATCTCTCTTTGAGCAACTTGGCATTTTCATATGATAAAGTTCAGAATTCTTCTAACTTGTTAAGTTGAAGCATCCGTTTCTCTTTGGCAAGCTTGGGATGCAAATCGAGTTGTTTGGAGAGCCTAGTAGCTTTATGCTCTAACTGTGTTTTGTATGCTATCCTATAGGCCGATAAACCGTCATCCAGTCTTTTGGACTAATCTTGTCGATTTGGACAAACTACCTTCTCAAGTATATCTTTTATCTCTTTGTTTGCCAGCTCATCTTGCCCATTTTTCTGCGGATGGTAAGCTATGGCAACCTTATGCTTTACTCCATGTTTGTCGAATAACCATTTCAATCATTTGTTCACAAAATGGGACCCTCCATCATTGATGATATCCTTCGGAGTCCCAAAACTTGTGAACACATTTTTCTGCAAAAACATCATCACAACCTTGGCATTGTTCGTCGGATATGCCTCGGCCTCAACCCACTTAAATACGCAGTCTACTGCTACCAATATATACTTGTGACCAAAAGAATGAGGGAATGGACCAAAAAAGTCAATACCCTAAACATCGAATAATTCTACCTCAATGATGTTTGTTCAGGGCATCTCATTTCTGTTGGTGATGTTTCCAACCCTCTGGCATCAATCACAACTCTTTATGTAGGCATACATATTTTTGAATAGTGTTGGCCAAAAGAATCGAGCTTGCAATAGTTTGGCTGTATGATAATGATATAAAATCTTATGTACCTCGTTTTCTACCACGCATCTCCTGATCATTTGATCTGCGCTCTTTTTGAACAAATATGGCTCTTCCTAGAAATTATGCTTCACATCGTGAAGAAACTTTTTCTTTTATTGATATGTAATATCAATCAGTATCAAGTCACAAGATAAATAGATAGCAAAATTGGTAAAACAAGGGGTGTTATAGACATGGTTTACCTTAAGTATGTGCTCGTTTGGAAATGTCTCTTGGATGGGTACAAGAGATGAAGTTCTTTCTTATGGCTCTAATCTGGATAAATGATCTGCTACTTGGTTTTCTACCTCTTTTCTATCTTGAATTTCTAGATCAAATTCTTGGAGTAGAAGTACCCATCAAATCAATCTCATCTTGGCATCTTTCTTGGCAAGTAAATATTTAATTGCCGAATTATTTGTATAGACAATCACTTTGGTACCTACAAGATAAGATCAAAACCTTTCAAAGGCAAATAAAATATCAAGTAACTCTTTCTCTGTTACCGTCTAATTCAATTGAGCTCTCGTCAGAGTCCGACTTGCATAGTAGATGGGATAAAAAACTTTGTTCCTTCACTAGCCCATCACAACTCCTATCGTGAAGTCACTTGATCCACGTCAACTCAAATGGCAAATCCCAATCTGGTGTGATGATAATGGGTGCCGAAATTGACTGATTCTTCAAATCATTAAATGCTTTCAAACATTCTTCAACAAAGTTGAAAATTTTATCCTTCTCCAATAATTTGTATAAGGGTTTAGCGATTTTGGAGAAGTCCTTGATAAATCTTCGATAGAATCTGAATTGTCCCAAAGATCTACGAACACCATTTACAGATGTTGGAGGTGGGAGTTTCCCGATAACATCTACCTTTGCTTTATCTACATCAATTCTATGTCTCGTTATTTGGTGCCCCAAAACAATATCTTCTCGTACCATGAAATGACACTTTTTCCAGTTGAGTTTGAGGCTTGTTTCTTTGCCTCACCTGAGTACCTTGGCTAGATTGGTTAAGCAATCATCATAAGTGTCTCCAAATGCTGAAAATTTTTCTATAAAAACTTCTAAATACTTCTCAACTGTAACAGTCTGGTTTAGACCCTAGTCAAAATAGTGGTATCGAGACCATAAATTCGAGTGAAAAAATATTTTAATATTATTTTTCATGCTTATGATATGTGAATTAGCACATATAAAAGTTTCGTATGAAAATTTGATCATTTGTGTACTTAACTTGAAAAAATGACCTAATCGCGTAAAATGTAAAAGTTGTATGATATTTGTTAAAAGTGTTAAAATGACAGGGCTAATTAATTGAGAGGCCTTATGTTGATATTAAACCTTTGGTTTTGATAATGGACATAAATGGCCTTAATATATATGATTTTATAATGTTTATAATAAAGTTAAAATGGTAAAATGTATATTTAAGTTATATTAATTAAACAGAACATGAAAATAGGCCATTTTATGTTTGTATATGCTAAAATTGAAGAAAAAAAGAAGAATAAAACACAAATTAGGGTTTCGACTATAGTTTTGTTTGATTGAGGTATGTGTTTTGATCCGTTTTTGATAATTTCTATGTTTTTGTGATTGTTGCTTAGTGTTCTCCAAAGCCCATGTTTGAATTTTTGAAACTGTTGATGATTTTGAGTTGAGCTATTAATGATAATATGAGCTTTATGAAGTTTGATGTTAGTAAATGGAAGATATGTGTTAGATTATTAAGTTTTGTCTTTGAATTTTTGATGAAATTGAGTAATTTGGGCTAAATTGTGAAAATCATATTTTGAGGGACTAAAATGTGAAATAAATGGAATACTTGGGCTTATATTAACTCTATGGAAATTCGGCTAAGCATGTGTATAAGGAAATTTTGTGTATTTTGTGATTTTTGTAACTAGAGACTAAAGTGCAAAAATGTAAAAAAAAGAGGGCTAATTTGTAAAATACCCTAAATATGTGTTTTTGGATTGATTTGAATGATTAGGTGAATAAAATGGTTAAATTTAAATATGTTTAGATCAAGAACCAAAGAAAACGGAATTAGATTGGGGAAAGTCGAAAGTCATCGAATAGTCGACTCTGTTCGTCCGAATCCATACGAGGTAAGTCGATATACAAAAAAATGTATTTTGAATTGAATTATTATTGATTATATGATATTGAACATTTATAAATGGTTATATGAGTTGAGTATGAGACATCCGAGAAAGTATCGACAAAGTTCCAACATCCGAAAATCCCCGTATGAACCTTAGGAATAGTTAGGATACATATGTCATGACATAGGATTCGATATGTGTTTTGGTGTAAGACCACATCTGGGACATTAGTATCCACTTATGATTTACATGTAAGACCACGTTTGGGATGTTGGCATCGTATTTGATTTCATGTAAGACCCTGAGACAGTGGCATCGATATTTGATTACATGTAAGACTACGTCTGGGCCGTTGGCATTGTACAAGCTTTCCAAGCTATCCGTGTATCCTTATGATTCCGAACGGTTCAACGGACATTCTGAGAAAATGAATTGTTATGTGAACATGTATCCTATTTAGGTACGTTTGAATTGAGTATCATATTTGATGATGAAAGGTAAGTATATGTACCTTTGTGAACATATTGTATAATTATGAGAAAATTGTTATTTGAGCAAATAGATTGGAAATATGTGAAATGTATGTGAACTATGAGGTATATGTTAGTATCTTGGCCATGAAATAAATGTATTTTATGATGTGTAGATGCTTAAGTTGATAAGTTTATTTGCATATGACTTACTAACCTTTCGAAAGCTTGCTTTGTGTGTGTTTACATTGTTTTATAGATATCGTAGCTACCAGAAGCTCGGCGATCATCGAGGATTGTCACCACACTATGGAACCTTACTTTGGTATGTTTTGAAAGTGTATATATTGAAGTATGGCATGTATAGGCTAGAAGTAATTAGATTATGTTTTGTGATATGTATATATTTAGCCATGTGATATGGCTTGGTTTTGGTTGATCTTATAGTTTGATTTTGTTATATGATATGCGATGCAAATTATGCTTATGTGATGTGTTCATTAATGGCCAAGTGAATTGATCAATTTGGTAAGTTTTGGTGTGTGCTCATTTAAGGATTTGGTAAGATTTTAATATGAGAATGAATGAATTGAAAAAAAAAAAGTTATGAAACAAATGATTAAATATGATTTTGTCTTATGATTTGGCATATTTTAGTATGGCTATTAAGTATGAAATTGGTTGATAATGTTATGGCATGAATGGTATATGTTTTGGTTGAGAAATGGTTGGGATTTAGGCATAAAATGTTGTGGTTTTGTTGATTGTAGGGAGGACCTTAATGGGTGGAAAATTGGCCTTGTAAATGGCCTATTTTTTCCCATACGGGCGTGTGTCTCAGCCATGTTGCTCGAGGGCTATTTTGAAATGAGCCTGGGCAGACTACACGGTTGCACACACAGGCGTGTGCTAGGCTGTGTGGCTAAGTCAGTTTCGACCACGAGCTAGACACACGGGCGTGTGACTGGCCGTGTGATCCAAGTCAGTAGCCTCCCTAATTTTCACATGGCCTGGCACACGGGTGTTTCTTGTGGCCGTGTGGGCAAGTCAATATGTATGCCCTATTTTGACATGGCCTAGACACACGAGTGTGTCTAAAGCCGTGTGAGGTAGACGACCTGTTCACATGAGCATGTGACCTGTGAAACTTTGAAAAATTATTTAAGTTTTGAAGAATTTTGTATGAGCTCGATTTAGTCTCGACCCCTTTCTAATGCATGTTTAAGGTCTCACTGACCTATATAAGGGACTCTATAATGATATTTGACTATGTTTGAGGATGATGATATTGAATTATTTGTAAAGTGTTTCGATTTGTCTGGTAATACCTTTAACCCTAGTCCGGTGATGAATACGGGTTAGGGGTGTTAATTTGGTTGGTATCAGAGCTACGGTTTATTTGATTCTAGGACTAGCGTAGCGTATGTGAGTCTAGCTATACATGCCATATTTATGAACTATGATAGTGTGATGAATCCTGACGATGAAAATGTGTTTTTTATATAGCAAATGGATCCCAAACAAGCCGTAGCTGACGATGTCGAGAGTAATGCACCTGCTTCCGCGCAAGGGACATCGCCATCATATTCTAGACCGGCTACGAGTAGCTATGATGGAGAGGCTAGACAAGCCTTCTATCAAATGATGAATGCTTGGTTCAGTCAATACATTAGAACTAATCTAGTTGTTCAACAACCTCCAACCCCGGACAATCCTCCGCAAGTTCCTGCTATGTCACAAGCTAATCTGAATCAGTTGATTAAGCCTCCGGTTGATAAGATTAGAAAATATGGAGCTGAAAATTTTCGTGCTACAACTAGTAATGATGCTGAGAGAGCCGAGTTCTGGTTAGAAAATACAATACAAGTATTCGATGAATTGTCTTTGAATCCAGATGAATGCATAAAATGTGTCGTTTCACTTCTAAAAGATACGACGTATCACTGGTGGAAGACTTTGATATCCGTGGTTCTGAGAGAACGAGTCACCTAGGATTTCTTTCAAGCTGAATTCCGAAAGAAATACATCAGTTAGAGATTTATTGATCAGAAATGTAAAGATTTTCTTGAGCTTAAACAAGGCCGTATGTCTGTTACAGAATACGAGCGAGAATTTGTGGGACTGAGCCAATATGCATGATAATGTGTCTTGACTGAAGCTATATTGTGCAAGAGATTTGAAGACGGTTTGAATGAAGATATTCGTTTGTTATTCGGGATTCTTGAGATCAAAGAATTCGTTGTGCTTGTTGAACGAGCATGTAAAGCTGAAGAATTCAGAAAAGAGAAAAGAAAAGCTGATTCAGAAGCTAGAGAAGTGCGAAAAAGATCAACGAGCAAGCCATTTTAGTCTGTGTCAAAGAAGTTTCGATATGATTTTAGCTGTTCAAAGACTAATGTGGGACATTCAAGTAGAGATCGTGCTAAATCACATTCGAGCTTCAGAGCTCCAGCTACATATGTTGTCTGTGTTGGAAATGTTTGATTTGATCAACTCGAGTGTAAACACTGTGGTGAAAGACATCCCAAAAATTGTAGATTGTATGATCGGGCTTGTTTCAAATGTGGATCGTTAGATCATTTCATCCTCGATTGTCCTGAATCTATCGAGCAAGAGATTGTGCAAAATCTGAGGTCAAGTGGCAATGTATCTCGTGGTAGAATTCCCAGAAATACAGGTAATTTGAGTGGCAGTTAGGGGGGAACAAAAGACACTGCTGTTAGATCCGAGGCTCGTGCATCTGCCAGAGCCTATGGCATTCGAGCTCGTGAGGAAGCTTCATCTCCAAATGTGATTACGGGTGCATTTACACTTTATGATACCTCTGTGATTGCTTTAATAGATCTTAGATCAACGCATTCTTATATATGCATGAATTTAGTGAACAGTAAAACTTTGCCTGTTGAGTCTACTGAAATTGTGATTAGAGTATCGAACCTCCTAGACAGATGTGTTTTGGTTGATAAAGTCTGCAAGAAATGCCTGTTAATATTTTGGGACATTTGCTTTCCAGCTGATTTGATGTTATTACCTTTTAATGAGTTTGATATAATTCTGGGTATGGATTGGTTAACTTTGCATGATGCTGTTGTGAATTGCAAATGGAAAACTATTGATTTGAGATGTAAAAATGATGAAATAGTTCGAATTGAGTCTAGTGATTTGAATGGATTGTCTGTAGTGATATCTTTGATGAAAGCTTTGAGTATTGTGAGAAAAAGGTTGTGAAGCTTACTTTGCCTATGTGATTTATTCAAAATTGCCATAAAAGAAAATTGAATCAGTGCATGTTGTCTGTGAATTCCCTAATGTGTTTTCTGAAGAACTTCTGGCATTACCTCGATCCGAGAAGTTGAATTCGACATTGAATTAGTACCGGGAACGACTTCGATTACGATAGCTCTATATAGAATGGCTTCGACCGAGTTAAAAGAATTAAAGTCTCAGTTGAAAGAGTTGACCGATAAAGGATTTACTAGACCCAGTTTCTCACCTTGGGGTGCACCAGTTCTATTTGTGAAAAACAAAGACCGTACAATGAGAATGTGCATAGATTATCATCAGTTGAATAAGGTGACTATTAATAATAAATACCCTTTACCCCAAATTGATGATTTGTTTGATCAATTGAATGGAGCTACCGTGTTTTCAAAGAAAAATCTGAGATCAGGCTATTATCAGTTGCGAGTAAAAGATTCAGACATTCCGAAAACTACATTCAAAACGATGTATGACCATTATGAGTTTTTAGTTATGCCTTTCAGATTAGTTATGCCTTTTGGATTAACGAATGCACATGCTATCTTTATGGATTTGATGAACAAAATTTTCAGACCGTATTTAGATCAATTTTTTTCGTATTCATTAATGACATATTGATTTATTTGAGTGATGAAATTGAACATGCTAAACATCTTATATTAGTGTTACAAACTTTGAAAGATAAGCAACTGTATGTGAAGTTTAGCAAATGTGAATTCTGATTACGAGAAGTCAGTTTTCTAGGACATATTGTATTAGCATCAGGTATCCGAGTTGATTCGAGCAAAATTTTGGCTATTTTGGATTGGAAGCCTCCGAGAAATGTTTTTGAAGTCCACAGTTTTCTAGGACTGGCTAGTTATTATCGATGGTTTGTAAAAGGTTTTTCATGATTGCGACTCTGTTGACGAAGTTACTTTAGAAAGATGTGAAATTTAAATGGTCTAAAAAGTGTCAAAAAAGATTTGATCAGTTGGAAGCTCTATTGATTGAAGCTCCAGTGTTAGTACAACCTGAATTGAGTAAAGAATTTGTAATCTATAGTGATTCTTCGTTGAATGGTCTGGGATGTGTTTTGATGCAGGAAGACAAAGTCATTGCTTATGCTTCGAGACAGTTACAGCAGCATGAAAAAAACTATCCGACGCACGACCTTGAGTTAGCTACGATTGTGTTTGCTTTGAAAATATGGCGCCATTATCTGTTTAGTGAGAAATGTCACGTATATTCTGATCATAAGAGTTTGAAATATCTGATGACTCAGAAAGATTTGAATCTATGATAGAGAAGATGGCTAGAGTTACTGAAAGACTACGAGCTTGTTATTGATTATCATCCGGGAAAGGCCAATGTTGTTGCTGATGCTCTAAGTTGAAAAGCATTGTTTGCATTACGTGCTATGAATGCTCATTTAGCTTTGTCTGATGATGGTTCAATTTTAGTCGAATTGAAAACGAGACCGTTGTTTTTACAACAGATTATCGAAGCTCAGAAGGTTGATAATAAGATTTTAGCAAAACGAGCTCAGGGTGATTTAGATTCTGATTCAGAATTTAGAGTTGATAAAGATTATTTTCTGAGATTCTGAGATCGAATTTGAGTTCTGAGAAATCCAGAGTTAATACAGATGATTTTGAATGAAGCTCACAACAGTCATTTATCCTTTCATCCGGGTAGTACGAAAATGTATAATGATCTGAAATAGCTTTATTGGTAGCCTAGTATGAAGCGTGATATATCTAACTTAGTTTCTAAATGTTTAATCTTTCAGCAAGTTAAAGCTGAACATCAAGTTCCATCTGGTTTGTTACAACCAATTATGATTCCAGAATGGAAATGGGATAGAGTGACGATGGACTTTGTTTCGGGTTTGTCCCTATCTCCGAGAAAAAAAAATGCTATTTAGGTCGTGGTAGACCGATTGACGAAATCAGCTCATTTTATTTCGGTACGATCCGATTACTCACCTGATAAGTTAGCTGAATTATATATTTTCGATATTGTGAGATTGCATGGTGTGCCATTATCTATTGTGTCAGATAGAGATTTGAGATTCACATCATGATTTTGGAAGAAATTGCAAGATGCTCTGGGTACTAAATTGCACTTCAGTACAACTTTTCATCCGCAAACAGATGGTCAATCTAAACGGATTATTCAGATACTTGAGGATATGTTGAGATGTTGCATTCTTGAGTTTGAAGGTTCGTGGGAACAATATTTTCCTTTGATTGAATTTGCTTACAATAATAGTTTTCAATCGAGCATCAAAATGACACCTTTCGAAGTTTATATGGTCGCAAATGTCGTACACCTTTGTATTGGACTGAGCTCAGTGAGAATAAGATTTACAGGATTGATTTGATAAAAGAGACTAAACAAAAAGTAAAAGTGATCCGAGATAGTCTGAAAGCAGCTTCTGATCATCAAAAATCATATACAGATTTGAAACGAAAAGAAATTGAATTTCAGATCAGTGACAAAGTGTTTTTGAATGTATCCCTGTGGAAGAAAATACTTCGGGTGGTAGAAAAGGCAAATTAAGTCCGAGATTTATCGGGCCGTATGAGATTACCGAGCATATTGAGCCAGTTGCTTATCGTTTGTTGTTGCCACCTGAGCTAGAAAAGATACATAATGTATTTCACGTATCAATGCTTTGACATTATAGATCTGATCCTTCATATATGATTCCTCCGTCTGAGATTCAGTCTGATATTACCTATGAAGAAGAACCAATTCGTATCTTAGCTCGCGACATTAAAGAATTGAGAAATAAGAAAATTTCATTAGTAAAAGTGATGTGCCATCGACATGGTGTCGAAGAGGCTACCTTGGAGCCTGAAGATGCTATGAGACTGCAATATCCGAACCTATTCGACGATAAGATTTTCGGGGACGAAAATCCCTAAAGGGGGAGAATTATAACAGTCCCGTTTAGACCCTAGTCAGAATAGTGGTTTCAGGACCATTAATTTGAGTCAAAAAAATATTTTAATATTATTTTCCGTGCTTATGATATATGAATTAGCATGTTTAAAAGTTTCGTATGAAAATTCGATCATTTGTGTGCTTAATTTGAAAAAAGGACCTAATCGCGAAAATGTAAAAGTTGTATGATGTTTGTTAAAAGTGTTGAAATGACATGGCTTATTAATGGAGAGGCCTTATGTTGATATTAAACCATTGCTTTTGATAATAGACATAAATGGCCTTAATATATATGATTTTATAATGTTTATAATAAGGTTAAAATGGTAAAATGTATATTTAAGTTATATTAATTAAACAAAACATGAAAATAGGCCATTATATGTTTGTATATGCCAAAATTGAAGAACAAAAGAAGAAGAAAACACAAGTTAGGGTTTCGTCTATAGTTTTGTTTGATTGAGGCATGTGTTTTGATCCGTTTTTGATCATTTTTATGTTTTTGTGATTGTTGCTTAGTGTTCTCCAAAGCCCATGTTTGAATTTTGGAAATTGTTGATGATTTTGAATTAAGCTATTGATGATAATGTGAGCTTTATGAAGTTTGATGTTAGTAAATGGAAGATATGTGTTAGATTATTAAGTTTTGTCTTTGAATTTTTTATGGAATTGAGTAATTTGGGCTAAATTGTGAAAATGATATTTTAAGGGACTAAAATGTGAAATAAATGAAATATGTGGGCTTAAATGAACTCTATGGAAATTCGGCTAAGCATGTGTATAAGGAAATTTTGTGTGTTTTGTAATTTTTGTAACTAGGGACTAAAGTGCAAAAATGTAAAAATGAGAGGGCTAATTTGTAAAATTCCCTAAATATGTGTTTTTGGATTGATTTGAATGATTAGGTGAATAAAATGGTTAAATTTTAATATGTTTAGATCAAGAACCAAAGAAAACAAAATTAGATTGGGGGAAGTCGAAAGTCATCGAATAGTCAACTTTGTTCATCTGAATCCGTACGAGGTAAGTCGATATACAAATAAATGTATTTTGAATTGAATAATTATTTATTATATGATATTGAACATTGATGAATGGTTATATGAGTTGAGTATGAGACATCCGAGAAAGTATCGACAAAGTTCCGACATCCGAAAAGCCTTGTACAAACCTTATGACATCCGAAAAGTCATGACATAGGATCCGATATGTGTTTTGGTGTAAGACCAAGTCTGGAACGTTGGCATCGACTTATGATTTACTTGTAAGACCACGTTTGGGACGTTGGCATTGTACGAGCTTTCTGAGCTATCCACGTATCCTTATGATTCCGAACGGTTCAATGGGCATTTCGAGATAATGAATTATTATGTGAACATGTATTCGATTCAGGTACGTTTTAATTGAGTATCATATTTGATGATGAATGGTAAGTATATATACCTTTGCGAACATATGGTATAATTATGAGAAAATTTGTTATTTGAGCAAATGGATTGGAAATATGTGAATTGTATGTGAACTATGAGGTATCTGTTAGTATCTTGGCCATGAAATATATGTATTTTATGATGTGTATATGTTTAAGTTGATAAGTTTATTTGCGTATGACTTACTAAACTTTTGAAAGCTTACTTTGTATGTGTTTACATTGTTTTATAGATATCGTAGCTACTGGAAGCTCGACGATCATCGAGGATTGTCACCACACTATCGAACCTTACTTTGGTATCTTTTGAAAATGTATATATTGAAGTATGGCATGTATAGGCTAAAAGTAATTAGATTATGTTTTGTGATATGTATATATTTAGCCATGTCATATGGCTTGGTTTTGGTTGATTTTATAGTTTGATTTTGGTATATGATATGCGATGCAAATTATGCTAATGTGATGTGTTCATAGCCAAGTGAATTGATCAATTTGGTAAGTTTTGGTGTGTGCTCATTTAAGGATTTGGTAAGATTTTGAAATGAGAATGAATGAATTGAAAAAAAAAGTTATGAAACAATTGATTAGATATGATTTTGTCTTATGATTTGGCATATTTTAGTATGGCTATTAAGTATGAAATTGGTTGATAATGTTATGGCATGAATGGTATATGTTTTGGTTGAGAAATGGTTGATATTTTGGCATAAAATGTTGTGGTTTTTTTTTTGTAGGGAGGACCCTTAATGGGTGGCAAATTGGCCTTGTAAATGTCCTATTTTTTCCCACACGGGCAGGGACATGGGCGTGTGTCTCAGCCGTGTTGCTTGAGGGCCATTTTGAAATGAGCCTGGGCAGACCACACGGTCGCACACACGGGCATGTGCGAGGCCATGTGGCCAAGTCAGTTTCGACCACGGGCTAGACACACGAGCATGTGACTGGCCGTGTGATCCAAGTCAGTAGCCTCCCTCATTTTCACTCGGTCTGACACTCGGGCGTGTCTTGTGTTCGTGTGGACAAGGAAGTATGTATGCCCTGTTTTGACATGGTCTAGACACACAGGCGTGTCTAAAGCCATGTGAGGCACATGGCCTGTTCACACAGGCGTGTGACCTGTGAAACTTTGAAAAATTGTTTAGGTTTCAAAAAATTTTGTATGAGCTCGGTTAAGTCCCGACCCCTTTTAATGCATGTTTAAGGTCTCGATGACCTATATAAGGGACTCTATAATTATGTTTGACTACCTTTGAGGATAATGATATTGAATTGTTTGTAAAATGTTTCGATTTTTTCGGTAATACCTTTAACCCCAGTGTTATTTGTGAAAAAGAAAGACGGAACTATGAGGATGTGTATTGACTATCGACAACTGAACAAGGTGACTATAAAGAATAAATATCCGTTGCCGCGAATCGATGATTTATTTGATCAGCTAAAGGGAGCTTCAGTGTTTTCAAAGATCGATCTGCAATCTGGCTATTATCAGTTGAGAGTCAGAGACTCAGATGTGCCTAAGACTGCTATCAGAATGAGATACGGACACTATGAGTTCTTAGTGATGCCGTTTGGGCTCACTAATACCCCTGCGGTTTTCATGGATTTGATGAATCGGGTGTTCAGACAGTATTTGGATCGGTTTGTGGTCATATTCATAGATGACATTTTGATTTATTCTCGCGATGAGGATGAACATACCGAACACTTGAGGCTTGTACTACAGATTTTGCGTGATAATCAGTTGTACGCGAAGTTTTGTAAATGTGAGTTCTAGTTGTGCGAGGTTAGCTTTTTAAGGCATGTTGTATCCGCATCGGGTATACAGGTTGATCCGAGTAAAATTTCAGCTATACTAGATTGGAAGCCTCCGAGGAATGTTTCTAAAGTTCAGAGATTTTTGGGGCTTTCCGGGTATTACCGATGATTTGTAAAAGGTTTCTCGATGTTAGCATCACCGTTGACAAAGCTGCTTCAAAAGGATGTCAGATTTGAGTGGTCTGAAAAGTGTCAGAAAAGTTTCGACCAGCTAAAAACTCTCTTGACGGAAGCTCCAGTATTAGTTCAGCTAGAATCCGGTAAAGAATTTGTGGTTTATAGTGATGCCTCATTGAACGGTTTGGTATGCGTTTTGATGCAAGAGGGTAGAGTTGTCGCTTATTCCTCGGGACAATTAAAGCCTCATGAGCGAAATTATCCGACGCATGATCTCGAGTTAGCTGCTATTGTGTTCGCTCTAAAAATTTGGCGTCACTATTTATTCAGAGAGAAATGTCACATCTATTCCGATCATAAAAGCCTCAAATACTTGATGACTCAAAAAGACTTGAATTTGAGACAATTTTGATGGCTTAAACTACTAAAAGATTACGAGCTTATCATTGATTATCATCCGGGAAAAGCTAATGTGGTTGTTGATGCCCTTAGCCGAAAATCACTGTTTGCTTTGCGAGCGATGAATGTACATTTGTCTATGTCCGCTGATGATGCGTTAATAGTGGAACTAAAAACGAAACCAACATTGATACATCAAATCCGGGAGGCTCAGAAAGTTGATAATGATATGGTAACAAAACGAGCACAGTGTAATTCGAATGAAGATTCAGAGTTTTGGATTGATGATGATAATTGTTTGAGATTCCGAAATAGATTGTACATTCCGAGAAATTCAGAGCTTATTCCGACGATTTTGAATGAAGCTCATGACAGTCGAATGCCAGTTCATCCGGGTAGCACGAAAATGTACAACGATCTGAAATGTCAGTATTGGTGGCACGGTATGAAACGAGACATCTCTGACCTTGTTTCTAAATGCTTGATATGCCAACAAGTGAAAGCTGAACATCAGGTGCCTTCGGGTTTGCTACAGCTGATCATGATACCTAAGTGGAAATGGGATAGTGTCACGATGGATTTCATATCCGGTCTACCATTGACATCGAACAAGAAAGATTCAATATGGGTTATTGTTGTCAGATTGACAAAGTCAGCTCACTTTATCCCTATTCGTACAGACTTTTCATTAGATAAGTTAGCGGAATTATATGTTTCTCAGATTGTGAAATTGCACGGGGTGCCGGTTTCTATTGTTTTGGATAGAGATCTCAGATTTACATCGCGATTCTGGAAGAAATTGCAAGATACTTTGGGTACCAAGCTGCATTTTAGCACCGCTTTTCATCCCCAGACAGACGGGCAATCCGAGCGAGTTATTTAGATACTTGAGGATATGTTGAGATGTTGCATCCTTGAGTTTAGTGGCACGTGGGAGCGATACTTGCCTTTGATTGAATTCGCATACAATAATAGTTTTCAATTGAGTATCAAGATGGCACCATACGAGGCTTTGTACGGTCGTAAATGCCGTACACCATTGTTCTGGACCGAGCTCAGTGAGAAAAAGATATACAAGGTAGATTTGATCCAATAGGCCGAACAGAAAGTGAAAGTAATTCGTGATAGTTTGAAATCAGCATCGGATCAACAGAAATCTTATACAGATTTGAAACGAAAAGACATAGAATACCAGATTGGGGACAAAGTGTTTCTTAAAGTTTCACCTTGGAAAAAGGTACTCAGATTTGGCCTTAAAGGCAAATTGAGCCTGATATTTATTGGACTGTATGAAATTACAGAATGGATTGGGCCAGTTGCTTATAGATTGACTTTGCCACCTGAACTTGAAAAAATTCACGATGTTTTTCATGTTTCAATGCTCCGTCGTTATAGATCCGATCCCTCACATGTGATTAGTCCGTCAGAAATTGAAATTCAGCCTGCTTTGAGTTATGAGGAAGAACCGGTTCGTATTTTGGCTCACGAGGTGAAAGAATTACTGTACAGGCCAATTTTAGCTACTATTACAGAGAACCCATTTACAATTTTATAATCCCTCAACTCAATTTCAAACCCCATTAAATCACTAACCCATTAAACCCCAAAACCCAACTAACCTACCCTAACCCAAACAACCCAATACCCATTAAGCCCAACTAATACATCAGCCAACTCAAAATTCAAACCCCATTTACAACCAGAACCCAATATCCCTGAACCCATATACTCGAAGCCCAATAACCTAAACTACCAGCCCACTAAACTAACAGCCCATTACACAAAATCAGAAACAAAAAATACCTAATCCCAAACCCTATCCCCCTAGCATTCGGCACCCACTTGCCTCTGTCACCACCGACGTCTGCCACGCCCCATACCCCCACTACAACAGTCCCATACCTCCACAGTCCTCGTACGCCACGCCCACACCCCGTACGCATGACAACAGACTCTGTACCTGCAAAAAGGAAACAAAACAACAGCAGCAACAGAGCAGTAGCGAATGGAAGAAACAATATTTTTTGTACTCTTCTTTGGAACATTCGGCTATAAAGCCAAAATGGAAAATCTGTAAAGGGGAGATTGTTCTTTGTTTCTTAAAAAATAAAAACGACAGAAAGGTTCGATTGTAGAGCAAAAAATAGCAGCCTAATTAGAGTTTGAACACAAAATAACATCCAAGCAGGCAGAATACAAAAGATCGAAGATTCAAAAGTGAGTAAAACCGAAGGTAATTCTTCATTTCAATAACTGTTTTAAGTCCATTTTTTCACCACAAATACATAAAAATTTACAAATAAACATAAAGAAATAAAAAGCAAAAAAAAAAAAAAAATAGAAAATTACTTTTTCATGGTGGCCGTGTGCAAACAACGGCCGGCGATCGGATCGAGCCCTCCCTTGGTCAGTAATCGCTCGGGTTTCCTCTCCCTCCCCTTTTCTTTTTTTCTCTCAGCTGTTTCAAATGAAAAAAAAAATTTGCTTATATAGGGGACCAAAACGGTGCGTTTTGGTCCCCCCTTTAAATAATTAAAACGTCGTCGTTTTAGTGCGGGTCAGTCAACCCGACCGCTCCAATCAAGATCCACAGTGTTTTACAGCGGAAGGGCTAATTACGCGTTTGGCCCTTCCGCTTTTCTGATAATTTACAATCAAGTTTATTTTATTTTAATTTGGCCCCAATAGTTTTGCTCGAGTTCATTCGGTCCCTTACTGCATGACGTTTGGAAAGTTTGAAATATTGCACTTTTAATACCCCATGGTTTTACCTATGTTCAAATAGGCCCTATATTTTTGTCTTTTTTTTAAATTGGCCCCATAACTTCGTTTGTGATTTAATTTTAGTCCTTTTTGTTTATTTTATATATTTATCCAATATCCTTGTCACTTTTACATTATTATTATTATTATTAGTGTTGTTATATTATTGTATATTTTATGTATGTATATACTTAATATATTTATGTATACATATGGCATTACTATTAGTTTTTTTTGTGTATAAATTTTGTAAATGTTTCAATATTATATTATTATATATATATGTATTTTTTATATTAAAGACATGTGCTTTAATACTATACTTTATGTATTATTACGTATATTTTCAGTGTATAGACATACACTTATTAAGTATTATCGACGGTTTTATTATTATTAGTTTCAACATATATATATTATGTTTATTTTAATACTACGTTATGTATATATATTTATATATATTATGTTATGTATATATTTTGAACACCATACATATTGAGTATTTCTAATGTCCCATTCATTTATACCCACGCATTTAACATATCCATGTAATGTACTAGTAAGTTCATTCTATGTCGTTATCGTTTCTAATGTATATGTATATTTCATGCAATATAATTAATAGTTACTCTTTTAACATTATTTTGAAGTACATGTATATTATATGTATCCTTTTAATATGTATTACATATATATATATATATATATATATATATATATATTCGATTCAATATTGTGTATATACATATTTTCAATGTTATCTTTTTAAATCATAATGCTTTTATATATTTTCCATAGTCTTAACTAGATTTTATATTCTTATATGTATATTATTACATTTATTTTATTCTTATCATATATATTATCAATACATGTATTTTATTATATGTATATATATATTATGTACACATATTAATATTATTATGTAAATCTTTTCATCCCTATTTTTATGTATATATTCGTAATGTCACTTTTACATATGTATATTCAATGTTTTTTTCGTTTTCGATATTATTGTCATATTTAATCTTGCATGCACGGTTATTGTTTTAATATTTTTGTTATGTTTGTCATTTGCTTCAATATGTATACCTAGTCCTTTCATTTGTTTATTTATTTATGTATTCATTTTGTCTTACGCGTTTTAAAAGATCACGTTCTTGTTTCTAAATTAATTTCGATAATCAAAGGCAACATATCGGTTTAATACCAAGTCGACGGTTCCATTGCTATGTTGAGTGGAATTTGTCGGTTCGTGTTTAATCGGTATACCCTTCTCAAAAAAAGGAAATCAAAAATTGAAAGTTTTCGTCTTTTAAATCGGATCACGATTGGATATTACTTTGAACTCATATTTTGAAAATCAAGACAACACTTGTTTATGAGATACCAATTTTTGGGCGTCGCGAGGGTGCTAATACCTTCCTCGCGCGTAACCGACTCCCGAACCCTAATTTTTCTCTGGCTTTTAACGTAGACCTTAACTCGGCCTTTTTCTCGTTTTTAAAAAGAAATCTAATAGGTGTCCGATCACACCTAGAAAAAAGGATAGGTGGCGACTCCCGGTTTATTTTAAATCAAATTTCAATTTCCAAGTTTTTAATCGCCACAATTAGCGACCGAAGCTAAAGCTAATTTTTATGACGCTACAATTACGTAATAAGAAAATTTCGTTAGTTAAAGTGTTGTGGCTCAAACACAGAGTTGAGGAAGCGACTTGGGAGCTTGAAGATTCAATGAAAGAACGTTACCCTAACCTTTTCGCTGGTAAGATTTTCGGGGACAAAAATCCCTAAGGGGGGAAAATTGTGACAGCCCTATTTTAACCCTAGTCGAAAATTGGTTTCGGGACCACAAAACCGAGTCGTGAAAATAATTGAATGTTATATTCTATGTTTATTATATGTGAAATTTCATGTGTGAAAATATCGTGTTTTGATTTCTGTCATTTGGATGTGAAATTAGTTAAAAAGGACTTGTTTGAGAAACCTTAAAAATGTGATAGGCAAATGTGCAGTGGCCAAATATTATATGTTTTAGTATTATGGGGAACTTGCATGTCAAATGGACCATTTTGAATGTAAATGGCCGGTCAACACATGCATGCAATCATGTGTTTTCATATCATTATTTTAGTTGGTGGAAATTATATATTAAATAAAGAAGTAAGCATTTTATTATAATGGTTTTATATTGTGAAATAATGAATTTATAATAGAAAAGGGTTATAAAAACAAAGTTCCACCCATCCTTTTTTCCATTTTGCCGAAACCATAAAGAAAAGAAAAGAAAATGAAGCTAAGGCATTCAGCTATGGTGAATGTATAGATTAAGGTATGATTTCATGTGATTCTTTTGAATTTTTTTGTGGAATTGAGTTGGTTTTGATGCTCTTAACATGACCCATGTGCTAATTTTTGAATTTGTGATGCATGAAGCATTCGGTTATGTTTCCTATATGTTAAATTGTTGATGTTTTGAAGTTATGTGATTAGAAATGGTTATAGATGAGTATAAACTAAGTCAAAATTTCTATGAATGGTTAATATGGACAAAAATCTCAATCGACTATTATGGAGTAAGGTGAAATTATGTTTAATTTTTTTGGAAATAAATAATTTAATTGTTAGTAAGTGTTTTATGGATGCCGAACGTGGACTTGAATTAGGAGGTTAATAATTTGTTGTTATTGAGTTATATATATATATATATATATATACATTCGGTCATGGAGGATTTGAGATGAATTTAATTATTGTTTTAGTTAAATAATAAGATAAACATGGAAATTAGGTAAATTTTAAACTCTTGGATTTAATTAGGAGGATTGAAATACTCTAGGGAGTATTCAGTTAAGGTATGGGAGATAGAATGTTGAGGTAAGTTAGGTTGTGTCATTACCGAATGCACTTGATATTAAGACATGGTTTAGTTAAATGTATTTGACATGAAAATAATTGAGTTGTCGGGTATGTGATAGTGGGAAGAGAAATTTAATTTGCTTGACTATAATTAAATGAATGTCCAATCTAGGTTTGGTATGATGTTAATATGAAAATGTTATGACAAGCTAATCGAATTTAAGAACTATGTGCAGTCAATCATGTTATGTGTTTAATTCATCAATGATGAAAGTGCCGTATGATATATGTGTTTGAAATTAATAGAATCTGGGTTATGATGAATTGATAAGATGATTGAATTAGTTTATTTGTTTAATTAAGCTCAAGATCAAAGAGAGCCAAGTTCGGTTAAGGGGAAAGCGAAGGTTGTTGAGTAGTCGATCAGAGCTGTTTGTTCGATAATAAGGTAAGTTCTAAGCAATTAAGACTTAGATTACTATGTATGCCTAGAGTACACATAGCTCATGAGATGTAAATTCTATATGTGGAGAAATGTCGAATAGATAATGTATTATTGAGCCGATGGCATTGAATTGATAGGCTATTTTATTTATTTTTTTATTTTATTTATTTTATTTTTGTTGTACTATGTGTACGTATATACATGAATAAAAAAGGCACTATGTGTGCGAATGGGCAGCACTATATGTGCATATGGAAAAGCTAGCACTATGTGTGTGAATGAATATATGCACTATGTGTGCGAATTTATTAACCGAGCATTATGTGTGCAAGATCGGTTGTGGGGGGGGCACTATGTGTGCGAAATGAATAAGGGAATATGATTGTACTAGGGTGTGAAATAGAACACTGATTACCATCATAGGTAATTAAGAAAATGAAATGTGTATGGAATTTTTATGTATAATGTCATAGAAGAAGAAATAAGAGTATGGGGTTATACGGTACCATGAATGAATAGGTTAAGGGTGTTACATCAACCATGTCAGTAAAAATAGACATCATACATCTTTAAAATGTAGTAGGTGCATTACATAAACCAAATGACATGCATCTAAATGCAAATGTATCTTACGAACATGTGAATGTTGTTTTGTGTTGATCTTCTGGTGCTATTGTGATCTGATTGTACCCTGAGTATCCATCGAGAAAATAGTAATAGTCTCGCCCCACGAGTCTATCCAGCATCTGGTCCAAGAATAGCGAAGGAAAATGATCTTTCCTAGTCGCCTTGTTCAACTTTTGGTAATCTATGAAAATTCTCCACCCCATAACCGTTCTAGTTTGTATTAATTTGTTATTCTCATTCTCAACAACCTTAATACCTCCTTTCTTTGGCACGCACTGGACCGAATTTACCCATGAACTATCTGAGACGGGTTAAATTATACCTACATCTAACCACTTAATAAGTTCTTTCTTTACCACATCCTTCATAATAGGGTTCAGTTTCCATTGTCTGTCAATCGTCCTTTTCTCGCCATCTTCTAGGATGACATGCATACAGACAGACTAATGCCACGAATATCGGCTATGGTTTATCCGATATCCTTCTTGAATTTTTTCAATACTAGGATAAGTTTCTCTTCTTGTTCTTTAGTTAACTCTACTGAGACAATCATAAGCAAAGTCGAAGTGTTACCTAAATAAATGTATTTTAAATGCGAGGGAAGTACCTTTAGTTTTAATTTAGGTGGCTCTTCGATCGACACTTTTGGTTGGACATAATCTCTGCTTTCTAATTCTAAAGATTTAAAATGGGATTGCAGATTAAATCCCCTTTGATTAGCTTCTAGCACAACTAAGTATTCCTCCCTCTCTTCATCACTTGGAGGGTTTAATATCAAAACTTGTTCCATTGGGTCCTCAATAGAGTTGAGACAACTAAATCCTCTAACTCAGAAACTGTAGAACAATCATCAACTATGTTAGGAAATCGTATAGACTTAAAAATATTAAAAGTTACTTGATCGTCCTGAACACGCATAGTAAGCTCGCCTTTTTGTACATCAATAAGGGTCCTTCCACTTGTTAGAAAAGGCCTTCCTAAGATGATTGGCACCTTTTTATCTTCTTCAAAGTCTAAAATAACAAAATCAACAGGAAAAATAAAATTGTCTACACATATCAACAGATCCTCAATTTTCCTTCTGGATGTGCTAAAGATCGATCTTCTAATTGAAGTGTAACTGTAATAGGTCTAACTTCACCTATCCCCAACTTCTTAAATATGGGCATGGGAATTAAGTTGATGCTTGCACCTAAATTACATAGTGCATTACCGTAATAAGTTGCTCCAATGTTGCAAGGTATGGTAAAACATTCAGGGTCCTTCATCTTTGGGGGTAATTTGTCTTGTAGATATGCACTGCATTCCTTCTTTAAAACTATCGTCTCAATTCTCCAAGTCTTCATTTCTTGGATAGGATATCCTTCATGAATTTGACATAGTTTAGCATCTGTTCAAGTGTTTCTACCAACGAAATGTTGATATGTAGTTTCTTGAGTACATCTAAAAATTTCTTGAATTGGACTTCCTATTTCTACTTTTGAAGTATATTAGGGTAAGGTGGTGGAGGATTTTTAACTTGAATTGGATGATTCATTTTTTGTGAAAATTTTGCATCTAACGAAGTTATTAGTTTATCAAAATTAACTGGATTAGAAGTTACCTTATCAAATTTTGCAGATTCTGGTTCTGGTGAAGTAGGAATTTCAACACTTGGTTGAACTTCCACTGAATCTTGAGCATCAGTTGGCTCCTCTTCAACTTCAACAATGTTGGGCTCTAATGTCTTTCCGCTCCTCAATGTCAATGCTTTATAATGCTCTTTCCCCGAATTTCTTGGATTTTTCGTATCACTAGGCAGAGTACCTTGTGAAAGATTTCTAAGTTCAGTAGCAAATTGACCCATTTGATTCTTCGAATTCCTTAAAGTGGCATCATTCTTTGCCATATATGCCTTCAATAAGTTCTCTAAGCTATTGGAAGGTTCAACTTGAGTTGGTTTTTGAAGTTGTTGGGTAAAAACAGGTGGTTGGGTCGGTCTAGGTTGTGCATAAGTGTTATTGGTTCCAGCCCTTTGGTTACTCCAAGAAAAATTAGGGTGGTTTCTCCAAGATGGGTTATAAAAATTGGATTGCAGTCCCTGCCTTCCTCGGTTTTGGTTTTGGTTACCCATGTGATACACGGATTCTGGGTTTGATGGGTATTCTTCAAACAAGTGCCCTTCCCCACAATAAATATAGGCTACAATCCCAAATTGATTCGGTGGCTGAACTATAAAATTATTAAACCCATTAGTAGTAAATTTTTTAAGCACTGAGGATATCGAAGATACCTAAGATGCGAGTGAAGTGATAGTGTCCACTTCATGTACTCTTATAACTTGTCTTCCTGACACTACTTGATTGGTTGGCCATTGATAATTGTTGCTAGGAATCCTCTCAATGATTTCATAAGCCTCATTATAAGACTTAGAAAGGAGAGCACCATTAGTAGAAACATCCACTATCATCCTTGTGTAAGCATTGAGACCGTTATAGAACGTCTCTAATTGGATGTAATGAGGTATTTCGTGATGATGGCATCTTTGCAATAGTTCTTTAAACCTTTTTCGCACCTCATACAAGGACTCATCATCCATCTGTTGGAAGGTAGTGATCTCGTTCCTCAACTTAGCATTCTTACTAGGTAGGAAGTACTTCATAAGGAATCTTGCTAAATCATGTCATATGGTAATGGAATTTGGTGGCAATGAGTTCAACCAGGCTCAAGCTTTGTCCCTTAGTGAATATGTGAATAGCTTTAATCGTAGAGCATATTTGAGTACTCCGGATAATTTGAAAGAATCACTCACCTCCATAAACAACCTTAAGTAAAGGTGAGGATCTTCGATAGGCATTCCACTGAATTGGCCCACTGTCTGAAGCATATGAAACATGACTGGCTTCAACTCGAACTATTGTGCCTCAATTTTGGGTCTCCTAATACCCGAATTAAGCTCATGAAATACAGGCACGACATACTGTCTTAGAGCTCTGTCCCTATCATCAGCAATAAGGATTAGATTTTGAGCATGACTTGCTCCATTTCCTTGATTCGGATGTTCAAAGTTCATCTTTTTGGTCATTCTTTGAGCTGCTTGTCTTCTTATTTTTCAAAAAGTTCTTTCAATTTCAAAATCTACGGGGAGTAAATCGATAATTCGATCAATACTCATAAACACCTGAAATAATCACAAAAAAATTAACTAAGTTAAAATTGAATAGAAAAAAGATAAACCGAAATGCAAAATTAACAAATTCACAAATAATGACTTTTAAAACAATCCCTGGCAATAGCGCAAATAACTTGGAACGACGGAAATGTGCAAGTGTACACATTGTATCAAGTAATAAAGTGACAAGTAAATGTCGAGTTATCGTACCCACAGGGACTGTGAAAGAAAAATATTTACGAAATGTAAATCAAACACTTTGGTGATGGGAAAAATATGTTGTTTTGAAGAAGTGATTTAAAAACTAAATATTAACAAGTAATAAAAAATTAAAAATTTCAATGCATGATTTCAAAAAGATAGGTTTTAATCAATATGACCTAATTGTGTTAGATCGATTATATTCCTTAAATTAGAATTACTAAACCCATGTTCATGTTGTTACAAATATTTTCACGGTAACTTGGTAATTTATTAACTACTGCAAATACATACTTACTAAATTAACCAATCTCCTGAACATTTTTCAATGCTAATTCAAGCAATTAATTAATCTTCATAAGCACATATAAGATTTAAGTGAGGTAACAATATATTTCTATATTGAAACAGTTTAATCACAATAATCTTGCAAGTTATGCAAGGCTAATGTATTGTTTAATATCGTCACTAATTTAACCCTCACTACATTAGAAGATTAAACATGCACCAATTAAATTTTGTTTCAATTAATTACAATTTCAATACATTTAATAATTAATTTATTCTTTATCTTACATTTTATAATGTAAGTATAACATAGGGATGATTTTATTTATTTAAACAACTTACCAATGCCTATAATAACACAAACATGATTTTAATAATTTAAGTGGACAAAATGCAATCAATCTAACACGAATCAAATTTAAGCCATTTTAATTAGAATAAGAAAAACATGTAAAATCAAAATTATATAGGATTTTCTAATCTTTTTACCACTTTTTACTTAACTATTATGTCTATCTCGAGTTATTATTATTGAAATGAGTGAATTTTACTTAATTAGTAATTTTAGACATGAATTTAGAAAGTATGTGAAATTATGCTTAATTACATGATTTTCATGCATATCTTAAATTAATTCATGTTAATTTATTAATGTGTGTATTTTTCACTATATAGGCAGGCTATGGAGACATGATGTAAATAAATAAAAGGTGGCCATCCACAATTTATCCATGTGGATGGAAAGACCATGCAATTTGGGCATAGGGATTAACAACTTGACCTAGTAAAGAAATGTGATAAAAAGATGAACATGTTTGCTAAGTTTTGGACTGAAGAACTGTCCAACAAGGGAAATTAAAAGCCTAGTTTTGACACTTGAAGATGACTGCCCAAAATGTGTTTTGGGATATTTAAATGAAGGTCCTTGAAGTTGAAAAACAATCAAAATTTAGCCCAACAACTTACCTATTGAAACTGTCCACTACATAGCTATCTTTAGCTTGAAATTCAAATTCAAAATGGAAGACTTGGTCATCCCTTTTCCTTGATACATAGCCGGCCACATAAGAGAGGGAAGGAAGGTAATTTTGAACTATTTTTAGTAAACTCACACCCTACTATTCACCTATAAATACCTTGTCATACCTCACTTATCCCTCATCCCTTATTCATCCATTATTCCTCATTTTCTCTACATTTCCCTCTCACTTTAGTTCTCTCATCCTTCTCCCTTTTTCCCTTTTCATAGCCATCCATCCCCTCTATATCTTTAGCTTTAGAATATTTGTCAAAAGCAATCCTTAGCCGACTTCTTTCTAAACCCTTAGTAGAAGAAGCTTTCATTAGAACGGATGAGCATATCAGTCAGAACAAATCCGAAAGGCTGCTGAACTGAGCAGAGTAAAGTACCTCAGTCAAAATAGATTTGAAAGGCTGCTAAACTGAGTCAGTCAGAATAGATTCGAAAGGTTACTGAACTGAATAGAGTCTACTCATTCCTCTTGTTATTTATTTTAAACATATTTGCTTTATTTTTAATGTTTTTGACATCAACCATTTTCTTCTAAATTCTATTTGCTGATATAATTATATTTAATTGATGAGATTTATTTGATTCATGTTAACATATTTTGTGCTTCAGTCGATTACGTTTTCAATTAATATCATGCTACATTTCATTTATACGTGATGTGGTGCACTTAGATTAGCTGGATGATCCTAACCAGACGACGTCTAGTAGACACATAATTGAAAAGTGCAATGCTTAATTTAGGTCATTAAAACCAACTAAGTTAAGGTTCATAATATCTTTAGTTAGCTCTAATGTCTTGCATGGTTTCTAGATTTATGTAATTAAACTATTGTAAACGTAAATGTCCTTATGACCTTGCATAAATGCTAAGAAACCCTTAGTCTAATATGATCAGTAAAATGCATATTTAACTAAGTAAAAGATTCGAGAGGACTTAATTTGGTTTCCAAACCCATAAGAGATCGAGTTGCCATGGAAGTAATTCCAAACATGTTAGCATGATGAAGGTAAATTGAATTAATTAATATAATTATCCTCGCTCATTTAAAGTTGATTGTTTTTTTTTATTTCTAAAGCCGTCATTCACACATTTAGGTAAAATCGCATTTAGTTTAGACATTGCATAGGGATGACTCATTGCATCTAATTTAATTAAATCATCACCATCTTAAAATTATTGAGTTTTATTTTATATCAAATTGTTAATTATAATTTTGCAATTAAGTTGATTAAGCTTATATAGTCCCTCTGTAGACGATAACTCATTTTTACTTACTTATTACTTGAACGACTATGTACACTTGCAAAAACACGTTACTAACCTGTTACAAAACAACACTACAGTTATTCATAGTCATGATCACAACATAAACAAGAAAATTAAAGAAAAAAGAACTAGAAAGCAAATCCAGGATTTCTCTAAAGCCAGACTAGTGCGTTCATCTTCTTCTCTGCTTGTTTTGTTGAGTCGAGGCCTCTACAAATAGTTGAATACTACTATTCCAAGGTGGAAGAAGGCTCTTTTTCAAGATGGAAATTGGCAAGGGAAATGGGAAAACAAGAAAGGGAATGGAAGAGAGAAACTGAGTGAAAGAAAGAGAGATGCGTAGGAACGAATGGTGTGTTGAATGCAGTAGAAATAGAAAATAATTAGTAGCCACACACTCTTCCTTGGCCAGCAATACAACAAGAAAGTTTGAATGTTTTAAACTTTGATATATTAAGCTTGGGTAAAATTTCCAAAGGCACAAAAAGTGGAGAGGTTTGAATAGAGTTTAGGGAAATTTTGAGGGCTGTTTTGCAAGCATAAAAATTAGAAAAAATCAGCTGATTGGGTCAACTTATTGGATGGTTTTGGGCTGCCAACTTGCTTGGTGGATCAGTCTTCTATACTTAGCATACTGGGTCACTTTCTCCTTCAGGCTTTATATTAATTTTCAACCCAATTAACTTTGGATAAAAATTAAATATAAAGTACATTAAATAATCATAATTTGGACCATCCTTTTTTGGAAAAAATATTTAGCCTTGCTCTTGATTTACTTGATGCAAAAATTTCTCCAACAGTTCAAGTCTTTTAGGGTGTCTGCCGAGCCAATTTTCAACTTTTGTGCAAAATTGTTGAAAATAAACCACATTTGTGAAAATTTATTATAAAAATATTTAAAATTCAATATGTTAATAATTTAAGTGCTCTATATATTTTTGTGTTTCTAGACTCGTTCTCACAATGTAACCCCAAGTACTTATTTACTTTATTCCAATCTTTTAAAATACTCCAATTAATAGATAGTTTTCAGCAGGCTATCTCCTACTCCGGTATTTGTTGGCGGTATCCACCCTTGGTAGTTTGACATGGACCTTCTCTCTACATAGTCCTATCCGAACATCTTTTTTTCTTTGTAGATCTCTAGCAGACTTTATTAATCAATTAGATTTTGATGGACATTCTCTTCTACGGGGTCCTTTGGCGGACTACCCACTTTTTTGGCTAACTCTTTATCGATCACCAATAAGGATTTCAACTATGATAATCCATTTAGTATTTGTTTAGCCAATGCTGATCCTATGTCAACTTAAACAAACTCTTAATGGCGGATATTATGTTTTCCAATAAGTTAAAGGAATTTCTCCTTCCTTTTATACTTGCCTGCTTTAAGACGCTTATATCATTTTCATTAATCATTGCATCTTGGTGGATCCCCTTATTATCCCATTTTCTCATGCTCCTAGACACGCCAATATCATTCCGTCATACTATTTTCCGAGCAAGTCATACAATAATTTCTCATTTCATGCCCTGGCAGGCTTCTTGGTTTAGTATCTTGACGAACTTCATTTGTCGCCATAACCCAGCTATGGTCTTACACTATATAATCCTATGTTTATTGTCCTAACAGACTTCATATGTTACCATAGCCCAACTATGGTCTTACACAACATAAGCGGACTTCATATGTTGTTATAGCCCAGCTATGGTCTTATACAACATAATCTCGTGTTTATTGTCCTAGAAAACTTATGATTTCGGGGAATAAACAAACCTCTTTCGAGGTGTCACCCTGAAATACCTATAATTCATTTCATAGTGTCGCTCTGAAGGACCCGTCGATAACTTTCGTTTCAGTGTCACTTCATAAAGTCGATAGACCGTTGTCACGGTGTCACTCTAGCGAGCCAGTAGATACCATTCCATGATGCCGCCCAAACTCGTTTAAACCCCTATTTCAATCCACCCTTTCTTCCATTATGTCAATTATTCATATCTTCATCTACCCTGTCAAGGTAATTTCCCTATGTACTCTGCATTCAATATAATCATGCATTTCATACAAATCATTACTATACATACAATGCACTAGTTATCTAATCATCAATTCACAACCATATAACATCCAGCAAGCAAACTTGTGAGAGTTCACACACCGTTGTAATGCATACACAACATACTCATTCATCAAGTTTATACACACCATGAATTTAGGAAAAACTCAGTGCAGATACAAACTTGGTTCATGCAAGCAACACAATGTTATCGAGCACCCAAAGGCAGAGTACAAAAAATCACTTGGACTCTTTCATCCTTGTCAGCTCAGCTTTTCTAAATGCCAAAAGCTCCTTCATCCTAGCAGTTAAGCACGACAACCATATATCGGTTAAATCAAAGGTATTTAGGCCTTAAAACTCAAAACCTAGATTACAAAAACTTATCAAGAATTTCTCTTCTTCTAGACTTCAATTCTCACGACCACTGCTCCATACAAGGTTCTCCTAAATTTTCTTCTTCTTCAAAACAACTAAAGAAGACGATGTAGAGGAGAAAAAAATTATAAACTGATTGAGGAGAATTCATTTCTCCCTCACACACACACACACACACACTATATATATATATATATATATATATACACTAATTTAGCATAGTCTTCGTAGTCCTCCTTAGCCATCCATCATTGCTTATTCTGTCCCCCACTAAGGAACCAGCCGGTTCCAACCTAACCAAACTAGAAATGAAACTTAATTATTTGTCTACCGGTCACAAAATTTTTCAAATTTCCCAATAGAGTCCACCAACTCACTATTTTGCTCAATCAACTCCTAAAGCTCATTTGCATTAGAGACCTTAAAAAAATCTGGATGTGAGAACATTGGCGTCCCTCCTCCTACTCTCATGAGATTAATAGAGGATGATATTATTGGAATTGCAAGGCCAAGAGCCTGTCATCTGTATGCTGTTAGCCGCTCATTTTCTCAACCAAAATAATATATGTGGAAATATTAAATTCTAGGTAGAGATGTTCATGGGTCGGGCCTAAGCATAATATTAACATACTTTATACTTGCCCAAGCCCGATTCGACTCGAAATATGGGCCTAAAATTTTGTCCAAATTCGTCCATATTTGCAAAAGACTAACTCAAGTTCATTTTAGCCTCGCCCATATTGTTTTTAATTTTTTTAATATTTATACTATTTTAATTTAATATTTAATTTTTTTTATTTTTTGAAATATTTTTTATATAGTCATCTTAACATTGTTTTAATGTTTACATTAGAGTAGTATCATATATTTAGTATATGTTTATTTTTTAATGTATTATAAATTATATAATATATAAAAATAACATAATATAAAGTATTAGAAACTTAAAAACAGTTGGGTTTGACTCAGGCCTTGAATGTTCAAGCCCGATCCCAGTCCATATTTTAAACGGGCCTAATACTTTCACCTAAACCCTCTCAAATTTCAAATGGGCTTTTGAGTCTGGGCGGGTAGCCCAACCCATAAACAGGTCTAGTTCTAGGTTAGTTCTTTGAATTACAAAACACTTCTTTTTTTTTTATATTAAAAATGGATCCCACTTTTTGAATTAATTTTTAATAATAAATACAATAAAGTAAATATTAGTTTCTTTTATTATACATATTCGTTTTACGATTCTGTTCGGGATTCGTAGTTGTCCCTTTTAACAATGTCATCTCCATTGTTCGAACCTACATCTCCCCTTGGGAGTGTAATGTGCCTTACATTTCATATTTTTAAAACAAACAAATATATTATTTTACCTTATTTTAGTTATGAAGAAAATAATGTTGTAATCTTTGATAAAAACAGAATTTGTTGCACCTTATTTTTTTGTAATTAAATTTAAACAAAAGTAATTTAAAAATTATTTAATTGATATGTGGGGACAAAAAATTGATCTAGATTTGATATTCCTTATAATTTTTTTAGATTTACTTTAATCAAATCAAATTAATTATTTAATATACATTCACTTTAAATTATTTTCATATTTATTTTAATCAAATTAAATTAATTAAATTTATGAATTTATGGAATAAAGATAACATCTTTTTTTTTAGATGATAAACTTTTATCTATTTCATGTTACAATAATATTTTTAACTTTTTTATGAACATACGAATTTATATTTTTTAAAATAATTTTAATATTATACATCTAAATTAATGAAAGAAACAAATTATGTTATTGTATTTTTTATAAAATTTTAAGCAAAATATTCATTTTAAAAATTATTTTAATATATTTTAATTAATCCACATAATCAGCCGTGTATCGTACGAGTAAAAAAAAAACTAGTTCAATCTATAAACTTTTATGTTTTTAGTATAAGTTTGTATTGGTTAAACTATTGAATTTGTTGATTTCATTTTTTTTTTTATGAGTAAAATGTGAAAGATGAGAAGATAAGCCAAAAAAAAAAAATGAAAGATTTCAGGGAATACATGTAATTAGGAGCGAAGCTAGAAATTTTTTTTAGGGGGGTGGAATTAAATTGTAATTTTTCGATAGTAAAAAAATGCAATTTCATCATTTGAATAGTCTATATTTTTATAATTTTTAAAGGATTAAATTAATTTTTTATCATTATTAGGGGGGAGTGCAATTTTACCTTTATAATTTAAATTTTTTAAATAATTTAAATGAAAAAATTTTCATTTTAAAAGGGTTGGGGCCTCAACCTGGATACGCCCATTCATGTAACGCGATGATAAAACAAAAAATTGGATTCAAAAGGAGTGAAGTTGAGAGTAGATAATGGATATGTGAACTTGCATGTTTGTTTTCAAATGATGAGCATCGATGATGTTTGTGGGAGGAGTTGAGAGAAGGAAAGGGAATGAAAATGGTGAAAAGTGAATAAATATGTAAAGGGTAAAGTCAACAATGAAAAACCTTAAAATTTATATGGTAGGTAAATTAAGGTAAGTGTAAATTTTCAAATAAAACCCTTTTTTCTCAATATGTTTTTAAATCAGTCCCTAATTATATAGTTCACATGTGGGAAAGGATTATATGAAACAGAAACGCCACATCATCTTGTATCCCTTACCAATTATTTAATGCCATTTCAATATCTTTTTCTATGTCATTGACATCATTTTGGTAATTTTTTTAACTTGAACCCTAAACCATAGATCTTGGACCTTGGACCCTAAACCATAGACCTTGGACCTAGGATTCCAAACCCTGAACCCTGGACCTTGGACCCAAGGTTTAAGGTCGAGGTTGAGATTAGGGTTCAAAATCCAAGGTATAGGGTTTAGCATCCAAGGTTCAAAGTTTGGGGTCCAAGGTTGAAGGTTTAAGATTCAGGGTCCAGGGTCTAAGGTCGAGAGTTCAGTGTTTAGGGTCGAAGTTTCAAGTTAAAAATTACCAAAATGATGTGTCAATAACATGGAAAAATATGCTAAAATGGCATTAAATAATTGGCAAGGGATACAAGATGATGTGGCATCAAATAATTGTATGAAATAGAGACGCCACATCATCTTGTATCTCTTACCAATTATTTAATGTCATTTCAACATATTTTTCCATGTCATTGACACGTCATTTTAGTAATTTTTTAAACTTGAATCCTAAACCCTAGACCCTGAACCTTGGACTTTAAACCATAGATCCTAGACCATGGATCCTAGACTTTAGATCCGAAACCCTGAATCAATAATTAAATATAAATGTTTAAAAAAATTATTATCGGAAAGGATATTGTTTAAAACACAAATTTTACAAAATGTTTTTTAAAACTTTTATTTAATTATATATTAAAATACTTTAAATACATTTTTACAAACATCCTATAGTTTGACAAACAGGATTTTTGTTGTAATACAAAAACAAAAAGTTGAAGTTTCCAATAAATTTACCCATTTTATTGCAGGTACGTATTAAATATTTTGTGTGGTATTCAACCCACTTAATTAATGTAGACCTAAGTGTACCACCTCAAAATATTATACTAAATTACGTTGAAATAAAAATATTAAATGATTTAAAATAGTGTAAAATATCTTTTCCTAATTTAAAATATTTATATGAGGTTGGAGGAAAATCTAAAACAATATGGTTTCATTAATATTACCGAAAATGCTTAACACAATCAAAATTACATGATTTGACTTCATTTCACATTATTAATGTTGAAATCTGCTGCTAAAGACATGAATCCTTATTATTAACATCGCCTTTCACATATTTTCACAAACATAATAAATTTAATGTGTGTATTGAAATACAATGAGTTTTATGAAAATGATGCTTACTCCTTTGTATTCCAATCTTCATTTATGTGTACTTCAATTTTATACTGCTTTAGGTTTTTTCTTGAATCAGGATTGTCTAAGCAGCTCGTATTATCAATTTATACAGATGTGAGATTACACTTGTTAATGGCTTAGGATATTTGTCTAGACTCGAAGGTTCGTTTGAAATTTAAAAGGATTTGGGCAAAAATATTAGGATTGAAAAATGAGATTGGGAAAAAAAATTAGGCCTGTTTAAAATATGGGTCGGGCTCGGGCTTGAACATTGAAGGCTCGAGCCCGACTCATTTTTAAGATTATAATACTTTATATTATGTAATCTATAACATATTAAAAAAATACATTTATACTAAATATATAATACTACTATAATGTAAACATTAAAATAATGTTAAGATCACTATATAAAAATTTTCAATAAATAAAAAATAAAATTATTAAATATTAAATTAAAATTATTTTAAAATAATATGGATAGATATAAAATGAGCTTAGGTTAATCTTATACAATATAAGCGGGCTTGGGCAAATTTTAAACCCATATTTCATGTCCGGCTTAAACAAGCATAAAATATATTAATAAACCCGGTCCAATTTATGAACACCTCTATGTGAGAGTGCATATTAGGTTTTATTATATTAATTAATTGTAGTTGTATAACATTTATATTTCATTACCTTAAATTCAAGGTCAAAGATATAATTTTGTTTTTCTTAATTTCCTTATGTTTTTACTAGGAATTTTTATCTAAATAATATAAAATAATTAAATAAATACTGAAATATGATAAGGACCTTAATATTTATCAATTGGTGGCATTCATCTCCTACTACCAATACCTCACCTTTTTAAAATATTTTTTTTTTGAATGCCGCCTGATCAATCAGTGGCACCAGTATTGCACCCCCAATATACATTGTATTTTATACGTTTGAAGCGAAAAAATTTATTTTTTATTGGTGCCGCCGATGTGTCAGGCGACACCTTAATATTTTATAATAGAGTAGGCGATATCATCCTGACAGCCTGCCGCCGATGTGACTCGGTTATGGTTCAAGTTCCAATACCCAATAAAATTAATTATATCAATGTTTTTTTTCAAGCTTTTGGTTTAAAACATATATATAAATATTATTTTATTATTATAAAAGAGGGTTGGTTTGGTTCCTCAATATTTTATAATAGAGTAGGCGACATCATCCTGACAGCCTGCCGCCGATGTGACTCGGTCACGGTTCAAGTTCCAGTACCCAATAAAATTAATTATATCAATGTTTTTTTTCAAGCTTTTGGTTTAAAACATATATATAAATATTATTTTATTATTATAAAAGAGGGTTGGTTTGGTCCCTCAATCCCCCCCACACACACACACATTTGAAGGAAGAAAAAATTTTTCAAGCAGCTCAAGAATTGAAGCTTTCCCCTCACCGAAAATAAGAAAGAAAATTGATAAAGGATGAGAAGGATGAACGCAAAAGCGGGTCGTAAAGTTTGTCAAAGTCGCGGATTTGACTTAAGGTTCTAGATGTTTGGAAATAAACTTGGATTTGACACAACCTGAAACGAAATTGAATCCAAGTCAGATAAAACAATTAAAATAAATAACTAAAATAAAATAATAAATCAAAGATTAAGAAAGCGAATAAAGAAGATAAATGGAAAGATAAAACATGGCGTGTAGATGTCCTAAGAAGCCTTGGAAACACGAAGAATCCACAATCCCCTTCAAGCGACTCTACTTTCCCCTTCAAGCGACTCTACTTTCCCCTCCAAGATATCTAAAAAGATTGTTAAAACTCTTCTAAAAGAAACTCAGGAGAAATTCTTGAAAAGAAAAACCCAGAGAAAATTTATTAACTCAAAAGAGAAATAGAATAATAATCAATTGTCCGAATTGTGTACAATGCAAAGACCTGTATATTGGATAACTAAATAAATCTAAATAAAACTCTTAAATATACTAGAACTCTAATTTAATCTAAACAAGAATTAGTTTTAAACTAAACTGTCTTGTTAACATAAAACTCCTAAATAACTTAAAATACTTAATAATTATCAAAATTTGGAATAAAGTAATAATAAAATAATAAGAGATGATAAATACAATATTGGGTTCATATATAATAAAAATTAAGCCTAAGATCCAAATCCAATATTATTTAAACTCGAATTAAAAGCCCGAAACTCGTAATTCTCGTCATAATCCCATTTAGAAATTTTACTTGTGCAGTCTTCACTAAAACGGTCATAACTTGAGCTCCCGAACTCAAAATCAAGTTATTCAAAATGCGTTTCAAAGCTAAGAGATAGATCTTAAAATGTCATGCAGACAACTCAACCCATAAATGCCAGGATTCCATCCAAAAAGTTGTCAAAACTCTACTGATTTTCCAAGCCTGAAAATTGGTAGTTTTGGTGATTGGAATTTAATAAATTTCACCCCATCCGTGCATGTATAAAAAATGTTAGTGTATTTAGTTAGTTTTTTTGAGTAGTAGTTTATTTGCATTAAAAGTGTATTGTTAAGATTAGTACTAAGATGTTTGGTTGTATTTTTGTAGTTTCAAAAAAAAAAATGGAGAATCAATTTTTTGTAGCCATTCATTTTGATGGTGTTATTTTAGAAATAATTGTTGGTTGTATTTTTGAAACTTGAAAGAAAATAGGAATGAGATTCGAGTCGATGATATGAAAGAGAATGCTAGTGAAAAATTTCTTGGTGTTATGAAAGAAGGATGACGAAACTATTCTACAAATTTTCAGTTTTGTCAATCCTATCAAATTTACCGAGATGGAACTTCTAGATAATGACGACGTCGAGACAATAGTCGCGTTGTATTGCCCACTAGGGAGGTTGAACATTGAACCGATTTAGTTATTTGCTGAGTTAGTAGATGCGGAGCCCATTGAAAATGTAACTTAGTTAAGTCAACAATATGTAGTTGAAGACCTACATACAAAGGTTTTTAGAGCGTTCATCGATAGAAGGTCGTGTGTGCATGATCTTGACATCAATTTTAGCATTGGATGTTCAGATCAGTACAGTGGTGGATTACAGATACATCAAGTCGTTATTGAAACCGATGCGCTTGGTGAAGATGGATCTGATAATAAAGATTGTTCTGATCATGAAGGTAAAGATTTTAGTGACCCCGATTTAGACAATGCCCCAAACGATATCAACGACAAAGGACCACATGGTGGAAATAATTATGCCCCTTTGGTTAGAAACTCGAGTCGTGTCATCGTCGTACGCAATGATCCTGAGGCCTATATGTCGATTATCGATCCCGATGCGGTGCATGCTTCCGAGTACCCAGACACAATACCTGCTCACCTAATGTTAATAGATCCTGAATTGGAAGAGTTGTTCATGGGTCAAAGATTTGTGAGCAAAGACAAGTGCGTCGATGCCATCAAGCGATACAATATGAAGGTGTCTGTTGACTACAAGGTGGCTGACTCTAAAACGACGATCTATGTTGGTAAGTGTTGGAAGCTGACAGAAGGGTGCAAGTGGCGGGTAAGAGTTGTATTTATCCATAGTCCCAGCGGTAGGAGATATGAAAATATGTTGGGCCTCATACATGCACTTCTGCACATATGACGCAGGACCACCCCAAGCTTGATTCAAAAATCATCTGCAACTGCATATTGACAATGGTTATAAACATGCCCACCATTCCTGTATCGATGTTAATTGTCGAAATGTAAGAATGATTCTAGTATCAAGTTTCATACCGGAAGGCATGATTGGCTAAACAACATGGATTAGTTGTACGAAAATTGGGATGCTTCGTACAACGAACTCCATGGATGGATTGCCGCAATGCGAGAGTACATTCTAGGGACTGTCGTTAAGTTATAGACGTTGCCTTATTTCAATCAAGACAACCAACTACATCCGGGAGACGGGTTCTGCAGATTGGTCAAATGAAACCGATTTTTCACTGTAAACTTTGCTTAAATTGATAAATATTATGGCACTTATCCTATTTCAATATTTATTTAATTATTTTATATTATTTGGATAAAAACCCTTTTACTATAAATGTATACAATGTTAATATTTTTGAAATTAAATATTTCTAAGTATTTTCAACCTTAACTAATACTGATATTGAGTATGATTTAAAATCCTGAAATTATGTTAAAATTGAATATTCAATGTGATTTCAATAGAATTAATAATATTTTTGACTTTTCACTAGTACCATAAATTTGATATTTTATCATTTCTTGAATAATAATCATTATTAAAAATTTAAATTGAATATTTAAGGTAATTTCAGTTTTTATTGTGCCAGTAACATGTTCTTTTTATGGAAAGATTTGGCATCCATTAACCAAACAAGGGGGATCTTGAGGAACTAAACAGTGCCCCACCAAAATATCAGATTACAAACAAACAAAACAAAGCAGGAAAAATTCCTGAAAGGAAAAAGCTAAAAAAACCCTAGCAAAAAAAAACCAAAATGTAATAGACCCCCTACAAAACAAAACAAAACAAAGGAACCAGTTGATGAGAGCTCTCTAATGATCGGGCAGCTACATAGCTGCAATTGGGTAACTAGAGATCTTGTGGAAAGTAAAAGAAAGCCATAGCTTCAGAGATAAGGATCACGATTTTCGAAACCCACCAGAGAGAAAACAAATCTAGAACATGGACATCCAGGCCAACCAGTCCGCATTATTGTGCCTCCGTGAAATGTCGACCTTCTCAAGCCAAAACATGAGCTGTTGCATTCGCGTCTCTCCGCGCATGATGAAAGGTAATCTCCATGAAAAAACCCAATTTATATTTGATGTCCGTGATAATCGGGCTCAGGATCGAACAATCCACATTGTATGAATTCACCTTTTTAATAACAGTTAAAGAGTCACATTTGATTTGAACTCTCCGAAACCCAAGATTGATTGCCAAGACGATAGCCCATTCACTGGCTCTGGTCTCAGCGACAAAAGCGTTCACCACCGCGGCATGTGGGTAAGTACTAGCACCTATTATCTGACCCCTTTCATTGCCCGCTAAGGCCTTTAAGATAGAAACTTTAGACATTGCTTGAAACGTCATGTCAAAGTTAACTTTAATGGTTCCGGAAGGAGGTGGGTTTTAAAGATACTGCTGATTTGGGCTGCGAGTAACAATGGCAAGTGCTACGCATCAAGTTCCCTTAAATGACCCATGATGAACCAACCAGCTCTTGCACGGATTATCTGACCCCCTCGTGAATCAATTTGTTTCATATGTACCAGAGAGCCTAGTAGGCAACAGCTAACAACTTTCTATTATTAGTTCTTGTGGCATGAAACGTCTGAACTAACCAATCTTTGTAGTCAGAAAAATCACAAGTAAGGAGCATATCAGTCTTTAACACAGTCAGGATTTGGCAAGTGACAGAGCAAAAACGCAGCATATGGTCCACGGACTCCCCAGGCTCTTAAAATAGAGGGTATATATTTGTAACCTGTAGATGTCTTTAAAATAGGTTGTCAAACGTAGGGAGAAAATTGTTGTAGGACTTCCATAGGTATGTTTTGATCTTGCTGGGGATAGGCAGTTCCCACATCTCTTTGTAAAATGAGTTGGCAGTGTTAGGAAGATGGGTATGGAAGCTCCTAAATTTTGTAATTTCTCAAGAAGGAGCAGCTTGTACCCACTTTTGACAGAGTAGATCCCAGTACATTCATGAAACCAAACTAGTGCCCGGAGGTTTCAACTGAGCAAGCGGAATAGTGAGGATTTGGTTTACCTGATCACCAGTAACAACAGCGCAAAAATATCTTCCCGCCAAGTGCAAGTATCTTGTGAAATTAACTAAGACACCATAGAGTATTGAATGTCTATTGACTAACAACATAGCTTGCCATCACCAAGCCCGGGGATCCATAGATCATTCCAGATGTTTACCGAGGCACTCATACCTATATGCCAAGCTATCCCTATTTGCAGAAGACCCCTCGCGCCTGGAAGACTTCGCTAGGTAAAAGAAGGGTAAGTGCCCAGTCTTCCAAAATTAAAATCCCTATTCGGGTAATATCGTGCTTGCAAAACTCTCGCTAACAAACAGTCAGGCTGTGTCAATACACGCCAACCCTGCTTCGCTAAGAATGCTACATCAAAAGATGCAAAACCATAGAAACCCAAACCTCCATCAGTTTTTGCCAAGCATAAGTATTGCCATGTGCTCCAGTGTATGCCCTTACAAGTTTTGGTATTCTGCCACCAAAAAGCACTAAGCACACCTTCTAATTTACAACACAATTCAACAAACATAAGAAAACATTGCATGACATAAATTGGAATTAATTGCATAACGGCTTTGGTAAGCACCTTATTCCCTCCCATCGATAACAACTGCATGTTCAAATTGTCTAAACGCTTTTGAAACCTATCCAAATAGTGTTGAAAATCCCTATTTCTGTTCCTTCCCACCATCATAGGCAATTCCAAATAAGTCTCAAGGCTTAAGGCCACTCAAACGCCAAGAATTGCACCCAACTGTTTTTTGACCTCGGCTCCAACATTTTCCCTAAAATAGATAAGGAACTTTTCAAAATTCACCTTTTGCCCGAAAGCTTACTCATATTCTGAAACAACATGGAGGACCCCAGCAACCCCTTCCATCGAAGTAGTACCAAATAGGATATAGTCATCAGCAAAAAGCAAATGGTTGAGCGTCATTCCTCCCCTATACCAAGCCAAACTCCCATTATTAAACCCGAATGTTTAGCCCCTCCAATAAAGCCAAAAAACCTTGCACACATAATAAGAAAAGGTAAGTAGTCAGTTGGTCGCCCTGACGAAGGCCTCTAGAGCAACAAAACTGACATTACGAATCCCATTGATCCCAACCGTGTAAGAAAAAGAGTCGACAGACCACATAATCAAAGTGACCCAATCCAAATGAAACCCACTGAAGTATCATCCCGACAAAAAAATCTCATTCCACTCTGTCGTATGCCTTGCTCATATCAAATTTTAAAGTAAACTGTTTGACTTTCCCTCATCTCCAAACCTTCAACAGGTGCAGAATCTCATATGCAACCAACACATTATCAAAAATCTGTCTACCGAGGATGAAAGCTCATTGAGCCTCATGTATACAACAATCCAAACAGCCACTCATTCTATTCACAACCACTTTAGCAATGATTTTATACAACATGGTACTCAAGCTAATAGGTTGAAATTGTGCGATAGACTTTGGCTTACTAACTTTTGAGATTAATAAAATATGAGTTTTATTGATGTTGTCAATCACAATGTCACCCTGAAGCATTGCAAGGAAAAATGTGGTCACATCCTCTCCCAAAATGTGCCAAAATTTCTAATAAAATAAGGCTAGGAAACTATCAACACAAAGAGCTCGTAAAGGGGCTATATCTTTAACAGCCACCTAAATCTCCTCAACCATGAAAGGTTGCATCAAACTAATGTTCATCTCATTAGAAACTCTCCGTTCAACATTGGAAAATATCATATCTACCTCTCCTGCTTCCGAAGTAGTGAACAAATCCCTAAAGTAAGATGTAGCCAATCCTAGGAGACTCTCCTTGTTTGATATCCAACTACATGAATCATTCTGAATACCCTCGACATTGTTATGTTATTTTCTTACCGAGGCCATTCTATGGAAAAAAATGACGAGTTTTGGTCTCCATACGGGAGCCAATTTAGGTGAGGCCATTGTTCCCAGTAGATTTCCTCCCGATCAGCCTCTAAATTTAATCCTGATTGAACTTCTGTCAACTCGGCAATGGTGGTATCATCCAAGTCTTGCACATACAATTCGGCCAGTCTGTTCTCTAACTTCTTTTTCGCCGCCTTCATACACTTTGTCGCATATGAATTCAATGTAAAATTTTTTTGCCTAAGCCCTCTAGTTTAGATGGCAAATCAGATGTAATTGAAATCTAATAACCCTGAAGTTCATTCTCGAAAGAACAATCCAAACACAAATATGTAAGGAACCTAAACCTCAAATAGTCCCTCCAATCTAACTGGTACTACGACCCATAGTATCCACCAACACCAGATAATGATTGAAAATAGAATGAGGCAAATAGGTAACAGTATAACTAGGAAACTTGCTCCACCAATCTAAGTTAGCTAACCCTTTGTCTAGTCATTCTCATATGTTAGTCGCAGCCAGTCTGCCCTTCTCCCAAGTAAACCAACAGCGCAAGAAGCCCAAATCACTAAGATCACAATCCTGTAGAGTATTACGAAAAGCAACCATGTGTTTTTCCATACAGGCCCACTTCCCAAATGAGAAAGCTATCTCGTTAAAGTCCTTGGAAACTAACTAATGAAGACTCAGATCATGGCCTAAATGACAAAGGAGATCCCATGTACCACTCTTAAATCTCTTATTTGAATGTCTGTAGAAACCTGTAAAACACCATTACATCTCATCATGTATGTCAAAGATCTGTACATCAATATGGTGCTGCGAATAACTCCGCAAAATGACAATATCTTATGGTCGCCAACCTAACAATAACCCACCATTAGAACCAACAAAACATACATCGAAGCCATGCAAAAAGCCACACTTCCCCCGAAAACTTTTCATTTTTTATGTACTAATCTTTGTCTCCATTAGAAATAAAAGCTAGAGACAAACTTCTCTCAGTTTATTCCTAAGGCGATGAACTGCCCGTGGCTTCCTTAACCCACGGACGTTCCAACTTAAGGTTTTTATTACGGTTGATTGACCTGCCTAGCAAAGCTAACCGATATGTCATTATTGCCCTAAGGCATACGGTCATCACTTGAATCCAAATTTTGAGGAGTTCCCAACGTGCGTTGATGTTTCTTGATGTTATCTGATTGAATAGGACTATGTTCATCCTCCAACCCTATCTCCATAATTCCCACAACAGCTATTCCAAAATCATAATACCCTGAACCCAAATTGGAATCACTACGTGTCCCTAACAAAATACCATTACGAAAAGGGCAACTTGGGTGTGTAGTGAGAGGAATACGATTCCCCGGACTATAGTTGCAATCCTTATACCAATTTGGACTCAGAGATCTATCCAGATCTTGCAACCACCTACTAGTTTCAGTTGGATTCCTTCTCGCCGGTGCTCATAAAGAGATATTCCATCCAAAAAAAATATCTGACACCGCCACTCGAACCCGTACCAAACAAAAGTTTTCTCTGTGCTTAAACAGACGACAAATAAAGCAGAACATGCTCAATTTTTCATACTGAAACCTAGCATAAAATGGGCATTCGCCCAAGAGAACCTTCTTCTTTCGCTGAAGGGCGACATACACATCTAACCTTACCTTCAACTACATATACCGTTGTACCTCAAAGGATGGAATCTTGGTATCATAAAGTAAGAATTCACCAAGGAAAAGCCCAAATCATCGTGCCAATGTTTCAGACAATAATTCGGGTGGTAAATCATGCACATGTACCCAGAAGACAGCATGGTAGAGAGGCAATGTGTGAGGGTCTTGACTTGGCTGTAACGGCTCTAGTAGCAGTAAATGGTTGTTAAGAAACCAAGACATTCCTTTGAAAACCCTATTGAAATCAACGACATGAAAGAACTTAAACAAGTAGCGTTTTGCATCCAAGTCAATAATGGCAATACCCCCAATAGAGCTATAGACCAGCCATAGTGTTCCCTAAAGAAGGGAAGTAAACCACACTATCAATCAAGCAACTATCAACCAGAAAAAATTGAAATTCATCCTCAGTCTCAATTGCTTCTTCTTGAAAAGCGTCTTCCTCCTCCTCCTCCTCCTCCTCCTCCTCCTCAAGGTTCAAATTTGCCATCTCGTCCTCCATACTTTTACTAGACTGGGAGAAACCGATAGTAATTGCTAAAGAAAGAAAGAAAACGGAGAAGAAATGGGAAACCTGCAACCTGCCAACTAGGATGACGAAAACCGTGTCAAAAAGATAAACTAAACCTCCCACAATAGAGAATATTTACTTTCACACAAAAAAAAATTAAGTACACTTAATAGCGAAGAAAAGTGAGAGAAAAATAAATAAGAAAAATGATCATTTTACATAATACATTGCCAGTAACATGTTTTTTAATTAGCCTAAATATGTGGAGTTTCCACTTGTTTATTTGGGCTCCAAGTGTCTTTATTTTATGGTGCCCAATAGTAAATATGTAACAATGCAAACAAAAATAACATGTCAATTTTGTGTTTTTATTACTTTAGTATATATTAATTTTCTGTCTCTAGCGATGCACAATAACTTGTGTATTTTATAAAATTATTATTTAATAACAACATATTAATTACATTTATTGATTCTCAAAATACAAACAACTTTAAAAATATGTTTTAAGTTTTTGAAATATAATATATTTATAATATTATGAATATAATTTATATTTTAATTATGAAGAAAAAAATTTAAAACACAAAACTATTATAATATGTATATATAATAACTGATTCAGAATGTTGGTTTAAATAATTTTAATCTTAGAAATAAAGTTTTGTATAATTCTTTTATATTAGAAATAATGTCTAATTCAACAAAAAGAACTCATATCATACATATTTACAATTGACTTATTTTAACTCGATTTTCAAAGCTTATAAGTTTAATTATTTTTCGATTTTTAACTTAAAATATTAGTAATTTAAGCTAAAAGTTGACTCTTCAAACATTATTGAAATTTGGACCAATGAGCTTAAAGAAAGGGATTTGAGCCTGAATAAACATTGGGTTTGACTTTTAACTTATAATTTTGAATATATATCACTATAATTATATTAAATATTTTTTTTATTAATAAAAAAATCCAAAAAAATTTTAAAAAAAAGGAAGATTATAAAAAGGTCCTTCAACTTTTCAAATCATTACAATTTGGACTTTTGTCCTTTTCCTATACCATTTTCAGAACCCTTTGCTTAGCTGCTGCCACCTTATCAGCCACCCTCAACATTGGCCACCTCCACAAACCAACCATTTTCCTCTACAACCATTACACCTGTAACACCCCTTACTCAATCCGATATCTGGGTCAAGGTACTGGGATGTCACATTTATTTCCGGAGTAACTATAATAATATCATATCAAAAAAACATTCATAATGCATAAAATAATATGATTTTCTAGCTTAACTAAGCTTAGACGAACATTTTGAAAGCTTCCTAAGTAGCCAAAACTCAATCCGAGACAAAAAAGATAAAGATTCAAGCCATCGAAAGCTTAACGCGAGTCACTAGGCTCTATGTCGCAACATGACAAATTGTTAAAGCTTGTCATGACATCATTAGATTCCATGTCGTGACGTGACAAACTGTCAAAGCTCATTGTGATGTCAACAGGCCGTCATTGCGACGTTGATCGTGCAACTTCAAAACCTGCACATTTTGCTCCCTAACCACCTTAAACCACTTCCATAGGCTATATCCCTTCCCAACAACCAATAACCATTGCTAATATACATTTACCAACCATAAACATTACTCAAATCATCATGAAACTACTTCAAACATATCCAAAATACAAAGTTTATAATGAAGATCAATGTCCAACAATTTCATCCTTTAGATAATATATTTAACATTCTTGATAAATTCCTATGTACATGCCAAATCTATGCCCAAAAGTTTGAAATCATACTTCCTTCAAAGCTTAAGATGTGATGAGATGAGTTGGAAACCATCTTCACCTACATATTTGAAAGAAACGCATTAAGCTCATGAGAGCTTAGTAAGCATATCAAGAATTAAACAACACATCTAAAATTCATTCCATACACATACATAGTTATATACTTATATGTAAAAATAATTATATAATACTATCATTAATCTTTATCATCATGCATAAATTTTATTTCAATAAAATCTACAATAAGATGCCAATCCAATAAAATACAAACCACTTACCATTGCCACTTAATTTTCATTTACCTTTTTTATCGAGTGGCCCCATTGTAGACTTAATAGAACACAATAAGATATACAGAAATAACGATAAGATGCATCAAAGTGGCACTATTTTTTGCATGAACGTACAGATGTCACTTTGCACTGAAATGCCACTACACTTGCATCGTAGTGCCACTTTCACTTGCACCATAGTGCCACTATCATTTGCATTCTTACTCACTTTTCTAATGCCATACCATTTATATCCAGCTAGTTCTCATTTTGTCGACTTAGGTATCTAAACTATACAATTTAATTACATTGTCTCATCAAAGAAATCAATTCAAATCTTACCTTTTTTACAATTTAGTCCTTATACAAATAACACCAATCAATCATCAATTTCACTTGACATCTATTATGTCAACATTCAACATTTCACTAAATTACTCCAGGTCAATATCTATTTCACATATCTAATTTTTGCACTATTTGCAATTTAGTCATTTTCTTTAATTTATATTACAAATACACTTTAAATTTATTATATTAATATCATTTTGTTTCAAATAGTTTCCAAAATGCATAACATCATTTTTCAACAACAAACATATTTCATGAATGTTACTTAACCAATTTATCATATTTTTCCTTAGGGTATAAATTAGGTAAAGTAAATTATTGATATACTTACAACCAAATTACTTGAAAAGACCCTCTCTTCCTTCATTTATTTGCTACCTTCTTGCCCTTGTCACCCACTTGATAATCACTCTTCTTCTCTTTCGCTTCATTACACAACACATATACATTAATCATTATCAAAATAAAAACCATATACTATTTCCATACATTATGAAGAAATAAATTTGTTGTCGTATGAGCAAACCTATCATTATTACCTTAACTTTCCCAAAATCCCTATCTTTTCTTCATTTCTTTTCTCCTCCAAAAATGTCTATTAGCTAGCTTTGCAAGAAAATAAGCTCAGGAGTTGCCCTCCTCATTTTGCTAGCAATCTATGAAGAAAATTTTGAGTTTAAGTTTGGAAAAGAGTTGAAAATGGAGGAATGACTAAAATGAAAGAAAAAAAAATCTTGATAAAATGGGGAACGAGTGTGACATGAAAAGGAGATGATGATGATTTTTTTTTCTCATCTTTCTTTTTCCAAACTTTCTATCAAAATGTATTTCATCTTTTCTTTTTATATATATTTTATTAAAGGAAAAGCCATCATCATGCCACGTGTGATGTCCATTCATCTTCAATATCATTCACTCAATTTTCTTCTTTTATGGTTAAATTACACTTTAAGTCTTTACTCTTTTTCTCCTTTATTTAATCTAACAATTTCCTATTTCTAATTTTTACACTATGGCCTAACACTTCTACAAGTTAGTCCATTCCTTGAATTAATTTTTCTAAATTCAAAAGTCCTTTTAATTTCTTATAATGTCCAATCACCTTCTTTACTAATATTAATAATTCTATTTTTTACTTCTTCAAAAATTTTGAACATGTGCCAACCCGAATTGACACTGTTCACTTCTTGGGAAATGTCAAGGATGTTACAGCACCAATAACCGACTGCCTTCATTCCTTATTTTTAAACAAAATGTGATTTACTCTAAAAATATATAAATAAATTTTCTCATTTCTTTGGATCACAACTAATATTAAATTGAGCTTGTATTTGTAAAAATTAAGATAACATATAACACCCTAGTTTTGGCAAATCCCAAATTATGGCGTGTAGTTTTAAAATAGTTTGTGTGATGAAGTAGTATCAGCCCAAATATTTCTATTGGCGTATACATATAGGTGTATAGTAACTGCCACTTGAGTTAGTAAGAATTTGATTTCATGATATTCTGCTATTCTAAAGATAAGTTCATGTTAAGGGATACAAGAGAAATATGGGATGAGTACTCGCCAAAGGTATAGTACGTCTAATTTGTTGTACTAGTTAGAATTTAAGCAATCTGATTAGAAACCAACTGTATAACTTAGCCTGATAATTTTGATGAAGGGAACTTATTTATATTTTTCTCAGAAACTATAGGCAAATAAAAAGGCAATATCTGATACGTTTGACACTTGTTAAATTCCACTAAGCAAGATGAGTCATATTTATATATGAGAGTGTGTTCTGAAAGGGGTTTTTCTTCCTCTTCCTTAAGTGGAATTTATAGATACCTTCCTTAAGTCTAGATGTATCTCTTTATCAATAATCTAGAAGCTAAGGTTATGTTATGATCAGTGGCTATTCCATTCTTAGTGGTTGTTGCCAGTTCGAGATGGACATCCAGATCTAGAGTTTTGAACTACCATTTGTGAGAATCAGGTGAGTTCTATGCTAACTCCTGTATGTAAACTATTCATATTATGAGTCATTTATCGAAAATTGATTGAACTATGGATTCGAAATCATGAAAAGTATAGTATGTGATGATTGGTGTATGAGTATTGAAACATTGAAGTATGGTTGAGTATGTATATGTCTGAAATGTATGCTATGATATGTGTGTTCTAATTGGGTGTATGTTAGTGAAGAAAAATGTTGAATTTAGATTGTGTCAATGCATAAAGAGTCTGTTAAGAGAGTCTGTGTTTGTTCACCACGGTGGTGTCTAATGAAGTTCGTCGGGACTAAAAATACAAATTCTAAAGGAAAAGTCCATGATCATGGTACCCTCCGAAAAAGAATTAATGAATGGTGATTACCCAATAGGGTTCTCTGTGTGTCCCAGGATGATGATGGAAAAACCTTATGTAATGTGAGTTTAGGCAAATCCATATCGTAAACACGACAACTAAGAATAGCCTCTATGGCGAACTCTGAAAAAATAGCATTTGTGGCGAACTCTGAAAGGAAAGCCTTTGTGGCAAATTTTGAATGGAATGCCTTGGAGGCATACTCTATAGGATTGTCTATGTGGTGTCTTCTGTTAGGCCTATGTAGCATAAATTGTCAAAGATGTTTGGTAAGATCTAAATCTAAATGTCTATATCTATTGTAAGGTAAGGGTAAATTCTTTTAGTACAGCAATAAGTAAAGCTAAAGTGAAGAATTTATATGTTCTAGGTTATGAGGGACTACGTCTTAAGGGTTTTCCATGAAAAAAAAAGAAAGATTTGTATATGTATGTCAAGAAGGGTATCTATTATGATGTTCTGTAAATATGGAAAGTCAGGGGTAGTGTATCTTTTTCTAAAATTATTCTAAACCAGAGTCAATGTTATCTTGACTTATGGGATTTTATATATCATGTCATAGAATTCGTCAGAGTGGTCTACGCAATGATTTATTAGTAAGGATATGTTTGGTACTAAATCGAGATATGGCTAAGTATGAATTTATAGTATTATATTATACGTAAGTAATCACCAAACATATATAAGTATCCACTTGTGATAAATGTCAGTGAACAATTATTGAGATAAGAATAAGGGTTAAGGCACGAATTGTTGGAAGTGGTTTTTTTTAAAGTATATTTTGTTAAGTATTATGGGACAAGAGATTTATGAAACAATTGGAAGGATTCCCCAATTAATTAGATATGAAAGATTAAGTATAACAAAGGTATGATAATTAACGTATACGGGAGTGATAAGACCATATGGTATTAGCCGAAGTAAATGATACATAGTAGTAGTTGACTCATAGAAATTCCTACAAGATTGTAAAGCATCCATCAAGGTATGGTTCATGAGCTCACTAAGTACTCTTGTACTTGCAATATTTGTTATTGCTTTTCAGGAGATTAAGAAGAGACTCTGCTTGGAAGGACAACGCCAAGAGTACGCGCCGAGTTGGTGGCGATGAGGGCTATTATACATACAATGGAATTGTGGTATAGTATTGGAATACGCCCTTCTAGTCTGTTTTTGATAAACTTTCATTTTGTAAAATATATTTGATTCGAGTCGGTTGTAATTAAATATATTTTAAACACATCCACTGTTTTATTGTAATAAGCATTTAATTAAAATGTCACAGTACATGTTTTAAAGAAATAGGTAATTTGTAAATTGTTTTTGTTAGTGTTTGAGTTTTGTGTGGTAACACCCGAATCCGAACCTGGTGAATCAGGTCGGGTTTGGGGCGTTACATAACACATGCTTAATAAGGTACTAATTTTGGCATTGCAATGGTACTAAACTTTTTTTGTGTATAACCGACTCCCGAACCAAAATTCTCTTTGGACTTTAACGTAGACTCATAATTTTTTTTAAAAAGAACTTTAATTTTTTTTTTAAAGATGGTTTTACTAGTATCCAATCACACTTAGCTAAAAAAAAGATCGATGACGATTTTTTTTTAATTTAAAGTCTTCATTTTTTTATAAAATCTCTTGTTTTCTCCAAATCAAAATTTCTATAATTTATTAATAATTCATTAAGTTGATTTTGAATTTCAACTGGAAAATTGGTCACTACACGTTAATTTGAAAATAGAGTTATTCGTCGAATAGAAATTTAAGTATAAAATGTAGGGAAAAATGTTGTGATTATAATTTACCATTATTAGTTTAAAAATTGGCATAAACAAAAGTTGTGTTAATTTTATTTATGTAAAATAGAGTTATTATTTGAATAAAATTATAAGCATCTTAATTATCATTTTATTAAAATTAGAGTTAATTATGAGAATTGGTTATCATTTTAATAATGTTACTTTGCATTAAGTACATAAAGTTCTACAATAAATTATCGATTTAAATAAAATTATTAAAAAAATTTTATTGGTTCTTTTAGAGAGATAATGCTCTGTTTTGTTTGACCCATGAGTCCAACAAAAACAAGTTATTACACAATTAAAATTCCAATTAAATTAATATTTTTACTATTTAAATATTCAAATTAATTAGAAAATATGATTTTATAATTTAAATGATATCGTAATTTATTTAATTAAATTAAATATTAATATTATATGGAGTTAATATAAATTTAATAGAATAAGTATAAAATTTAATAGTAATAAAATTTCGAATCCTAAAATAATAATAATAAATAAATAAATAAACATATCAGTTGCTTAAGCTCTTTAATCATGATCAACATATTAAGTGTAGCACCCCAAACCCGGCCCAGAAGTTATGGCCGGATCCGGCATGCCACATCAAAAACGTAAAAAAAAATTTCATTCTAAGTCCGTAAAATCGTACTTGATGTTCAAAAGATTAATTCATTAAGGGTTAAAGTGAATGGAAGTCATGCACCGTAGGAAACCTAAAGAGGAGGTGAGTCCATCGGATTGCTTATACCAAACTCCTTCGGATCCAATCCTAGACATGCAAACCACCATTGCCGTACCTTAACGTCTCTGTATATTTCTAGGAAACCGATTTGATTAAGTCCTTTTAGGAAAAGTGATTAACTTTGGAAAATATCTTCATTCGGAAGCTTTGCTTGTTTTGTGTTATTTTGAAAACAATTCTTGTTTTTGAGAACGCGCTTTAAAGCTATCCAATTTCAACAATCAAATATAAATATTACCTATCTTAATAAAACATATAAAACCATCAAAAATAAATAAGCGGCCTTATTACATTTAAAAGCCCAAAACCTCAAACGTAATTAAAAGGATGTCCAGTTCACGTAAGAAAATCAAACTTTCGAGCGGGTGGCCACTCCGAATTCTCTCACTGACTCCAAGCCCACTATGGTTGGGGATTTCTGCGTGGATGAAAATAAAAGGGGTGAGTTTGGGAAACTCGGTGTGTAAGGAAAACCCATTCAAAGCCCAAGTCAACTCAAGCCTATTGGGCCTAAGCCCATTCAGTAATAGTGGTACTGGGCCGAGCCCTTTTCAGATTATAATAACCGGGCCTTAGCCCTTATTCAGATAATGTGATGGCCCATAGGCCCATTTCAAAATACATGCAACATCAATAAACATATGCAAGCCCATTTGGGTAATAGTGGTCTTGGGCCGAGCCCTTTTCAGATTATAATAAACGGGCCTTAGCCCTTATTCAGATAATGATATGGCCCATAGGCCCATTTCAAAATACATGCAACATCAAGAAACATATGCAAGCCCATTTGGGAGACTACTCAACCCACCAACCACTACACTCCACCGTACCAACCATACACTCCATGTGGGAATAGCTCAACCCACCCAAATTTAACACTCCACATTGCTTTTTCGCTCAGCTTAACATAGAATTGAAGCAAAGCCTCCAAGACGTGGACAAGCCACTTTCAGTACTTCCTCCGTCAATATCCCATCCTATGCATCGATAATAACAACATGGCATGCATAAATAACAACAGTCAAACATGCATTTAGGTCAATTTAACCCTAGGGGTATTTCGGTAATTTATCTACTAGCGGCAAACCTGTAAATTTTCCACTTTTAAAGGTATTTTAGTAATTTATCTATTTTAGGGTTTTTCATGCATATTCCTACTTTTCACGTACTAACGTAATCACGCATCGAGGGTTCTTACCAATTTGGGCCCGTTGGCCCATCATTCCAATTTTGGCCCATTAAGCCCAAAAATATCGAGGGCACAGAAATCATGCACTTTGCAGTCCAAATTTTACAGCTTACCAAAAACATTAATCGATTTACCTCACGAGCATTCGCACACTCGCAAATCTACAAAATACCGATTTTCGGCATTTCGACTTTTCGACTTTTGCCGATCCGACTAAGAAAGAGGGTGTTAGTTACACACACTGCTTATGACGATATCTTTTGAGATCCACACACGAACCGCCTACAATTGGATTACTAACACATTAATCTAACTATTCAAATACGAACTACGTATTAACCCCTTATAATATTCGGCCAACCACACCTACAGATCATAGTAAGCTTATAAGAAAACAATAAGCAACTCATTAACAATTTTTTGTCAATGTTTACCACATAATCATAATTTCACTGCAAGCTGTCTTCCTGAGCAACAGTCACTAAATCATTTATAAATGGAGCTACGAAACTCCAAATCAAGTTCCGTTAATTTTCCTTGAAAATAGACTCATATATCTTCTATCCATAAAATTTTCAGAATTTTTGGTTTAGCCAATCAATACCAGATTTTTCTCAAAGTTTCCCATGTTTCACTGTTTAACTAATCTGACCACTCTTCATTACGAATCAAATTTCTCATTGTACAGAATTCAAAATATGTTCTTGTTTATTTCATTAGAAACTAGACTCAATAAGCTTTAATTACATAATTTATTCAGCTTCTAATTCTTCTCCCACAATTTATGGTGATTTTCCAAAGTCACGTTACTGCTGCTGTCCCAAGCAGATTTATTACCAAATCACTCTTTCACACATACCTTGCATGCATGTTATTTAAACATGTATATCACCAATCAATCATCACATATCTATGATTTTACTTAAGTATAATCTCCATTTCATCATTTTAAAGCACAACATGTTAGCCGATTTTTCCCTTTAGCATCTAAGGCACATGCATGCTCATTTGTTTGGCTCAACTTCACCTATCTTCCATTTTTCATCAAAAGAACATGAAACAACAACCATTTCCTTCATTTTAATTCATGACTAAATGCTCACAACACAACTAAAAATCAAAATATACTTCAAGAGTTAAGGTAGAATCAAGAAGAACTCATGAACCTCAAAATAGAAGCAAGGTACCAAGAACTTACCTTCAATTTTCCTCCTCCTAATGACCGAATACTCAAGAGCTTTCTCCTCTCCTTTCTCTTCTCTAACTTTCAGCTATGATGAACAAAGATGGACAAAACTTTGTTCTTTTCATCCCTTTTTCTTTTAATAAAACTTCATATTTTATCCATTTAATTCTTTAATACAAAAGACATGAAATTCTTATCATGAAATATTTACCTAACCCATTATCATGAAACATTTACCTAACCCATTATTATGGAACATTTACCTAACCTATTATCATGAAACATTTACCTAACCTATTATCAATTTGTATCAATTTGTACCATAAATTATGGATATCAAGTGTACATTTTGTCTACAACAACATGATGGCTGGCCACTTCATGTAAAATGGGAGGTTTGTCATGCAAATCCTCCTATTTTGCACTCCTATTTATTTGGCCACTTCAATTTAGCCTATAGCATTTTCAAACATTTTCACATAGGTCCTATTTCATAATTTTACCCCCTTTTTCTTATAGAACAAAAATTAATTAAAATTGCCGGGTTCTATCTTAAGCTTGGGCTTTCTAGAGGCCCACTAACATAATTAAACCTATGCCAACATTCACAGGATTCCCGAAAATTGGGGCGTTACATTGAGAGCTTTAAATATCTCTAGGAATTGATCATGCCCGAACCAACCGGTAAGGTTTGAAGGCTCGTCTGAAAAGTAAAAGAGATTGGTAAAAATATATAAGCCTGAAAAATGGACAGGAGTAAAAAAATGAGGCACATTTTCTAAACGAACTAAGCCTCACGTAAGCTTTTTTTGGTCCAAATCTAATCCGACATGAATTTGCAAAAAAAAAAAATCTCTTGCTTCTTGTTGTTGTTTTCACTACTTTTGCTGCAATTTTGTCACTATTTTGGTGTCATTCGCTATTATATCATTATTATTTTGTTTTTATTTTTTGGATATTGTATAACTCTAATTTTATTGTTAATTTTGCTACTATTTAGAGGTATTTGCTTGTTAAATTGCACCTATCTTAATGTTATTTAAATAGAGAAATATTTATTTTAATGTTTTAGTGTATTTGATGTATTATATTTTTTAAATTTGTTTTTAATGAAACATAATAATATAAAAAATTTAACACATGTAGGTCAGGCAGGACTCGGATTTTAACATTTTTATCTGGGTTTAGTTTAAGTAAATTTTAAGGCCCATTTTTTGGACCAAACCGGATCAAAAACCGAGCCTAGAATTCTATTGAGGCCTGACCCAACTCAGCTTGACCCATAATCACCTCTAAATCTCTTACTTATGAGAATATATCGTAAAAGGACCCCAAACAAACTGTATACTACCCCCCCCCCCCCCCCAACTCCCCAAAACAAGAAGATGGTGATATGGGGCATTGCAGTAAAAGAAAAAACCCATTTTATGTTTTGTCAATGCAGGTGAACCGTTTCTAACCACTTCTCCTTTCTCATTTTCTTTGGATTGAGGGCCAGCTTCACTTACAAGCTAAATTAGAGTGTGTAATAGGGTGAACTTAGGAGATTAGCAAGGCATTCCCTCCCTAAATATAACAATGTATGAAAATATTCATTCCTACTCCGATTACCATGACTCATTTTTTACCTTGATTTCATTGGGTAAAATATTTAAAACCATTTATATCATTTTCATGGTTAACCGAGTTTGTAGTCAATGATGGAGTTTGATATTTTTTTTCTTACAGAGACCGAAATTAAATTGTATATTTCATAAAAAATATAATTTCATCATTTTAATAGTCTATATTTTTATAAATTTTAAAGGGTTAAATCAAATTTTATCATTTTGGAGGAGGATAAAACACAATTTTATCATTATTAATTTAAAATTTTATAAATTATAAAAATTTAAATTAAAATTTATCATTTTAAGGGGATTATGGTCTTTAAATCTCTAATACGCTCCACCCCTGTAGTGCCATGACAAGAAAAACTTGTTATTAAAATAAAATTTGGTTGACAACAAGTACTGTGATTCATTTCTAGATAACCCATTTCCCCTTTCCTTATAGAAACAAACAAAAAAATAGTTTAAAATGAGAAGGAAAAAAATTTAGCCAATGAGGGTTGATAAATCAATACAATAATAGCTAGCAAATGTAAGTCATTGCATGGTTTTCGTGTAAATTCTGTGGCATTAATAAATTCCTATCAACCGAAACAATAAATATTGCCATGAACCAACATTTCCTAACAACTCTTCCTACACCTTTCTAGTTTCATCACTTTAAAAATAACTTCATTTTTATTCATCCCTCTCATAAAACAATCTCAACTTCAACTGTGTCTACTTCCAATACTGTTAATAGCAGTATGGAAACCCTTCCATTTGTCTTCAGCTTAGCTGCTGCAATATTTGCTTATGCACTTTGGTTCCATATCATAGCCAGGAGGTTAACCGGTCCGAGAGTGTGGCCTCTAGTCGGTAGCCTACCGTCTCTTTTCGAGAACCGGAGGCGGATCCATGATTGGATGGCTAGTAACCTTCGAGCAACTGGTGGCTTAGCCACGTATCAAACATGTACTATTGCTCTTCCTTTCTTGGCTTGGAAGCAAGGGCTCTATACTGTCACTTGTCACCCTAAAAACATTGAGCGTATCCTCAAGACTAGGTTCGATAACTACCCAAAAGGGCCCAATTGGCAAGCTGCATTTCATGATCTTTTGGGGCAAGGGATCTTCAATAGTGATGGAGAGACATGGCTCATACAAAGGAAAACAGCAGCTCTTGAGTTCACAACCCGGACGCTCAGGCAAGCCATGGCTCGTTGGGTGAACCGGACCATCAAGGATCGGTTATGGCATATTTTGGATAGAGCATCCATTGAGAAGAAATCAGTGGACTTGCAGGACTTGTTGCTTCGGTTAACGTTTGACAATATTTGCGGCCTTACCTTTGGTAAGGACCCCGAAACACTCTCTCCTGAGTTACCTGAGAACTCATTTGCTGTTGCTTTCGATACAGCCACAGAAGCAACTCTCTATAGGTTTTTATACCCTGGTCTTCTATGGAGATTGGAGAAGATTTTGGGGATTGGAGTGGAGAAAAGATTGAAGCGTAGCCTCCAAATTGTCGAGAACTACATGAACGATGCTGTTGAAGCAAGAAAGGAAGCTCCATCAGATGATCTACTGTCCCGTTTCATGAAGAAGAGAGATGCTGAGGGCAACCTCTTTACAACTGATGTTCTCCAACACATTGCTCTAAACTTCGTCCTGGCCGGTAGGGACACCTCTTCCGTGGCCCTCAGCTGGTTCTTCTGGCTCGTCATGAACCATCCGGAGGTTGAGCAAAAGATCATCGACGAAATATCAACAGTTCTCCAGGAGTCACGTGGTGAAGATCGCAAGAAATGGCTTAGAGAGCCTCTGGAGTTCGATGAAGCAGACAAATTGATATATCTGAAAGCAGCACTAGCTGAAACACTGCGTTTATACCCCTCAGTTCCAGAGGACTTCAAGTATGTTGTTGAAGATGATGTCTTACCGGATGGCACGTTTGTGCCTGCCGGCTCGACTGTGACATATTCAATATATTCAGTTGGAAGAATGAAGACTATATGGGGAGAAGATTGCATGGAGTTCAGGCCTGAAAGGTGGATATCACCAGAAGGTGACAAATTCAATACACCAAAGGATAGTTACAAATTTGTAGCATTCAACGCAGGACCACGGACTTGCTTGGGGAAAGACTTGGCTTACCTACAAATGAAGTCAGTGGCCTCCGCGGTTCTACTCCGTTACCGGCTTTCACTGGTACCCGGACACAGGGTAGAGCAGAAGATGTCTCTCACTCTGTTCATGAAGCAAGGCCTTCGTGTTTACTTGCAGCCGCGCAAATTTCCATAGATGACGGGGCTCATTTGTGTAGTAAATTTTATACTTTGTTCAAGTGGGGTTTTGGTGGTTTATATCTTTGTTATGTTACATTATCATATCAGTTGATATATATTTTCATATGCTTATGTAATAACAAATCACAAAGTACAATCTATTGGACAAGTAGATTTGTTACAATGAAAATTTGATTTGTTAGGATTGAATATAACATTTAGAGAAATTACAGTGTGTGGTCTGTTTGCTATACAAATAAATTCATCCGCCAGTAAGAAATCTACCAGCTTTGCAATTTTGAGAGCTATGCCTATTAACAGTGTTGGAATTTAAAATTTTCAGCTCCATTCTTGGCAATACGAAAATGGCCAGTAGCTCAAGTCCAAAAATGGGTATTTAGACCTCTCCTCCATAACCAATTCATACTTTTCATCTTTGTTCCTCATTCAATTAATTGACTCTTTCAATTAGCTCGAGCACATGAAGGCTTGAGCTAACTCATGCTAAACATCTAAATATCTGAGTCAGTCCAGTATTTTCTCACCAGTTGAAAAGAGGTTCCAGACCACGGTTCCAACCAAGTATAGCCCAACCGAAACCTCGAAGACATTGTCCCAAGAACCTGAGAATGTTCAATATTAAGAAATGCATAGATATTACCATATGTAAAGATTCAATCACCATTAATTGGGGGAGGCAATGTTCTATCTAACATAAAGTGCTCACACCAGCAGAAATGGAATATGATTCTATCAGAAAAAATCCAACCGACCTCACTGGATGTTTGGAAGACAGTTTTATTTTATCACTCATTTTCCGGGTTAAAGCAAATACAGCATGATCAAGTTAAGAATCATGAGGGAAAAGGTATTGTATAGGAGCAACTCTACCATTTTTATTGTAAGATTTCATTAGTAGGTAAACTTACAAAGGTGAGTTAAAATTTTTTTTTTGAGCAAATCCGATATCATATAAGCCATGATTCATTCACTTCCACTGGGCACATATTTCTACTTCATTACATATTATCCGCTAGAAAGATCAAGTAGTGACTTCTTACCATGTTGCAGAATGTAACCAGTTGCGGCTGTTCCAAAGACCCCAGCTAGTACTCCAGCAGTGTTGGACAAACCAAGTAATACACCCTGCAAAGAACATATAAAAAAATAAGAAAGGAGAACCGTCACTTCTCCAAACAAGGTTAAGAAGAGAGCTATGTCGAGAATGGAACATAACACACTCCTTTAGCAGTGTTTTGAGTTTAAAATGCCAATGCAACAGCAAGCATTGGTGGTTAGGGGAAGCTTATTTAGATGATAAAATCTATTCCCAGCCATTGGAGTAACCTTCCTTGTTTATTGAAGCATACTTTTGGAGAACAAACCTAGGACATCAAAAACAGAAAAGAAGCAAAACTTACTGAATATCGAGGGGCAATATCTTGATGGTTTGAATAAAGGCCAGACTGTGAAAATGCATCAGTTCCCTATTCAAGAAAACAAAATTGAAATTAGATCTTCCAGTTGCACATATTGCTTTATTTCAATTACAATGGGGGAAAACAGTAGTAGGCATAGAGCTATTGGCGTAAACCAGAACTAGCTGAGAACAAACTGGAGAGAGGGATGTGTTTCATATATTGAAAACTGTTGGTAGAGTAACTAAGCTACCAATGCCTAAGTCGAAATTTGAGGAATATTGAAGGCAGAACAGCTAAACAAAAGCAACATTAAAGCTACGTCTCAAAGTTTCATAAGAGACAAACCTGACTGCATGCCATACACAAAACTGCCATAGCAGGAGAATTGACATGGCTCAGCTGAGTTAGGAAGAAAGCAGGGCCAAGAAACCCAATGGATTGCATAACCTGTAATACATGGTAACAATAAACTTAAACAGACTGTTTAATTTAGGGGGGAAAAATTCAACAAAACTTTATAGCATCAAAAAAATTGGGCAGAAGAAGAAAAAAGAGCATGCATATACATATATAGGCATGTGAGAGAGACTATTAAATATGCAAGAGAATCAAAGTCATTGGTTGACTGAAATTTTTAAAAAAAAATTGTCATTATGTGGGTTGCTCTTGATGAATGCATAAAGGACTATTAAGAAAAACATATTTAAAGAAAATTGCATTATCAAAGAAGAACAATGAAAACTTCATAATAGGCATCATGGCAATTTGTTTGAGGAAAATAAAAATTAAGAATACCTTGCGAACAGTTGTCACAGATAAGCCTTTGCTCACAAGTGTGTCTGCAATCCATCCTCCAAGATTTGCAGAAAATGCCATCGTAAGCCAGGGTAAAACACAAATGAGCCCTGAATCTGTGAGGTTGAACTTCAGGACCTATAGATGTATAACAAATTAATTTCTTAAAACCGTGATTGGAAGGAGAAACATTTCTTCTTTAACAATTGTCAAAAGAAGCATCAGGACATAATGCCATGGGCGCTTCAGTTCAGGTTTCAAAAAATGGGAAAGAAAAAAAGGTTCTTTCATAGATTTTCCAACAAGCCACAATGTAGTTAAGGCACAAAGATAGTAGATTTCAATTTTTTGAGGATGCTTATTAAGCATGTTGAATGCTATGCTTGCAAGAACAACAACAGTGTGCATTATAAAGATGAAAACACTTACTTGATGATAGTACGTAGGCATCCATGTTAAGAGAATAAACGTTCCCCAGTTGTGACAGAAATGAGACACTATAAGGGCCCATACAGGTGGTTTTGACAAGATTAACTTCCAAGGTATTGTTTTAACTGGCTGCTTGGAAATACAGTTGGTAACAATAAGCTTTTTCTCTTGGGGCAGAAGTTCAGGATCCTCAATAGGTGAACTGTAAGCCTGCAGAACAAAGAAGAAAATTATGGCATTGGGAAGATATTTTCAATTAAAATAAAACAATCCCCCCCCCCCCTCCCCCCAAAAAAAAATGTGTTTAAATTGTGTGCTTCATTTTCATATAATATTAATTAATTTAGAACTTGAGAAACATTAGCATCTGTAACCAACCATGTCAAAGGCAGCATTTACCTTATTTAGCCATAAAGCAAACCAGACTGTCCCCAAAGAGCCGAAGGAGTAAAACACCGACGGCCATCCAAACTGATGTATCAAGAATGGTGAAAATGCCAAACCAGTAACTGAGCCAAGATACATTCCACTATACACCAATGCCAATGATCTACTCCTTTCAGCAACAGGAACCCATTTGGATAGAATATTATTCATGGCAGGCATGGCAACACCCTGAGAACAAAACCAAACTAAATCAATACCTTGGCCATATGCAGCAGCAAAAAGTTAAAAATTCTTCGTTAAAATTTCAATGAGTGATTAATTTTTTCTAGAATACTAGTAGTAAAAGAAGCAACCTCGCCAATTCCCATGAAAGCACGAACGACAAGTAGAAATGGCAACCCCAATTTAGCTGCAACAGGAGTAAGAGCAGTAGCAATGGACCACCAAACTACACCAAAGCCTAAAACTGTCTTCCCACCTACAGTGTCTGCCCATATGCCACCAGCAATCTGTCATTAATTACAACATAATTAGCAAGAAAAACCCACAAAATTTTATACTTTAGTTTAACTGAAAACCAAGATTTCATCTCATAAATAAACCATTAAAAAGGGTTTTAAAAAAAAAAAAGGTTATACCTGAGTGAGGAGATAACCCCAGAAAAAGGATGACTGTATTAAACCAACAGTTGCTGGGTTCCAATTGAACTCAGCTGACATGGGAAGTATAGCAATGCTCATATTTACCTGCCAATCAAGAGCTGTTTAAGGTTGATAGTGCAAAGAATAACAAACCTTTAGCTGAATTAAATTACTCCTAATTATTATTATTATAGTAACTATGAAACTAATGGTAATTTTTAAAGCTATTGCCTTTCCTCCAAGAATCAAAACAAAGAAAAAAAAAGGCTTACTCGATCCATATTACACAGCAAAAAGGCTGAAAAACACAAAATAACGATGACCCAACGTTTGGGGAACTGTTCCCACCAAGGAACTGCACTATCCAAATCATCCTCACTCGCAACGGCATCGTTTAATGAATCTCCGAACTTAACCAATTCTCTGAGGGAGTCGGCTATTTCTCTGACGTCCGCGTATACTTTCCCGCTTCTTCTCCTTCTTCCTTCAGTAGCTGAAAGACGGGAAAGGCGGCAGCCATGGGGAGAGTTGACGGGGGACCGGATCAGACATCGGGTCGGGCTGGGCTTGGTCCTGGTAGAGATGTTTTCGGGTGGGGATTTGGGGAAGTTAGAGGAGAAAAGAAGAGCCCTGAAGCTCATGGCAACCTTTTGAGTTTCACCACTTCACAAAGAGAGGGAAGGGACTGATTTTTTATGGTTGATTGGAGAGAGAACAGGGAGCGATATTTAAGGGGAATGGTCGGAGATTTGACACGTGTACTTTTGTTGGATTAACTGAAAACGGCTTCGGGATTTTATTTTTCATCTTAGACTTGGATTGGGGTTATAAAAAACTATAATGATATTCTTACGTTCAGATGAGTAAAATGACGTCGTAATAGTATAACAAAAATACTGAAATAAGTAAAGTACTCTTAATAAATTTATTTTAGGTACATAATTATTGTTATTAAATTTTATTAAAATTATTATTAAAATAATAAATAATTTAATTATATTTTAATATAATTATTATTAAATATAATTAAATAAAAATATATAATTTAATAACATTCTTAATATAAGTTTTATTAAAATATGAATTAATAAAAATTATAGCATAATCTCATGGGATCATAGTTGCCAGAATTACAAATATTGATCATTTATACACCAAACAAACCCATGTTTTAACTTCTTTACGAGACTATCCTAACCAACCAAAAATTTTTAAACCAAATCAAAAGCCATGCAAAATGGATTCCACCATAAAGTGTTGGAGACATGGGAGATATAAATTCCATTGGCAGCCAACTAAGTCATCAACAAAGTTAGATCAACCAATGTGTAAATGAACACTAACAAAGCATAATAAATGATAGTATAATTGAAGCAAGCACATTAAGAGTAGGAAGATATGGAAGAATTGCTTCTTAAAGTCTCAACAGTGGATAAATATTTGAATTATTGAACAATAGCGATTAATTTACACAAACATCCATGGAAAGTAATGACAAACAGGGGTAAGTAGGAATTTTCCCACATGTTCCCCAGTTCTGTCGTGTTCGAATTTTCCTGGAGCTAAACATCATGTACAACACAAGACAATTTTTGTAGCGAGTATGCAGGGCATAACATGTGCCTAAAGATCTATTTTTTCAGTGATTTCCTCATCATCCGAGGCAGCATATTCATCTTCACTCAGTTTTTCGTCACTTCACTTCACTTCTTCTTCTCCTACAACATCTTCAGGCTTGACATATTTCTCAAAGTATTTTGGTACACGAAAAGAGTCATAACTTATAAACATTCTAGGAATAAGAAAAAAAGGCATCCTTAAAATGCCATTGCAAAAAGAAGACATGAAATGTATGCTGCAGATCGATTAGAACCAGATTTTGAAAGTGCATCAGCCATAACTTGATCTAATGTTTCCCTGGCCACAGTGTCCGTAATGTACAGAAAACTGACATCTAAAACAATGGCATGAACTAACAGTATGCTGCAGATTGATTGCAAAAAGAAGACATGAAATGTATGTTGCAGATTGATTGCAAAAAGAAGACATGAAATGTATGCTGCAGATCGATTAGAACCAGATTTGGAAAGTGCATCAGCCATAACTTGATCTAATGTTTCCTGGCCACGGTATCTGTAATATACAGAAAATTGACAACAATGGCATGAACTAACAGTATGTCTATTTTAGAGCCAAAAATAGAAGAAATAAACAACAAAAACTAAAAAGTTATCTCAACAAGATTAAAAAATGAGTAGCAGGAACTGCAAATGGTCGTGCGCACGAGTGGAAAGTAGCAAGCTCCCTCAAAATCTGATCCAATTAAAGCTTTTAAAAAACATCTAATCTGGTTCCAATCACTCTGCAACTTCATCGAAACATCATAAACTGGAAACTTCATCAAACAAGCACAGACAGTTTAATTCCACATCCACTTCCCATTTATAGAATTTAAATTTTCTTTATTTTTAGGGGGAAAATAAAACCAATTAGGGTCCAAAAGTAAACCTAAAAGCTAAACCATACAAAACCATAGTTTAGTTTTAATCCATTTCATAATCATAGCTTAAATCATTGTTCATATCTAATTATTAGTCTAATTCGCTTTGTAGGTACCATATTTTAAGAGTTATAGTTTGATTAACTTTTATATACTGTAACTTTGATTTTCCATAAATTATGAAATTGGCTTTCATGTGAGCCATTAACGTTCTTCGCCATCGCTTCCTTTCTGCCACATTCTAACCATATTAAAAAATAAACAACAAAAAGTAGATGGTAAAGTGTTGCTTTTATCTTATCCAGCAAATGAATGATAATTCGTGTAACCACAATCAAATATCAAAATGCATTTCATACACTATCTAATCCTCTTTTTCACTAGTTCTTTAGAAGTTTCTAATGAAGAGACAACTTCAGTATTTTCACAAAATCATGCTGCCAATAAAAGCAAAATACTACCTTTGTTCTTTTTTTTTTCACAAAATGTTAATCCTTGTTGCTTTAATTATTCGAATATGAAACTATTTCTATTAAATGCATGAAAATGTTATTGTCTTTGACTTCCAACTAAGAAAAATAAATATGAGAACCCTAAGCTTAAAAATAACAATAAATAGAAAAAATTTAGAGAGAGGGAGTGAAATTACCATCGACGCTATTACAATTGGAGTAGCCAGCGATGGCATGGATGAGAACAGGAAGAGGGTCAGGAAGGGCGTTGGAGAAAGGCATAATTGACATACATATGTAGACATTACCAATCCTAAAATAACCAGCAAGTTCGTTGCCACCGCCACTTCGTGCTCGAAGTCCCAGATTTCCCCATTCTGATATCTCTTGATTCCTTTTTTATGACTCTAACTACCAAAAAGTTCAAATAGGGGAAATCAGAAATGCAGTGAAAAAACCAAAAAAGAAAAGAAGAAGAAAGAAAAAAAAGGGGAAGGGGTTGCAACTCTGCAACCAAAAGGTTTTATTGACTTAAAAGGTGAAGAAAAAGAAGAAAGAACGAAGAATAGATTGACCTAGGTCTTTTCTGCAATCAAAGGGAAAAAGGGAAACATAGAGATGAGAAAAAAAGATAGTTACCCGTGAACCGAGGGAGAAGATGATGGTTCTAGTACTTCTTCATTCTCTAGATAGAGGTGAGGGCAAAAATTGAAGAGAGGAAAAAATTTTAATTTCGCACCGGAATGTGTAATAGCATTACAGCCAACCAAACTAATGTTGGGTGGTGGGCTCGTTGAATTGGGCTGGAATTTATTCATAAGCTTCGAACCAAACATGCTCTTAGTTTTTGCATTAATTTTGGTTTGCTATTTAAACTTTAAAATATTTTAATGAAATTCTCTTCATACTAGTATTGTATCAATTAGGTCCTTCTATTAATTTAACTGTCGAGTTAAGTGCTCGTTTAAATCTAACATGGGTTATACTTTGTCATACAGTAATAGTCACTAACCCGAGACCTAAAAATGCGTCGAGTCGTCGACCCGCGACCCGGCCTAACCCCATCAAATAGATGCACATGAGATATACAACGAGAGGACAATTAGGGGAGTGGAAACATAAAAATATAAACACTTTTTCATACCATTTTTAATTCAAATTCATGCAGTTTCAGTAAAATTATTGTCGAAAAATATATATAAATATTATAAAATAATTATTTTGTACTTAAATTATTAACATAATGAATTTTAATTAATTTTATAATAAATTTTGATTAATTTTGGTCATTTTTGACAGATTTGCACAAAGAGTGAGAACTGGCTCAGCAGACACTGCTAGAAGCATAAAATCGAGAAGCGATTTTTGAAGCATCGAGATGAATGAATTTTCTAGCTAAAGACGGTCCAAATTATGTGTATTAATTCATAATATAATTAATTTTAATTTATATCCAATTTAATTTGAGTTAAATAAATTATTATTAATTAATTATGAAATGTAGCCCAGTTGAGCTAAACTGAGAGAACCGAACCAACCAAGCTATGGGCAACCCAAAACCGTCAAACATGCTGAACCAATCAACTTACTTGGCTGATTAATTGGCTTGCAAAAAGGCCCTTGAAGACTTCGTCAAACTGCAAACAAACCCCTTCTCTTTTAGTGCCTTTCTAAATTTGCCCCAGCCTTAATATAGCAAGTTTGAAAGCTTCAAACTTGCCACATGTGTGGCCGGCCATGGGAGGGCTCTTTGGCTGCTGATTTTATCTATTTTTAGTAGCCCTCTCACTCTATAAAAACCCCCCTTGGCTGCTCATTTCAACACACCACAATATTCTCATCTCTTCTCTCCTCTTTCAACTTTCTCTCTTTATTTTCCCATTCATTTTCCTTTGTCCTCTTGCCGATTTCACATCTTGAAAAAGAGTCGTTCATCCATCATTTGGAGCAGCATCACAGTGTTCATAACAGCCTCAGTTCGACAAGAATAAGCGGAGAAGGAAGAATAGAGCAAATCGGTCAAGCCACAGAGAAACACCAGATTTGATTCTTGTTCCCTATCCTTTTAATTTTTGTTGTTGTTATGATGAACATGTCTATGAATATTTGTGATGTTGAAATTTTTAATTTAATTTATATGGCTTAAATTTAATTCGTGTTAGGTTGATTACATTTCATCTACTTAATTTATTAAAATTGTGTTTGTGTTGTTATAGGCCTCGGTAAGATGTTTGATTAAGTAAAACCATGACTAAGTTATTCTTGCATTACAATTGTAAGGTAACTAATGAATTAATTATTTAAACAAATTGAAATTGTAATTAATTGACACGAATATTTAGTCAGTGCATGTTTAATCATCTAAGGTAGCTGAGGGTAAAATTAGCAACGGTATCTAACGATACATTTGCCTTGCATAACTTGTAAGATTATTGTGATTAAACTGTTTCAATATAGAAATACATTGTAACCTCACGTGACCTTTTATGTGTTTATGAGATTGAATTAATTGTTTGAATTGGCATAGAGATATGTACAAGAGATTATTTTAATTTCATAAGTATGTATGTGCATTAACACATTTGCCTATCAAAATTTGTTTAATTGATTGAATTGACATGGAGATATAGTCAAGAGATTAATGGATTTTGGTAGGTCAGTATGTTCATAAGTTAGCAAATTACCGAGTTGCCGTGAATTTATTCATAACAACATAAACATGAGTTTAATAATTCTAAGTTAAAAGATGTAATTAATCTAACACAATTATGTCATCTTGATTAAATCCGCTTTTGAAATCGTACATTAGAACTTTATTTTATTTTATTTACTTTACTTTGTTTTATAGTTTTTAATCACTTTTCAAATCAAAATATTTTCTCCACTAAAATTTTTTTAAATTGCGTTCATAAATAATTCTTCTCACAGTCCCTGTGGGTATGATAACTCGACACTTACTTGTCACTTTATTACTTGTTGCGATTGTGTACACTTGCACATTTTCGTCGTTCTAAGGAGCTCGGGATATTAGCTCACGAGAGTTGAAGGGAGCTCTAGGCTTCGACTCACAGGAGTTGAAGGGAGCTCACAGGAGTTAAAGAGAGTTCACGGTCCCAACTCTTATACACTTAAGGAGTTCACAAGGAAGAGACCGTGAACTCTAGCATGCAACTTGGAATGATACACATGTCCAACATGCCCGAGGCTTGCTTAGAATGTCAGTCCTATGAATAATGGGGTTAAGTCATGAATAGTGAAGTCAAATCATAAGCATTGATAAAATGTATAAATACACAAATGATTCTTTTAATGAGACACAGAAAATTACTCAACAATTGGTGCGGTGAGCGCGGATGAACTTCTAATCATCAGATTTTTCAATTTTCCAATTTTCTTCAATTTCAAAGTAGAAAATAGCTCACCCAAACGAGAACTTTTCCCTCCGTCTCTCGTCTGGACAACTTGGAGTATCAGGTTCAGGCAGTCAACCCAACAAGGTAGACTTTTTCACCGAATGGTTCACCAATAGACTGAAAAACTTTGCAATGCGGCTCATCAAGGAGTTTTCGGTCCTTTAGACCTGAATGTATCCACTAGTTAAGGGTTGCCACCTCCCATTAACTAGGAGGCACCTCCGCAACAATTTTTTAAGAGGTTCATAAGGGAGCAAATAGATGCATAGGAGGCATGGTTTGAGTAGTAGCTGACTTTTCAACAGGAATCAGTGAAATAGAATGACGAGTTGGGAAGGAAGGTAAACTCTGACACTTCCAACTTTTATGACAACGTTAATGTGTAGGAGGAAGCTCCGGGCATGCATGTAAGGGAATGGCAAATTGAGATGGATGAACTGTGACAAGATGTAAGAGCGTTGCACCCTGAATCTCAAGACATAGATTGATTGTTATGTTCTAACAATCCATTGGCCCCTGAGATAGTAGCGGTGAACTTTCTACATGATTTCAATATCCCAAAGGACATGTTTGAAGGTAAAACAGACCCGCAAGCCCACTTGATGCAATACAATGATTACATGAACGTAATTAGAGCATCAAATTCAGCAAAATGTAAGGCTTTTTCTACAACGCTTAAAGGAAGTGTGAAGGACTGGTATTTATCCCTTCCTTTTGGCTCAATTTGAAGCTTCTCTTAATTATGGCATTTCTGGGGAGATTCAGAGCCCACAGAACGGTCATGAGTACACCTATGGGACTGATGTTGGTGAAATAAAGAGGGTGAGTCCCTCTAGGATTATGTCAAGCGATTTCATGCAGCGATGCTAAATACAAAGAATTTAAAGGATCAGTGGGCTATTGATGCCTTCATAATGAGGGTACAGAATAACCATGTGTAGTACTCCTTTACTAAAAATAGACCATAGAGTCTAGCTGATTTTTATGAGTGACCCCATAAGTTCACAGAAGCAGAAGAGATCAAGAAGGCATCACGTGACACTTTTTAGAGGGAAGACAGGCAATTTAGAAACCGAGAGAGTGCTTGTAATAGGCAAGTTGTAACGCCCCAATTTTCAGGAATTCTGTGAATGTTGGCATAGGTTTAATTATGTTTGTGGGCCTCTAGAAGGCCAAAGCTTAAGATAGAACCCGGTAATTTTAGTTATTTTTTTTCCATAAGAAAAAGGGAGTGAAATTATGAAATAGGACCTATGTGAAAATGTTTGAAAATGCTATAGGCTAATTTGTAGTGGCCAAATAAATAGGAGTGCAAAATAGGAGGATTTGCATGTCAAACCTCCCATTTTACATGTAGTGGCTGGTCATCATGTTGGTGGTAGACAATATGTGCACTTGATATTAATAATTTATGGTACAAATTGTTAAAAATTGATAATGGGTTAGGAAAATGTTCCATGATGGGCATGATAAGCATTATGGGCATTTTTATTGGAATTATGGCATGAGTATGGCACAAATATTAGTATATCATTTATGTGTCATAAAATGTTGAGTGATAAGAATAATAAAAGGAAGTAAATGAAGGTTTTTGTTCATTCTTTGTTCTTCATAGCCGAATTTGAGAGAGAGCAAATAGGGGAGGAAACCCTTGAATATTCGGTCACTAGGAGGAGGAAAATTGAAGGTAAGTTCTTGGTACTTTGCTTCTATTTTGATGTTCATAGGTTCTTCTTGATTCTACCTTAACTCTTGAAGCATATTTTGGTTTTTGGTTGTGTTGTGAGCATTTGGTCATGAATTAAAATGAAGGAAATGGTTGTTGTTTCATGTTCTTTTGATGAAAAATGGAAGATAGGTGAAGTTGAGCCAAACAAATGAGCATGCATGTGCTTTAGATGCTAAGGGAAAAAAATCAGCTAACATGTTGTGCTTTAAAATGATGAAATGGAGATTATACTTAAGTAAAATCATAGATATGTGATGATTGATTGGTGATATACATGTTTAAATAACATGCATGCAAGTTAGGTGTGTGAAAGAGTGATTTGGTAATAAATCTGCTTGGGACAGCAGCAGTAACGTGACTTTGGAAAATCACCATAAATTATGAGAGATGGGTTATAAGCTGAGTAAATTATGTAATTAAATCTTAATGAGTCTAGTTTCAAATGAAATAAATGAGAACATATTTTGAATTCTGTACAATGAGAAATTTGATTTGTAAAGAAGAGTGGTCAGATTAGTCAAACAGTGTAACATGGGAAACTTTGAGAAAAATCTGGTATTGATTGGCTAAACAAAAAATTCTGAAAATTTTATGGATAGAAGATATATGAGTCTATTTTCAGGGAAAATTAACGGAACTTGATTTGGAGTTTCATAGCTCCAGTTATAAATTATTTAGTGACTGTTGCTCAGGAAGACAGCTTGCAGTGAAATTTTGATTATGTGGTAAACATTGACAAAAAATTTGTTAATAAGTTACTTATTGATTTCTTATAAGCTTACTATGATCTGTAGGTGTGGTTGGTCAAATATTGTAAGGGGTTAATATGTAGTTCGTGTTTGAATAGTTAGATTAACGTGTTAGTAATCCAATTGTAGGCGGTTAGTGTTATGGTGTGTGGATCTCACAAGATATCGTCATAAAAGTGTGTGTAACTAACACCCTCTTATAGACTAGATCGGCAAAAGCCGAAAAGCCGGTATTTTGAGATCTTGTGAGTGTGCTAATGCTCATGAGATTAATAGTTTGATGTATATGGTAAATTAAAGTGATAAGACTGTAGAGTGCGCGATTCAGTGCATTTCGATGTTTTTGGGCTTAATTGGCCAAAAACGGGATAATGGGCCAATAGGCCCAAGTTGGTAAGAAAATGCGGTAAGTGTTTCTAATCGTACGTAAATGGCTATGTTATGTATGAAAACCTTAAGAATAGTGAAATTACTTGAACACCCCTATGTATGCAAAATTACCGTTATACCCCTAGGGTTATTTTTTTCTGAAAAGCATGATGTTCTGTTTCTGTATACGTATGCCATGACATATTATTTCTGTTACATGGGGACATGGGTTATATTATGGAGGAAGCGTCCTATTGGCTATGCCACAAATATCTGATCTAGTGGCTCTGCCACATATATCTATTCTGGTGGCTCTGCCACGATTATCTGTATCTGGTGACTCTGTCACATTATTCATTCAGCGCCCATGCTGCAAATTCTGTGGTGTGTAGTGGTTGGGTGGGTCGAGTTGTCTCCCCACACGGTGTAAGGTTGGTACGGGGGTGTATACGGTTGGATATGGTTAGGTTTCTGCATAAACATGTAATATTTGTTCTGTTCTGGTATGGGCCTATGGGCTTTATTCTGAATTTCTGTTCTGGGCTAAGGCAAACTTATTCTGTTTCTATGGTTTGAGCTGATTTAGACTATGGTTGGGTTATTTTACACACTGAGTTTTCCCAAACTCACCCCTTATTTTTCATCCACGTAGGTAAACCCCAACCATAGTGGGCTTAGAGCTGTGAGGGAATTCGGAGTGGCCACACGTTCTGTAAATTCCTGTTTTCTTCCGGTGAATTGGACATCTTTTCTTTTATTTTTATGATTTGGTTTTTAAGTTGTAATAAGGCCGCTTAATTATTTTTGATGGTTTTGATATGTTTTATTAAGATAGGTATTACTTATATTAACTGTTGGAACTGGATAGCTTTAGGACACGTTTTAAAAAAAACAGTAATTGATTTCAAAATAACACAACAACAAGCAAAGCTTCCGCAATGAAAATATTTTCCAAAATTAATCACTTTTCCTAAAAAGGACTTAATCAAATCGGTTTCCTAGAAATATACATGACGTTAAGGTGTGGCAATGGCAGTGTGCATGTCTAGGATTGGATCCGAAGGGAGCTTGGTACTTAAGCAGTCCGATGGACTCACCTCCTCTTTTCCGATTTCCTACTTGGTGCACAGCTTCCATTCACTTTAACCTATACTGAAATTATCTTTTAAAACACTAAGTAAGTTTTTCTGGATCAACAATATAAAATATTTTGAACGCTTCGATGTGGCATGTCGAATCCGGCCATAACGTCTGGGCCGGGTTTGGGCTGTTACACAGGTTCCTCTAACCAGTCGTTGTGAGTGAGAGGTGATGGACAGTAGATAAATCAAGCATAAGGTGATTCTCTCAAAGCTCTCTAAATATTTCAACCAGAGCATACCAGGAGATACATCCCCAATGGTAGGTTCAAAGTTTATACTCCTTTGAATGCTACTCACACTTACATTTTGAACTAGATAAAAAGCCTTGGAATTCTGCTTAAGCCATCTCCAATGAAGCACAGTACAAGTAGATCCAACTCGAGAGACAAATGTGCCTTCCATAATGATGTTGGGCACAAAATTGAAGATTGTTTCACTCTGAAAGATGTCATCACAGAAATAGTGAGAAATGGTAAGCTAGCCGAGTTTGTTGATCAAGGTGTTTTCCAGCAGGGTCAGAGTTTACACGGTGATCCTAAGGGTAAGTAGAAGGTTAGAGGTACCATCCATGTGATAGTGGGAACAGATGAAAAATGGGCGACCTCTAGCACTAAGAGAAAGGCTCACTTCAGGGGATTTATGTCTATTGGTTCACCTGAGAAGTCTCACAAATAGGAAAGGTGGAAAGTGAACTTCACGGACAAAGATGAAGAGTTAATATGCAATAAAGATGGCAATGACCCTATGGTGGTAACGGTAAAATTACCGATTTTGAAGTAAGGAGGATCCTTGTGGATAATGGGAATACGATTGAAGTTTTGACCTAAGAAGCTTTTCAGAAAATGGGGTTGAAGGAGAAGGCATTGAAGAAGGCTAGCCCGCTATACAGTTTCACGAACCATCCCGCCGAGGTAAAAGGCTCTATTACCTTACCAGTAACTTTGAGGGATGACGAGCACACTACCACAAAGTATGTTCAGTTTTTTGTGGTAGATCATCCTATGGCTTATGATGTCATTTTTGGGCGTCCCATCATAAGGATGGAAAGGATGATAATAGCTACTTTATGCATGAAGATAAAATTTCCCACCAAAACTAGGGTGGGGTACATGTAATCAGATCAGAGAGCAGCCAGATAATGTCACATGTTGTCGGTGCAACGGGCTCACGAGCAGAAAAAATGAGGCTAGAGTTCCCAGCAGGCAAAGTTAGATAGGTAGTTGCTAGACTTGGATAGCCTAGATAACAAATGCGAGGAGTGTGCAAAGAAACCAGAAGCAGTTGAAGCTATGAAAACTTTATAACTTTTCAGTAGTAGTATAGATAAGGTGATTAGAATTTTATCTACATTAACAAATGAGGAAAATGAAAGTTTCATTTATTGTTTGAGAATGAATGTTGACATTTTTGCTTGGTCCATTGCAGATATGCCAGGGGTAGACCCTCAGGTAATTGTGCACAGGATGAATGTTTTGTTTGAAGCTGGACCCGTGAAGCAAAAAGGAGAATGTTTGCACTGTAGGATGTGGAGGCTATAAGGCATAAGGTTGCAAAACTATTGGTCGCAGGGTTTATCAGGGAAGTTGAATATCCAGAGTGGCTTTCGAATGTAGTGATGGTGAAAAAGTCAAGTGGTAAGTGGAGAATGTGTATAGACTTTACCAATCTCAACAAGGCTTGTTCAAAGGATAGTTTCCCTATTCATTCACTGATAAACTTGTAGACGCGTCTTTCGGTAACAAATTCATGAGGTTTATGGATTATTTCTCTGGATATAATCAAATATCCATGGTTCCTAAAGACAAAGAGAAAACAACTTTTCCTACAGAAGAAGGTTTATTTTGCTATCGTGTAAAGCCTTTTGGTTTGAAAAATATAGGTGCAACTTACTAGAGGCTGATGCATAAAATTTCTAGAAAGCGGATCGGATGAAGTGTTGAGGTTTATGTCGATCACATGTTAGTAAAGTGTTCCACACTCACCGAGAATATTGATAATTTGTCAGAAGCATTTGCGGTATTGCGAGCTCACTGAATAAAGCTAAACCTGAATAAGTGCGCTTTTGGGGTCAAGGCTAGCAAGTTTTTGGGCTTTGTGGTCTCAGAAAGAGAAATCAAAGCGAACCCCAAGAATATTCAGGCCATCTTGGAGAAGCCCCCTCCAGAAATAATAAATGATATTCAACAGTTGACTGGGAGGATGGTCGCGCTCAACAGATTTGTGTCGCGGATGGTTGACAAGTGCTTACCTTTCTTCAAGGCCCTACACACCTCATTTTCCTGGACAAAGGAGTGCCAGACAGCTTTTGAGAAGCTCAAAGAGTACCTCACATCTCATCCGTTATTAATGTCACCTTGTGAAGGAAAAACCATTTATTTATACCTTGCCACATCTGAGGAAACTATTGCAGCTATTTTACTCAGGACAGAAGGTGTTCGACAATTTCCCCTATACTGTATCAGTAAGGCACTGCAAAATGGCGAACTTAGGTACGTAAATGTTGAAAAACTCATTTTCGCTTTAATTACTGCAGCTCACAAGCTATGACCATACTTCCAAGATCATCCCATGGTAGTTGTGACGAACCAACTCATCAAAGAAATTTTATCTAAACCTGACACTTTTGAAAGAGTGACCAAATAGAGTATAAAGCTCGTCAAGATTGGTATAGAGTTCACACTGCAGACTGTGATAAAAGAGCAAGTTTTGGCTAACTTCATGGTTGAAAATTTGTTTGAGGTGCCCACCAACTCCTCAGTTAACCCGGTTCATAAATGATAAACTTCATATTATGTAATAAAAAAATATATTTAAACTATAATCCGCTACAAGTTTCAATGGCAGTCTTTGGTCCACTACGTTACCTCTATAATAAATTATGACAAATTCTCAATTTGTACTAAAATTTTTTTCCTTTGTTGTATGCAACATAGTAGTTAGTCCGTCATAGGAAGAAACTATAACCACCGAAAAATTAAAAGATTGGTTGGTTTATGCCAATGGATCTATGGCAAAAACTAGATCAGGAGTAGGAGTACTCTTGGTGGATCCCAAAAGAAGCGAGTGGCAGTATGGGCTCTCTTTTGGATTTCAGACACCTAATAATGTTGTAAAGTATGAGGCGTTGGTATCAAGGTTGCAGTTAGCTCGCCAGCTTGGAGCAAGATGGCTTATTGTTTATACAGATTCCTAGTTGGTCGCTAAACAATTAAACGATGAGTATGAGGTCAATGAGTCAGGCTTGAAGAAATACCACTCAATTGCAACCCAATTGCTAGTAGGGTTTGATAAGATACATGTAAAACAAGTCCCAATGAGCAATAACACACGAGCAGACGTTTTATCCAAGCTAGCATATTCCATTTTCATTGAGCAAAGGAGAAAGATTTTGTTGGAGCACAAGGAAGCCCCAAGTTACGATACACTCCAAATATAAGTTGTAGATCAAGAAGACACATGGAAAACTCCTATATTTCACGTGTTACAAGGGTTAAATGACTACTCAGATAAAAAAGAGCTTGCAAAATTACAACGCAAAGTCACGAGGTATGTATATCCATCTTATGTGTTACACATATCACAATAATTTAATTCTACGAACTAGATAGCTGTATAATGAATGATTAGCCATTAAACTATTTGATTGTATAGCAACTTAAAGCGATTCATTTTGCTCTACAATTGCTAGGTATACCCTTTTAAAGGGTGTACTATATAAAAAATGATTCTCACAACCACTGCTGCAATGCCTAACGCTGTCAAAAGCTGAATATGTGATGCGAGATATTCACAAAGGCATTTGTGGTGAACACTTGGGTGGAAGATTGCTCGCCCAGAAAATCTTTAGGCAGGGATATTACTGGCCTATAGTTCAGAAAGATGCATATGTTCTAGTTTACACATGTGATTCTTGCCAAAGGTATGCCTAGGTACAACGAAGCTAGCAGATTCTTTTCAAATCATGTCAAGCCTTGGCAATTTTCAACTTGGGGAGTCGACATCCTCGATCTATTCCTTATAGCCACAGCATAGAAGAAATTCATAGTGGTCGTGGTGGACCACTTCACCAAATGGATTGAAGATAAGGCTCAACCTCAATCTCATTTATGAGGTTAGAGAAACAGAAAAAATTAGGAACGTGGTACGTGCTCAGTAAGTAGCTCGCTATTACAATTCTAAGGTAAAAATAAACAATTTCAAGTTGATGACTTTGTGCTCATAAACATTGAAGCCAGTATCCCAACTTCGTAACAATGAAAGATGGCCTCAAGATGGAAGGGACCATACAAAGTTGTGGAAAAAATAGGCTACGGAGCATACAAATTGGAGAGATTAGAGGGCGTAACTCTACTGCACATATGGAATGCGCGTTATCTTAAAAAGTATTATTTGTAAAGTATGATACTTTAATGAAAATATGTTCTTTCAATAGTATATTTACTTTATATGATCCTCTAAAAAAAAATAGTTAGCGAAAGCTAAGGCTTCCAGCTATAATCTTAGGGCTCACGTGTTCAATACCACAGCCCCCAATATATTTAACTAGAGCTAAAACTCCCATTGTTATCTTAAGGCTCGCAAGTTCAATACCACATCCTCTAAAATAGATAGGAAGAACTAAGGCTCCCAATTATGATCTTAAGGCTCGCAGGTTTAATACCACAGCCTCTAAAATAGTTAGCAAGAGTTCAAGCTCTAAGCTGTGATCTTAGGGCTTGCAGTTTTAATACCGTAGCCCCCAAAAATAGTTAACGAAAGCTAAAGCTCCCAGCTATAGTATTAAGGCTTGTAAGTTTAACACCATAGCCTCTAAAATAGTTAGCTAGAGCTAAGCTCCCAGCTGTAATCTTGGGGCCCTCAGGTTCAGTATCCTAGCCCCCAAAAATAGTTAATGAGGGTTAAGGCTCTCAACTATGATATTAATGCTAGCAGGTTTAATATCGCAACCCCGAAAAATAGTTAACAAGAGCTAAGGCTTTTAGTTTTGATCTTAAGGCTCGCAGGTTCAATACTGTATCCTCTAAAACAGTTAGCGAGAGTTAAGGCTCCCAACTATGATCTTAAGGCTCGTAGGTTCAATACCGTAGCCTCTAAAATAGTTAGCGAGAGCTCAAGCTCTCAGCTGTGATCTTAAGGTTTGTAGGATCAATGTCGCAGCCTCTAAAACTGTTAGCGAGAGCTCAAGCTCTTACTTGTGATCTTAAGGCTCATAGGTTCAACACCACAGCCTCTAAAACAGTTATTGTAAGCTGAATCTCCCAATTGTAGCTTTAAGGCTCATAGATTCAACATCGCAACCTCTAAAATAGTTCAAGTTCATGGTCTAAGTTTGTTTAAGTTAAAATTTTGCTCAAGTTCGTGGAAAGGTAAAACATTATGACATTAACAAATAAACTCGAAAATTTCAATTCTTTCATTTATGAAGAAGAGAAATAAAAAGTTAAGAAATTAAAGATAATTAAACTTCAGTTACTCTATCAAGATCACTGTAAACTTTATTCTCCCTCAACAACTCCAGTATTATTGATAATAGGGTCAGCAACGATGTCATCACCAGCAAGCACAATAGTTGGTATAGAAGGATTCGAGGTAAAAATTCTCTAAACTTTTCCACTTAGATGCAAACTCATCCCAAGCGGCTCCCGAAGGACAGCGAACATCAAAGTCAAGCTGGTTCATCTCTACCTTAGCAAGAGCATCGAAATCAACCTTGCAAACATCAAAAGGCTTAAGCATGAAAAAGAATATTGGATTTGAGCTCAGTGGTGACATCATTAAACATCCCCAAAGTGTTCTTCTTAAACTCCTCAAAAGCCTCTTCTTGTTTTCATTTTAACTCCACCGTTGCAACCTTATCCTCTGCAGTGATTCAGTTTACAACTGCTTCTCAGCTTAGCACCCAAGGCTAGGACCTCACTGGATAGTGCATCATTTTTTACTTGTTCAACTCTTAACTTCCCAACGAGCTCCTCATTTTGTTTGTAGAGCACCTCATTCTCAATCATAATCTTCTGCCGTCGCTACAGAGTGCTCTTAAGATTTCTTTCAAGCTCCTTTTAAGTAGCCTATGTCTTAATATTTTTCTCTTCAAGGCCTAGTCTGATCACGGAGGCCTCAGTGAGGAAGCCTTGGAGAGAGGAGCTGAGTGTTAACAACGCAAATTTCTACGAACTCCTAAATAAGTCATAAGCACATATATTCCTCTTTGCAGTCTCGGGCACTGAAGCTCTTCACTTCTCTACTATACCTTACAGTTCCTTACTATTTAAGCTCGGTGACACAGAGCTAGCTTACCATTGTTTTTAGCAACTAGCTCACCACTGTTTTCAGTAGCTAGTTCCCTAGCGAGAGGTACAGCAGGGGGAAAGATATAGGGAGGAGGTGAGTTACCGTGAGCAATGACAGGTGAACTCTCACGAACCATAGTTTATGAGCTCATTGAAAGGAGAAAAGAGGTGGTGGCCATCATAGTAGAAGTCTCAACGCTATCTGCCCTCCTTTTGAGGCGAGACTCTATCCTTCCACTATCTGTCTCCTCGCCGCTAACTACCACGTTAACAGCTCTTGTATTAATTCTACACCTCTTGCACTAAGTTCTCAAAGTAACTCACATATCCATAGCCCCGGTAATTTCCATAGCCTTGTGAAGTTCCCACGAAGTGTTGTTAGTTTCCTTAGTATCACTTTTTAAACTGTGAGCTATGCCGACATCACCAACAATCCTAACATTAGCAGGAGTAGTTATCAAATTAACGTAGGGACCACTTTCTACCCGTGGTGAGCCCAACACCATCCAAAGATGTAATAGAAATTTTTCTGTTCTTCTTTTAATCACATTAGAATTTGGCTCAAATGGTCTCGTCACCATAGAGCACGTGTGGCCATGATCGCCCCTCAAAGACCACACCTAATGCATCAGCAACTTTTCTACTGTTACCCCACTTATATCCATTGGAGCTATGACCCTCCAAATAGTATAAGAAAATGTTTATCATGGTTATGAAATCTTCAATAACTAGGGAACTACCAACGCGCAGCCTTCTCAACTAGGCCTCACCTCTGTCTATCCTAATAGTTCACTAGAAAGAGTACACATCCATACTCGACATGGACCATTCTGTAGGAAAGCCAAACCCATCTGCAATTTTTCAATTCACCATAATATACTTCACCCAGTTTAACGGAAGGTTGGGACATCGGTTTGTAATTATTGTTGAACCTTTTCCACGATGAGAGAAGTAATGAAAACCCACTAAATTTGCTTGATTCTAGACCTTTAATAGATACAGACTCTAGAAAAATGCGAGTTGTGGTACTTCATTAAGACAGTAACAGACAATAAAATAGGCCACCGTAATCCATCACGAAAATCCACAGAGTTGAACAGAGGCAGTCTGGTAAACATCAATGAGATGGTAGAATAACAAGTTCAAAGGTAGGTGAAACCCAACTTTCAATGCGTGGAGGGGGAGTAAGAAATTGCCATCGCTAGTGTCACTAGGCCTGCGAACCCTTAAGAATATAGAATTCGTATACAAAATCAGAAATCTCGATTCCTTGTGCACGTAAGGCCTGATGCATCTCTTCGTATTTTGTAGTGTAAAGGAAAAAGTTGGCTTTGACAAGGGTTTTGGAAGTACGCTCTCATGGTGGGCAATACGAAACTAATTGACCATGACCTCATTTCATTCTCGACATGTTTTCGTACAAAAAGAAGAAGAAAAGAAGATAGGAAATTTAAAACTTAAAACGAGAAGTTACTGAGATTTACCTTGAAAAAAAACTTCGTTTGATTCGGATTACAAAAAAAGTAAGAGCTTGAGTTTTAAGGTTTCAAAACTCTATTTTAAAGAAATCGCTTCCTTCTATGTTCTGACGGTTCAAATAAATGAGGGACACCAATAGTTAGATACACATGGGCCCGATTCATCCCTATACGCGACTTAGCTGACATAAGATCATAATAGATGCTGCGTATTCTATAGGCTATAATAAACACGAAGTGATGGCCCTAATGAGTACTAATTTAGAACCCTCCTTAGGCCCACTAGGGGGAACTAGATTGGCATAAAGTAATAGTCACCGACTCGATACTCAAATAAGCTTTGGATCACTGACTCATAACCCTGCTTGACCCTACCAGATAGATGCATATGAAACGAATAGCGAGAGGATAGTTAGGGGAGCTTGCGATATCGGCTCACGGGAGTTGAAGGGAGTTCGCGATATCAGCTCGCAAGAGTTGAAGGGAGCTCATAGCATCAGCTCGCAGGAGTTAAAAGGAGTTCGCGATCCCAGCTTTCATAGACCCAAGGAGTTCGCATAGAGGGGACCACGAACTCCAACATGCGACTTGGAATGATACACATGTCCAACATGCCCGAGTCCAGCTCAAAGTGTCAGTCCTATGAATAGTAGGTTAAGTCATGAATAGTAGAGACAAATCATAAACAATGATAATATGTATAAATACTCGAATGTTTCTTTTAATGAGACATACAAAAAATTTCTCAACATACTTAAAACAAGTGGATCAAATTACAAGCATTGTATACCCATAGTTACAATGTGCCAAATGAAATTTGACAAGTTATACATGAAAATACCTAATTAGGAGACGAAACAAAGCAGGGAAAGAAAGAAAGAAAAAAGGGAAAGAAAAAGAAAAGGAAAATTTAGGGTTTTAAAGTTCCAAGCTTGATTGGTAAGTCAATTTGATCCCTTTTCTTGTAATTTTGATGTCTATGGAATCCTAGAAAAGAATACTACTTGACTTATGTTGAAATTTAGAAATTTATTGAATTTTTAGATGTTGAATAAGTTGAATAAATGGAAGAATTAAGTGTTAATTTGATGGAAATTCAAGTTAGAAGTGGGAGAAGGAAATTGTGAAAGAAAATATAGGTCTTGCAATAATAGGTATTGAATTGAAAAGATGTTATAATTAGTGTTTTACGCTGTAAATTTAAGAGTTGGAATAGTTTAAAATGATAATTGGATGAAAATATAGGATTTGTTTTGAAGAAAAAGAATGGTTATGGTGGAAAGACTAAATTGGAATTTAACTAAAAGATACATGGAAATACAAGAGTGTGTTATTAAATAATATATATTGATAATTTTAAATGTTAAATTTTATGTAGCCAACGTAGCACCAGAAACATCATCGAAAAAAGGAAAGGAGAAAGTGAACGAAGATATCGAGTAAACTCAAGAAATTCAGTTTGTATTTCTATAAACTATGCTTAATGATTTAATACAATCTAATTGCTATTCTTAGTAGTTAGAATGTATAATGAATGATATGATAGAAATTATTACTGCTTTTGTATTGAAATGTAACGATTTGTACACCCTATTAACAAGTGTCGAACTAGTCGGATATAATTGGCATGCCATAGGATTGGAAGTGTTCAGGGATATTCCGACTGTGTGTCCATAAGACACTATATGTGTCGACGAGACACTATATGTGTCGACGAGACACTATATGTGTCGACTACTGTGACTGTTCTGGATTCATTCTGAAGAGGTACTCTATACTTAACTATGACTGTTACTGCTACTGTTACTGTTACCCTACGGTGTATTTCGGTTTCGGCCGATGAAACACTGTACATTATCTCCGGTGTATGGGTTGGATTTGTGTATCCGTCCAGGTCCAATTATGTTAATAAGGGTAATTGAAAGTACTAAAGATAAAGACTGACTACTATTGATTATGTGACTGTGACTGTTATACAAGTATTGAAAGATATTGGATGATATGAAAAGTATAAAAAGAATTGTTTAAATACATTTAAGAGCTATAAGTTAAAGGTAAGTGATGAAGCTAATAAGATTATGAAATAAAAAGTTATGTTACAATGTATATACATAGCTTATTATTGTTTTAAGTATTAGTTTATAGAAATACCACTGATTGTATACTCAGCGTACGGTATGTTTTCGTGCGCAGGTCTAGGTACGAAAGAAATTTAAGGACTCAGCATCCAAACCAATCCCGGACTCAAAGTGGTGAATACTTTTCTTTTGGTAAAATGGCATGTACCTAGGTTGTTAAGGTGTTTTTTTGTATATGATAGTGTATAAACATGAAAGTTGTTGAACCATGGTATAAAATATGCATATTTTGGAAGTTAAACCTACATCGTTTGACTAGCATGATAATGTTGTATAATTTTGATATGAATTCTGGTACATAATTTTTAAGAGGTATTGAAATGAATGAATGAATATTTGCTAAGTTTGAATGGCAAAATGAATGAAATTTGATTTAAGAACTATTAGTAAATAATGGGGCATGAAATAGATGTGTTTAGCATGTGAAAATAGCTTTAAAATGGTCAAAAATCATGTTTTCACACGGCCAAGTCACACAGGTGTGTGCCCAGGCCATGTGAATAAGTCAGAATCTGCCCATGGTCTAGCCCCACGGCCATGTCCCAGGCCACACGGGCGTGTGCCCCTATCTTCAAGGAAAAATTTCTAAAGTTGCCAGTTTAGTTCCGAATCACTTCTAAAACATATATTGGGCCCCGTAGGCCCATATTAGAGACTTTAAGATGAAATTTGAAAGGTTTTGATTTGTAATGAAAATTTACGACTCGATTTTGTATAAATTCTAGTGTATAATCCAGTAATGCCTCGTAACCCTATTTCAGTGACAGTTTGGGGTTAGCGGGTGTTTCAATATGGAATGAGCAGTATGGAAAACTTCAATAGTTAGATACTTCTATTAGCCTTGTTTTATGCATAAAATTATAGATTTAGTCCATGTTCTTCAACTAAATCATTTTTATCTCTATGTTTCTCGTATTTTGAAATTTTAGTCCAAATGTAAATTACATTTGTTAAATCTATCAACTTTTTTTGTGAGTAATATGTGGAAAATAGCAAATTAGCATGGCATTACACATGCAATAATATGGTTTTCGTATCAAATTTTAAAAATAGAAGAACTTAACTTAATGAATTTAATAGTTCCCATTTGATCATGACTAAAATTTGAAATTCTAAAAGTACGGGAATTGAAAATGATTAAACTAAAATAGAAGGACTAAATCTACAACTTTCACATAGTACAAGGACTAATAGTAAAATTTAACCTTTCTATTTTGCTTTTTAAGTTTATGTAATTTAATTTACTTTATATGTAGAAATTATATAAAGCATTAAGATTACAACAATTTAAAAGCCATTAAAAAGTTTAATAATTAGAAGGACAACAATAATTGCAATAACAATAATGAATAACATATTACAAATGATGTGAAATACCAAAATCTAAGATAAGAACACAAGAATTAAAAAAAAATTGAATATCTAAACAAGGAAAGAAAATAAAAGGAGAAACAAGCTTATGGATGTAGCAATTGACGAAGGAATGGAAAAGCTGCATCAAATTGAATGCAAGTCGAAATTGAATGATTCAAATATGGAGAAAAAATAGGGTAAATTAATAGCAAACTCATATTTCAATATAGAAAATAAAAAAATTAAATTACATTAAAAGGAACTAAATAGAAATTTAGGGTCTGTTTATTTACCAGGAAAACATTTTCTGAAAAGTGTTTTCTTGGCTTTCCAGTGTTTGTTTGCTTGAAAATCACTTCCATTAGTAAAATATTTTCAGAAACACGGGAAAATGAGAAGGGATTTTGGGGAAAATGTCTTACCGATTTTATTTCTGTAAGACATTTTCCATCTTTCCTCCTCCTTCCGTCTTTCTCCTTCTTCATCCAATTGGACCAGTTCCTTTCCTGAAACAAAGCTCAAGGTAACTTTTTTATGCTTTACTCTGTATTTCATTCAATTTATCACCTCTCTCACTCAAATCTTCTTATTCATTTTGTTTTCTTTTGTTAAAGAATTTATTTGGATTTTGCATCTGTTTGGATTTTACATCAGTCTGTTGAAGAATCTTCTTCTTCTTCTTCTTCTTCTTTTATGCTTTATTTAAAATCTATTTGTTTCTGAGCTTTGCATTATTCAGTTTATGCTTGCTTTTCTATTACCTTAGATTTGTTTTTTTTCCTTTGATTTTCTACTCTTATGTAGTATGCCTCTATCTCTATGAAACATAGAGCCTTTCTTTCTTAGCAGATTCTTTCCTGACTTGAACCAAAGCAACTCTTTCACCTCTCCACGGACACTATCACTAAACCATAACTACTTTCTCGTAGGCTAGCTAATTGCTGCAACATTTAACATTTTTCCTTTATAGCATTAACAAAAACAAAGCATCGAGAGAGAGAGAAGGCCATTCCCCTATCTGTTTATTTTTTATTCAATCGAGTCCATAGATATTTGGTAACTTTACTTTTTCCTTGTTATAGGTGATAATGCATTGATATGTTTGCAAAGATTATTAAAACAGAACAAAAGATGCTGCAAAATTTCTATTTTTCTCATCTGATAAAATTGAACTCTGACCTGAACTCATTTCTCATGTGATCCAACATTCGAGTTCATGCATAAGTTATCAGCTCTATATTGTCAAACAAATGGTTTTCTTTCTCATTTTTTGTTTCTCTGTTCCTCTTTATAAAGTTACATTACCCTCAGTAAGTGTTAAAAAAACAATAGAACACTACAGTTTCCACGTTGGGCTAAAATCAATCCTTGCCAAGCCAAAAACATCTTCCACATCAATAGGTTTGTCTATAAGCTATAAAAGACAAGCCTCACCATAAGTTTCTTGAGCGGGGAATCATTTCCAAAACTAGCTACTTCTAGTGATTGGCTAATTCAGTTAGCATAAATGCCGAAAGAATCAATGATGCATGATCACACTACCAGAACTTATCAAAATCAAGAGAAAAACTGCTTCACTCACCATGAAGTTCAAAGAAATTCATATCCTGGTGAAGTTAGAAATTGTGGATATAATATATACTAAATTAATGTATTTATTATGTCTATGTGCATCAGTTTAGTAGTTAAAAGCTTGTTCAACTATCTGCCACAATTAGTGAGTCCAATATCCTATAGTTTTAGCATTCTTTGAAAAGAATAAGGAAACTTGAATATTCTTCTCTTGTTTCATTGTTTGCTCGGATCAGTGTTCAAATTGATTCATTAGTTTCCTTCTATAGTCAGGTAAATAAAATAAAAAAAAAATTTACTAAATGATTACCCTTGTCATATTCCTTTACAAAGGAAATGGTATGGGAGCATTACCTGCTGCTTTGCTTTTTGGATGCTTGCGGAATACATGGGCCTTTTAGTTTATTTGACTAAAAAACAAATTTTCCATTTTGAGAGATTAGTGGATAGTTTGATGGTTCATTCAGCAACAGCATATAGAGCCAAGCAGAAGATGATGGGATCCTTTCCCTCCACATCTCTCTGTTATTTTTAGTAGGCATAGATTTAATATACACAAAAATAGATGTGTGATGTGTTTTTTGTTTGTTTGATGATTTACTCATCATTCTTCAAAAGTTCAACCTGCTGCACTTCAATAGTTAGCCCACTTTGCTTTGTTAATTTTTACATCATTATTACATATATTTATATTTATATACTCCCTTAATGCAGTATTTTTTTCTTTTTTATAGCTTGAAAGGTAGAGCCCTCCCACTGCACATATTCTGTGGGACTAATGGTTTTTTTATAGATTATAACCAACTCTATTTCTAGCTTCCTCCATTATTTAAGCAATATATAAAGTTTTCCATAACTTATATAGGGGCATGTACCAATGGTGGTCGAGTGTCTTTTTTATGGGTTTGAGGCATGGCTCATGAGTGATGTTATATAAAGGAAACAATGATTGACTAAATTAAGGGAGAGAAGAAAAAACACTTGAATAATTTTACTATTGCCACTGTCAATGCATTTCTTGTATTGTTCTAAGAGAAGTTGTATTGTTCTGAGTTTTAAGTATATGCTAGCCTTTTTTTTTTTTTCAATTTCAACTTTCATTATGGATTAAGAAATTTTATCTGTCAATAATATATTATCATACATCATTAACGCGGTGTTTTTATCCACAAGCATCCTTTTGTTAACTCTTAACCTTATCCTCTACTTTATGTGAATTTTGATATTATGTTTCTTCTTGTGAATTCATATGATAATACAAAGGTTGACTTGAGTATCTAATTGTATCTACAACTGAGAGTTTAATTGGAAGAGCCAAATTGATACAAAATATAAACATTAAAGGCTAAATTTGATATTATGCCTATCTTCAATGTTTAGCCAGAAAGATACAATTAAAACATTAATTAGAAGAATTTCACATTAATAAAAAAATGTAATGAAATAATACCACCATTAAAATAAATTAAAATTTAATATAATAAAATATTTTTTACAATTTAAAGTATTTAATTTTAAATTTTAAAATAATTAAGTCCAAAAATTTTGAAGTAAAAAAATCATATGTATGTTCAAAAGGAAAGTGTAATAAAAATATTAAATAGAAGAGTAAAATATTAAATAAAATAACATTTTACTACTGCCACTATACATTATGTCATCTACAAATAACTTCAAAAAAAAAAAGAAGAGGGAAGTGGTGTAGCACCCCAAACCCGGCCCAGAAGTTATGGCGGGATCCGCATGCCACATCAAAACGTTAAAAAATTTCATTCTAAGTCCGAAAATCGTACTTGATGTTCAAAAGATTAATTCATTAAGGGTTAAAGTGAATGGAAGTCATGCACCGGTAGGAAACCGGAAAAGAGGTGGTGAGTCCATCGGACTGCTTAAGTACCAAGCTCCCTTCGGATCCAATCCTAGACATGCATACCGCCATTTCCACACCTTAACGTCATGGATATTTCTAGGAAACCGATTTGATTAAGTCATTTTTAGGAAAAGTGATTAATTTTGGAAAATACTTTCATTGTGGAAGCTTTGCTTGTTGTCGTGTTATTTTGAAATCAATTGTTATTTTTTTGAAAACGCGCCCTAAAGCTATCCAATTTCAACAGTTAAAATAAGTAATACCTATCTTAGTAATACATATTAAAACCATCAAAAATAATTAAGCGGCCTTATTACATTTAAAACCCAAAACTTCAAACGTAAATAAAAGGATGTCCAGTTCACGGAAGAAAATCAAACTTTCGAGCGGTGGCCACTCCGAATTCCCTCACGACTCCAAGCCCACTATGGTTGGGGATTTCTGCGTGGATGAAAATAAAAGGGTGAGTTTGGGAAACTCAGTGTGTAAAATAACCCAACCATAGCCTATATCAGCTCAAACCACGAAATAGAATAAGTTGGCCTTAGCCGAGCAATGAATTGAATAAAGCCCATAGGCCCATAATGTAACGAGCAGATATTACATGTTTATGCGAAACCCACCCAGATTCATCCATAACACCCCGCACCAGCCTTACACCATGTGGGGAGACTACTCGACCCACCCAACCGCTACACACCACGTAAATCGCAGCGAGGTCGCCGGATATTGTGACGAAGTCACCAGACATCTGAATAGAGCCACCGAGCAGATATATGTGGCGAGCCACCAGATCGAGATAATTGTGGCATAGCCACCGGACGCTTCCTCCATAATATAACCCATGTCCCCATGCAATAGATATATAATCATGGCATACATCATACAGAATTAGATCGTCATGCTTTTCACTCAAAATTAACCCTAGAGGTATAACGGTAATTTTGCACCTAGGGGTATAACAGTAATTTTCCATACATAGAGGTATTATAGTAATTTAGCTGCTTTTAGGGTTTTCATGCATATCCTAACTATTTACGTACTATCGAACACTTACCACAAGATACTTATCGAATTGGGCCCGTTGGCCCATGAACCCGATCTTTGGCCCATTAAGCCCAAATTATCAAAATGTACGCGCGTACTGCAGTTTATTACTTTAGATTACCAAATATACAAACCCAACTATCTTACGAGCATTTGCACACTCGCAAATTCCCAAAATCTTGACTTTTCGGCATTTCGCTTTTGCCAATCTAGTCTATGAGAGGTGTCGATTACACACACATTTATGACGATATCTTGAGATCCACACACGAACCGCCTACAATTGGATTACTAACACATTAATCTAACTATTCAAATACAAACTACGTATTAACCCCTTACAATATTCGGCCAACCACACCTACAGATCATAGTAAGCTTATAAGAAATCAATAAGCAACTCATTAACAAATTTTTGTCAATGTTTACCACATAATCATAATTTCACTGCAAGCTGTCTTCCTGAGCAACAGTCACTAAATTATTTATAACTGGAGATAAAAAACTCCAAATCAAGTGCCGTTAATTTTCCCTGAAAATAGACTCATATATCTTTTATCCATAAAATTTTCAGAATTTTTGGTACGGCCAATCAATACCAGATTTTTCTTAAAGTTTCTCATGTTTCACTGTTTGACTAATCTGACCACTCTTCATTACAAATCAAATTTCTCATTGTACAGAATTCAAAATATGTTCTTGTTTATTTCATTAGAAACTAGACTCAATAAGCTTTAATTACATAATTTATTCAGCTTCTAATTCATCTCCCACAATTTATGGTGATTTTCTAAAGTCACGTTACTGCTGCTGTCCCAAGCAGATTTATTACCAAATCACTCTTTCATACACCTATCTTGCATGCATGTTATTTAAACATGTATATCACCAATCAATCATCACATATCTATGATTTTTACTTAAGCATAATCTCCATTTCATCATTTCAAAGCACAACATGTTAGCCGATTTTTCCTTTAGCATCTAAGGCACATGCATGCTCATTTGTTTGGCTCAACTTCACATATCTTCCATTTTTCATCAAAAGAACATGAAACAACAACCATTTCCTTCATTTTAATTCATGACCAAATGCTCACAACACAACTAAAAATCAAAATATACTTCAAGAGTTAAGGTAGAATCAAGAAGAACTCATGAAACTCAAAATAGAAGCAAGGTACCAAGAACTTACCTTCAATTTTCCTCCTCCTAATGACCGAATACTCAAGAGCTTTCTCCTCTCCTTTCTCTTCTCTAACTTTCAGCTATGATGAACAAAGATGGACAAAACTTTGTTCTTTTCACCCTTTTCTTTTAATAAAACTTCATATTTCATCCATTTAATTCTTTAATACAAAAGACATGAAATTCTTATTATGAAACATTTACCTAACCCATTATCATGAAACATTTACCTAACCCATTATCATGGAACATTTACCTAACCTATTATCATTGAACATTTACCTAACCTATTATCAATTTGTATCAATTTGTACCATAAATTATGGATATCAAGTGTACATTTTGTCTACAACAACATGATGGCTGGCCACTTCATGTAAAATGGGAGGTTTGTCATGCAAATCCTCCTATTTTGCACTCCTATTTATTTGGCCACTTCAATTTAGCCTATAGCATTTTCAAACATTTTCACATAGGTCCTATTTCATAATTTCACCCCCTTTTTCTTATGGAACAAAAATTAACTAAAATTGTCGGGTTCTATCTTAAGTTTGGGCTTTCTAGAGGCCCACTAACATAATTAAACCTATGCCAACATTCACAGGATTCCCGAAAATTAGGGCGTTACAAGTGGTTGCAATATTTTATTGAAGAATAGAATAACAATATGAAATGATGAATAAGTATAGGTCCGGTGTCCATTTTCAACATTACATATGTACATTATATTATGACCAATCATTCGTTTATTCTCAAATTGAATTATATCTAATTTTAGTTGTGTCACTAAATTGGTACAAAGAAAGTAGCTTAATTTCTCAAAAAATTATTAATGCAATTATAATTAGCTTAATATGTATGTATGCACTTTAGTCATGGTAACTTTAGTCATATATGTGATCTTATGAAAATCTTGCATCTTTTTTGTAGTGATCAAATATTTGTGTGGCATTATTTTGTGTAGATGGATCGTAATCAAGATCAAAATGCAATTGTCGGAGTCGTGGCTTTAGTTTTAGCTTTTGGGGCTCTTTGGATTAAAAAATTAAAAACTAGGAAGGAAATTGCTTCTCACCCTCGTGCGAATCGAGATTATGAAAGAGAAAACTATATTAATAGTATTTTATATAGAGGTGACCAGCATTGTATTGATGTGATAAAGATGAGACCGATTGCCTTTTTTAATTTGCGTGATATTCTTAGTAGGAATAATTTGTTACAATCAACTAAATCTGTGAATATTAGGGAGCAAGTAGTTATATTTTTACATATAATTGGTCATAATGTGAGGTTTCGAGTGAGTGGATCTAGATATTATAGATCAACTGAGACAGTTCACCGTTACTTTAGGATTGTATTGAGAGCTATTTTGAAATTGTATAAAGTAGTTATTAGATTACCTGATGAGTCGACTCCTAGTGAAATCAGAAACAATCTAAGGTTTTATCCTTATTTTAAAGATTGTATTGGAGCATTAGATGGAACTCAAGTTCGTGCATCCGTTCCACTTAGCATTCAAGGAAGATTTCGTAGCCGTAAAAGGGGGAGGACACAAAATGTATTGGTTGCCATTACATTTGATTTAAAATTTTACTATGTTCTAGCTTGTAACACCCCCTAACCCAGAGCCGTCACCGGAATAGGGCTACGAGGTATTACCGGACTTATACACTAATCATTTATACAAAATCGAGTCATAAACTTTACATTCCAGATCAATATTCATCAAATTTCATCAAAAAGTCCCTAATATGGGCCTACGGGGCCCAATATATGTTTTAGAAGTGATTCGGGACTAAACTGGCAACTTTGGAAATTTTTCCTTGAAGATAGGTGCACACGCCCGTGTGGCCTGGGACATGGCCGTGGGCAGATCTGACTTATACACACAACCATGGAACTAACCCATTGGCAATTCTGACTTTGCCACACGGCCTGGGCACACGCCCATGTGACTTGGCCGTGTGAAAACATGATTTTTTACCATTTTTAAGCTATTTTCACATGCTAAACACATTTCATGCCAAAACATTTACTAATAGTTCTTAAATCAAATAGCACTCATTTTGTCATTCAAACTTAGAAAATATTCATTCATTCACATCAGTACTTCAATTCATATCGAAATTATACTAAGTTATCATACTAGTCAAACTCATGTAAGTTTAACTTCCAAAATATACATATTTCATACCACGTTTCAACATTTTTAATACTCATTCTTTTCAATTACAAAATAAAATCATATCAGCCTAGGTACATGCCATTATACCAAAAGAAAGGTACTTCACCACTTTGAGTTCGGGATTGGCTTGGATACTGAGTCCTTAGTTTCCTTTCGTACCTAGTCCTGCGCACAGAAACATACCCTACGCTGAGTATACACTCAGTGGTATTTCTATAAACTAATACTCAAACAAATAATAAGCTATGTATATACATTGTAACTTAAACTTTTTACTTTCATAATTCTTAATAGTTTCGTCTCTTTCATTCAATTTATATCTTTTACATATCATTCAATGTCTTTCAAAAATGTATATCAGTCTCAGTCACATAAACGATAACAGTCAGTCTTCAGTACTTTTATTTACCCCTATTAACATGACTCGGACCTGAACGGATCCAACCCACACTTTAGGGATAATGTACAGTGTTTCTTCGGCCGAAACTGGAATACACCGTAGGGTAACAGTAACAATAATAGTAACAGTCATAGTCAGGTATGAAGTACCTCTTCGGAACGAATCCGGAACAGTCACAGTAGTCGACACATATAATGTCTCATCGACATATAGTCGGAATATCCCTAAACACTTCCAATCCTATGGCATGCCAATTATATCCGACTAGCCTGACACTGTTAATAGAGTATTCAAATCATTTCATTTTGACACAGAAACAGTAACAATTTTCATCATTTCATTTATCATACACGCTGAAAATTAAAAATAGCAATTACTTTTATTAAATCATTAATCATAGTTTATAGAAATACAAACCGAAATTCTCGTGTTTACTCGATATCTTCATTCACTTTCTCCTTTTCCTTTTTCAATGACGTTTCCGATTACTCGTTAGCTACATAAAATTTAACATTTAAAATTATCAATATATATTATTTCATAACACACTATTGTATTTCCATGTATTTTTACTTAAATTCCAATTTAGTCTTTCCACCATAACCATTCTTTTCTTCAAAATAAATCCTATATTTTCATTCAATTATCATTTTAAACTATTCCAACTCTTAAATTTACAGCATAAAACATTAATTATAACATCTTCTCAATTCAATCCCTATTATTGCAAGGCTTATATTTTCTTTTACAATTTAATCCTTCTCCCACTTCTAACTTGAATTTCCATCAAATTAACACTTAATTCTTCCATTTATTCAACTTAATCAACATCTAAAAATTCAATAACTTTCTAAATTTCAACATAACCCAAAAATTATTTCTTCCTAGGATTCCATAGACACCAAAATTGCAAGAAAAGGGATCAAATTGACTTACCAATTAAGCTTGAAACCTCAAAGCCCTAATTTTTCCTTTCTTTTCTTTCTTTCTTTCCTGCTTCATTCGTGACCTTCTTTTGGCTTTTCTTTATATTTCTTTTAATTGGCTTTTCTTTATATTTCTTATAATCATTCTTTATTTTATTATATTATTATATTATATTTAGTAATAATTATTTATTTACTTATATAATAAGTAAATACATATATACTCACACATTTGTACTAGTTAAATTAATACACATGTATTTATACTTCCCACACACTTGTCACCTTATGGTATAATTTCTAATTTAATCCCTTGAATTTTCTCTATTCTAGAATTAAACTTTTATACTATATTCAATCTAGTCCTTTCACTAAATTAGCCTTGATTAAGCTAAATTTACTTAATTAAAATCTAATTAACCTCTCACTTAACTTCGTAAATATTTTTAATAAATATTTACGAATCTAATTTTTCAGAATCGAAGACCCAAAAATTCACTTTTTCGATGACCTAAAATTTGGGTCATTACATTTCTCCCCCCTTAATAAATTTCGTCCTCGAAATTTACCTGAAAAGAGATGGGGGTACTGTGATCTCATTGTATCTTCCGATTCTCATATTGCTTCTTCAATATTGTGACTTCTCCACAACACTTTTACTAAGAGAATCGTTTATTATGTAATTCTTTTACTTCACGTACTAATATCTTAATCGGTTCTTCTTCATATGACAAATCAGATCGAATCCTATATCTTCAATTGGAATCACATGAGATGGATCTGATCGGTATCTTCTCAACATGGAAACATGGAAAACATCATGAATCTTCTGTAATTCAGGAGGCAGATCTAAATGATGTGCCATCGGTCCAATTCTTTCTATAATCTCATACGGTCTAATGTATCGTGGACTCAATTTACCTTTTTGACCAAATCTCAAGGTTTTCTTCCAATGAGAAACTTTAAGAAATACTTTGTCTCCGACTGAGTATTCAATGTCCTGTCGTTTCAAATCTGCATATGATTTCTGCCTGTCAAAATTTGCTTTCAATCTTTCTTGAATCTTTCTAGCAGTATTTTCTATTTCTTGAATCAATTCTGGACCAACCACTTTTCTTTCATTCAATTCCGTCTAACATACTGGTGATCGACATATCTGACCATACAAAGCTTCATACGGTGCCATCTGAATACTTTATTGGTAACTATTATTACATACAAACTCAACCAATGGTAGATACCATTCCCAACCTGATTCAAAATCAATGATACAAGCTCGGAGCATGTCTTCTAAAATCTGAATGACTCGTTCTGACTGTCCTTCAGTCTGTGAATGAAAAGTTATACTAAAATGAAGTCGACTACAGAGAGACTTATGCAACTGTTTCCAAAACCTTGATGTAAACCGTGGATCTCTGTCAGAAATTATTGATTCTGGAATACCATGTAACCTTACAATTTCTCGAATATACACCTCCGCAAGTTTCTGTAGTGACCAGTCAGTTCTGACGGCTCTAAAATGAGCTGATTTCGTAAGTCGATCAACGATTACCCAGATAGCATTCTTTTTACTTGTAGACAGTGGCAACCCAGTTACAAAATCCATTGTTATTCGGTCCCATTTCAATTCAGGATTATTAATAGGCTGAAGTAAAGCAGTTGGGATCTGATGTTCAGCTTTGACTCGCTAACATGTTAAATATTTAGCCACATATTCCACTATATCTCTTTTCATACCTGGCCACCAATACAGTTTCCGTAAATCATGGTACATCTTCATTCCTCTGGGATGTAATACAAACTGGCTATTATGAGCTTCTCGAAGAATCAATTCCTTAACTGAAATCTCAAACAATCATTTTCATCAATACTAAAGTTCTCTGTTGTACCGTTTTGTACCGTCTTCCTCTTCTTCATTAAATTTTCATCTTCTAACTGTGCTATTCTGATTTGATCAAACATTACTGGTTTTACTCTCAATTCAGCCAGAATACTTTCATCATCAACAATACTGAGCTGTGCAATCATTGCTCTTAACTCAATTGCAACCTTCCTACTTAACGCGTCAGCTACCACATTAGCTTTACCTGGATGACAGTCAATAACACAATCATAATCTTTTAAAAGTTCTATCCACCGACGCTATCTCAAATTCAACTCTTTCTGTGACAGAAGATACTTGAGACTTTTATAATCAGTGTAAATATAACACTTTTCACCGTATAGGTAATGTCTCTAAATCTTCAAGGCAAATATCACTGCTGCTAATTCTAGATCATGTGTCGGATAATTACGTTCATGCGATTTCAATTGTCGTAAAGCATAAGCAATTACCTTTTTGTTTTTCATTAATACACACCCAAGACCATTTAAAGAAGCATCACTTTACAATATGAAATCTTTTCCCGACTCTGGCAAAGTCAATACTGGTGCCTCTGTCAACATTTGCTTCAACGTTTCAAAACTTTGCTGACACTCTTCACTCCAAACAAACGGAACATTCTTTTGCAGTAACTTTGTCATCGGTAAAGCTATTTTTGAAAATCCATTCACAAACCTTCAATAATATCTGGCTAAACTAAGGAAACTACGTACCTCTGACACATTTCTAGGAACTTTCCACTGAAGTATGGCTTCAATCTTCTTTGGATATACTCTAATCCCGTCTGCTAATACTACATGACCAAGAAATACAACCTCTGTTAACCAAAACTCGTAGTTACTTAATTTTCCATATAATTGCTTCTCTCGCAATGTTTACAAAACAATTCGAAGATGCTGTTCATGTTCAGTTTTTTATTTTGAATATCATAGAATATCATTAATAAAAACTACTACAAACTGATCCAAGTACGGTTGGAAAATTCGATTCATAAGATCTATAAAAGTAGCCGAAGTATTTGTTAACCCAAATGGCATCACCGAAAATTCATAATGTCCATACTGTGTACGGAATGCTGTCTTCGGTACATTACTGTCCTTTACCTTCAGCTGATAATATCCCGATCTCGAATCAATTTTTGAAAATACAGAAGCTCCCTTTAGTTGATCAAATAAATCATCAATGCGAGGTAACGAATATTTATTCTTAACAGTCACCTTGTTCAACTATCGGTACTCAATACACAACTGCACCGAACCATCTTTCTTTTTAACAAATAACACTAGAGCTCCCCACGATGACGTACTAAGTCGTATAAACCCTCGGTCCAATAAGTCTTGCAGCTGTATCTTCAGCTCCTTCAACTCAGTAGGTGACATTCGATATGGAGGTATTGACACTGGATCTATACCCGGGTATACTTCAATCGCAAATTCAACTTCCCGATCAGGAGTTAATCTAGGAAATTCTTCAAGAAACACATCAAGAAATTCACATACAGTCTGAATTTTACTGCACTGACTCTCAGCTGAATCGGAGTTACTAACATATGCTAAGAAAGTAGCACATCCTTGGTAAAGAAGCTTACTAGCTTTAACTGTAGACATGATTCGAGCTGAACCACTAGTCCTTATACCATTTACTTCAATCCGTTTACCATCTTCATTTTAGACAGTAAATTTCTTTTTATAACAGTCCAAAATTACTCCATGTTCTAACAACCAGTCCATACCCAGTATAATGTCAAAATCGCCGAATGGCATAATCAACAGATCAACAGAAAAGATTCTATCCTGAATCATCAACGGACATCTTCGACATATTTGATTTACTAACACAGTTTTCCCCAATGGACTAGACACTTCTATCGTTATTCTAGACAGTTCAGATTTTAAATTTCCCGTCTCAACTAGTTTTGTATTAACATAGGAATGTGACGACCCTGGATCTATTAAAGCATATACGGGTTCTGAATGTAATAAGAATATACCTGTCACTACATCATGAGCATCCCCCTCATCTCGAGTTCTTACAACATATGCTCAGGCCAGAGCTCTTACTTCAGATTGTTAGATAGCATTTTCACTAGTTTTTCTAGTACCTCCTCTAGCAACTGGACCACTTCGGCCTAATCCTTGACCTCTAGAAGCAGATTTAGATCTTTGTTATACCATTGGTACTGACTTACCAATCTTCGGACAATCCTTAACAAAATGATCAGTGGATCCACATGGGAAACAACCCCTAGTTAACTTTTTACATTCTTCTCTATGCCTGTTTCCACAATACTCACATTCTGGAATTTCAGTGTTCTAAGCTAGGCTTCTGATACTGCCAATAGATAGAGTAGTTTGTCTCTTTCGACTTCTATCTCCTCTTTCTGATCTTTAACTGAATCTTCCACTACCACGAGATTCCCTCGATCGTTTGAATTGCAAACTTGAACTAGCAGTTCCAGAACATTTTTCAGCTGAAGAGATAGTTTCATACTTTTTACTTTTTCCCAGTACTTGCTCAATCATTTTAGCTCTTTCTACTAAATCTGCAAACTCTGTAATCCGTATAGGCATCAATTGCAGTTGGAATTCATCTCGCAGTCATCTTAGAAATCGCTTACATCTATCAGCTTCAGTCGGTACAAATTCTATTGCATATCTGCTCAGTCTCAGAAATTCCCGTTCATAATCCACTACAGACATATCTCTTTGTTTCAACATTAAAAACTCCTGTTTCCTGTCTTCCATATATGTCTCTCCTAAATACTTCTTCTAAAATTCTCGTTGCAAGAATTCCCAATTTACCAGTTCTTTCGGTATATTCTGAATCACTGATTCCCACCATATGTAAGCCTCTTCTTGTAACAGAGAAACAACACATACCAAACTTTCCTGGGGCGTGCATTCTAATTGCTTCAAAATTCTCTTGGTAGTCTCTAACCAATTTTCAGCTGTTGTTAAATCAGTTCCCTTTGATCCTAAAAATTCTATAGCTCCATACTTACGCAGTTCCTTAATAGGGGCTCTTCGGATAGCAGGGGTAGAAGTAGTAACAGGCATACTTCCTACCGCTCTTTGAAGAGTTTCGACAATCATTCTAAATATTTTTGTATTATCCCTTCCAGTATTTGGTGGTTGGTTACCTACTGAATTTACACTTGGGGTTGCAAATTCAGATTCATTTACATCATATGATTCATCTCTAGTGCACATTTCTTGATCGGTACCCTCGATACTTTCGTCAGACATCTTTTACACACCATAAAATAGAATCAATTTATCAGTATATATAACTTAGCATCCAATCCTGACTCAAGTATAATATAATAATGGCATGTACCTCTAGACTCAATTTCGACCTCGATTTAGTCCTAGAATCGACTAAACCTGAGTAGCTCTGATACCACTAAATGTAACACCCCCTAACCCCAAGTTGTCACTGAAATAGGGCTATGAGGTATTACCGGACTTATACACTAATCATTTATACAAAATCGAGTCATAAACTTTACATTCCAAATCAATATTACTTCATCATAAAGTCCCCAATATAGGCCTACGGGGACCAATATATGTTTTAGAAGTGATTTGGGACTAAACTGGCAACTTTGGAAATTTTTCCTTGAAGATAGGGGCACACGCCCGTGTGGCCTGGGACATGGCCGTGGGGCCAGGTCGTGAGTAGATCTGACTTATTCACACGGTCGTGGAACTAACCCGTGGGCAATTCTGACTTTGCCACACGGCCTGAGCACACGCCCATGTGACTTAGCCGTGTGAAAATATGATTTTTTACCATTTTTAAGCTATTTTCACATGCTAAACACATTTATTTCATGCCCAAACATTTACTAATAGTTCTTAAATCAAATATCATTCATTATGTCATTCAAACTTAGCAAATATTCATTCATTCACATCAATACTTCAATTCACATCGAAATTATACTAAGTTATCGTACCAGTCAAACTCATGTAAGTTTAACTTCCAAAATATACATATTTCATACCATGTTTCAACATCTTTCATACTCATTCTTTTCAATTACAAAATAAAATCATATTAGCTTAGGTACATGCCATTATACCAAAAGAAAGGTACTTCACCACTTTGAGTTTGGGATTAGCTTGGATACTGAGTCCTTAGTTTCCTTTCATACCTCGTCCTGCACACGGAAACATACCGTACGCTTAGTATACACTCAGTGGTATTTCTATAAACTAATACTCAAACAAATAATAAGCTATGTATATACATTGTAACTTAAACTTTTTACTTTCATAATTCTTAATAATTTCGACTCTTTCATTCAATTTATATCTTTTACATATCATTCAATGTCTTTCAACAACGTATATCAGTCTCAGTCACATAAACGATAACAGTCAATCTTCAGTACTTTTATTTACCCCTATTAACATGACTCAGACCTGAACAGATACACGGATCCAACCCACACTCTGGGGATAATGTACATTGCTTTTTCAGCCGAAACCAGAATACACCGTAGGGTAACAGTAACAGTAATAGTAATAGTCATAGTCAGGTACAAAGTACCTCTTCGGAACGAATTCGGAATAGTCACAGTAGTCGACACATACAGTGCCTCATTGACACACAGTCGGAATATCCCTGAACACTTCTAATCCTATGGCATGCCGATTATATCCGACTAGCCCGACACTGTTAATAGGGTATTCAAATCATTTCATTTTGACACAGAAACAGTAACAATTTTCATCATGTCATTTATCATACACGCTGACAATTAAAAATAGCAATTACTTTTATTAAATCATTAAGCATAGTTTATAGAAATACAAACCGAAATTCTCGATTTTACTCGATATCCTCGTTCACTTTTTTCTTTCCCTTTTTCGATGACATTTTCGGTGCTACGTTAGCTACATAAAATTTAACATTTAAAATTCTCAATCTATATTATTTAATAACACACTCTTGTATTTCCATGTATCTTTTACTTAAATTCCAATTTAGTCTTTCCACCATAACCATTCTTTTTCTTCAAAATAAATCCTATATTTTCATTCAATTATCATTTTAAACTATTCCAACTTTTAAATTTACAGCATAAAACATTAATTATAACATCTTCTCAATTCAATTCCTATTATTGCAAGACTTATATTTTCTTTTACAATTTAATCCTTCTCTCACTTCTAACTTGAATTTCCATCAAATTAACTCTTAATTCTTCTATTTATTCAACTTAATCAACATCTAAAAATTTAATATCTTTCTAAATTTCAACATAACCCAAAAATAATTTCTTCCTAGAATTCCATAGACACCAAAATTGCAAGAAAAGGGATCAAATTGACTTACCAACTAAGCTTGAAACCTCAAAGCCCTAATTTTTCCTTTCTTTTTCTTTCTTTCTTTCCCTGCTTCATTCGTGACCTTCTTTTGGCTTTTCTTTATATTTCTTATAATCATTCTTTATTTTATTATATTATTATATTATATTTAGTAATAATTATTTATTTACTTATATAATAAGTAAATACATATATACTCACACATTTGTACTAGTTAAATTAATACACATGTATTTATACATCCCACACACTTGTCACCTTATGGTATAATTTCTAATTTAATCCCTTGAATTTTCTCTATTCTAGAATTAAACTTTTACACTATATTTAATCTATTCCTTTCACTAAATTAGCCTTGATTATGCTAAATTTACTTAATTAAAATCTAATTAACCTCTCACTTAACTTCGTAAATATTTCTAATAAATATTTACGAATCTAATTTTTCAGAATCGAAGACCCAAAAATTCACTTTTCCGATGACCTAAAATTTGGGTCATTACATAGCTGGTTAGGAAGGTAGTGCACATGATTCTCGTATTTTAAGTGATGCACTTTCACGCCCAAGAGGATTAAGAATTTCAGAAGGTAATAATTATCATTAAATACCAAATAGTTCTAGTGAGCTCATAATTTATTAGTATTAATTATGTTTTGTAAAATTGTAGGTAAATATTATATTGCTGAAGATGGATATGACATTCGAAATGGATATATTACCCCCTATCGTGGTGTCTGATATCATTTAAAAGAGTTTAGTGCTCAGGGGCCTGAAAATGCAAAGGAACTCTTTAATCTTCGTCATTCATCATTACGAATCACTGTTGAACGTGTTTTGGGGATTTTGAAGAAACGGTTTCGTGTATTAGATGCTGAACCATTTTGGAATTTTCAAACTCAAATAGATATAGTTTTGGTTTGTTGTATCATTCATAATCATATAATGGGAGTTGATCCTAATGATTTACTTAATCAAGGATTATACGAGGAGCCTGAGTCTGATTTGATAATACCAACACTTACGGAGTAAGAAGAAAGAGAAGAAGCAAAAGAATGGTCTGCTACGAGAGACGAAATTGCACAAACTATGTGGACTGGTTATATGGCTAGAAATATTAGGTAGGTTTAGGGCTTAGGGTTATTGTTTCTATGTTATGTTTGTTTTAGTATTAAGATTGTTTTTTTTTTGTTAATGTTGGTTGGATAATGATATTGAAATTTTAGTTTGTTGAATTTTGAAATTATTATGTCTTGGATTTGTTAGATATTGATTATGTTTTAAACTTGTTAGATATTAAATTTATTATGTTTTAAGCTTGTTGGATATCGAATTTATTATGTTTCAAACTTGTTGGATATTGAAATTGACAATGACAATTACTAATGTAGAATGGGTAAGGGCAACAAAGAAGGGACCTCCAAGCAATTCAGGTGGACAAAACCGATGAAACATCTTTTTCTTGAAATTCTAGCAGAGGAGGCCCAGAGAGGAAATAAGCCTTCTAATACTTTCAAAGTAGTTTCTATTAATCGAGCTGCCGAAGCTATTTCTGAAAGATTTCAAGCCCAATGCGATGCGAAGCATGTGGAAAATCATTTGAGGACTGTAAAAAACCAGTGGTAGATTATATGCACAATTCGGGGTGAAAGTGGTTTTGGATGGGATGATAACATGAAAATGATCACATGTGATAGAGCGACATATGATGCAGCAGTGATGGTAATATATGTATATATATATGTGTGTTATTTCAATTATTTTTTACTTGTTATTCTAATTGTGTATAATATTCAACAAGCACACAAGAAGTATGAACCATTTTTGAATAAAAGCATTGATCATTATGATGAAATGGCTTTGATTGTTGGCAAAGATATGGCACCAGGGAGTTTTTCCAAAACATTTGCTGACATAGATTTGGATGATGGTAACCAAGATTCAGTGCCCATAGACTGTGACAATAAAGAGACTGAAGAGGTAAGAACAAAAGTATCTTCATCTGGCACATCCAAATGTAAAAGAAAAAATGTTCAAGAAAGTGTCGTTGATGAATAAATTAAATTTGTGGGTGAACAACTTGGCAAAATTGCTAATGCTTTGGAACAATTTACTGCGGATAAGACCCCACATCTTTACGAAGAAGTGATGTCGATGAAGGAAGAAGGATTTGATGATGACTTCCTGTGTTCTGTGTTTGATTATCTAGTGAGTCATGAATCCGAGGCCAAAGCTTTTTTAGTTAAAAGTAAGAAGCATAGAAAAATTTGGCTTCAAAAAATTTCTCAAGGTTGAAGATATTGATACTTTTAATGTGGTGTAATATTAGTTATGCACTTGGACAATGTGTAATATTAGTTATGCACTTGGACAATGTTGTTATTATTATGTGATGTACTACTAATTATGCATTTGGATAATTTTATTAATTTCTAATATTAATTGTGGTTTGGAAGCTAATTTATAATTATTCAACCCTTGTTTTTTATTTTTATAACACAATTACAAAATTTATTTGACTTTGGTTGTTTTCAATTTATGACGGTTAATATTCTAGCTTAATAATTGAGTATTATTATATATTTAATTTTATTTATTTATAAATAAATCATTGCAATATATATAAAAACAATTTAAAATATAAATTTATTAATATATATATAAATTTATTTATATATCTAAAAATAGCTTTTTCGGAAAATATTTTCAGGAAATCTGCCAAACAACAGAAAATATTTTACACAGATTCATCCAAACACCACAAAGTAAATTATTTCCAGAAAAGTAAATCATTTTCCAGAAATCATTTTCTGGAAAACATTTTACTGGAAAACAAACAGACCCTTAAAGGATAGAATTTTCCTATGGAATGCTTAGAATATTTGCTCCCCAAAACCAATAATCGAATGAATTATTCCTTACAAAACCTTTGAGAGGACCTTAGAAATATAGATAATCGAGATTTAAGAGTTGAAAATTTTACAACTATGGTATGCTTGGAAAGTAATAAACATCAGTAATCAGGATTTGACAATTGTGACCACCCAATTTTCACTCGTGTCTGAAAATCAGGTTCAAGGTTGAATTCTTTAGATCAAATTGTTTAAAATTTTTAAACCGAGAAATTAGTGAGTCAAATATGAGATTAGTAAATAGAACTGAATGGTAATTAAATAGCTCAAATTGTTTATAAACAATACATGGACCAAGTTGTGAAACAATTAGAAAGGAAGATTGTAATTAGTAATAACTCTATGTCCTTATTAAGCTATTAATCCAAGGACGAAAGTGTTAACAAACCATTGGTGAAATGAGCTTAGTGCTCATGAATGATCATAACCATTAAATGTCATTAACCATTATCATATTAGATAATAACCCTTGATTTAGTTTAATGAATAAAATTTATAGTATATATACATGAATTAGTGGAAAGAGAAAACTTATTATCATCCCCCCGTGTTTGTCTTTACCAAAGAAAGAAAGAAAAGGAATTTGCTTTGGTCCTTCTTCCATTGCCGTAAGTTCCCAAGCCATCTTAGGTGAGATTTTTCTCCGTTCTTTTAATTTAAGTTGGATTATTAGCTATTGTTGTTAGATATAAAATACCCATTTTCAAATTATCAAGTGCATATCAAGTTGTCATTATAGTGGTTTGATGAAAATTGAAGCTTGAAAATAATAATGGATTCATGAATGATATGTTTAGTATATGTTACGATCCTATTAGAAAGTAGTAAAAATAGTTGGATTAAGTTGTCTTATACCTAATTTTATGGCATTAGCGAACAAATTGAATAGATTAAAACTTATTAGAAAATTTTTCTATAGAATGAAAGTATGATGTCCCTAGTGATTAAATTCAAAGTCGAATTTCAATTCGATAATGAATATAAAAAGATACCATCATTTCGGATAATAAGGGTTTGTAGGGACTAAATTGAATAAAATCATAACACACTTAAATTGAATATGTGATTTTAACTTTGTGTTTGTATTTTAATTTATTAAACGTAGCTAAAGACAACCAGACCGTCAAGAGATAAAGCGAAGGCAAAAGCCATTGAGGACTAGCTATTTTGGTTTGCACGTTCATAATATGCTTTTCTTTTGTGGATCCAAATAAATAACTAATCTTGATGAATTTCTAGTGATACAAATTACAAATTGTGTTTGAATATATTGGATTATATGTTGGCTTAATAGATAAGTTGACAGGTACGTATATGTATATGAAATTCCTTATAGTGCTAAAATGATTATTTACTTTCCTGTCATAATGAGAAATATGTGACACTGCATGAGTTGATATACTAAAAGTATGAGATTGCCTTATTAAACAATGCTAGACATAGTTAGGATATAGTTGCTATGCCATAGGATTTGTTTATATCATTGGTGGGAGTATTCTAACACTACAGTGAAATTCATTTTGGCACTATAGCACAATTTATTCCGTCACTTTGATGCGTTACAATCTGTGGAGTGTTCAAGGGATCAATGCCTTTATGCTTTATCAACATTTTGGTGCTTACTGTGGAGTGTTATGGGTTATATCCTAATTCGTTGATAAAAATATCATTTTTGAACTTGATAGTCAAATACTATGTTGATTTTGTTTACGAAAGGTCATTCTAAGTATAATATATTATGATAATCCTATTGAGATGATGTTTTGAGATTCTTAACATTAGATGTAACGTATTCGTTGTGTGTTACCGACTTAATATTTTTATATTTGAATTCAAATTAGTTAGTACTACTGGATCTGGTGCCCTAAATGTAGTATATTCATTTGTAGACTTGTATTTTTTCGAACAAATTGGTTTAATAAAATTTTCTATGAATTAAACTAATACCATTTATACATTGTCCTCAATAGTTTTTGCTTGCAAAGCATAATGAAAGCAAATATTAGCTCACTAGTTATCTATCGTTTAACTAATACTAAGCAGTATTACATGGTTGGATCAAAATACGGAAAGACAACTTGTATTAGTAGATGAACCTAAACATGTCCTTAGTCTAATTGAAAATAAGCAAACCGATTGAAAGACTAATATGTCATTTATAAAGTCCAATTGAAGAGATGCATTGTCTTGAGCACAGGAGCGAATGACTCCCAAAAGATAAAGACATAAATGTGACTGACAGGACTGATATTACATCCGGCAAGACCCAAGTAGAATAGATCATGAATTAGTTTATGGATTTATTCACTTGTGATGTTCATAGTGTTGCATACCTTAATCCTGTGTGGATAGTGGACTATGTATGCGCGACTCGTATACTTTGATGTAAGTAAAAGCTTGAGTTCAAATAGATAAGAAATTAAAAGTTGGTGCATTGGATATATGGCTTCTACAATATGTAGCATTATTCACAATAGTAGAATTCATAGCCCAAGAAATGGGTAAATGATAATGATTTACACTCATTGGCATTACATGATAGATGGAAAGTAAATGTGGCCACTATTCGTTTGTTTGTGATAAACGACATAATTATTATTTTATTGTAATTGACTTTTCATTCATGAAAAAATGTGTAATGGTTAGCATGAGATCAAATAGGATCACATTGGGAGAAGATATTTATCCCAAAGAGATTAAGGATGTCTAATGAGAGTAACACACTTATGACAATGTCATTGGACGAATATTGATATAGTAGCTTTCGTAATGGTATGTAATTAGAGAGAACTAAGTCACTATACTATAGTGGAATGACTTTGTGACTAAATGAGTTTATAATTAATAGGCAAAAAGATGAAATTTAATTGTAAATCATTTGAGCCCTACTTACATATGTTCAATATGTCCCTTCGCTAGGTCATTGAAACAATAAAGAAAAAAGAAAAAAGAATTGCATTTAGAACCAAATGAACAGAAATGGATAAAATTGATAGAGTTAGAGAAACGGGTTACATTCGGGAATGAATGTGGTTTCTCACTAAGTATGAAAATGACCTGAGAATTAATTTAAGTTTTTCAAATTATTATTTAATTAAACAATTAAAGTTCGAAAATGAAATTCAATTAATTGGTCATTGTGAATCCGTTGAATATGAAAATTAATTATATTTTCTCATAAATTCTTTTATGGTAAAGCTGTTACAACTTTAATGAAATAGAATTTGGGTTGAGAAAATTATTTAATTAAAAATTAATTAATTTAAATTAATTTAATAAATAATATGTATTTTGAGAAATGAGAAAATATGTATTGGGTTAGATTAAATTATAAAGTGTTAAAGTTTAAGGTTAAAAAGTTCAAGAAGGGTGACAACCCTAGTATAATTAACTTGGGTTACTCGTCCTTCTCCCCTAGTAAAACTAGGAGACTTGTTTTTCTATCATATAAGTATTATTTGTATTCTACCAATTCAATCACGATCCTTCTATCTGTTCCTATAAATAGATGATATTGATAAAGATATTTACACCTAAGTTTTCAATATTATTATTCTTCCTGAAATATTTATAATTTATTTTCGAAGTAGAAATTCAACTTTCTAGAAATAACAATTATATCAGTTTCTATAGAGAAAGATTTACTTTCCTACTGAAAAAAAAAATTATATTTAGTTCTGTGTTTGAGACGTGATTGTTTGAGCCCACGCTTGAAACAATTCGTGGTACGAGAATAGCAAAGAAGGTTGTTCCACTGAAAGCTAGAAGCGTTTAAATTTCGTCTCGCACAAAGCACATGTACTTTTCGGGGAAATTTTATTTCTATAAATATCACAAACCGTCTTGGTTTTCAAATTTTTAATTTTCTTCCGTGAAAAAAAAAACCGTTTTTAAATCAAATTTTTTCCAACAAGTACCACTAAATATTTAATACTCAGCGTATAGTTTTATTTGTTTCAGTGCGCAAACCCATCTTGTGTTCGTGATCTTGTTAGCATCCAAGCCATCAATACTCAGCTTAGCCATCAGTTGTAATGTTTTCCTATGTTTAATTATAAGTGGAATGTACCTAAGTCATAATATCCTCAAAACCCCATTGGCTGAAAATAATATGAAATAGATTCTTAGTGAAATAAGATATAAAGAAAGTAAATGATAATGGATGTTAAAGAAAAATGAAATAATAAGTAAGTTGTGAAATATTAATTTGAGAAGGACTAAATTGTAAAGGATATGAAATATTTTGTGGTCCAAGTGTAAATATTTAAAATGTGAGGGTTTAAAGTATAAATACAATAAAGTTAAAAGGCCAATAATAAAAATATATTAACGGTGGAAGAGTCTTGAAAATAAGAAAATGGATGAATAAGGACTAAATTGAATAAATGGAGAATTATGAGAGATTAAATCTCAATTTTACCAAATTAAGTGATGATTCAATAATGAAATTTTAAGAATTATAAAGAGAAAAGATAAATTAAATTTCTAGAAAATATGCTCATCAATTTAGAAGCAAGAAAATAATAGATGAAAGTGAAGAAAAGAGAAAAAAAAAAAAGGGAGGGAAAAGAAAGTTGTAAAGATGAGAAAGGAATGGAATTGAAGAAGAAAAGAAAGGAATTCTTGACAAATGAGGTAAGGTTCATACTATCCTACTTGTATTTCAATAGACTAAGTTAAATATGTTTTGAATTAGATGTATGAAACATGTATTTTAATCTAAATACTAGAAATAAAAAGTATTTGACAAAGTATAGAGACTTAAAACACTAAATTGATAAGTAAGAGAAAATGTTATTTGCATTATGAAAAGTACTAAGATTAAGAAATGAATATGTAATTTACGTATAAACATAAGTGATTAGATTGAATAGTCATCAAAAGTATGGTTATTATGTATGATTGAATGAATGATAATGCAAAGAACCATGGAAATAAAATATTTTCATTAAAACAGTTTGGATAGTAGCAATAGCTTAACTTTGAAAATTCACCTTAGATCATATAAATTTATTTAGAGGTTGAATTAAATATGAAATTAAATCCTATTGAGTCTAGTTTCGTATTGAAGAAATGGAATTGTAGATTTTGAGATATATCAATTTTTGTACAACAAAGTCAAAATGGATTTCGGTTCCCCTATTCTGAATTTAAAAAATCATAAAAAGTTGTACAAAAATTTTTAGGATATGAAATTTATATTCCAAATCAGTCTATTTTCAATTGAAACAAACTTTAATGCGGTATGAATCTTGAAGTAAAAGATAATTAATTTTTAGTGAAGAAATATCAAAATTTTTAAGCAATAAAATAGGGGAAAATTTTGAAAAATAAACTGTATTAATTGGCTTATGTGGAATGTAACACCCCAAACCCGGCCTAGACGCTATGGCCGAATCTGACGATGTCACATGAAAGTGCTTTCAAAAACTAAGTCGTTGATAAACCATTTTCTCGTTTAAACATTTTTTGTTATTTTATATTATCTCTAAATCAAGTTATTTGTTTCCAAAACGTTATCCATTTATTTACAAGTCGTTATAATTTGCAGAAGCTTTTAAAACAGTTTGCGTAGTGGTGAGTACTTTGAAAGAAAACATTTGTAACTTTTGAAAGCCCATGTTTCCCTACCATTAATAATTATAAATCATAAGCAACGATAAACAAATCCCAAATTAAGGTAAAAATCCATAAAGGCCTTATTACAGTAAAAATACCCTAAATAATAATACTTAAAATCATAATCAAGTACGAAAATATATGCAATCGTGTGGCCACCTCTGAGTCCCGTTACACTGATCTGCCTATAACTGGGAATTACCTGTACAGTAAAATAAAAAGGGTGAGTTTACAAAAACTCAATGTGTAATCCCCATGCAGTTATATAGTCAAAATGCAAACAGTAACAGGCTGGGCTTAAGCCCTTCGCAGTACCGGTATCAGTTTGGGCCTTAGCCCATCACAATCTCAGTAATCAGTAGGACTTTGGCCCATCATAGTAACAATATACAGTAGCAGTAGGGCCTTAGCTATTACAGAATCAGTATGCAGTAGCAATAATACAGTTACAATATGCAAGGCCTACCCAACCAACCGCTATACACCATCTCCTGTCTAACCCTGCACTTCTATACGAAAAAAATAGCCCACCCATCCCTACACTTACAAATTAGCACCAGTTGCGGAACTAAACAGTATTTCCAGCAGAGCTACCAATATAATAGGCTTAGAGCCATCAGTGATTTGCAGCGGAACTGCCAGTACAGTACACTTCCTCCAATCATATTATCCCAAACCTATGCAATGCATCATACAATCATGACATGTCATCTCATGAAAACATGCATAAAATCAGAATAGTATAAATATTATGCTCAGTATACAGTCATACATATTCTAATATCACACAGTCAGTTAAGGATCTAGCTAAAGCTTACCGACCCCATAGTAGGTCCACATTCGACTCGGACTACCCGTGCTACCTTAGCAGCCAAACAGTGAAAATGGGCCCATAGGCCGATGTTGCATGCCTATGTGGGCCCACACGCCTGTGTGACCCACATGATCCAAAATAGCCTTGTCCGTGTGAATGACACGGCCTAGCCCAATATTCTTACACTCTCGTGTGGTTCACCCGTGTGGGGCCCACACGTTCGTGGGAACACACGACCCAGTTCGACCCTGCCTATGAATCGCACATGATCACACGCCCGTGTTTGATCACAAAGCCTACCACATGGGCGACCACACACCCATGAGGCGCCGACAATCACCTATTTTGATTTTGTCAAATTGTATTTTTGGGGTTGCGTTTACACATCTAAATTCGTTAAAAGTTAACCCGCACTCCTGGTACACCAAAACCTAAAATCAACCAAAACGTCATTTAATCAACTACATAATTCATTAATCAAATAGAGCCAAACGACGTTAAGGAATGATCAGCAACCGAAACCCCTTACCCAAAATCAACCGAAACCGCACCCTCAGTTCCTCGATGAAGCACCAACCAACCCATGATCTCCACCTAGCACGAGAGCCACAAAAACTTTTTGTTTCAACCCTTAATCGTATTTCACTTAACAATTCAATTAAACCCAAAAATATACATAAAACCTTTCATTCAGCATCTTATAGAACGAAACAACAAAATACCTACTCACTTACCAAACTGTCGACAGGGTAGAGTGCACTTTGGAAACGCAAGCAAGAGCAAATCAAAAAGGGGATTCAAAAACTAAAAAAACGACAAAACAGGAAAACAAAGACCAATGAAAAAGGAAGTGCAAAACCGGAATAAACAAAAGGCAACGCAGAACTCGCCTATTAATATTCGGCCAAGGAGAAGAGCCAAAATTATGCACGGCCGACTTTAGGGGAAGGGAAGCTAGCGTCAAAAATTGAGAACAGAAAGAGGGAACTGAATTTCTGAAAACAGCAGTAGCAAGTGAGAGGCAAAACAATTAAAACAAAACCAAAAAAGAGCAGAACAGATGGAGAGGAAACAGTCACAGCAAAAATCGAATGACAGAAACGGCACCAAAAAACTTGGAATCATCGAAAAAATCAAATGAGAGAAGAAAATCGAGGAAATTCGACAGCAACAGTGAGGTTTTAGGGGAAGCAAACGGCAGCAAAATTAAAAAATAAGGAGAAAAAAAATCTATCAGCCACTAAAATTTTAAAACAAAGAGAGAAAGTCGAATTTAACATCCCTCAAATTAGGATAACTTCCTACATCTCGTAATTTCCTCCTAAAATCACTCCAACCTTCCCACTACTCAGATTTTTAATGAAACACAAACTCTAGCGGTCCATCTCTGCAAAAATTTAATCCCTTCGCGCATGCAAGAATTCAAACTTCAGACCTCATGTAACAATAACACGACACTCATCCCCTAGACTAACAGACCCATTCTGACATATTTCACCAAAATTTACTTATAAGCCTATGAATTAAAGATAATAATTCCTTCAATTAAAAATAAAAATTTTCCTAAGCTAAAGGTTGAACTTGAGACCTCACACACACATCCAGAACACATAACCACTAAAGTAGATATACAATTGTGTTACAAACATACAAAAATAAATTATAAGGATTTTTGCGGCGTTACATGGACATTCCGAAATTTTTATGGTAAAAATTTAATAGATTTTAATTTCAAATACAATAAGCAGATCCTACTTTCAAATACTTTAGCTTAAGATATAAATAATTTAATGAATATGACATAAGTCAACAGCTTTGATATGAACAAATAAGTAAATAATGGAATTATAGTTCATGTTCAATATTACATATAAGCATGCCATACTAAAAGCAAAATATTGTAACATATATACATAAAGGATGTGGAATGGAGAGGTGGAGGAGGAAAAAAATAAAAGATGAATTTGAAATGTTACAAAATGATTATAAGTGATTAAATGATTAATACATGTGAAAATGCTTAAACGAATTGATAAAATAATAAGTGAATAATTGTTAGTTGATGTGATTTTGGAATCTTGGCTAAAAGTTGATGAATAATTAAATTAACTGGCACAATTTAGAAATAAATATGAAATATACTTTAGAAAGTGCAAGTCCTCCAATGGACTTATTTGTAAAACTTTGATAATTGTGTTAATTTTATAAACTTTTTTATCTTTGATTGAATATCATGTTTTAATAAGCTCCTTTAAATCATAAATAGTTTTGTCATGAATTCAATTATTACTAAAATGAGTAAAATGATCTTCAATAATAAAATAATATGATAAATCGATCTGAAATTTCTGTAATTGCTTCGACAACGAATATGACCTCCTAGTACCTTGACTCAACGAACGGGTTAGGTATAGGGGTGTTACATAAGTCATTAAGAAGTGTTTTGATTTCATTGTCATTTTGATTTGTAAATATGTTAATGAAGCATGCTTTGTTGATTAGTTGAATGATTTTGGATTTTACATATCTTTTGGTGTATATATATATTTGATGGAGTAATTTTGGTTGAATGGCTAATTGTGAATAAGTTAGTAGTTAATTTAATTAGGCTAGCTGTGTTGGAATAAATGTTATGATCTTTAGGTGTTGAATGCAATTATCAAGTTAATATGTGTGCACAAGATTAATATAGGTTGATATGGTTGTTGTGTTAATAGTTGTTGGAATTCTACTTGGTTAAAATAGTTAAAGTATGTACTAGTTAGTTTCAACTATCCTTTTACCAATATTGAAATAAGATATATGAAATGACATAAATTTAAGATATTGTGTTGGAATTCCTAATATTAAGGACAGAAAACTTACCTTATTACTAAGAGTTTCCTTGTAAATAGAAACTAATCTCAGTCACTGATTCCTCTCTTTATAGGTATAAACTAATTAGCAGAATGAATAATAATCTTTTTCTAAATTTTTTCATGGTATCAGAACTTTAGGATTCATTCGATCCTACTCATTCATCTCTAATCTCCCTTCCTAAAAATTATTCCGGTTTAGTCTTCCTCCCATGGGTGACTTCAATGAAACTCTGTCTGAAACTGAGACTTCAAAAATAACTCAAAATGTCAATCAGGGAATCACTCAAGGTGAACTTAATTCCTCCCTTATAATCACCAATCATCAGCTAGATGGGAAAAACTTATTGCAATGGTCTCAATCGGTCCTTATGGTGATTCGTGGTCGTGGCGAATTAGGATACATCAATGGAAAAATTCCACGACCAACCATAGCTGACCCGACTTATGCCACTTGGGAACTCAACAACTCGATTATAATGGCTTGGCTAATTAATTCAATGAAAGGCCATATAAGCCGCACCTATCTCTTTTTCAAAACTGTAAAAGACATGTGGGATGCAGCCAAAGAAAACTACTCGAATCTTGGAAACGCCTCTCAAGTATTTGAGATCAAGCTTAAGTTAAAGGATATCCGAAAAGGGACACTCGAAGTAACTCACTACTACAACAATCCAAAAATTTTGTGGCAGAAACTGGATATGTACTATAAGGCAGATTGGGGTGAAGGCTTGGAACACACCAAGTTTATGACTCACCTCAACAATGAACGTCTTTATGAGTTTCTAGCAGGACTGAACCGTGAGTTAGATGAAGTCCATGGCCGAATTCTGGGCAGATCACCTCTACCAACCATCGGTGAAGCATTTACAGAAATTAAAAGAGAAGAAAAGCGCCGTCTTGTCATGATGGGAGACTCAAAAGAACCTAAACATGTGATAACTATTGGCAATCAGTCTACTGAGACCGCTGCCCTCATCTCCAAAGGTCCACAGCCACAAAAACCACGTGCTGAAAATGATTTTGAATCAACCAGGCCATGGTGTAACCACTGCAACCGTGTTGGTCATATAAAGGAAAAGTGCTTCAAACTCCATGGCTATCCTGAAAAAAACAGAAGGATAATAAGATTGCCTTATTATCCTCCACTGTTGCAAATGATGCTCTCGATGTTCACCTAACCAAAACCCAACTTGAGACTCTCCATAAGATACTTGGTACTTCCACTGCTCATGGATCTCTAGCCACCCAAGGTACTGCCCTCAATATTGCCTTTGAATCAAATAATCAATCCTCTTGGATACTCAATTCGGGTGCCTCCGATCACATGACAGGTAACTCTACTTTATTTCACACCTACACCCCTTGTCATGACAAGTCCCGAATCCGCATAGCTGATAGTTCTTACTCACCTGTAGCTGGAGTAGAAGTATAAATAACAGAAAATTTTTCTCTCGATAAATTCCTACATGTCCCAAACTTGTCCTGCAATTTACTTTCAATCAATAAACTTACTAAGGATGAAAAACTTCTTGCTGAATTTTCTGCAATTAGTTGTGTGATACAGGAACAGAAATCGGGAAGGATGATTGGCACTGCTAAAGTTGATGATAGACCATATGTTTGGAATAAAGACAGCACACAAGGAGGATTGGCTCTATCCACTTCAAAAGAGGACACGATTATGTTATGGCACCTAGGTTAGGGCATTCAAACTTTTTGTATTTGAAGAAACATCTTCCGCTGTTATTTTGAAATAAAAGTATTAATTCCTTGAAGTGTGAAATTTGTCAATTATCCAAACATACCCGTGTGCCATACCCATTAAAACCATATATCCAGTCCCAACCATTTTCATTAATCCATGGTGACCTATGGGGAGCCAGCCGAGTGAAAAATATTACAGGGGCTAGGTGGTTTATAACATTCATTGATGATCACACTAGGGTATGTTGGGTCTATCCCCTCAAAGAAAAATCTGAAACACCCAAAGTATTCCAAAATTTTCACTCAATGGTTCGAACCCAGTTCAACTCTACCATAAATACTCTCCACACTGACAATGGGAGAAAATAATTTAACTCTGTCCTAAGCCCATACCTTTCTGACCAAGGCATCATACACCAAAGCTCTTGTCCTGACACTCCTCAACGAAACGAGATCTCCGAGAGAAAAAATCGACATCTCCTTGCTATAGCCCAAGCCATAATGTTCACCATGAATGTTCCAAAATACTTGTGGGGAGAGGCTGTCCTCACTGTCTGCTATCTCATAAACCAAATGTCATCAAAGGTCCTCAATTTCCAAACACCTCTAAATACCCTTCTAAAGTCCTTTCCTCTATTTCGTGTTCCTATTCTTCTAGCCAAAATATTCGATTGCAAAGTTTTTGTCCATAACCATTAACCAAATCAATCCAAACTTGTTCCTCGAGCCTACACCTGCATCTTCATTGGATATTCCCCCACACAAAAAGGCTATAAGTGTTACTCACCAACCTTGCGCCGAATGTTTGTCTCTCGGGATGTTACCTTCTTTGAAAATAAACCATACTTTACAGCATCTCATCTTCAGAAGGAGACTTTCAATAAAGATGAGACCCTTCATACTCTCCTCATTATACCTCATGATCCTACAACTACTATCACAAACAAGCCTAACAACCAAGGTGCTATGGTAATCCCAGATTTAGAGACTGTTTCCCCTGTGCAACAAGAAATTAGCCCGATCGTTCCCAATAACAATACCACTACCGAAGTACAACAGCCCCCTAATCAAGGAAAACAGCAAAAACAGGTTCTCGAAATACAGGTTTACTCTCGACGAAATCGTTCTCCTGAAACTGATACAGCAGTGCCAATTGTATCCCCAACCGAGGACTGTTCTGAAACAGAAGACTCACCTCCGTCACCATCCATCTATCTTCCAATTACAATTCGAAAGGGTATAAGGAGCTGCACTCAACACCCTATTTCTCGGTTTGTATCCTATGAAAATTTATCTAAGTCTTACAAAGCTTTTGTGATTAATGTTGATTCTGTAAAAACTTAAAAAAAAATATAGAAGAGGCTCTTGAATCAGCTGAGTGGAGACAAGCTGTGATGGATGAAATGAAAGCCTTAAAAAACAATGAAACATGGAAAGTCTCGGATCTAACTAAGAGAAAAAATAGTAAGATGCAAATAGATCTTCACTATGAAATTTAAACCAGATGGCCGTATTGATCGATACAATGGAGAAGCATACCATGTTCTACAAGCACTCGAAAAAGGGAAAATGATGCATTCTCATCGTTTATTTGGACGATATAATACTAACAGGAGATGACTCAAGCGAAATTGTGAGGTTGAAAGAATTCCTTGGTATAGAGTTCGAGCTTAAAGACTTGGGGAATCTTAAATACTTTCCTGGTATGGAGGTAGCAAGGTCCCAAATGGGTATTTCCATCTCCCAAAGGAAATATGTTCTTGATCTACTATCAGAAGTTGGTTTGATGGGCTGCAGACCAACTGAAACTCTTATGGAATTTAACCTTAAATTGGGAACTGATGAAGATAGAGAAAAAATCGACAGGGAGAGATATCAACAACTAGTAGCAAGACTCATCTACCTATCTCACACCCGTCCGCACATAGCCTTCAGATGTAAGTGTTATCAACAAGACATGCATGCCCAGGGAGAAGCACCGAAGTCATATAGAATATTAAGGTATCTGAAAGGGACTCTGGTAAAGGCCTCGCATTTCAAGAAAATTGCCAACCAAAATGTGAAAGTCTACACCGATGATGATCGGGTTTCATTAACGATAGACGCCTACAAGTGGCTATTGTAGTTATGTTTGGGGTAACCTCGTGACATGGAGAAGCAAAAAACATCTGTTGTACGCAAAGAAGGTCAGAGGCAAAGTATCGAGCACTATCTCATGGTATATGCGAAGGAGTTTGGATACAAAGACCGATGAGGAACTAAAAGTGCCTTACACTGTGCCTATGAAGATGTCTTGTGACAACCAGCAAATGTCAAGATAGCACATAATCCTGTGCATCATGATCGCACCAAACATGTGGAAATAGATCACCACTTTATAAAAGAAAAAATACACTCAGGAAAAGTGTGCATCACCTACCTACTTACTAGACAACAAGTTGTAGACGTATTAACTAAAAGTTTGAACAGAAACATCTTTGAAGAACTTATTGGCAAGCTGGGTTTGATAAACATCTACACTCCAGCTTGAGGGGGAGTGTTGGAATTCCTAAGATTAAGGACAAAAAACTTACCTTATTACTAGTGAGTTTCCTTGTAAATAGAAACTAATCTCAGTTACTGATTCTTAAGAAGTTACTGTTTTTTAGGGATTGTTTTCCTTGTTTGTGTGAATTCCTCTCTCTTTATAGGTGTAAACTAATTAGCAGAATGAATAATAATCTTTTTCTAAGTTTCTTTATATTGATTATGTTCTTATATGTCAATTGAATATGTTTTAGTTTGGTACAACTTTCGTATGACTTAGGAAGTGTTTTTGACATCAATTACTTGTTGGAAAGTTAGTATTTTTTACATTTTGACAAGACGGTCTCGAGACACATTTGTTATATCTCAAGACAATATGAATAAAATGACAAAAATGGTACATTTTTTAGTGATTGTCTCTGGACATGTTGATCAGGTATCAAGACAACAAATTGTAGACCTTGAGACATTTACTCTATGATCTTGGGATGAATAAACATCAAACCTAAATAATTTTTGCTATGTTCTAGGTCTAGAGACAAGAACCCCTTATCTCGAGACATCTAAACATCGAAGCTAAAATAGTGAAATAGAAGAGGCCTATCTCGAGACTCGATCTCAATACTTGAAAAGCTATGTCTTGAGACATGTATTTCAATGTCTCGAGATGTGTCAACATTGAAGGAAAATTTTGAAAATAATTTGTAGTCTGTCTCAAGGTTTCATACTGAAATTTTATTAATAGAGTTTTTATTCGAATATTAACCCTGTTTTTTGATCAAATGTAAACTCGTAACCTTATTTCTAGGATTTAAGTAGTTGTGATGATTATGTTATGTTAAGTGGTTAATTATATTAAAATTTAAAGTGTTAATGGTAAAAATATCTCTATTAAAAGATATTAGATAGTTCTTGAGTATAGTTGCCATGTCATAGCATAAGTAGAGCTCATTAAAGATATTGTGTATACGGGTTTTCCTAGTGCGTATAAGAGATTAATTTTGTAATGTTTTGTGCATTCTCATTAAAGATAGGTCTTATTTTACATGTACTAGAGATTTGTTATTGTGCATTGTATGCTTTAGGTATTATACTCTGGGAATTGGTTGAATATACACGTCTCTTTACAACTCCATGTTTGGTTAATTAGGGCAAATGCCTTAATACAAAATGTGATAATTCCATGTTGCTCTAATACAAATGTTATTATAGTACTACTCTAATTTGTTTCCTCAAGTGTGTTTTTTTTGTTGTTGTAATAAACCATGTTATGAATAGTTAGTATGCTTTTAATTGTGCATACAGATGTTATTATAGTACTACTCTAATTTGTTTCCTCAAGTGTGCTTTTTTGTTGTTGTACTGAAGCATGTTATGAAGAGTTAGTATGCTTTGAATTGTGCATTTGTATATAGTATCACTGGAATTTGGATGAGTTCCATTGAGCTTTGAGGAAAGTTGAGTCTACGGATTTTTGATCGATGTACAAGTTCAATCATTTTGGGAGTGATTTTTGTGGTTGAGCAGCATCTATCTTCAGTTGGTGGAACAAATACTTGTTGTAATAACGCTTTTGCTTTCTAGTGAATCTTGGCATGTACCTAAGTCTTGGTGCGTCTATTATGGGATAATTTGTTAAGGTTTATATTGTTTAGATACTTGACATATTGGTATATATTATACTTTACAAGGTTTCCAGAATTGGATCAGTAGTCAAACCAGTCAGACTACTAGTTCTCGATCCTATCAATTTAACTAGTTCAAATGAATAAATATTAAAAATAGTAAAAACTGATTCAACCAATTCGATCGCTAGTTCAACCGGTTCATAGGTTAATTAGTCCAACCTCTTATTCTAGACTAACATTTCAACCCAGTCAGTCTAACCAACTAGTCTAGTCTAGTTTTAAAATCAGTGATATTGTATGCTCTTATTTCATGTTTGAAATAAGGATTTTATTAAACGCAGTATTAAGTTATTTTACTATTACCTATCTAATCAAATTTTGATGTGCAATGCTTATGTTCATGAAATTATATGTCTTGAACTTTTTTATTATTATTTTTGTTCAAATGAAAATATTCACTAAAAAGAACCAGAAATAAATAAAGGGCTTTAAACCCAAAGAACATAATAGCTAAACTAATAGTTAAGCCTAAACCAACGCAAAGGAACCCTAGGATTATTCACAGCCACCACCTAAGAATAGAGGAGGGAAGAGCATCAAGCTCTGGCGAAGGCACTGCACTTGGCAAACGACATCCACAGCACCCAAAGAAGGTCATGACATTGTTAAAACCCTGAAAAGAAACACCAAGGTTATCGCCAACTCTACTATGTACTCCAGACGAAGAGGAGCCAAAGTCGAACAAAAAAGGAAACACAATAGGCAACCACCAAATATTAGATCTTGTGTGATAACACCAAATGCCATCAAAAAAATAGATCCAACAAAAACTTGGATGGGTGCTGATGAAGAAAGCATAGAAAACAATAGGGTCCATTAGAACGAAAGAGAGGAAATTGACGTCCTTCACCAAAAGGAAACTGCGAACAAGAGAAAGAAAGGTCTAGAATGGTAGAGGAGAGGACCTCCTATGATAAAAGCCACTACTCTTTTGTCGGCGACCTAAAGCGATGAACAAAAAGAATAAAGCTTGGACTATCATGCCTAAAAGAAAACAAATGAAAGAACACATAAGATCTATGGTGGAAGGGTGAGCAAAATCGACCCAGAGGCTCGTTGACGCCTTACAAAGATACCAAAGCTAAAGTTTGGAGAAGGGAGGGAACTTTTTCTAGATATTTCTAGAAAGAAGGGAGAGGATTTCCCTTAGAAAGAGAAAATAATATAGTTTATAATTTTTTTTAGTTGACTTTAAATTTGTTTTATTATGTATAACTTGTTTAAAAATTGTTAAAGTATCTTTGATTTAGTATCTAACATGTTAGGAAGCATTTAGGAGCATGATTGCATGGCTTGAAATATCTTTCTTTTTTTTTTACATTTCTAGGCTTTTGTCTGGAGATAGTACAAACTTGTCTCGAGATAGATAAAGCATTTTTGCTTGAACGTGAATTTTCTGGGTCCATGCCTCGAGACATGAAAGGACAAGTCTCGAGGCAATACGAGTTAGTATCTAAAATTCGGTTTCAAGTAAGCTTTTCAAAATCGGACTAATGGTCGAATGGATCACGCCATCAGTTCACCAGTCCAATCGATTTGAATAGTTTCATTGACCTAAATAATTTGATTAAGTAAATCATTAAAATTATTAACAAATAAAATAATATTAAAAATTGGTTCAATCTATTCAACTTCCTATTTAATTTATTTTTGTCCTAGTTAAACCAATCCATATTGGTTCTTGACTCAATTGGTCTAAAGCCTTTCTCTAGACCGATTGCCCGACCAATTCTCAATCCAACTGGTTTGATTGGTTAGTCTGGTTCAGATAACATTGGTTCCAAGGATCACAAGTCTTGAGACATGGACCCTATGCCTTAAGACATCAGACCTTTTTCGATACTTTGGCCTAATGATTCAGATTGGCTCATTGTTTGACCAAATTTAATACCATAACATTGTATGATAGCCTATTTAAGCTCATATATTTTTTATAATGATCATTGATGCATGAATATGATATTTTTATATTTTATAACTCATTTTTAAAATATGTTTTATTTGTATGATGGATCAACTAGGTTGCATTAGCAACGAATGTGACATTCTTTAACTAACCAGGCTTCCAGACCAAGTAAGGAATGTTATATAATATATATTAAAATTTGATAGTAATTAGAATATAAAATATCACACAATTAATAGAAATTCAATAAAAATAATTTATTATTAAAACTAAAAACATGTTCATCATCAATACTCAAGAACATAGATTATAGTTGATATGTGTTAATGGTTACAGAGACAAATTTCTATTTGTTAATAACTATATGTAGCTGTCATGAAGCTAAAACTTTAGTCTCACAATCCGTGCGACCTTAGGCGATTCCCTCGTCTCAAACACACTTAAGTTAGCCTAACCACCAACAATTGGAGATTCACATAGAAAATCCTCTAACACACCAATTTGTATAGCAAAAGCAACACAAAGCCAAAAAAGTGCTCTATGAACAGAATTGCCACAAAAAAACTATGCATGAGAGGTGTTTGAATAGATGCTCTCAATTATATTCACTTTCAAAGAATACAGAAACAGAAGATCAATGGATGATTTACAACTGAGGAAAGGCTCTCTATTTGTAGTTGAGCTCCCCCAAAACTGACGATATAGATCGAATTACATCAACAGACGAGATGAAATCTATCCCTACAATCTTACAAGATGTTATTCTATTTAATCTTCTAAGATTAGTTCCCTATTTATCAAGGTAACCTAACTTTCCATATCCGTATCATTGGGCCACCCAAGCTTCAAATATAGGCTTCTTCAACAGTTCTTTGAATCGGGTCAATTTTTGTGGGTTAAATGATCCCCATCTAAACGATAAACCTCCACGGGAGCATGGGCGAAGCTAGAAAATTTTTTTAAGGGGGGCCAGATGAAATTTTAATTTTTTATAGTTTATATTTTTATAATTTGTAAAGGATTAAATTAAATTTTTATAATTTTAGGGGGGCCAAAGTGAAATTTTACCTTTACTAATTTAAAATTTTTAAAAAAATTCAAGGGCCTAAAATGAAATTTTCTATTTTAGGGGGGGCTGGGGCCCATACCAGCCCCCCTGGCTACGCCCCTGCATGGGAGGCTTTCTATATGATGGTCATGAGCTTTGAATTGCGGCCCGTAACATAGGTTCAAACCTTTTTATTTTATTATGTCGACAGCATGTTATAGAATAATCAAAATAAATAAAATACTAACAAGTAAACACTAAATAACAAGCAAAAGGCACTAGAGAACTTTCTTGTATATTTCTTTTCACTTGCAAGAGGCTCATTTATAAGCCTTCTAACATTTAGTTAAGTACATATAAATGAACGCTTAATTTCTTCATTCAAACATCCACTTTACTCTAGCATTTTCCAATCTCGTGAATAAATGGGAAGAGTTTTATCTCATAACTTAATAGAAGGTTTTAAGAGGTTATAGACATCAACTTTTAATATATTTATAATAGAAAATTTTATTTAAACTTCATAAAATTAAAAATATATATAAACTCTAGAAATTTTTCAATAATTTAAAAATATTTTTTCAATGAACTCAAAAATATACTCAAAAATTCTAAAAATGCTAAAAATAGTTAAATATTTAGAAATTACTAATTACAAAGCTTAAAATTCATATATATTATATTAGAGAAATCTTAATAACTTTTAAAAAATATTTTTTAAACTTAAAAATAAAATATATAATTTCTAAAAAATCTATTTTTTAGTCAACAACTGTCAAATTCAATCAAGAATTAGTCATCCTTGATCAACAACCAATCAACCGGAGTTAGTTAAAGTCAACTGGGTCAAAATCAACAAAGTTTTTCTAAAATATTTAATTATTTAAATACTTTATTTCTTTCAATTTATATATATTAGAATTATTTAGAAATTATATATTTTTAATTTCAATATACATGGGTGCCACACATTGTGTTTTAATTGACCTTAGGTATCACATAACACATTCTATTAGGAGCCACATGCCAACAAATTGGGTAATAAGATATAAATTTAGTTATCAATCCAAACTAAAAAATGTTTAGCTAGCAAAGTCATAAAAATGGTATAATTTTATAGCTAAATCTTGCATTAAGCCTTATAATAATATTGAGTTGATCGAGGTTATTAATTTGAGTCAAACTTATGAATTGGAAACAAAAATACATTAAGACTATATATGAACTTTGGTTCAATGTGTAATTTGATACAAAATTTTGATTTGGTGCAATTATACACAATAAGCTTTGAATGTGGTTCAAATTAATAAATGAAATTTTGATTTTGATACAATTGTACTTTTTTTTAAAAATAAATACACCAATTTATTTTTATATTAGATATATAGTTATTTTTGTATGCAATATACAAAAATAAGTGATGTTATATAGAGAATGATGTTAGTAGTTTGTAAAAACTGAATCAAATCCTAGAAAGAGAAAACAATACATAAAAATAATGTTTATCTAATTAGGTGTTGGTTCTTGTCTGCCGTTTGGCATGTTTTTCAACTGCCGATTGACACGTTTTTAGTCTTCCTCAATAGGAGAATAATGCAGGAAGAGTTGGCTAATCTGTACATAATTGACGGTGAAGAGGAACCTTTCTAGATCCAGGGAGAAATACAGGCGCTATTTGAATACTATAAACTATGTTTGGTGGGAATCTATTTGACGGTAAGCGTAGTGCATTTTCCTTCAATGAGGAACAAAATGACTGATCTATGGCACCCTTTAGAGGGCATCTCCATTACAGATATTGGTGACAAGCGATGTTTATCTTGATTTTTCTATGAGGTGGTCTATGAGGTGGATATCAATCAGTTGCTGGAGGAGAGTTTTTTAATAACCATTTGCTTATTCTCCACAAGTTTCAACCAAAGGAAGACTCATTTATGGCCCCGTTGATTTATGCGAAGTTCTACGTTTAGGTACATGACTTGCCTCTAAGACTTATGTCGGAGTCAGTGAGGCAGAAGTTTGGGATTTTCTTAGGGACATTTCTTGACTATGATGCGAAAATGGTGGTGTCGGAAATGAAAAGGTTTATGAGTATTAAAGCCAAACTGGATGTCTAGCTTCTATTGAAACGCAAAAAAAAGAAGATCACTCTAGAGCTTAACCGTTTTTGTGTATGCTAAATTCCAGTATGAAAAGATTAGTTTGTTTTATTTCACTTGTGGCAAGCTTGGGCACAGAGAAAGTTTTTGCCCAGCGAGGGTGACGGTGGAGCCATCCAAGATCACGTTTGGATGGGATATTTCACTAAAAGCTCTATGAAGAATAGCACAGGTGTGAGCACAAGTTAGAGTTTGGATAAGGAAAAGAGAGAGATAATGAGTAATTTAAAGTGAAGATTCAGGAAATCCTTATCATAATGCTAATTTGAATTTATTAGTATCCTCAAAATCTCAGTTGTTTCTATTTAATAAAGGGTTGACAATTTGGGAACCTGCCATTAATATTGTTGGACCTAATGATATAGGGCTTATGGAATTGGGTTCAGATAGCCCTTTTTCATTTTCTGATGGAAAGAACAAGCAGCGCACGATAGGCGAGATACCAATTGTTTCGGCCAATGTTTATTTTTTTGAGGAAATCAATGACAAATTGGTTGGCTCTATAGTGCAAGACAATTGGACACAATGAAAACCTTAAACTAGAATGTTCGTGGTCTAAAGAAATCACGGGCTGTGAATCATCTCAAGAATAAACTGAGAGAGATTCGTTCCTAAATTTTGTTTCTTATGGAAACAAAAATCAGTGTGAGAAGGATGGAAAGAGGTTGACGTAAATGTGGTTTTGTTAATGGAATTAACGTTGGTGCTATTGGTTCTAGAGGTGGATTGTTTCTAAGATAGACGCATGATTGTGTGGTGAGCTTAAGAAGTTATTCGCAATACCACATTGATGCGGTAATTCATAAAGATGATGGTGAGTTAGTGTGACAATTCATTGGATTTTACGGACATCTTGAAGATCAGTTGCGTAGTGATCCTTGGAATTTACTCAGACATTTAGGTCAAGATCTTTCATTACCATGGTTGGTAATAGGCGACTTCAATAAGATAACTCATTCTTTTCAAAACATATGTAATCATCTTCGATCGAAACAAAATATGAAGGCTTTCAGATCAATATTATAAGATTTTGGTCTGAGTGACTTGGGGTTCTCGAGTTGTTGGCTCACTTGGGAAAGTGGTCGGTTGTCAGAAAATAACATTCGGGAAAGATTAGATAGAGGACTGGCTAATACGACTTAGTGGAATACCTTTCCTGATTATCGAGTCCTGCATTGGACTCTCTTTTTCTGATCATTGCCCAATGTTAATGGACAAGTTAGGTCAAAAGTGTACCATGAATAAGATGGGTCAGATTCGATGCCAATTGGTGTTTGGAAGGGTCTTGTGAAGAGGTAATTAGACAATTTTGGTTATAATCTTCGGAAGCATTACCTTTAAAATTAGACAAGCTAGGTGAAAATCTGCGAAAATTGTGCAAGACAATTAAAAGAGACGGGGATGTTCGAAAGGATAAATTAGACGCTCGAATAAAGGAACTATATAAGTGTGAACCTGATGAAGACATTCTTGCTGAACTATTAGAAGTCCAAATTGGCTTAAATTTAAAAGTTGATAAGGAGGAATTGTTTTGTGAGCAGAGGATGCAAATCAAGTGGCTTCTAAAAGGAGATAAAAACACTATTTTCTTTCAATTTTGCATCAACTCATAAAAAGAAAAATAAAATTTTGGGTATTGAGAATAAACATGGTCGTTGGGTGTCAAATAAAGAAGAACTTATTAAGGTTGCCTCGAGTTATTTTACAGATTTGTTTACAGCTTCAACTTTGGGGGATGCATCGTGTATTTATGCTAATATCCAACGATGGGTTTCCCTGGAAATGAATAAGGATTTTTTGACACCCTTTCAAACGAAGGAAGTATGGGCTGCTACACCTCTCAAGGCTTCAGGTATTGATGGTTTCCCTACTATGTTTTATAAAAAAATTGTCATATTTTAGGGAATAAGATTACTACTATGTTTTATAAAAAAAATTGTCATATTTCAAGTATTGCTTGGTTATGTTAAATGGTGAGATCGATTTAGAAGATATTAATAAGACTCGTATTGTTTTAATTCCGAAAATCAGTAAACTAAAAAACATGACTTAATTTTGGCCAATCAGTTTGTGGAATGTGTTGTACAAAATCTTTGCTAAAATTATTGCTTACAAAATGTGGGGTCTTTTGGAGAGTTGCATTGATGATGCCTAAGAGGCTTTCATCCTTGGTAGATAGATATCTGATAATGTGCTTATTTCTTATGAGGTTCTGTATTCTTTTAAGATGAAGCGTTCAGGAGCATCAGACACTTTTGCACTTAAGCTCGATATGAGCAAAGCGTATGTTAGGGTAAAGTGGAATTTTTTATCTGGAATGATAGCAAGGTTGGGTTTCATGATCATTGAATTTCATTGATGATGAGATGTGTAACTTCAGTCTCTTATACGGTGGGCATTAACGAAGAAGTCAACGACAAGTTCCTCCCTTTCAAAGGGCTACGACAAAGAGACCCACCTAATCCCTATTTATTTCTATTATGTGCTAAGGGCTTTTCTACCATTCTTAATGAGGCTAAGGGTGTAAATAAACAGAACATTCAATGAACTGTTCGTGAACCATTCGTATAATATTCGTTTATTAAACTAAATAAACGAGTATGAACAAAAAATTTATGTTCGTTTAATAAACGAATGAACACAAATAGATGTGTGTTCAGTTCATTTATGTTCACGAGTAAGCTCGTTTATTTATTAATGAAATTTTTTATAAAAATTCCATTAGTATATATTAATAAAATTATCTTGGTTTGTATTTTTCATTTATAATATAATTATTAATATTTATATTTGACTATTTTATATCTAAACAATATATGTGTGTATTTATTGGTTGTTTATTTGTTTGTTTATTATTTATTAACTTTGCTCGTGAACATGTTCAATTAAGTTAAATGAACATGTTTGTGAACAATAAACAAACGAACATGAACATACATAATTTTAAATAAACGAATATGAACAAAAATTTGAAATTCTTAATAAACACAAACTGAAAACAAACAAGCTTAAAAATAAACAAACGAACATGAACAAAGGTTTTTTCATTCAAGCTCGATTCATTTATAACCCTAAATGAGGCTAGTAGATCTGGTTTGACAAAAGGGGCTCGAATTGGAAAAGGAAGGTTGGCAATCAACCATCTGTTTTTTTCGAATGATTCCATACTGTTCAGAGATGTTTCAATTACTGGTGCAAAGAATATATGACAAATTATTTCAGAGTACGAAAATGCTTCAGGCCAAAAGGTTAATTATGATAAATCCCTAATTTATGTCAGTTCGAATATGGAAATTTCGATTTGGGACCTCATAGGTGGCGTTTCGGGAGTATGAGTGTCGAATAATCATGAGAAATACCTAGGTTTACCTACAATGGTTGGCAGACGTAAGAAAGTTGAATGTTGTAGTATAAGATATTTATCTATGGGTAGCAAAGAGATGTTTATTAAGGCGATACTACAAGCTATACCTCTATATACAATGCAATGTTTTCTTCTGCCTAAAATTATGTGTAGTAAACTAGAAAACATTCTCAACAAATTTTGGTGGAGAAACAACAAATCATCTAATGGTATTCATTGTAGTACATGGCATTCACTCTATTTACCAAAAGTTTGTAGAGGATTAAGTTTCCGCGATTTGACTAAGTTTAATGGTGCTTTGCTAGCCAAACAATGATAGCGTATTTTATCTAATCCATTGAGTTTGTTGGCACAAGTAATGAAGGCCAGGTATTACTTGGATTCAGAATTTATGAATGCTCAGTTAAATGCTTACCCATCATTTACCTGGAGAAGTATTTGGAATGCTCGAGGTTTAATCGAAAAGGGAGTCGGTTGGAAAATTGGCATAGGTGAGAATATAAATATCTGGAATGATTCTTGAATCCCTGGACCTAGAAATGGAAGAATACAAGGTCAGAACATAGATTTCAGGTACACAAAAGTATCAAAATTAATTAATCATAATTCCAATACCTGGGTAGAAGAAAGAGTGAGACTCTTTTTTTATGAAGACCATGTAGAGAGAATCCTATGTATTCCACTTGTCCAATCAAAGCCAATAAACGAATTGGTGTGGAGACATGAAGGTTTTGGTGAATATTCTTCAAAGAGTGGTTATAGGCTTCTAGACAAGGAGTTACAAAACAAGGGTCTATATTCTACAGCCATGCCTAATTTAGTTACAACATTCTACATTAATTTGTGGACACTACAACTCCGAACAAAAATCAAGATTAGAGTATAGAGATTCTCAAAAAATTATCTACCAACTTTTGATAATTTACAACGCAGAAAACTACAAGTTAAAAATGTCTGTCCCTTGTGCAATTCAGCTAAAAAATCTATTGACCATTTGTTACGACACTGGTCTGTTTCCAAGAAAGTTCTGGACTCATTGAATGTTACGACTATCCTTATCTCACATAATTCAGATTATAAAACATGGTTAGCAAAGGTTTTCATGCAACCTAACACAAGATTAGAGAAGTTATTGGTGATATCTTACTGGGCAATTTGGTTTGGTATGCATGAAATAAGTTTGTTCATGAGGGTGTTAGATAATCAGTGCAGGGTTTAACAGTGTTTATTAAGGCACACCTATTAGAGCTACAGGCTCTGGGTAAACTAAATCCATCAGTTTTTTCACCTAAACAGGAGAAATGTGTGCCACCAGGTTCTGACAGTATTAAACTTAATTTTGATGCATCTTTTAGCCCTAATACAAAAACTTCTATCTCAAGAGTACTGGCTAGAAATTCTTCAGGCCTTATTATGGTTGCATGTACTTACCCCACCATGGTGTTGCTGATGCCTTCATTGCCGAAGCCCGGGCGTATGAGTAGGCCATCATCTTTGTGGCTGAGTTAGGATTTTGATCAGTACAGATGGAGGGCAATTCACTTACTGCCACTAAGAAATTGAATTCTCCTACACTAGACAAGTCTATCATTAGCCCGATTGTTCAAGATATTAAGGCAAAATTGGGGATAATTGCAAAAGTCACCTTTTGTTTTGCTGGAAGACAAGCCAACATCATTGCTCACGCACTGGCTGGAGAAGGTTGTCCATTCTCGGTCCAGCGGTACTGGATAGAGAAAGCGTCATTTATGGTGGAACGGGCGGCCAAAAGGGACTTGCAAAGATGGTTTCATCAGAATTAATCTGCATCTGACTGCTTTGGAATTTGGAGATTTTCTAATCTTTTACCTCCAACTGGTTTCTAAAGCTTTTCTCTCTCTTTTGATATCAATGGTTTGTTCGCAGACCAGAATTTTGAAGCTTGGATTGGAGAGAGTTTTTCGACTGGTTTTCATCGGGTTAGGAGGAAAGCAAGGAAAGAGTTTTGAGTTTGTTTTTTTTTTTTCAGATGGTAATCTCTCCTTATCTGTTGGTTGCCTTTTCAAATCTTGGACAATGTATTGACGAGCCCGAGGGTTCTTTATTTGTCTTATGGTTTAGTGGGTTGGTGCATTAAACCGACACACCATCTTTCCTTGCTTTTAATTAATGGAAACCGATTGTTTTTTTGTTAAAAAAACTAAATCAAATCAATATTTCTTGTAAAAAAAAAACTACACAAAAATAAAAATCTTGTATAACATTACACTTATCTCTAAATTTTTCTTGTCACTTCTCTTTATAAGGTCCTTTACTCTTTAAGTTTTCTTTGGTTTTTTAGCTTCCTATGAGCAACCACTCAACCTCCGGTTTGGCACCACTCACATCTTTATTTCAATTTTTTCTATTTTTTTATTTATGTCATTCAGCATAATGATTTCAAGATCTAACCTCCTTTCTAACCGTTTGTGATCGTTGGTGAGAGGTGGTTGTCTATTTGCTCCATAGGTTCTCCCATGTTTGGTTGTTTATCCCTCTTGTCTTTAGTAAGGCCTTGCCTTTGACAGACTTTGCTTCTTCTTCTTTTTTTCCTTTAATGCAGTGAAGCCCTTTTTCGTTGGCACTTTTTTATAGTCTCATCGATTATGACCCTCAGCTGTCACGGTGCCATCGCACATGATCTGCTTGTGGTGGTTGTGTTGCCAGTGCTTGGCTTTGGCTCCTCCTCCATTTGGTGTCCTTGTCGATCCTGTGGTGGTTGTCAATGTCTTTTTTGGGGTGTCACAGTGGCATTGCTGCCACTAGAGGCATGCCCAATTACAGTAACCTTTGTTTGTTTCTCGGAGCATTTTCCCTCTCTTCCCCATGCATGACGGAAGCATTCTACTAAGGTTCTTTGAGAACCTATTTGTTTAGTTGGGCTCAACTCATGGGCTTTGTATTGCTTGGTAACTTGTTTTTTTATGAATGAATCTCATCATTTTGGGCGTCCAATGCTATAACATCGCTACTCCAAGTTTAGGGCTTTCTTTCTTCGGGGCAAAAAGATGAAGCATTAAAGCTCAAATTAGTTTGTTGATGGGCTTTAAATTCCTCCATTTTCGTGCCAAAAAGAAAGGCATATATTCCGCTGGAAACTCATCAAAAGAGGGGAATCCATGTGTCTGTCACCCAACACCTTCAACCCTTGAATTAAAATACAAATAAATCCATAATCGGAAAAAGAGGACTGAGTTGCTTGTTCAGTTTACAATGGCGAAATTCAGACAACATTTGACTTTGTGGCAACCTCGGGAGTTGCTCCAAGATCCATTATTCAAATTCCCTTACTTGCCTGGAATCTCGCTCTCCATTTCGCTTTTTTCACGCTCATTCCACTACGCATTTAAAGTTTTATACTTCAAACTTGTCTTTCTCCATACTTTTGGATCTCTCATTTTTCTTCCCCTTTGCGTGCCATTTCAAAAGAGTTTTTCACATTCAGTTTTCACGTCTTTTGCATGTTCCTTTGCCTCTGTCGGTTCAGTTTCCTCTTTCATTTCCAACGCCTTTGATTGGACTCTCATCCTTTCATTTTTCCCCCTCTATAACCTTTCAGGGTGGGAGGTTACTGAATTTGAAGCTTGAAGGGAACCAATCAAATTGGTAACTTCTTCAAATTCTTGGGTTATGTTTAAATTTTTTGAATTTTGTTTTTATGTTTGCCAAATGTTTGATAAAATCTTGGCATTGTTGCCAAGGGTTTTCAATTGAATTGACCTATTGCTTTAAATTTCCCTTAGTGGCAATTTTTTTCTTTTTTTGGGATGGTCAAAATTAGAGTGTCAAAAGCAGGGCAACTTCTTGTTTCTCAAATTCACAACTTATGAATCTGAATATGGATAGAGATAACAATATAATTTGCTTCGAAAGCTTCTACTTGTGGCATTATTGCTTCATTGAAGTTGTCTACTAGCTTGTTTTCATGCTTTAGAAATTAGAATTCTTTCACTTCCTTGGCAAGTTCTCATTTGAAGTTTTGGCAATGGCAATTTGGAGCTGATAGTTCCAAATCTCATGTTTCTTTTTTCTCATATGCAGGTCAGTGACATGTCGAATATCAAGTTAGATGAGGTTGTTTGCCGTGATTCTGAAGAATCAGAATTAAGCTCTTGGAATGAGAAAGTGACTTCAGATGAAAAGGTTAATAGAGTATATGAGATCCTAAATGGCATCCATAAGCAAGGGCAGAGGTCACTTGGCAGTATCACCCCAGATGTTGAGAATGGAACACTGACTGATAGGTAGATTTACCAACAAGTTTCGACTTCTAACGGTTTATTTTTCATTCATCTCTATGAGTTCTATCTTTTTATGTGTGCTTCGTTGTAGTGTATGTTTGTTTTATTAATTTGATTTCAATACGAATCTAATTTATATACACTACATGTCCAAGCTTGAAAGACAAGAAATTGGCTGGTTATGAATTGCACAACAATGAGATGAGCCAATTATCACAGTTGATATACTCCTTGTTCTATTGTCTTTGAATATTTTAAACCTCGATTGCCTCTGCTTGACAAAGAATTTTGATCGGAGATCAAGTTGTTGCTTTTTCAATATTTGAAATTTTGAGTTTCTTAATTTCTCCTAATGTATATACAGTACTAAACTACTAACTAATTTGTTTGCATTCATGTTGTATAAAGTAATATGATCATACAGAACTATATGATCAAATTTTCCACTTTAAAAGTGAGTTTGTTGGGTCAATTTGATGTATATATCACTCTTTCATCAGGTTATTTAAAGGGAATAAAGCAGCAATTGCTGATAGTTTCAATCTTCCATTTGATCGGAATGAAAAACATGCATATGTATTTGGAAGAAGATCTGGACCTCTTATATCGGGAACAGCCTACTGCATTTCTTCGTGCTGCATGATATTGCTGAATAAAGTTGTTCTCTCAAGTTATAATTTTAATGCAGGAATATCATTGATGCTTTATCAGGTATGTCACTACACCTCAATAGCTTCATAGCATTTGAAGTAAGCAAAATGTCTTGTCATGAGTATCATAAGCAAGTTTCTCTCAGCTGTATTATGTCTTTAAAATGAAACTGAAAAGCATGCAGAATTCTTAGCATCTTTGAGCATTAGTCCTATCTGTGATCACCTTTCAATGCCTCATTTTATGCGAACTGTTAAAAATTTGTGAGCGTGGAAGTTCATTCTTTTTCCTGTATTGCACTGCAGAATCTGATAAGTTGTGTAGTTGTTGCCATATTGGGTCTGTGTAGAGCAGTTTCAGTCGAAAAGCTGAATTGGAAGCTGATCAGGGTTTGGCTCCCTGTAAATATAATCTTTGTTGGCATGCTTGTGTCGGGAATGTATAGGTATGTTACAGACTGCACCTCCAGCGTATTCCTCATATGTTATTTACTCAAAAAGTGAAGCTAAGTGGACTCCAACTCTCAATTTTCTGTGTTTTTCGTTTCAGTTTGAAATACATAAATATAGCAATGGTGACCATCCTAAAGAACATGACAAATATTTTAACAGCAATTGGAGAATATTATGTTTTCCGAAAGCATCAAAATCAGAAAGTGTGGACAGCAATGTTTATGATGGTAAATTTACTACTTGTGGTTATCTGATTCAGGAAAACTAATTCTCTACTTCTGTATGAACTGTATGCTACTGTCGCCAGAAATTGTTTGCTTCTCCTGTTCATGGAGCAGGAACCACCTTGAGTACTGATTTGTTCTCAGAATCTTAAAAGTTAATAATGGGAAAATATCCAATTAGAAGTTAAAAAGATTTTCTTTTTCAGCAGTTCTTACTGTTGATTTTATTTGGGGAACACAAATCAAAGTCAAAACTCTTCAACAAATATGAACTCCCCCTGAAAAAAGCCACTCTCTCACAGTGATGAATGCAAATTTTCCTTTCTTCAGAACTTTTAAAATTGATTACAAAGACTGTCATTTTGCTGCAGATTATCTCTGCCGTCAGTGGTGGTATTACAGATCTCTCATTTGACGCCAAAGGGTATACATGGCAGATTTTGAATTGCATCTTAACAGCTGCCTATTCGGTATGCCTTGAATATTTTCTTTATTTAGTCAACTTATGATTTTGAGATTTGTCATCTCTAGCTTAGACTATGGGAAGTATGGTTTTTGTGCAGATCTATTTGTTCTTTTATGATTACCTAATGAGCTGCATTTGCAATTTGTGACAGCTTACTTTGCGGCTTGTCATGGATAAAGCTAAGCAGGCAACCAAATTAGGATCACTTAATAATGTGTCCATGGTTTTACTGAATAATTTGTTGTCTCTGCCCTTCGCAATCTTCTTGATTTTCGTTTTGAACGAATGGGAATATGTAATAAATGCGTGCGTAAACACCTTAAATTACAGTTTGTCACAGTTATATAAGTTCTCCATCATGGAAATATCATCTTTCGCGTTCTGACAATTGCTGTTTTGATTTTCCAGCGATGTGATTGAATTGCCAGTGTTTTGGGTTGTTGCAACAGCTAGTGGGTTGCTTGGACTTGCCATTAGCTTCACATCCATGTGGTTTTTGCATCAAACTGGACCAACCACTTACAGGTATTTGGTTTGTGTACGATTAAACTCGATAGTGTTACACAGCTACTCCTCAAAAGGCCTATGCCTCTTACGTATTGTTAGAAAGAGTGGCTCTTGGAAATTTATGAACCTCTGATAATCTTTATGCTCATATATATAATTAGATATCAATATACTTTCAGGGAACATTTGTGTACTTTGTTAACAAAGCAAATAAGTGCTATCTGTGTTAATCCATTCTTCTAGCAGAGATTTCTTTTCGAGTAATGCTTGATATGGAGTACATTATAGTTTTCATATTACTAGTGTCTATAGATGTCATAGTATATTAGCCTCCAATTCCCTCCATTTGCATGCTGCTCTAATCTTTTTAATCATGTATTGTGCAGTATATCCTTCGTTCGTGCCTGAATGTGATGACTACATGACAATAACACTGACATCATATCCTTGTTTCAGTCTTGTAGGTTCCTTGAACAAGGTTCCCATCTCTATAGCCGGACTCATGCTGTTCAAAGTTCCACTCAGTGTACCAAACATGTTCAGCATACTTTTTGGTAAATGACTTGACCCCGCATTTACCATGAACAAAATGCCTACACTCAGATTTTCATCTTATGTTCGATCAATGCATGCTTCTTCCAGGTTTATTTGCTGGAATATTCTTTGCCAGAGCCAAAATGTCATGATCCAAGAACAGGACAATGCGCAGACAAGATATAGTAAACATAGCTTCTCCTTATGTAAGGATCATCAATATCTGGGGAAATGAAACACAGAAGATTACATAAAACTTTTCAAAGTTCTAGGAAACAAAATTTGATTGCAATATCAAGGATTAAGCATACATAACACCACTGCCTTAAAAATACAACTTCCTATACACAACTCGGAAAGGTCATTAGTCAACAGAATAATTGCATGTTTTGCATTTTTCTTTTCTTTTTGAGGAAACAAACTAATCTAGGGATTGTGTGTAATTCCCTTGATATGTAGCTGTAACTTTATTATTTTTCTCATAAAACTTATTTCCCTCGTTTTGGGTATTGATAGACATACAAACGCAAGCTAAAGAGAAGAGCTGTCAAGTTGTTAACTTGATTCTCTACGTTTGTAAAATTGTTTAATTTTAAAGCTTTTAATTCCGAATATTTTAGTTTCATTTTGCATTTGTACATATGTGTGTGCAGATGGCTGGATTACTTTTTCCCCCCTTCGGTACTTTTGAAGGGAATGAAAGAGAGAAGGGCGTGGGGCAGTACTAAGAGGATAGACACGGGATTGTTTTAAACCTGTAAATTTGGACTAAAACTCGAAAACCTATATCGATCAATTTGAACTAAAAAATATGGTCTGAGCAACTTGAACCAGTTGGATTTAATTATACAACTTGAACATGAATTAACTCTTAACTTAATCTGGTTTAAACTCAAAATGATTTGAGCTCAAGACAACTTAAAATTTAAATTATCAATTCAAATATGTAATGACCCAGACTTGAAGAAAAATTTGGCTTTTAAACTCAAATAGTGTAAATCCAAAACAACTTAAATTCAAATTGAGTAAATCTAGATTTATTCGATACAAAATCAAACTGACAAGCCGAAGAAGAATTTACTTGTTTAGATTATATTATTTACTAAGTAGGAGAAGAGAAGCTAAGCATCACCATCACCATCACTGCAGTGTTCACCTCGAAGAATTGTCAGATTGTGTTTGGCAGAAGGGGGAATAGAGGAAAAACAAAAGGAAAGAGTTTCCTTCCAATATTAATCGATTTGGTAGGTGTTGGGTGGATGATGTTTTTGAGCAGAGAATAACAAAGAAACGACAATAACAACGTTACAGCCTCACCCTCCTCCTACGGGTTAATTCACTGATTTGAATATACACAATTGCATGTGCATGTGCATGTGCATGTGCATGTGCATGTGCCTGGCCTTAATCTCAATTTGTCACCTTTTTTACTTCAAATCAAAATCAACACTAAAAGGGTTGTCATTGTTTTGTGGAGGTTCTATTTGTTTTTGTCTACTTGACTACTTTAATGGTACTAGTGTTTGGGTTAACATCAATCAGCATTTATATAACTATTTTAAGCTATGTTACCATAATTTCAAGTAAATAACAATAATAAATAAGAAACTTTTCAAACTAAATTATCTTATTAAATTAGAATTTTAATCCAAGCTAAAATGCCAAATTTTATAGCTTTTAGATTTTGCAATGTAATGTTGGCTCCTGTTATTCCTTAACCCCCATTAGAATGCATATCATTATATCCTTCAATTTGTAATGTTTACATTTGTACGTGATTTTATTATCTAAAATATGATTTATATATTTGAAGTATTGTTGATACTGGATATCAGCAAGGGTAACATACAACGAGATGGTGGTGGTGATAAGGAGGTTAGTTCATCTGTGATAGACAAAGAGCCAAAATTCTTGAGGAAAAATAGAAACAAGAGATGAGGAGAATGAGTAGGAGGACATGTGCTATTGTAATCTAAGGTTACTAAGAAAGAGGAAGGACACCTCTCTATGTCATGCCCCGGGATATTTATATGCGAGACGTCTCCTTCCTAGCTACATTATGTCACCAAAAATCCCAGGATAAGGTTCCTTGTCATGTACAGCTCTAGTGGTGGAGCCACAAAAATATTTTGGGGGCCCGAAATTAAATTGTATATTTTTACGATAGTAAAAATATAATTTCACCATTTTAATAATCTATATCTTTATAATTTTTAAAGGACTAAATTAATTTTTTATCATTTTGAGAGGGTCAAAGTGAAATTTTACCATTATTAATTTCAAATTCTATAAATTTTAAAAGGCCTAAATGGAAATTTTCATTTTAGGGGGGTTGAGGCCCCACCAAATTTCATCACTGCATGTCGGCTCGACATTCCATTTAATGAGGTAACACAAGGTTGTTAGACCTCAATTGTCCTATAGAGGGTTCAACTAGGTAGCTAAGGATGGATGATCTCCCCACGAGTGGTAAGGGGCATGCGAGTGGCTAGTCATTGAGTAACCATTTAAAGAGTATAAGGCGGAGGGCCATTTGTACTTGTCTCTCTAGTTGCTTCCCAAATTTCCACTTGCCCAAGTCAAGATAGAAGTATAACAAGTATAATTTGGGCACCTAAGACCTAAAAATTATGGTGGTAGGAGTATTATGAAGGAAAGTTTCTTTTAGTATTTTTATTATAATTTAAGTTTATATATTTTATTTATTATAATCTTAACCAATTTGAATATACATTATAACATGATTTCAAAAATATATATTTTATTCCCCAAATATAATGCTATGTTACCTTTTGAATTGTTGTTAAATCAATATGAAATGGAGAAAACCAAGTAAAATAAAAAAATGTTGAAACGAATTAATTGAGGCCTTATATAAAAGCACCAGTTAGTGCTTAAGTGCCATCTTTTGAAAAAGAAAGGTTACCCAATTGTTTAGTTTGAAAGCAAACCTTTTAAATGTTGGAATCATTAAAGCTAATGAATACTTCTGAATTTCCAACCACACTTTCTCTTTGGAAACGTAGCTAAAGAGAGTAGACAAGGATTTAGTCCCTTGGTTAAATACATTGATAATGATTGTAATTCCTCCCAATTATTTAAATATTCAATTTAACCCCTATTTAAACAATTTTTTTTTTTACTTTTAACCCTTATACTTTAATTTTTTTATTTTAATCCATAAAATTGAATTTCTGATAGTAGGGGATAAACTTGATTAAACAATGAACAAAGTCAATAAAATAAAAATAAAAAAGATCGAACACACAAATTTTACGTGAAAAAATTCCCCAAGAGAGGATAAAAAAACTACGGGAAAAGAGAGATTTCACTATAATAAATGAGAGTACAAAAGATGGAGAGAATTAAAAGAAAAACTCAAAGCCCTACAAGAAAAACCATTTGAAACAAAAAAAACCAAAATTCTTTCAATCTAAATATTTTTTTTATTGTGTAAAACCTAGAGTAACTAAGGCTTATTTAAAGGTTGAAATCCATAGCATAAATGACTACAACAACTCTAGGCTAATCAGAGTTTAAGTAGGAAACTAAAAATATAGTTTAATTGGGAGAAGAAAAGTCAAACTTTTGTCAAAATAAGAGGTATTTTCCTACAAATCTCTACCTTGACTCGTATTTAAACCAACTCCCTTGCGGAGCCCTATTATAGGCTCAACTAATTCTTCGTCGGATACTTACCAAATCTAAGCAATGCTCAAACTCTGAAACTGGAAGGATCTTTGTAAACATGTTGGTCGATTTGTGTTTTGTGCCAATTTTAAGAATCAGAACATCCCCTTGAATGATCACCTCTCAAACAAAATGATAACGAATGGTTATGTGCTTCTTTCTCTTGTGATGCTTTTGATCTTTGGTGAGATGTATGGAACTTTGACTATCATAATATACGATAGTTACCCCTTTTTCACTTACCAGTTCACTAAACAGGTCCCTTAACTAAATTGCTTCTTTTACTATTTTTGTAATTGCCATGTATTCTGCTTCAGTAGTCGACAAAGCTACTATAGCTTGAAGTGTCACTTTCCAACTAATGACACAATTCCCAAAAGTAAATAGGTAACCTGTGAGAGACCTTCTTCTATCTAAATCTCCTACATAATCAGAATCAACATATTCGACTAAACCCTTTTGAGTTCTTCCAAACTCTAAGCATATGTTAGAAGTACCTTGTAAATATATAAAAATCCACTTAACTACATGCCAATGTAACTTACCACGATTGGCCATGTATCGACTAGCAACACTAACAATATGTGAAATATCGGGACGAATGCATACCATTGCATACATTAAACTTCCAATTGCACTTAAATAAGGTATTTTTAACATGTACCTTTCATCTCCTTCATTTTATGGGGAATCTGAAATTGAGAGTTTAAAGTGTGCAGCTAAAGGATTACTTATCGATTTTGCATCTTACATCTCAAATCACTCAAAGATCTTCTTGATGTACTTTTTTTATGATAAAAATAATTTCCCAGAATGCATATCTCTCAAAATTTCCATCCCCAAAATTTTCTTTGCTGCACCTAAATTATTCATCTCGAATTTCGAGTTAAACATGGTTTTAAAATGATCAATTTCAGATGAACTGTTAGTCGCAATTAACATATCATCAACATAAAGAAAAATATATATAAAAGAACCATCATCGAGACATTGTAGATAAACACAACTATTATACTTATTTCGAGAAAAACCAATACTCAACATGAAAGAGTCAAACTTTTTATACCACTGTCGAGGAGACTGCTTCAAACCGTACAAAGACTTTTGTAAGAGACAAACATAATCTTCTTAGCCTTCAAATTTGTAGTATCCTGGTTGTTGCATGTAAATGTCCTCTTTAAGGTTACCGTGAAGGCAAAAAGTCTTTACATCTAACTATTTTAACTCAAGATTATTTGACGCAATAAGGGCCAAAAGCACCCAAATGGACGTATATTTCATAACGGGACAGAAAACATCATAAAAATCAACTCCCTCCACTTGACTGTGGCCCTTTACAACCAGCCTTGCCTTGTACCTAATGTCATTAAGACCCGAACCTTCCTTTTTTTTAAACACCCATTTGCAACCAGCAATTCTTTTATCGATGGGTGGTTTAACTAGTCTCCAAGTCTCATTATTTAGAAGCAATTTCATCTCTTCTTCCATTACAACGAGCCATTTGCTAAAATCAGAGGTTTGAATTGCATCATAATAACACGAAGGATTGATTAAATCAATGCTCTCGACAATACTTAGAACATAATCCACAAGGTTTCCTTTATAATATTTCTGTGGCAGTCAGATTTCTCACATTTTCCTATCATGAGCAAACTTCTAATTAGTTAACTAAGATGATGAGGGTACCTAATGGTTGGATGGAGCCCTAAACAGATCCAAAATAGCTTCAATCTTACATGAATCAAAATTTTATCGTGTTGATATGAAGTCGTGTGACTCTTAATCGGGACGAGGCCTCTATTCATCACGTCATTACGACGTTGGGCATTTGCTCGTCAAGACATCGCCTATTATTTCGGCTTTTGACTTTACCTTACTCGAAACACTCTGATTTGTTGTGTCTTTAAAAGTAGAAGTCTCATTTTCTGATTGAAACATGGTAGATTCATCAAACATAACATATTTGCTAACAATTCTTTTTTTCAAATTTCAAACACCACAACTTAAAACATTTTGTACAGACAAAGTATCCCAGAAAGATGCATTTAACGACCCTTAGTTTGAGTTTTTCTTGGCTAACTTAGTATAAGCAAGACAACTGAAAATTCTAAAATTAGAATAATTAGGAGGATTACCTAACCATATCTCCTCTAGAACTTTACCATTCAATGTTTGATGAAGAGAACGATTTACCAAATAACTTGCTAGGTCTACGGCTTCAGCCTAAAATTCCTTCATTAAGCCTGCATTAGAAAGCATGCATCGAGCCTTTTCCAGCAAGGTTTTGTTCATTCTTTCTGCAACTCCATTCTACTGCAGAGTTCCAAAAATGAATCGATGTTTTTCAATTCCTTCCTGTTTGCAGAAATCATTAAATTCTGACGATCAGTACTTAATACAATTATCAGTTCTCAATCGCATCATAGATTTTACAATTTATTTTTCTAACAGTGTGTTCCACGGTTTGAAGATTTTGAAGACTTCGCTTTTTTGTTTCAAGAAATAAACTAATCATTAATAGAAGTTGGGAAATATTTATTACCTTCTTTTGATATGTGAAAAAATGGACTCCATAAATCGAAATTAATAAAATTAAAATCCCTTTTTGTTCTGTGCATTGATGAATCGAACTAACTCAGGCTTGTTTCCCAAAAATGCAATGCTCGTAGAAACCTAACTTACCAACTCAAATATCTTTAAGAAAACCTCTATTGCACAAGACTGTCATACCTTTCTCACTCATATAACCCAATCACATGTGCTAAAGTTTGGTTGAATTGGAATCGATGGAGAAAGAGCCATGTCATATTGTCGCGACATCAAGTTGATTCTCATCGTGACATAGTGGTGATTTTGGCTTTTCTTCGGTAATCGTAGCCGCACTAGTAATCGTTGACCCTTGCAGAATGTATAGTATGCCCTATTTCTGTCCTCTTATCACAACAAGTCATTTGACTCAATGATTATCTTACAATCGTTAGAATCCAAAATTCCCAATGAGAGAAGATTTTTATTTAAATCAAGAACATACCTAACATCTAACAATGTCCGAATAATTTCGTCGTGCATCCTAATTTGTACTGTTCTGATTCCAAATATTTTACATAAAAGTTATTCCCCATCAATACAACTCCACCTTCAATTGAACTGTACATGGACAACCAGTCCTTGTTGGGATATATGTGATAGGAGCACATTGAATATAAGATCCATTTGGAAATAAGATGAGAGCTTTCGCTCATTGACATTAACAAGAAATCATCTCCTCTGTCTTAGGTTACACTAGCATTAACAATTTTGACTTTCTGTTTATCTTTCTTGTCGTTTTCGGCATCCCTTTTGATTTTATTTTGAAGTTTCCAACATTCTACATTAACGTGACTTACCTTTTTACAATAGCTACAATATTTGTCACGATTTTTGGATTTGGCTTTAGATCTGTTTCAATCTGTCTTTTTGGTTTGTTGTCTACCTCTTGTAACTAAAACTGAGGCTTGCTCGTCTGATTTTTTGTTTGGGCCTAACTCATTGTCAAGTTTATCGCTGCTCAGAGGATTCCCCTTCACATCCTCGAACGAAAGACGATCTCTCCCTTAAATTGGAGTTTCCCTGAAAGTTTAATAATATGGAAAAGAGCATAACAACAACATAGTTTGATCTTCATCACTAATCTCTGTTTCGAGATTCTTTAAGTCATTAAGAAGGGTAACAAACTTGCTAATATGAGTTCTAATGGACTCACCTTTGGCCATTCTGAACGTGTAGAGATGTTGTTTTAATACTAACTTGTTGGCTAGAGATTTTGTCATATATAAGGCTTCCAGTTTCTTCCATAACGCGGATGTTGTTTTCTCCATTAGAACCTCCTGTAATACGTTACTCGTGAGGCATAATTGAATAGCGGATAGAGCTTTCTCTTCGAGCTCTCCTCATTCTGACTGATTCATATTTGCAAGCTTCTTCCCGGTAAAGACCTTGTTCAAATCGTTCTAAACCGTATTGCTGTCATCTGAACTTACCACAAACTGAAATTTGCAATTTCGTCGAACTTCTCAATATCAAACCTTGATGTTGTCATCTCTGAACATGTAGATTGCGAAAATCGAACTAACTCTGATACCAGTTTGTAGGGGATAAACCCGATTAAACAACGAACAAAGTGAATAAAATAAGAATCGAAAAGATCAAAATACACAAATTTAAAGTGGAAAAACTCCTCAATAGAAGATAAGAAACTACAGACAAAAGGAGATTTCACTATAATCAATAAGAGTACAAAATATAGAGAAAATTAAAAGAAAAACTCGAAACCCACAAGAAAAACCCTTTGAAACAAAGAACTCCTTAAAAGAGGATAAAAAACTACGGACAAAAGGAGATTTTGCTATAATAAATTAGAGTACAAAAGATGAAGAGGATTAAAAAAAAACTCAAAACCCCATAAGAAAAATCCTTCGAAACAAAGAACGAAATTCTCTCAATCTATTTTTTTTTTTGTAAAACCTAGAGAAACTAAGGCCTATTTATAGGCTGAAATTCGTAGCATAAATGACTACAACAACTCTAGGTTAATCAGAATTTAAGTGAGAAACTAAAAACAGAGTTTAATTGAGAGAAGAAAAGTTAAAATGAAATTTAGTCAAAATAAGAGACATTCTCCCACACTGGCTTGGCCTGTAATATTCTTTCTCTCTTAAAGACGTTAAGAAAATAATGGATAATTGACATAGATAAAAAAAATAACAAAAAAATGCTTAACACTATCTATGGAGAAATTATTTTATGGACCTTTTCTATCATATCATTCATGGTCCCTTTTCAATTATTTAATGACATTTCAACAATATTTTTTCATGTCATTAACATATAATTTTAGTAATTTTTACCCTAAACCCTAAAAGAGTTCAGGATTTGAGGTTTAAAGTTTAAAGTTTAAGGTTCGAGATTTGAAATAAAAAAATTATCAAAATTAAGTATCAATAACATAAAAAAATTTATTGAAATGTCATTAAATAATTTGAAGGAGACCATGGATGATTTGGTGGGGCGGGTCCATAAAATAATTTTTCTTATGTTAGTATATTAGTAGAATAATTTTTTTATTTGACAAACAACTTTAAAAAATTGACACGCATCTTTTTTTTAAATATTTATTTTTTTAATATCTTACTATACCTCTATAGAACACTTGTAAACTCCTAATTTTATATCTTGTGATGTATAGAGCACAAAAACTCGAAAATATACTAAATAATTTCGAAAGCTGGTTTATTTACATTTAGAAAACTTAAATTTAAAATCTACCATTTACGATTCGCTTATACATGTAGTTTGTTATGTTATTATCTTATAAAAAAAATAAAAATCCAAAATCCATAAAATAACAGTACTATTATGTTTAATTTATAGTAAAGGGGGGGAGCCATTGGCGGGAAAAGATATCTAATCAGACAAAAAGAATTGGTTTTTAATTTATTCTGCAATTGCTCCCCTTTTTTGATCAAATACTTTATAATTACGAAAACAAAAACCATTAATTAGTCGACACAGACACACACCGTATTCCATAACCAAAAAATCAAAAGCATGATCGGTGCAAACATAATCGCCTTCTGATTGCCCTTTTTGATATTTTGTACGTCAAATCCAACTTTTTTCTGAATGCAATCTAAGAGGAAACATACAATTAATTTTTTTTTTTTATTTTGGTCTGGTGTGAACCTAACAAAGTGAACTTTTAAATTTAAAAAAAAAAACCCAGTTACTTTAGCATCAGATTAATTTAGATTTTTAAATATTAGTCTATTTTGAGGGTTAAATTAATTTTTTTATTTGGATTCAAGGGTGAAGTGAAAATAATTTTTAAGAGGTGAATAAAATTTTAATTTTTATAGTCTATATCTTTATAATTTTTAAAGAATTAAATCAAATTTTTATAATTTAGAAGGAGTTAAAGTACAATTTTTCATTTATTAATTTAAAATTTTAAAAAAAATTAGAGGGTCTTAATGGTAATTTTTATTTTAGGGACTGGAGCCCATGCCAACCCCTAGAATCTCCTCTGTTTGGATTACTTTTTCTTGTTTAAATGCAAATTCACTATGTCTTTATTTTTAATAGTATAAGTTTGTATGGGCGTGCGATGTAATAGTGTTTAGTTTAATTTTTGTTTCACGTTGTAATATTTAATCTTACTATTAGAGTTGTTTTTTACATTAACTGTAAGTAAACGTAACGTCCATCTAAATTCATATTAAAATAATAGTGACGGTAAAATTAGTTACTATAATAATAAGATCGAATATTTTAACAGTAAAATTAAAAATAACGATAAAACGTGTTTAAATTCAAGTACAATTATAATTGTGAGGTGAGAATAAAAAAATACTATTAATAATATTAGATTAGAAATGATAGATAAAGGAAAAATACTTCAAACGTGCCGCACTAACACTAATCGGGCATCCAAAGGGGTAAGTATCCATCATCAATTGCAGATATGAAGTGGCGATGCAGAGGGCACCGCACAGTGATAAACAAGTATCCCATTGCCGCCAGCTTCCTTCCATTCCATGTCTCTTCCTCACGTGAATCCCTACTTCCATGCACCTCTATTAGCCCCCAACTTCCTCCAACCTAATGCTTACGCGTATTCAAAACAATAACACTAGTTTCTATAACAACTAACTACGACTTATTTCTTTGTACTTTCATATTTTAAGGACACATAAACTCCGAAAAAGTTATTTTTTATGTACAAATAAATATAAAAATAGTTTTATTCTTTAAAAACCACTGAGATATTTTGGATTAAGTTAAAATATTTGTTTTTGTCAATAAAATTCATCGAATTAAATTAAATTAAATTAATTAGATTAAATTATCTTTTTAATTATAAGAGGGCAAATGGAATTTTAAATTCTTTCATGTGTCATTGTCATGTGCAAAAGTTTTAGTTTAAATTATACTAATTCTTAATTTATTTATGTTGTAATAATTTAATAATTATAATTACTCTAACATGTATTTACATTTATACTTTAATTATATTATACTTAAAAGAAATATAAATTCAAAAGATATAAAAATGTTACATTTAATTATGAAAAGATACAAATGTTATTAAGATATTATAATATGAACAGGTTAAGAAAAGAAAGCAATTAGACCGTGAAATTCTTCAACATTTTAAAATATTTTCATGACTAGCTTTATTTTTTTTCCTTGATTTGTAAACAAAAATCGGGAAGAAGAAAAGGTAGAATAAAAAACAAACAAATGAAGAAGAGAGAAGGTGGCCATAGGATTTACTCCACAGGGTTATATTTCTAAAATATTTTTTATTTCCTTTTTTTTTTTTTTTTTTTTTGGTTTAAGCGTCTTGAGTAGTGTCAAGAGGGAAACAGGTATCTTCCCCGCCAGTGTTCCATAGAAAATGAGCATAATTCGCGGCGTAATAAGAGTTGCTCGGATCTGCTTCAATGGCTTCCAAGAAGGTTTCCTCAGCTGCCCACAAATCGTTCCTCGCTTTCCACAAAAAGCTCGCGTATTTACTGTACGCTTCCGCATCCACCGCCTCCACTGTTACCGCTTTCTTGAAGTACTCTTCCGCTCTGTTTTTTTTTTTCAACGCCAAACATCGTTAGTCATAACAGCTGTAGTAAAGTTTAACTTAACTCACGCGTCTAATTGGAGGAAAAAATCCTCTTTTTTTTCAAGTCAAAAGTCAAATGCTCATTAACGACTACACATTAGCGCGTGAGTGATCACGTGCGGAAAAAAAGGTATCATATTGGGATATTTTCGATTTTGCCATGGGGAAACATTACGATGCTGCTACAACCACCACACATTCCTCTTTTATCAGATATTCAAGAAAGACCCATCCCGGTACGGGCGAAACGACAGTGGATCATAATAATTTCTGAAAGGGTCATTGTAAATTATTGATCATATTTTAGATTTAATCCTTCCATTATACTAAAATTTATGTCAAATTAAAAATAAGAACTAAATTCTAAATGCCAAAACCAGAATTTGACCTAAATGATTTCATACGTCGAAGAAAAAAAAAAGATATTATTGCAATTCCTACTTGGAGCTAATCAACTCAGTAATCGAGTACGGGTTTACTTTCATCTTGATTAGTAGTGATTTAATTGAAAAGAAAGGGAATTTGAATGGAATTGAATGAAAAGATGGGGAAGATTCTGTACCTCTCATAATCATGTGCAACAAGGTAAAGAAACTGAGCGTAATTGGCGAGGAGGAGAGAGTTAGTGGGGTCTTGAGATAACCCCGTTTGATAAAGAAGCTCAGTTCTTATATAATCTTCATAATCACCGTCGGGTTCGATGTTCGCCGTCACCGGCGAAACGAATCTCTGAATTGTTTCATGGTCGAGCATTTCGTCTCTGTATGAAGCGAGCATTTTCGAAGCTTCATCGACGATTGAGTTCCAAAGAGTAAGCTCTTCTTCTCTGGTTGATTCGCTTTGTGTTTCTGCTGTTGTTCCGGGGGATGATAACTGGGAAGCACCATCGGGAAAGATGGTTCTGAACTGGCCTGCTTTGTTAAACCAACCGTCCCCGTCTGTTCCGTTGGCTACAGACCGGACTTTTCCACCGCCGCCGTTGTTCCCCCCGATGGAAGCGGTTTTCCCGCTCGATGACGACACTGAAAATGACTTTATCGACGAAGAATCGAACTTGGAATCCTTCTGATCTTGAACGTCAACCATGGCAACATAAGACCCCGGCGTCGGATTCGCAGCAGCGGTTGCTGCCAGAGCGGCGTTGCTTCCCATTGAATGAACCGAATAATTCGCTAATAGGATCATCACGTAGACCATCAAAGTGGGTGTATGTGAAAAGACCTGTTGGAACAACCAAACGAATGAAGCGTGCATCTCTTTTTGAACTCTAACGAGAATCCCTTGTAAATCTTCATAAAACAAAAGCTCTCGCATTTGCAGAGTATAGCTATGGAGCTCCCGGATTATAAACACCATCGAGGAAAACGCCTTCTTCATCGAACAATACGCCGACTCCCCTGCCTCTCGAAACCCTTCTTGCCATTGTAATTTCCTCTTAATCATTCGCAGCGAAACCGGAAGATCAACGCTGTTGGCTTTACGTTCTATAGTTGACAACTGTTCAGTAAATTCAAAAGATTCAGTTTCGAAATCGGGAACGGTTTCCGTTTCCGTTTCCCGTTCGGAAACTAAATCGTCTCCGTTAGTTTTGCTGTTGGTGGTTGTGCCGTCATTGTCTGATAACTGGAATCTGAGAGCCAATTCTTGGATTTTCTTGGAAAATTCTTCATCAGAAAACGCGTCTAAGCTTGCGCTGCAAGCTCGTCGTGAAGTTCCGGATCTCGGTTTGAGCAAATCGCAGGATCGGGACCCTTGGATATTGGTGGAGCTTGAACCGAACAGAGCCGACCGGTTCAGTCTTTGTACGGACTTGAGAACGAGAGCGCCGTCGCTGCGGCAACGCCGCGGAAGGGAAGGTGAAGAGATTGCTGAAGCTAAAGCTTGGGAAGAAGAAGGAGCCTGAGGAAGATTCGGCTTCGACCATTGTAAACGCGCCGACGTTGCCGCAACTTTCACTACCATTTGTAAAAGCTTTTGGCGGTATAAAGTTATGGCTTTCTAACCTTAAGCAAATTCAAAAAAGCTTGCTCTGCAAAATTGGAACCTCCACACCGTAAGCTTTATCCTTCACTGATAACCTGAAAAAAAAATGAAAATAAAAATTAGAGGGAAAAAAAAGTAATTCTTAGAAATCACTCACTCTAACTTGAAATTGAAAACACCATTCATCAAATAAAGAAAGAAATCCTCTTATGGGATCTATAAATCCACATTTGGCACCATGAAAATCGGATCTCGAAGCTCGAAAACTGTGAAATTTCCAGACTTCCTAAGAAAAATTATTACACCATTTTTTTTACAAGAAATTATTAGTTTGATGAAGAAAGTAACTTACTTCAGAACTCTTTTTGGTTCGGACTTCAAAGAAAGTGAAAAAAATAAAATATAAATAATTACTCGTTTTTCCTTTCTTTTCTGCCGCCGATTGAAAGCTCCGGCGAAGCTTGAAATCGAAGGTTATCAAAGAAGAAAAAGCACTCTAAAGGGTTTTGCTTATTTATACAATGACCTCTTTGGCTCCTTCCCAATAAGTGTTTCTGAATAATTAAACGACGAAAATAATTTATTGAAAGAGGAGAAAATATCTAACGGACTAAGCCGGTTAAAACAGTGGAAAGAAATTGAGGCCTATGAACAGAAACCGCGATGCACGTGACTGGGAGTTCCGGTCACAGGTTGTTTTGAGTTTTTACTTTATGTCATTTTAATTTTCACGATATTCTAGAAAAAGCAAATTCATGATGAAAAAAATCTAAATCCATTCATAAAACCACTTGCATTCGTTAGGGAACCTACTTATATTCACATTTATTTGGTTTTTTTTTTTTTACGAGGGAAAATTTTTCTTTGAACAAGGAGAAATTATTTTACTCTCTTAATTAATTAATGTAAAATATTTTAATCTCTTACTAAATTAATAAAAATGTCTTTTTTTTAATTATCAAATTAGATTTTTTTTAAAAATTTTACATAATTAGGTCGATTTTAGCTGGTTTGCAAAAAATCAATTCCAATCGAAAGTACTTTAGCACTAAAAATGGTAACACGAATTTTTTTTATTTTTTGATGCCATCTATTAATGTGGAAATAAAATTTATAAAACATGTCTTTATATAAACCCCAAATCTTATTTTTTTTATTTTCTTAAGCGATGTGGGATATAGAATATGGGTATATATAGACTCTTAATCCATTTGCAACTTGTTCTTAGATAATATGGGATATGATACTGCCACTTTTAGTGCTAATATGGTAAAAAGCACTTCCAATTAGAAGTATTTTTGTAAAATTGGCCTAGTTCTGTAATTTTTCAAAAAGTGGCCTAATTAATAATTTTAAAAAATATATCAATTTTTAATAATTTAGTCTTAATCTCTAAACAAAAACCAAGTATTCCGCACTAGAGTCGAAGCAGGGTGGTAGAAGCCTAGGATCCCTTAGATAAATATGAGAAAATTAAATATTAATCCATTATAAAATGGGTAAACTATAGTTATAATCATCTAACTATGAAAAGTTATAAAATGATTTCTCAATTATTAAATTTTTTCTTTCTGGTCGCCCAACTATATTGAGTTTTTTAGTGTTTTCATTTTATATTAACTAGGTGATAACAAAAAAAAATTGAATAGTTAGGTGATCAAAAAGATATCTACTAATAGTTAAATGATCTTTTTATAAATTTTTCTTAATTAAATAATAAAAATCACAATTGAATAACGTCTATTATAATTTACCCTATAAAATTAATATTTCAATTTATGCTTTTCTTTTTACCTAATATTTTACCTTTTACCTCGAAATTTTTATAATTTAACTAAATAAAATGATTGACTTCGCTTCTGCTGCTCCCAACGAATATTCGGCTACCGAATGATTAGGTTCAAGGTTTTTTCATATTTTTACATTTAGTTTTCTTTTTTTTTTAAATTTTAGAGAGAAACTATTACATGACTTGATAATTGATATGCGTAATATCAATATTATATACAATTATTTAAGTTTAACCTAGTTCCAACTATGGAACTTAAATTTTATCTAATATATTAATCTAAACTCGTTTAAATTTATCTATATTATTTTATATTTTAAATAATATATAATTTTTGTTTAATATATACCAATATTCTTTTAAATATAATTAACAGAACATATCTTAGAATATGAACTTTTAATATAGTATATCTGAATTGCATGTGATATAAATCATGTACTATATAAAATAAAATAAAATAATATATCATAAATTTTAAAATGCATCAAGACTTGGTTTTAATATAATATTTTTTATTTAAATTCACTTTTATTCATAATTTAATTTATTTATTTTAATATTATACATATTTCATGTGTTATTATTAAGTAATATGAAATTTTATATTTTATTATTTTATTATATGTTACTTTTAAATATGTATTTGTATTTTGAATACGTAATTTTTTACATCTATGTGTGATAAATTTCTAATTATTTGATATTTAACTATTTTTCGTATTATTATATTTCAAAATAATTAATTAATTCTGCAATGTTATATTCTGGTTTCTCACGTGGAAAAAGGAGGTGAAGAAATATTTTAAATGAGCCACGTGTCAAAACAGTCACCGTCATCTGAGAAATTTTGGTATGGTGAGACAGATCAAAGAAACCGTGATGGTTCTACCAACCTTTAACCGTTGCTCTGTAGACACGTGTCCTTATTTTATATATAATTAAACTTCTTTTTACTTCGAGATAAGAGATGTTAGGGTAGATAATGGTTAGATTTTTATGGTTTTCTGTAAATTTACGGTCTATTTTATTTTTTTAAACTAAAATTAGTGCGGTGAAAAAATTGTTAAAATACTATTAAATAATTAATAAAGAACAGTAAATGATATGATAAGAAAGGTTCATAAAATTATTTTTCTTTCTATAAGATACTTATAAATTTTTGACTCTATTTATAAAATCTAAAAACTCAAGTAACAGTGTACTAAATATTTTTTATATTATATATTATTTTTAAGGTAAATTAATTAATTTATTCAATAGATGGAACCATACAATTCAGAGAAAAAATAGCAAATATTCGTCGTAGATGGTGAAGGACAAGCTCCATCAACACAATAAAGGCTTTAGACTCAGAATCAATAGAACATTATGACATGTTAACAATTGGCTTTATCACAACTCAAGCACGACATATCTGGAATGATGGAAATCAGCCCTGGATGGTCTGGAACAGTGAGCAAAAAGACAAAAGAATTAAGCATTCACCAAACTAGAGATGATGGCAACAAAATTATCGTTAAAATCACTTGTAAAACTAAGATTACATGCATAAGCAAAACTAAAAAATGTATTACAAGAGCAGACAAAAACTTCTAAAACTAAGGACTTATTAAACAATAAAAAATAGAAAACATATAAAACTTAATATAACACGGGTCCAAATCAACATGTGAAACCATTTATTATTCTAAAATACTCTCAAAATAGAAACAGATTAAGAAGTTGATGAAGAACCACCCATTTTACAAGAAAAATTATAAATGGCGAGTGGAGTTTTAGCAAATGACATGCACCATCGTCTATCCATCACAAGTTGTGCAGACAACAAAGATACCTACAAAATAAATCTGAAAATTAAAAAAGAGAGAAAACATGTGTATTGAATGAGAAGAAAAAAGAAAGAAAGGGTTGATAGGAGATGAAAAAGCGGGCGATGACTAGCCCGAAGGCAGATACTACCGTTGAGCAAAACAAAAAATAAGAAACAAACTACTTCGACTGTGTAATTATAATTTTTAGTATCAAAGAAATATATATCGTTAATTTGGCTTGTTTATATTATTTTTTATTTAACTTTGAAACATTTTAACTTAAAACCTATTGTTGATGATAGTTGGAAAAAATCCAAGTTTTAATTATCATAAATTGAAAAAGAATGGCATCTTTTAATTTTTGAGTATTATATTATGACATGTGTGGCAGATATATTTTACTAAATAAAGTTAATAACGTACGTATTAAATAAAACCTAAAGTTTATTCATGTGCAAATTATAAGTGTAAAGTTTAAGCTTTCTATATTTTCAAAAGTTTCATTGTAAAGCAATTGCATACCATTTTAATTTATTGTGAATTAAACTTTTTTAGCAAATGACTTTATAATGAAATCCTATTGAATAAATTTTGTTAATAAATCCATCTAATTAATAAAGTATTTTTTTTACTTATAAATTAGATTAGATAAATCTTATAGATGATATAAAATATATAATTAAGAAATATAGTTAACAACAAAAGGTAACTACAACCAAATATCAATTATGGAAAGTTTAGGGTAAATTATATAGTTTGGTCATCCAACTTCCATAAGCTTTTATCTTAGGTATCAAAAAATTTTGTATTTTAAGTACTGCCGTTAAAATTGTTTTCATTTTGATTACTTATTGCTAATTCAATGTTAATGTATATTCATTTTAGTCACCCAACTTTAGTAAATTTTCATTTTGATCACTCATTTTATCTTTTTAATTTCTTTTTTAAAATTAATTTTATTATTCAATAAAAAGGAAAACATGAATTTTATTGGAAAAACTTAGTGTTTTACTGAGAAAACCATTTTTTCCTTATTTTGTTTCTTTTTACAATTAATTTTAGTTTTTCAAGAAAAAAAATCTAGGGTTTTACAATGAATTACGTAAGTTTTTATAGGAAAGTTTTAAGTTTTTAAAAAAAATCATTTTAACTTTTTAATTTCTTTTTCATATAATTAATTTTAGTAAACTTACAATTTTACAGGAAGAACCAAAGGTTTCATAGGAAACACATGGGTTTTACAATAAAAATCATTTTTATGCTTTTAATTTCTTTTTCCCCTATTTTAGAACCAATTTTAGCTTTATTTCCCGGAAAAAAAGGAAAATTTTAGGTTTTTTCAGTAAATTATATGCATTTTTGGAAGGAAAAATTTGAGTTTTTATAGGAAATTGAGTTTCAAAGAAAAATTCGGGTTTCATTTCTACGACCGAATAACTTAACTCCCAACAAAGCTCTAAATTTTTTTATTTTTATTTTTAAATGAAATAGGTTATCAAAATGAAAACTTATTAAAGTTGGTGACAAACGAGGGTAAAACATAATTAATAGAAATGATCAAAAGGAAAAGGGTTTATAATGGTAGTACCTAAAATGTAAACTCTTTTATGCCTAAAATAAAAACTTCTGAAATTGGGTAATTAACTGTCTAGTTTACTAAAAATATATTGTTAAGACTAAATAAATAGGGTTAATATTTGGTATAGTGATAGTGATAGTGTTTTTTATTATCCATAAATAGTCTTAAAAATTACCATGTATATTTTTAAAATATTTATGTTTTAATATTTTACGATATCTATATAGAACACTTGTCAACTTTTTAATTTTTTTTTGTAAAATATAATATTTTACTATATCTCATATAGAACCAGAGATGTGTGCACCCATGCAAATTTCACCTGTCCAAGCTTTTTTTTTTTTCTTTAAAACGAAAGGAGAGTAGGAAAAGAAACAAAAGAGAAAGGAAATGAAAGAAGAAAAAAAGTAAATATAATTACAGAATATAATATAATATTTTATATTATTTTAGATAATTTTGAATAAAAAATATAATAATTTAAATATCTAATGTTAAAAATAATAATTTATTTAAAATTTTAATAAAATAAAATCAAGTTAATAAAATAGTTATATATATTCAAACAAATTTAAAATATTTTTGAGATTATTCCTCTCAATAATGTTGTTTTTAGAGTTTGAACACGTATCTCCTTTTAAGAGTGCAATATGTCTTACTATTACACCTAACACTTATTGGTTAAAATTAATAATTTTAATTTTAATATTATTAACATCTATTTTATCGTAAAAGAAACTAATGAGATCATCAATTGAATCTTAATTGATTGGCAATAATACTAATTACGTAAGTTGAAACACAATATTCTATTATGCTCTCCCTTTTATTGATGCTATTCTGTGACTCACACGACATATACTACAATGGGAGCAGAAAATTACTTGTTACCGCTAATAGGAAGTATATAATAAATATGGAAGTTAATTAATTGTAACGAATATACAATAAAATGAATATTCGCAATAAACTTATGGGATTTTGTTGAATATGATTTTTAATTAAAAATACCGAACATAGATAATGAAGTTCCCATTTTGTTGGTCTGTTCTAAGCTAGGTATAGTGACAAAATTACATGCCGGGCACTCCAATAAATCAAAACATATTTTTATCATAAATGAAGAAATTAAACTGTAATTTATTGCTCAAATGTTCATTTTTTCGAGAGATTATTTAGGTTAGGAATCATAATTGTACCAATAAATAAAATAAAAGGTAAAACGAAATGTGAACGACTGCCAGACGCGATTCTGAGCGAGTAAGTAGTTTCTTTGCTCTTCAAATATGAAAAGTTTTCAATTTAATCATCTTATAAATAGAGAAATTATAAATTAATATATAATGAAATTGTACTTTGACCTCTAAAATAAAAAATTTCAAATTGGTCCTCTTATAAATAAAAGAATTATAAACTAATATATAGTAAAATTACACTTTAGCCCCCTAGAAATAAAAAAAAATGTTTAATCCCTTCAAAAATAATGAAATTGTAAATTAATACATAATAGACTTATATTTTGATCTATGAAAAAATTATAATTAAATTCTGGCTCCTACTAAAAGATGTTTTTGGATTCGTCCCTAGTTATGGCCTATTGATCGGATATTCATTTTCCCTAAAAATAGCCTAGATTTGAATCACTGTTGTAAGAAAACTGTGCTTAAATTGTTAATTGAATTTTATATATGTTTGTGAATGTGTGTTTTGAAATATTTTAGAATTACTGTAAATTTAATTTTTTTTTAAAAGAAAACACAAAAAAGCAACTAAATTAATCCCTCATATATGAGAAAGTCATTTGTTTTATTAGCACAAAGATTAGCTTTGAGCTCCTCAAGAACGTTAACAAACACATGCACATCTTATATACTATCAGAAGTCATCTTAACAATGCGATCAACCACTTGGTTTTTCTCCCTTTGAACATGTCTAATACTCCACTGATCTATAGTTTGCAATATCAGATAAATCATTTTCACCAAAGTTAAGGTCGATTCAGCCGAATGTCTATTTTAAAAGGTATTGACCACCTCTAAAGTGTCAGTATAGATCAATACCTTGTTGTACTCCCGTCTTTGAAGAAGAACTAGACCATTCAAAACACCTCAAAACTCAACATAAAAAACTGAACAGTCCCCAAAATAATAATTGAAACCAAATATCCAATCCTCATTTTGTTAGTGTACCACACCTCAAACAGTAACAAAACTTACACCTATGTAAAATAATCCAATTACCTGAAAGAGATAAAAGTTAAGAGCAATATTAAATTGTTTTGGTGAGACCTACTTAGACTACTAAAAATAATAGTTTAATTGACAAGTAGAATTAAAAGAATGATGAATAGAGTTGTTTAAAAGAAATAATGATTAACAGAATCCAGCTAGCTAGAATATATAGAGAGCTGATTAAATTATAATATCCCTGTTATTCGTCAAAGGAAACACATGTCTATTTCTTTATTTTAATAATTTATTCCCTCATCTTTATTTTTTTAAACAAAGGAAATTCCTCTACCGTCGAAATCTTATTTATTTAAACCCTTAATTCATCTTAATATATCATTTCCTTTTAATTTTCTCTAAATTCATCAATGACAAGACACGTATCAGATGCATTTTCTATACTTTTTGGTATATTAAAAATAGTTAAGGTATAAAAATCAAAACTATCTAGGGATTAAATTGTAATTAAAAACTTATTTAAAAACGAGTTAACATATATTTTCCTTCTTCACTCTAAATTTTTTGGGTTGGTAATTTTTTCTAACGCAGTTAGGATTTGATAGCATAATATTGATAATCAATAATACGACAACATGTAACAAGCTTGCATTATAATACGATATAAGCATTAATAAAAAGCTTTAAAATATAAATTTAGAAAAAGTACATAAATTATTTTATATTTAAGATGAACCTAAATAAGTGGATGTCTAAACTTAGATACACCTAGAAGTCATCTTGCCTCCGTTCATTTTAAATGTGCTTTTTATAGTAATATATATTTTAATTTTATAAATCATTAACCTTATACTAAACTTAAATCTAAACTCTTATTTAAAAATGATTTAGTGTATACTTTACCTTATGAATTTAATCACTTCTACTTAATTGGTACATGAACTTTTTTGGGACCTAATTGATACCTGATTTTAATTCCGTTACACACTTTAGTACTATTTTCTATAACGCCGGTAAAATGTGATGATGTCACATTGATAACCAAATAATACGCACAATTTTGAATTTATTATTTAACTTTTTGATTAGATGTAAAAATAAAAGTCAAAAAAATGACGAAGACGTGAGCAATTGTAAAAGTTTTGTGCCAAACAACTAAGTTAATGGACAAAAATCTATTTTGGGAGCTTTTATTATACAATTTAATTGTAAAAATAGTACTTCTATTTTCTATGTATTTTATCTTTTACTTTATTTTTTAGATAACTCCTCAATATTAAATTGATGAGTTTAAGTAGAATTAAGGGTTCATATTATAAAAATAAAATATAAAACCCTACGTGGTTGTGCACTACTATGCGACTCCTTTCTCACTATCTTATACATGTGAAAGGGAAGTCGCCACAGTCACCAATTATTCTATTTCTTTACTTTCTATTTTTATTTTAATAATATTTTTCTTCCCTTGTTCTTTAATTTATGAGTACTTTGATTTAGCTTTAGGTTGAATTCTGATTTAGTTTTTGGAACCATGAGACTTCAACCTACCTAAAAATTTTCATCATGGTATTTGTTGTTTCTCCAGTTTAGGAGATAGAGACTATCATTTCAAAAAGGTGTATTCACACTAAGTCAAAAAGAGCTCGTTGATTCGGTATTCATAGGTATATGGTTGAAAAAATCGATACAATCGTCTGTTGTATTCGGTCTACTGAGGAACACATTTGCATGTCTAATTAAGTGATTGGTTAGATCTGTCAAAAGAAATAGCAATTGGATTTAAACGACCTGTGTGGTTGAGGTCGTTGGTTTGAGTTGGACCCTTCTAGTTTGTAAGGATATCGAAGAGCTAAATCGTGGACACATGTTTCGTGGTTGTTTGTCCGGTAAATGTTAGTTATTGGGCATCCTTGCAATTAATTTACACACGGTAGGGTTGGTGGTCTGAGCCATCATCAATCACTATAACTAATTTATCAATTGAAAGAGAAAATTTGTTTTCAATGTTCAGTTTGAAACCAGAGTAAAATTGAGCTTAAAGCTAGAATTTCGTCATATCTGTTTATTTTATTTAATTTTTTTTCTACCTATTTTCAATGTTATTTCATTTTCAAATATTTTGCTTATTTTTACTTTTATTAGATTTAAATCTCCCTTTTTTATTTTTGCATAGACCGTCACACATCATGGGTACAACAATTGCTTAGACGTGCAACCTGGTTGAACCAAACAACAATTTTAGATATTTCAATCTCTGTGGGATTGACCTACTCCTTATGTTGCTATTTATTTACTGTTTAGATGTAGGAATATTATTTTTGATAGATTCGACACCCATCACAACCAATAATACAAGTGGCCAAGTTTAGGGGACAAAATATGCATCAACCCTTTAAAACTTAACCACTTTAATTGATCTATTTATGGCCTCAATCCCTATTCTCTTTCGATTTTTTAAATTTAGTCTCTCTACTTTTAGAACCAGGAATTTGGTATGTGTACTTACTTGATTAAAAATTAAAGTTTATTTGATAATACTATTAAGTGACTTTTGTTAAATTTGAATATGTGTTGTCAATTGAAGTTTAATTTTTAAATTATACCTTTGAATATTAAAATACCATATATTCAAATTTAACATAAGTTTATTAAAATGTGATCAATTGGACTTTAACTTTTAAATAAGGCAAATATATGATTAAATTTTTGAATATAAAAGTAAATAGATTAAATTTCAAAAGTCTGAAAGGTACAGGGACTGAAGGTAAGTTAAACCCTTTCAATTCTAAAAGTACAAAAGACAAAATAAAATATCTTTGGGATGAGCCTGGCTAAGGTGACGAGTAATCAACGGTCCAAAATGGAAACCTCACAAGGCAACTTGCTTCACGTTTACATCAGCATAAATACAAGTGCAAATTGTTGAAGGTGACATCATAATAAGATCAACGGTTGCAAATTTACTCGGGAAATAATCTGAACAGTTCAGATTGATTCTTCGATACGTCCCTTTTTTATAATATATATATGTTTTATAAATTAGTCCTTTTCATTTAATGGTTTTCTATGATATATCATTGTCCTTTTTGGTACCAAAATGGTATAAAAATTATATATTATTAATTTATAATATCTATTTCAGGAACGTTGATTAAAAAATGAATGGTGTGTGTCAAAAATCCCAACAACATAACGTTACTGTTACAAGTAATTTGAGAGTTTATATTTGAACTGTATCTTACATTATCTCAGATTAAATTTTATTATAACTTGAGTTTTATTATATATAAATTTTATTTTATTTATTTAATTGTATTTTGTAATGATTAATCTATAATAATAGTTGCAATTATATATATATATGTGTGTTACATTTACATTGAGTGGTCCTGCATGATTTGGATGATTAACATGATCCTATGTTATGTCAAATTATGGTGATGAGTACTTTTCTTTAGTTTTCCTTTTCGACTTTTAGGGTAAAAGTTGTGTGGGGTGTTTATTAGAGTTGTTTATGGATTAGGTTATTCGGCTCAACTCGAAGGTTCGTCGAAAATTGAGAGAATTTGAGTAAAAATATAGACTTGAAAAATGGGCTTAGATAAAAAATAAAGTCCGTTTAGAAAATGAACCAAGTCTCGAGTAAGGTTTTTGGCTCGACCCGAATTTGCAATAAAAAAACCTGTTGTCCATGTTTTGTTGTTGTTTTCTAACTTTTTGCGACTATTTTGCTACCATTTCACTGTTGCTACCATTTTGTTGTTAATGTTTGAATATTGTATAACATTTGTTTTATTGTTAATTTTGCTAATATTTAGAGACATTTGCTTGTTAAATTGCACTTATCTTAGTATTATTTAAGTATAAAGATTTTTTTATTTTTTCAATTGGTTGAAAAATATTTATTTTAATATTTCTAGTGTATTTTGTGTATTAAATATTTTTAAAATTTTATATAAAAATAAAATTAAAAATTAATAAGGCCGGGCCGAGTTTTAGCATTTTTACCTAGGCTAGACTTGAGAAAAATTTTAGATTCATTTTTAGGCCAAATCGAGCTCGGACATGAAATTTTGTTAGGGTTCAACTCAAATTTGACCCAACCTATGGACAACTCTATATTGAAGGGATATAACATGATATTGAAGGGATATAATGTGAGTTTTAGATTTACCCATTTCCACATTGCAATCTAATCCACACAAACTAGTGGGAACATTTCATCTATTCTATCTACCATCTTTAACTTTTGTTTTGATTTGATATAATTTAATCATATGCTTTAATAATGTTATAAGTAGGTTTAAATAGTTAGTAACTTAATATGATGTGTTTTAAAATAATGTAAATTTATTATAATTAAACATGGTTGGTTGAATTTCTAATTATTTTTTATTGTGCGATCGAATAATAACAACAACGAATTATTATAAACCGTCGATGGAGCAAGCGTCAACCAACTATGCCCATCCCATGGAAAGGAATTCTTAGTGGTTGCAAGTTGCAGGCCTAAGCTGGCTCCGGTAGGCGAGGTTCGTTGGCACTGTTTTCATTGAGAAGACAATCATCCCACGCCATGAATGGTGAGGCTGGGTGGATAGTGGCTACTGGCTATGGCTAAACGCTCGCCATGCACACGGCCTGCGCCATGGTTTGGTTCCTTAAATTCCGATCTTTATGCTGTTCTCCACTCTCTAGAATCCACGTCAAGATGGTTAGTAGTGCATCGTTAGTTATAAAACCGCTATCTGCAAATGACATTCTCAAATTATGTATGTATTAAATTTTAAATTGATATTTGAACTTCAAAATATTTTAATTGGATTTTAAAAGTATTAATATTGCAAATTGTATCAGTAAAGTCTTATTAATCAGTTTGAACATTAAATTTAACTCGAATTTGACTTTACGTCAATTTAAACATATGGAGCAATTAAAACATATAAAAAGGCAAAAGTCGAACGAGAAAGAAAGGGTAGTCTGGGGTGAAAACCCTAAAAAAAAAATCATGCAACCTTAGTTAATGTTAGAGACTAGATTAACAAAAAGACTAAATTAATAAGATGATGATGTTTGACTATCTTAGAGACTTAAATAAAATATTTTGAAGTTTGAGGACTAATTTAAAATCTAGCTCGTCATATGTGGACATCAAGGATTAAATTATTTGCCTAAATTTGAATGTTAGTTAATGTTAGTTAACTTTGTAAGATGCAACCTTAGTTACATGTTATGGCCAAAATAGTTTGGAATTTTGATTTTTTTTTTTTGAGGATTTTTAGTAGTCCATTGCTGAATATAATTTGTTTCAAAATTAAGTTAAGAAATGAAATACGAGATTGATCTTCAAGAAATTTGATAATGTGAAATTAAAGATTCATAATTGATTTGATTGTAATTTAAGAGGTCACATTGTACTTATTTCTAAATGGCTTATTTAGGTTATCATGTACCATTTAAAGCACTTTTATTTGTTCACTAAGAAACTGTTTTAAGTGCATTATTTGTGTAAGTAAATTGAATCATTTATCGGTTTATAACTAAGTTTCCAAGATAAAAATTTAGTAGGAAAGTGATCTAGTTGAAAGTATAGGAGTGAAGCTATAAGTTGGTGAGCGACCTGAACTTAAGTTACAACTTATACTTGTTGATTTAAAATGAATTACTCTTTGGACAAAACCCTTTAAACATAGAAAATTTTCGAGCTACATAATCTATTTCTATTTTATAATTAATAGCATCTTCCTCTGATTACAACTGAATAAATATTTGATAAATAAAATAAAAAAATTCATAGAATCCTAATTGATATTTGATAAGACTTGAGTAAAAATTTTATGCTATTCATTACAAACCCATAAAAACCATTGCTACTAGAGAAATTAAAATGATTTCAATTACAATTATAATCACAATCAAATTTTGATATGATACCCATATCTCTTCTAAAAGTATGGAATTTAGTGGAGTATGAAAAACGTTGTCGACAAATGGGTCTCTGCAATTGGTCAAAGGCTACATTATAACCAAATCAATCAACTTCTGTTGCATATGCCAATGTCTAACCATGATTAGTATTTCACCTTCCATGTTGTAATAAGTAGAGCTTCGGTATTTATGAGCCGCAATAAATTAATTAAAGAACATATAATATAGTTGGAGTAGGCAAATTAATCAACCGTTGATGATCCATCAAACAAACAATGAAATTGGCATCAATTATGGTGGAAGTTTAAAGAATGGGAACCCACTTAACCCATTAGGTATGAATGGTGGAAAAGAAAATCTCCAATTCACTTACTTTTATTTTACAAACATAACATAGTCGGTGATACGAATTAACCGAATATTAATATAATTGGGATAAGATTAATTTACTCTTTTTATTAAATGATTACTGCTACTATTTTGATGTCATTTATGTCGTTTCATGCTTATATGTATTTTAAATAAAACAACAACAAAAAAAATGCCTAAAGATTAAACACATGTTTAATGGATTTATAATAAGTTAATTACCTTGCACCAAAAAATAGTTCATTACCACTACACCAAAAATAATTATTGAGAATTTAAAAAAAATTACAATAAAATATTTTTCTTTCACCTACATCGTGTATTTATACTAATTATTTAATCCCTGACTGAGTTGGTGCCACGAGTCAACCGGACACCAACTCAGTTAGAACAATTATGAAAATATCCTTCTGTATTTAAAATAATTTATATTATTCTAGGATAATTTAGTCTTTTTATTTTAAAAAGCCAAATAAAAATAATTTGCATATGGTGAAATCTGAACCTATAACATTTAGGTCAACAAAACTTTAATTTTACCACTCAATCAAAGCTTTATCTTAAAATACATTGTACATTTTAATTTTATTATGCACACTTTATTACCTCCATTAACTGTATATGTTAATAATGTTATTGAGTGAGTTGATGTCACAAGTTAACTCGACATCAACTCAAGATAGATGACAACACCATGGTAAATAATTGTAACGCATTTAATATTCTTAATTCGATGTATTTACGTGTTTAAATTTTATTGTACTCATAATTTAATCTAACTTAATCTTTTTTTTGGTGAAAAATACAATAAACAAACACAAAGAAAACCAGACCCTCAAAGGAGGACCTTCGAATAGTCTTAAACCTAACTCTCTATCACAAATCGTTTTAACAATATTGTCTGCCAATGTGTTCTCCTCTCGGGGGATATGTTGGATCATCCTCTGATGAATTCTTCTGAGTAAAGTTGAGTTTGAGGTACTAAAGACACCTTCTTGAATGGCATTAACAGCTTTAAGACTATCTGTTTGAATTAAGATCCTTTCAAATCTTCTATCTAAGATAAGCTTTAACCCATCCAGAATGCCCCAAAGTTTAGCCTCCGTCATTGTATAATTTCCCATGTATTTGCTAAACCCCATGATCTATCTATCATTTTGATCTTATGTTAAGCCTCCTACTACAGCAAATCCTTTATCTGGTCTCACTGAGCCATCCATATTTAAGCACACCTAACTTTCTTTTATAAGTTAACTATCAAAAGATCTCTGGACTCTAAGTGTCGATGTCTTAACTACGGAGGTATATTGCCTTACCCAACTAAGATAAACTTTAAGAATATCATTGGTGCTCTATGAAATACCTTGGAAGGTAAGTAAATTTTGATTTTTCCAAATACTCCATGAGATGATTCCAAAAAGACACGGCCAATCCATCCCAACCAGAGAAACAGGCTGATGCATCTGAAAATTACCCATTATCCATTCCTAGAGAGATCTGATATAGAAGCTAGTTAGAATTTCCTCCGGAACGATTTTATCCTAAATGCTTCTAGCAGCAGGGCAATATCTGAGCACATAAAGAACCTCTTCAGACTCATGTCCACAAAACCCACATGTACTATCGCTCCCAATCCCTCGCCTAACCCTTTCAAGATTCATAAGCAAACGTTGCTTAAGGGTAAGCCAAATGAAAAACTAGATACGATGTGGACCTTTGAACTTCCAATGTAACTTCCAAATTGGCTTATTTGGGTTCAAGTAACCCTCATATATTTTAGCATAGGTGTTCTTGAGAGAGAGAGCGTCAGATGAAGAAGGTCCCCAAATGATTTTATTAGGGCCAAAAATAGGGTGAGGCGGTGGAACACTAACGATCTTGCTAATTACCTCTTCAGATACCCAAAGACGAAAAATGTCTAAATTACACGAACCACCCTCAGTAGTCATTTCTTTAAGAGAACAATCCATGTTAAGAATAGAATTAGCAGGAATTTGATTAACCAAAGGCCCACAATTTGGAATCCAAGGGCCCCCCAATAGTTAATAGAATTTCCGTTCCCAACAGACCATATTAGATTATCGCGAATAAGGGGTCATACCTTGGAAAGAAACCTCCATAAAAAGGAGCACCTTCACCTGGAAAGACTTTCAAGAAGACCGTTTGTAACCCCATACTTCGCCTAGCGAACCTGAACCCAGAAAGCCATAGTATTCGAAACAATGCTAAATTCAACCTTCATAATGAAAGACGTGTTATGATCCTTCAACTTCCTTAGGCCAAGACCAGCATAAGAATTAGGCTAGCAAATCGAGTCTCATTTAACCAAAGCCATCTTATTAGCCCCATTGTGTGGCCCCCAAACGAACTTCCTAACAATGCATTCAATCTCATCACATAACCATTTGGGAACCATCATAGTTTATATAACCCTAAATCCTAATTTATTCTTTTTAGTATCACACATATTGCATATATTATTATTAAAATTAGTTTAAAATTATACATTTCATTATTTGTTGTATGTTACTTTTTTTTGAAAATATTAAATAGTTTCTATTAATAATAAAGGATAAAGACAAGCTGCATGAGCGGCATGTGTCCTGGGCTGTCCCTCACCATTAAACAATGAAGGACCCTGATTAATAAAAAAGCTAAGAAAACAAAAAATACATTCTAAATGACAACAATCGTCAAAACCAAAGACCCATTTCCTAAAACAATCCAAGAAAACCCTAAAGACACTCATGCCTTAGTAAACCAAAAGACAAAATGAAAACATCTTATTCCTCTCCTAATTTCTGAAGACAATCCTCACAGAACACAATTTTCAGGCAACCTACCCATGATTCTACTTCTATTGTCATCTCTTTCAGCAGATATGTAATAGAGGAGCCCTCAATGGAATATTCGTAGAAAAGAAATCGTGGGAATTAAACATACTCTGTATTTTAAATATGTCTATTTTAATCAATCTACAAAACTATCAATTAAAGGAATTTGAATCAAATTATATAACTTCAAAATAACCATGCATGAGACGGAATGTATCGATATTCAAAATAATGTTTACAATAATTGTAAACACAGTACATTCATTATAGATTTATAATGAATTAAATGCAATCTTCCCAATATAAAAGAAATTAGACCGATTATCAAACATTATATTATTTTACTTGCAATGAAAGAAACTCTTGTAACTAAGCACGTAAATGGAAAACCCTAAACGTTAATTCTAAAATTAAAGTGGGCCTAGCAAAAAAAAAAAATTCCCCACTTGATAATCAATCATTGCTTTTCGGAACTAATATGGAAATGATAGCAACTTTCACTATCACTTACCACTTAAAACAGTGTGGTCACCCTGAGGTCCAATGGCAAAAACAATCTAGTGTCACGGGCCAGAGTTCAAAGCCCATGACCATCAAACCAAATGCATCCGATGGAGGTCTATTACTTAGATGGGGATCATTTGGCCCACGTGAACTGGCCCGATTCAAGGAACTATTAGAGAAGCTTGTCGAATTAAAGCCTGGTTGGCCCGATCGGACTGGCCCGTTGCTTGAAGAGATTGAAGGTCCATCTACAAATATGGAAACATGATCTTAAAAGATATGATATTATAGTCTTAGAGATCTTAGATATGATATGGAATCTTATAAGATATTATTTTATAAGATTACATATCTTATCTAAGATATGTAATCTTAGAAGATATGATATTATATTCTTAGAGATTTGGTGGTAGGTAACCTTTAATCTCGTCCGTCGATGTAATTGTATCTTGACTGTCGGTTTTGGGGGAGCTCAAGTATAAATAGAGAGCCTCCCCCTCATTTGTACTCACTCCATTCATTGTTTCATTATTCTTTATGAATAAGAGAATAGAGAGCATTTACTCAAACACTTTGTGTGCGTCCCTTTCTGTTGTTCTTTTTAAGCTTCTTTTGGCATAAGAAGTCTTCCGCTGTACGAGTTGGTGCCTTGGAGGAGTTCTTAAGGGATCCTCATTCGAGTAAAGGCTGACTTGGGCGAGTTCGGACGAGTGAATTGCCTAAGGCCGCACGGATTGCGAGACGAAAGGTCTAGCCCCGTGACACTAGGAGATTAATATTGCTTCATGTGGTGTCAAAATTAATCTATACATATACAGATATTCCCAAGATTAGGGCCTTGTTTTGGTGCTATGAAAATTGTGGTCCAAGTTCCATACTGAATCACCAAACTCATAAAGATATGTATTTAATGCATAAAACTCATCTTATTCTTTCGGGAAATGCTGAGATAACTTCCCAAAAGATAGTTATCTCTTTGTGGTTTTTATCATTCTAGGTAAAACTCTCAGGTTGATTCTATATTGATCAATTTGGGTGAGGTTGATTTAGGTTTTAAAATCCGACATTGTATCATTTAAGGATTTATTATTATAAATTTGAGTTTATTTCAGATTCAGATTATTTTGGGTCACACTCTTTAGAATTTGAATTATTTTAAAGTTTGGATTATTTTGATTTGTCAATTACAGTTTTTAAGTTTGATTGTTTTAAGTTCAGATCATTTCAAATAGTTATGAGTTTGAGTTAAACATACCAATCTAATAAAATTAAATTAAATCAAATATAAATTCGAATTAATCAAATCAGGTTTAGACTTAACAAAGTCTACATACTAATTCTAAAGGATATGAATGCATAGTCAATCTACAAGCCATATATCTTAAACCTTCTTATCTTTTCATATTCTTGAACAAATAGTATGCATAAAAAAAATAGATTGTTTCTCTAAGATAGGTGGACCTCTTGATAGGGACAGGGTTTTGGAATTTGACAAAAATCTAGCTATTCACAATGAATAATATCAAATTGTTTGTTTTCAACAAGATGAATAAAAATTTCAAGAATTAGCTAGAGAAGTTTGAAGATAAAATGAAAGAGCATGCATGCGATGGAAATTGGAAGGGTTATCCATATAATTAGGCAAAGGGGAAGAAAACGGGCGCATGCATTGATGTAGAATTGTCTATTGTCGCTGGGGACTTCATTGTTTGCATTAGGAGAATAGTAGCTAAAGGAATCTAATGTTCAATAGGCAATAGGGACATGCATGTAAGTCACCAATGCCACGCCAAGCTCCTTATCTCTTCATGAATCAATTTCTTTTCCTTTTTCTCCCTAATTTTCTATAAATAAAAAGGAATTTGATAGTTCCATCTTTCCTTCGCATTATGTAATTTGGGTTTTCATTTTCAGCACCATCTCTATATTCTTTTTATATCTTTACTTAACTGAATTTACATTATTAATAAATTTATGTTCAATTTGAATATGTGACATTATAATATTTAAAGATTTTATTTAAAATTCAATTGATAAAAACATAATTTCATGTACGATATTCAAAAGACTTAATTTTTATGTAACCCTAATTTGAATATGTTTAATCTTGATGTTAACAACTTATAAAAGTTTCACTTCAATTTAAATATTTATTTAGAGACTAAATTACAGAAATTAAAAAAATTCAAAATTTAAAAAGTATAAAAAGTATGGAAACTTGTTTTTATAAAATGGAAACTTGTTTAATTTAGAATCCGACATTCAACAAGTTTAGAATTTAAATTTCATACTTTATGATTCTTTCATTATCCCTAAATTGTATTTTCTTTAATGGGAAAAGGAATATAACCAAGGCTAAAATAAGTAAAAAAAAAACCTCTAATACTTAAATAATTTATTTGGATTACCTCATATATCCCACTATCTTTTAATTTAGACTCAAATAAATCATTAACATGATTCCTTCAATTACAAACTATTTTTCTAAAAGAAATAAATGACTTATTTGAGTGAAAATTACAAAATAAAAAATAAAAATCCACAATTTAAAATCAATTAATAAGCAGATAAAATCAAGTTATCATCGTATAAACATGGTTGAGGGTTTGGGCATTTAATTGAAGGATTGTGAATCAGAAAATTAAGCTAAAAAATATTTATGTCATTTTAATATTTTGACACAATATTTAAAATTATTCATAGTTTCTTTTTAATTCTTAAATAAAAAATAATATATTTTAATATATTCTAACTCACATCTTTTGCACTAATAATAATATTGATACTAATTAAAATAAAATTCAATTAACATGAATAGATTTAAATTGAAAAATAAAAACATGTGAGAAAGGATATTTTAGTAATATGGCAAATGAAAATATCTTATAAGTGATAGATTATTTTCGGGGTCGTCACTATTGCGGACTATATATATATAAATATATATGCTCCTTTGGCATAAGGGTCCATCTGATTTGATGTTTTTATTTCAATTTTGACGTGATTCCAACTATTTCCCATTACATACCATTGAATAATTATCTTAGCACCTTAGGCCAATTCAAGTCCTTACAAAAATATTATCAAAAAGAAAAAATTCTTTCAAAAATATATACCCAATTCTTTTATGTATCAACATATGATTTTATATTTTCATGCTATTTCAACTCAAGTGTGAGTCTTAAACAAAAATCTAATCCTAAAATTGAATAATAATTTCATTTTATTGCTTTATGATTTTATACAGTGCGAAACTAGACTAAAAATGAATTTTTTTTATATAGAATTTTCAAATTTTAAATTAATAAAGATAAAATTAAATTTTAACTTCTTTAAAAACATAAAATTTAATTTATTTCATTAAAATTATAAAATACAAATTTATTAAAATGATAAAATTATATCTTTTCTATCATAATAATTATAATTTAATATCATCCTTAAAAAGATTTTCTAGTTCGGTCCGTGATTATATCTTAGGGTTTTTATGAACTCCACATGATACAGATTCTTTGTTACAGAAAAAGAAGAAAATTATTGTTATTTTCTTATTGGATGGTGGAATGATATGTCACCTTTTATTTGTTGTTACTGAAATTAAGAAACCGCTTTTTGTCTAGTACGAATATGGTCAAAACATAAATTATACAAAAATGCTATACTTCTCCATTGGTCAGGTGGTCCGCTCAACATGTGTCAGGCTTGAATGCGGATTTATGTTCTCAAGTTAGATTTCGCTTCACTTAAATTTAGATTAAATAATTTTAAAAATAATTTTAAATATATTAATGCAAAAATATATATTTTAAATAGAGGTGATCATGGCCGAGTTGGATTGGGTTCGAGCCAGGCCCAAGTAAAAAAAATGAGCCCACTTGCTAGGCTCGGGCTTGACCTAAAAAACGGGCCTAAAAATTTATCCAAATTTGACCCGAATAAAAATACTAAAACCCGCGCCCTGCTCACCCATATTAAATTTTTTATATTATATTATTCTTTTACATATTTTTGTATATATAATATATCAAAATACTAAAAATATTAAAGTAAATATTTTCGAACAAATTAAAAATAAAATTTAAAAATATGTATATTTAAATAATACTAAGATAGATACAAGTTAACAAGAAAACGCTCTAAAATAATAATAAAATTAACAATACAACAAGTGTTATATAATATTCAAACAATAACAATAAAATAGTAACAACATAATAGCGAAATTGTAGCAAAATAGAGAAAAAAAGCAAGAAAATATCATTAAAATAATAAAAAATAGCATTTTTTTTATCATCTAATGAAATCGGGCTGGGCTGGGCTCGGGTAAAAAATGTCTTGTCGAAACTCGACTTGTTTTTAAAACGGGTCTTATTTTTTTCCCAAGCCTCTTTTTTGAACTTATATTTTTGTCTAAAATTTCTTACTTGTTAAGCGGACCTTCGGATTGCATTGGATGACCCGACTCATGAACAGGTCTAAATTTAAATAGTGAAGTTGGTTTTGAAAAAAATAATAATAATATTGAAACGGGTTTTCTTTTTAAAAATGAATTGAGTAATAGTTAGCTTGGTCAAACCATGAACAATATTACTAATAATAATGTTGTAAAAATTGAGCCGATTGAATAAGGTTAATTGGTTCAACAAAAATTATAGGATTGTCCGATTTGATACTTACCATCCAATTAAAAAGTTTTCAAACCGGTTGAATCAACAAAATATCGATTAAAATATATTATGTGATTAGATTTAGATATTAACCCTTTAATTTATATTAAATATGTACAAATGTAATATTTATTAAGTATTTATTATATTTAACATGTATTTAATATAGTGATTGATTTCTTTTATAATTTATTTTACTACCCATAATTTTTAAATCTTATTTAAACTTGTACCTTCTTAATAATTACAACAGTAAATATATTATTTGAACTAAAACTCTATAGTAATTTATTTATTTAATTAAAATAATAATAATGATTTATTTTGATTCAATTTTAAAAATATTAATTAAACTAAGGTTGTACTAAGTAACGTGACATTTTAAACATACAACCCGTGCTGTGGTATAAAATATATCGCGTGGGAAAAAGATTGAGTTAAAAATCACGTGGATTTTACTGAAAAAATAAAAGTCACGTGGATTTAGAAGGGAAACCGTAGCGGAAAAAAACTGAAAAAGGATAAAAAGGTCTAATCTAGTTTTAGTCCTTCTACTTTGCTGTAATCTAAAATTTAATATCTTTACTTCAATTTGATATATTTTGATATTCTATTTTCATAGTGTCGAAACCATTTTTTTATTTTAGAAAAAAACGGGGATCGACTTTAAAACAAAGTGTGTAGTCGCCACTAATTTTTTGTTTAGGTGTGATTGGATCACCTAATAAAACATTTCATTCCATTTAAATCAATTTTGGTCTACATAAATTTAAAGATGGGTTTAGGAGCCGGTTACGTATGAGGAAGGGTTAGCACCCTCACTACGCCCAAGAATTGGTACCAGATTGATTAAATGATATCCTTATGTCTAAGATTTTAGAAAAAAAAATTGAAATATGGTTCCTTTTAGAACATTTGAGTGGTTCAAGTTGGTCGTCAAAATTCTCTCGTTTCAAAGGTATACAGCATCACATCCAGCACGATAGGACACGATCCTTTATACCATTGAAACACGATTGATTTTTGACTTTCGAAAGCTAATACATTGAAAATTACAAAAGGATGTCCAATTATTTAGTCCAACGAAAAATCGAAACCCAGTACGGTAGGGCACGATTTCCTGAATTTCCAAATATTGAACATTGCCTTATTTTAGAATTTTTAAATAAACATTATTGTAAACTAGCTCAAAACACGTTTATTTGACTTGCAATAAAATGGGATAATTAATTTTAAAAGTTGGAAATTACAAAGTAACAATTGTAAACAAAAAGTGAAATAATAAACATGGGATAATATGCACAAATAAAATATAATACTTGGTGCATGAAGATAATATAATCTTATTTAACCAACTAACAAAACAAACAATTACATATAACTAATCCAAGAAAAATATAACCAAATTTTCAAGCATGAACGAAGAATAATTGATATGATAATTAAAAAAACCGAGTAAATAACATGCAACAATGATATATGAAATAATATAAAACAATCAATACTAAATGTACAAAACAAAATAAAAATTAAAAGCCAATATGATACAAAACAATTTTAAGAAAGTGATGAATTGGTGAACAAATAGCATATGCTAGAATTTGAAATATTTTACATAAAAAACTAGGGATATATATATATATATATGTGAATAATACACACAAAAATTTGAAATAGATCACCAAATAAATAAAAATATAGAATAAATAATTTATAAAGTTTAACATATAAATAAATTCCAAAATAAGTATTATAAGAAAAATTTTGAAAAGAATACCATACAAAATAATTTAAACCCAAAATTTACAAAAAGATATAATATAAATTATATTCATAAAAATAGTAATGGATACCAATATAAAATTTTAAACCAATGATGTACATATTAAAAAGTTTTAAGATAAATATAACCGTATAAAAATATATAAAAGAATATATATGAACTACTATTTATGTAATATGAAATTAACGATTGCACCAAAATAATTTGAAACAAGATTTATTCATTCACAATAATTAATATACATGAAGTAAAAATCTTAATATAAACAATGCATATATAAAATGATAATAATATAGGAAAATATTTGAAACAAACAAAATATATAAGACCAAAATTGGATTTAAAAGAAATATTATATATAAATAAAAGTTTCAAAAATTTATATGAACATGTTCGGAAGAGGATTTAAATAAGTAATTCGATATAAGTTATGTATATATATAAATATCAATGTATGAGGATAAATATTATATAAATCTTTTACACATAAAATTACATTGAGAAAATTTTAAAATAATAAATTATGTAATAAAATAATTCAAAAATTTACAAAAGAAAATAAAAAAACTAAAACAATGTGAGATCAATAAAATAATACATTAAGAATAACATATTTAAAAATGAATAACAAATAATTAATAAGGAATACAAGATATTAACTAAAAAAACTTAATTGGAATAAAAACAAAGTTAGAAGAATAATTTATAAATAAATCAAATTGTTAAAACAATATCAAGGACCAAAATTAAACGCGCGCAAACAACCAAGGATTAAAAAAGAAAATGGACCAATACTCCAAAACGAAACATTTAAAACGCGGACTAAAATGGGTAAACACGTAAATTTCGGGGATAATCTAGAAGAATCAAAGAAAACATAAATAAGGCGCGATTGAATGGGTCAACAAAGTAAAAGGACCACGCAAGCAAATTGACCATTCAGGGTAAAAAGGCACGGATCCTCTTTCTCCAAACAGTACCGTTTCATATTCTGTACAAAACAAGGTTAAAAAAACCCTAAAACTAACATTCAATCACTTAAAAGCAAATCAAAATAAAAAAAACTTAAGGCCTATCCCCTTATTCATTCGGCCGAACCTAAGGCTTCCCTCAACTTCGCCTCCATATTATCAAATCGGACCCCCTGAATCCCCATCAGAGCTTCGATTTCAACGAAGCAAACAAGGATTCGTATGCTCCTTCCCAACAGATAAGTGTTTATGCCTTTATTTATTTTGTAATTTTACGCACAATAATGAAGATCGAAGAAAAAAATAGAAGTCAAAATCGAAAGAAAAAAAAATGAAATCTCAAATTACCTCTTGGAGACTGTTTTTCTTTTTTTATTCAAAGTTTTTGAACCGATTTTTGTATAGACTGGTATGCGTATTGCCTTTCTCTCCAAAAACCCCCTTTGCATTCCATTTCATTGGCTTTTTATAGCCGAATAAAAAGAATAATAATAATAATAATACAAGAAATTTTCCCTTAGATCTATTTGCTGTCAATCTGTTGCGGGTTGTTAGTCTGTTATTTTCTTCTTGCAAGTTCGATTGTACGGAGGAGAACGCTCGTGGGGATGACGTGGAGGAGGCTTGGGGCTCTGTGGCGTTGAAGACCCTTGCTGAGGAGGCTGCGATGTTGGTCCTAGGGTTTTAGTCCCTGAGACCGAATATTGGACCATCTGGGTCGAGTTTCAATTGGGTTAAATATTTGGGCTAAGATTAATGCTTTGGGTCTTTGTATTTATGGATTGTGGACTATATTTTATTTTTATTTGGTTTATTTATTTGTTTGTAAATAAATTTAAAGGCCCGGGCAAAATGGGCCTTCTACACATAGTGTTATTAGTAGGCTCAAATTGACAATACCATTAGTTGTTGACCCGTGTATTATTTTTAAAACTAGGGGCGAAGCCAGAATTGTTGATAAGGTGGGTAAGATATTTTTATAAAGGGTAAACTATAAAAATAGTCACTTATGTATGGTTTAAATTACGTTTTGATCATTGAACTTTAATTTGTTATGTTTTGGTCATTAACATTATCAATTTGTAATGTTTTGGTCACTCTGCCGTTACTAGACGTTAATGATGTTATGGAAATCTAATGTGGCTTGTTAAATGTTGATGTGGTTTCCATGTCAGCACCACTAAGGGTGAGCAAAACTTGATTCAATTCGAAAAATAAAAAAAAAATCAAATTTTGAGTTAATCTAATCGAGTAATTTGAGTTTCGAGTCGAATTGAATTTAACAATTCAAATAATTTGAATAACAAATTGGAGTAAATACCCTTTTGATCCCTGTCAATTTTAAAAATGAGCAAATTGTCTCTCTCAACAAAAATTACAAAAAAAATCAATATAATTTTAAAATTTAAAATATTTATAAGAATTCTAAAATTTATTTTTAAAAAATTATAAAAATTCTAAAGAATATATAAAGAAAATTAAAATTTTAAAATTTTTTAAAATAATAATTTTGGAGACCTAAATAAATTAATTAATGATTCAAGATTATCATTCTAAAGTATTTTTTTTATTTTGATTTGAAAAAGTTTTCAAATATATATGGTTTCAAATTTATGTGCTCTAACATGGAATTAGTTATACTCTAACAAAATTTTAATTTGATATGTTTAATTTTTAAATTTAACTCTAACAATTTCACTCGATTCTACTCGACTAGATTCGAAAAAAATTTAAATCAAGTTAATATGATAAAATATGACTCATCAACTCGATTAACTTGAAATTTTTTCACTCGATTCGATCGAACGCTCACCCCTAAGCACCACATAATTTAAAACCTATTTTTTTTTTCTTTTACTATTATTATTATTATTCTTTACCTTCATCTTACTACTTCCCCGTCTCTCCCTCTTTCTTTCTTTTTTCCCTTACTCTCCTTCCACCGCTAGAGCTTCAATCAAAGGCCACTAGAAGGAAGATCTCTTTCCCCTCTACCCTTCTCCCAATTTAAAGATTTGAAGTCGTCTTGAAAAATCCCCAAATAGACTCCAAAGCTTCGAACTTTTGCGGCTCTGATTTCTGTTGTTGACTGTCGATTCATCTCTAATTCCTGATATGTGCTTCCTTTTACCAACAACCAACATTTGACCATTAGGATCGACGAATAAATAACCCAACCCCTTGAACTTGTCAAACCTAAAATGGGTTGTGCTTCTTACTTACTTTACTTTTTTTTTTTTCCACTTTTTTTTCTTTTTGATTTTCGTCTTTGATTGTAGAGTGAAGCTTTGTTGTTGGTAGCTAATGTTGATGTCACAAGTGGAAGGTTTGGAGAGAAAATAGATACTATGGGCGAAATTTTAAAACGTACCCTCTCGTTGCTTGAATATGTGATGAGATGTGATATCAATATTAGAAGCATTGATAAGCTTGAAAATATGAATTATTATTAAGGAAATGAATTTGAATTAGTGTTAAAATGACAAATTATTATAACACTAACATAACGAATATAAATGGCCGATGGGGAAAATAAGAATCCCCCTACGGAAATGAAAAAAAAAGATATTCAAAAATTCAAAAAAGTAAAACCTTTGTATCCTATTTGAGTTAAACCAATTCAGATTAGTCCAAATTCATTTGGCGTACAAAAAAACTTTTTGAATTCCCGTAGAAAGAGGTTTGGCTAATGAAAAAGCTTTCAAGGCCGCCCAATATCCTTTTTTTTTCCAAACATTTTTTCGAATACGCTTTTTTGATGTAGAAGTATGTAATGACCTGAATTTTTACAGTTATCGAAAAAGTGCATTTTCGGGTCTCCGTTTCTGAAAAATAGATTTGTAAATATTTATTAAAAATATTTACGAAGTTAAGAGAGTGATTAATTAAAGTTTAATGAAGCAAATTAGCTTAAATAAAGGATAATTAGATAAAAGGATTAAATTGAATGAAGTGTGAAAATTTAATTATAGGATAAAGAAATTGAAAGGACTAAATAAGTAAATAAGCCAAAGGAGTGCCAAGTGTATGGAAAAATAAAATACATGTGTAATAAGTATTATACATACATTTGTAATACATGTATGTATTTATTTATTATTTAAGTAAATAATTAATGTATTTATTATTATTAAATTAATATTATATGATGAATAGATTAAATAAAGATAAGTGTATGGTAATGATTTGGTACAAATGTATTAATAAAAAATACATACATTTGTAATATATGTATTTGATATTAAATGAATATTTATTTTAATTAATGACCAGAATTGGACTGTACTGACTGGTAATGTCTCGTAACCCTGTTCCGGCGACGGTATAGGGTTAGGAGACATTACATTTAGTGGTATCAGAGCTAATCGGGTTTAGATGATTCTAGGATTAATTCGAGTACAAAAAGGAGTCTAGAGGTACATGCCATAATTAAGTTGAAATTGAGTCGGGATCCGATGCTGATATATTTGTTTGGTACTGTTTTATAGTTAAAAATGTTAGATGAACATATCAATGGTATTGATTACAAAATGTATACTGGAGACGAGTAGTCTCGTGAATTAAAAAGGAAACTGAATTGGTAATATTGAGTATTAACTTAATAAGTGATTAATTGCTAAATGTTGACTGATGAAATGATAGAGAAAAGATGATATATAATTATTTAGCATTATGACTGATGCATTTTAGTGATTACTCGAAGCAAGCTAAAAAATAAATAAATAAATAAAAATATTAATCAAACTTCAAGACTGAGTAACACAGCTACTAGAGATAGATCATCCTGTAACCTCAGTAACATGAGTGATAGTCGAAATGTGATAAAGGACTTCACTGCAAAATTTGAAGAATGAACATCAGCCAGGGCATATGTTAATTGTATATAAGAATATTTATCTCTACTGGATGTTATTACAGGAACTTTCTTCTTTATTGACACTAATATGATTATTTTAAATTGATATTGGTTTGACTATTCCTATGATTACATGAGTTCAGTATCCATTAAAGATTTGATTGTTGGGTTTGCTGAAATTTTTTGGATTGAAACATTAAATTATTGGATCAGTATTTATGGGTTGATAAGATCTGCAGGAACTGTTTGATAATGATACTACTGTTTTCTAATATATTTGATGTTATTAGTGTTTGATGTGACTTCAAGAATGGAATGATGAAATGTTTTGTTTCGAATCAGAGAAGATTGAATAATTTGTCTTTGTGATATTAATAATGTCAACATAGAAATGTGCCAAAAAGGGGTTATGGTACTTACTTTACTTAGGTATTGGATATTAAAGTATTTAAATTAAAATTTAAGTCAGTGGCAATAGTATGTGAAAATTTTGATATGTTCCTAGAAGAGTTACTTGAATTACTGTTGATTAAGGAAATTGAATTTCCGTTCTTTTTTTTGAGGGGGTATCTGAGATTATAGAAAGAGTTGGACTGGTAACGAGTTGACTGGTTTTACTTCTACAATTACAGAAAATTTTATGAGATTTTTCAGGATTTGGTACTCAAAAGATATTGAAATTTGACATGATTTGTTGTATGAAAAAGAAGAATCGATTGAGATACTAGATTGAAAGATGAAGTTATAATACTGAAATAGCAACATGGGAACCGAAAGAAACAGTGAGATTTCTGTACCCCGCTTCTTTTTAGGCAAATTTCGAGGACGAAATTTATTAAGGGGGGAAGAATTGTAATGACCTGAATTTTTACAGTTATCGAAAAAGTGCATTTCTGGGTCTCCGTTTCTGAAAAATAGATTTGTAAATATTTATTAAAAATATTTACGAAGTTAAGAGAGTGATTAATTAAAGTTTAATGAAGCAAATTAGCTTAAATAAAGGATAATTAGATAAAAGGATTAAATTGAATGAAGTGTGAAAATTTAATTATAGGATAAATAAATTGAAAGGACTAAATAAGTAAATAAGCCAAAGGAGTGTCAAGTGTATGGCAAAAATAAAATACATGTGTAAAAGTATTATACATACATTTGTAATGCATGTATGTATTTACTTATTATTTAAGTAAATAATTAATGTATTTATTATTATTAAATTGATATTATATGATGAATAGATTAAATAAAGACAAGTGTATGGTAATGATTTGGTACAAATGTTTTAATAAAAAAATACATACATTTGTAATATGTGTATTTGATATTAAATGAATATTTATTTCAATTAATGACCGAATTGGATCAGATCGACCGGTAATGTCTCGTAACCCTGTTCTGGAGACGGTATAGGATTAGGAGACGTTACAAAGTAAGTTTTTTTGGAACTGCCATTCAAAAAAAAGTTATTCAGTGCTATAGTCGGATGTCAAAGACATCTATTTTTAAAACAAAATGATCGATCTTTTGATGTCATTATTTATCTCTTCCTATAGATTTTAAAATTATAATTATATATATACTACAATACAAATTGCATAAAAATGAATAGAGATGGAAAAATCGCATAAAATGCTTTTATTCTAGAACAAAAAAACAATATGATATAACCCATTTTTTATTTATATTCCATACACTATCCAGAAAAAAAAAAGAATTTGTATTTAATTTATTGGTACCTTTCTTTTTTATATCTCCAGGTCTACTTGTTTTATTTCATTACCTCTAGTAATCCAAATGACCGAACCATCCATCTCATTTATACAAGTTTATCTAATGAACCAGCTACAAGATTCAATACTAACAGTCAAACCTAACTGATTTTCAGCTTATACACTAACTAGAATGAATTGATTACAACAACCTATTGACTTGACTAAAACCTAACACATTGTTTAACCATATTACCTAGATACAAACAACCTACTAACAAATTGAAGTAACTATACAAAACTTCAATTAGCTTAACCATGCTTATACCTTAACATTCACCCATTTGCTCGCTCTCATTGCAACTTCTAGTTTGCAGTTGTTCATACTTGCTAACAACGTGAAGGCTGGACCTAAACTTGTTGAAAAAAAGAGTTGAAAAAGGCTTGGTAAGCACATTTGCAATCTGATCTTGTGTTGTAACATGACCAACAATTAATTTGCCAGCAACCTCTTTCTCTCGAACAAAAAACAAGTCTAGTTCTACATGCTTGAACTTAGTTGTATAACTGGATTTGTTGAAACAATTACTATACCTGGGTTATTACACCATACAACAACCTTCCCTCCAATTTTGACCTTTAACTCAGACAACAAGGAATCAAGTGATATAATCTTTACAGTAGCATGATCTAAGCCCCTGCATTCAGCTTTTGCAGTGGAACGAGAGACCACTTGTTGTTTCATTGAGCCTCGTGACACAAGATTGCCTCCTAGAAAGACACAAAATCTTATGGTTGAACTTCTGTTATCAAGATTAGTTCCCCTATTTGCATTAGAATATCCAACCAGAAACAATCAAAATGCAACTTTGAAGGAGATGCCATAATCCACAATGCCTTGGAGATGCCTTAGAATTTTTTTGACTGCTTTAAAGTGCTGATCAAGAGGTTTGTGCAGGAACTGACATACCTTGTTGACAACAAAGGCAATTTCTGGTCAAGTAATTACTATGTACTACAAGGCTCCCATAATGCTCCTATAGCCTGAGTCATTTTTAACTGGACTACTAATATGAGCAGACAAATTGTAAGAGTTGACCATGATAGTGGGAGAACCATTTGAGTGATCCATCTAACATTTCTTTAATAGGTCAAAAATATATTTCCTTAGACTAAAGAATAGTTCACTAGCAGTGTAAGACACCTTAATACCTAAGAAAAAATACAGTTGCCCCAAGTCTTCGAGGGAAAACTTTAAGTCTAAAGACTTGACAAAATCATCCATATAAGCAACCTAATTCTTTTTAAAATGATATCATCAACATATACTAAAACATAAATGACTATTTCTCCAGAAATTTTGATGAAAAAAAAGCATCATACTTATACAACACAAATCCTATGGCTACTAGATGCTCTTTCAGCTTGTGAAACTAGGCTCTAGGAGCCTGTTTGAGGCTATAGAGAGCCTTTTTTAGTTTGCATAAAAGAGGTTGATCACCAACATGTGTTTAAAAAACCTAGTGGTTGAAGCATGTAGATTTCTTTTGTAAGATCACTATTCAAGAAGGTACTGTTGATGTCAACTTGACTTAGTTACTAGCCATATGTCATAGCTAAAGTTAGAATTACTTGGACAGTGATTGGTTTAACCACTGGGCTAAAAGTCTTCTAAAAATCAATGCTAACTTTTTGTAGGTACCTTTTTACAACCAGTTTTCCTTTGTAACGAGCTACAAAACCATCAACATTCATTTTTAGCTTGAAAATCCACTTACATCATACAACTTTCCTATTAGGAGGCAAATGAACCAGATCTTAGGTACTGTTATTAATAAATGCATCAAATTCTTGTTGAACAGCCTTGGTCCACTTAAGACTGGTGAAAGCTTCTCTAATAGTTAGAGGCTCTCAATCACAGATTTAAGTTGAATAAACCTTTGGTTTAAAAATGCCTCTATTGGAACGAGTTTGCATGGGATAAACATTGGAACACACTAGTAAGGAAGGTGTGCTAACTACTAGAATCAAATCATGAGTAATATTTTGAATAGAATCAACCGGAGGAAAAACACTGGAGATTGAGTCAGTCTTGAGAGGAGACATATTGTCTGTAGGGGTTGAGAAAACAATAGAAATAGACCTTGTAAGAGAACCTTTAGAGGAACAAGAAGCTAAATTAGGTGAAACAAACCCTGAGGTAACAAAATGGGAACGTAGGCCCTTTGATGAGTCTAATGGCCAATCAGTGAATATCCTTGAAAAAGTTTGAAAATGTTAGAGGCAAACGAAAAACACCTTTCATAAAAAATGACTTGTCTAGAGACAAGGAGTCTACCACAATCATCAAGACATTTGTATCCGTTATGAAGAGGACAATAGCCAAGAAAAGTACATGGCTTGGATCAAAATTGCAGTTTATACCTGTTGTATGGCCCAAGATAGGGATAGCAACAACATCCAAATACCCTGATAGTCAAGTAATCAGTTTAGTGTGATACAACAATTCATAAAGAAACCACCTTTGTAAGGCAGATGTGCGAAGCATGTTAATCAAATACACTACACTGAGAAATGCATGTGTCTAAAGGTCCATATGAAGAGAGGTTTGACCAAGTAATGTGAGATCGATTTCAAAAATATGTCTATGTTTTCTTTCCACAAGACTATTCTATTTTGAAGTATGTCGTTAGGCTAACCTATGTTGAACACTAAAGTTAGTAAGCACCTATGAAAAAGATTTAAATTCACCAGCCCCATCACTTTGAAACATTTTTATTTTGCAATAAAATTGAAATTCTACAAATTTTTGAAACTGAATAATTTTTTCAATAGCTTTTGACTTATGTCTGAGTAAGTATTTCCATGTATACCTACTATAGGCATCAAGAAAAGAAACATAATATAAACATCCTTCTGAAGTCACTTGAGCAGGACCCCACAAGTTTGAGATAACCAATTCAAAGGAGTAGAGTACATAGTCATAAAAGTAGAAAAAGGAAGCTCGTGTGAATTCCTAAGCTGACAAGCTGAAAAAACACTATGGTGCTTAGCTGCTTGTGAAAAAATGTCACAACGAGTGAGTACTTGATGAAATACTTTATTACATGGATGTCCAAGGCATTTATGCCAAAAATCTGTTGGATCTGGTGCCCTAAGTATAGTATATTCGTTTGTATAACTGTAATTTTTTGAACAAATTAGTTAATAACAATACCCATGAATTATATTAATACCCTTTGTATATTGTCCTCACATGGTCTTTTGCATGTAAAGAAAAATAGAAGTAAATATTAGCTTACTTGTTGTCTAGTTTTTAATTAATACTAAGTGATATTACATGGTTGAATTGTAATATAGAAAGACAACTTATATTAGTAAACAATCCTAAACATGTCCTTAGTTTAATCGAAAATGAGCAACTGATTGAAAGACTAATATGACGTCTATCAAGTTCATTTGGGGACATGCTTTATCTTGGGAGAGGATAACTCCCAGAAGATAGATACATAAATATGACTGACTAGATCGTCAGTACATCGAACTGGACCCAAGCAGAATAGATCTTGAATCTATTTATAGATTTATTCACTTGTGATATTCATAGTTTGGCATATCCTAATCTTGAGTGGATGATGGACCATGTATGCGTGACTCATATACTTTGATGTAAGTAAACGCCTGAGCTAAAAAAGATAAGGAACCGAAAGCCAGTCCACTGGGTGTACAACTTCTGCAGTATGTAGCATCATTCACAATAGTGGAATTCATAGCCCAAGACACGGGTAAATGATATCCTCTCATTAGCATTACATAATATATGAAAAGTAAATGTGGTCATAGGTCATTCGTCCATGTGATAAATGATTTGATTATTAATTGATAGTAATTGACTTTTTATGAAGGAATATGTAATGATTATCATGAGAGAAAATAGGATCATATTAGGAGAACAGATTTATCCTGAAGAGATTAAAGATATTCTATGAGGGTAACACATTTATGATAAAGTCATTAGACAAGCACTGATCGATTTGCTTTCGTAATGATATGTCATTAGGGAGAGCTCAGTCACGATACTATAGTGGAATAACTTCATGACTAAATAAATTTATAATTAATAGGAGAAAAACTGGAACTTATTTATAAATCATTTGAGCAGTAATCACATATGTTCAACCGGTCCCTCCACAAGCTTGTTGAAACCAGAAATGAATTGTATGTTGAATCAAATTAACAAAAATGGATATAAATGGTAAAGTTAAGGAAATAGGAAACACTCGGAAATGAATGTGTTTTTCTCTAAATGGAAATGACTTGAAAATTTAATTTATGGTTTTCAAATTATTAATTAATTAATTAATTAATTAAAGTTCAAAAATAGAATTAAATTAATTGATCATTGTGAATCAATTGAATGTAGAAATATTAAATATATTTTATTATAGATCCTTTTACGGTAAAGTTGTAATTATTTAACTAGAATATTTTGAAGATCCACTAGAAAAAGTAGCAGTAGTGGCATTTTATATTGAATAAGTAAACCGATACAAGCCCTTATGAATGTGGCCCACTAGCAAGACAGCCTTTGTTTGTAAGTCCTTCACAAAACAATGAAAAGGATAAAACGAAAAATAAACTTGATTATCCTTGGGAATTGAACAATAGATAACAAATTTTTGCAAACATGAGGAACATGAAGTACATTCTTGAGGTGTAAGATTCTGTTGCCAAAGGGAATAGTTGATGATCCTACATGAGAAACAAACACACAATAACCATTTACCATAAATAATTTACTAGTACCTGGGTATTCAGCAACTCTATTAAGATTGAAGAGGTCATTAGTCACATGAGTAGTAGCCCCTGAGTCTAGATACCATACTAGTTCACCAGTATTGGTAGAAACGGAACTGAAATGACATATTAGCTTAGGAGGTCCTAACTAAGGGAAGTTGCTTGTCTGGAACTTTATATTAACTTGAGGTTGACATTTTCGATGAGAAGCAACAGAGACATTCACTTGGTTAGGAGGGCAAAATAATCACCTTGCACACATTGTCCATAACATTAATAGTGTGGAAAGGCACCACATTTCTGAGCAAACTAATCATGATCAAAAAATTAATTGTAATTCACATGGATTTGTACCCTTTGATTCATGTCAGACAGACCAGAAAATGTTTAATCAAACCTATAGTAGCATTTTTATAGTATATGCCCAATCTGGCCACAAAGCTTACATTGAGGTCAATTGTGAAAAAAAGTCATCCACGACCTCTGTCATGGTAGTAAATCTTGCCATCTCTAAATTGATGCTTGTGTCCTTGATTGTAATTCCTATTAGAACCACTATTGGACTCAATACTCTTGAACTTATCCATTTCACCATATTTCTGTTGCCGAAACATATTAGCTTATAAAAGGGAGACTAGCTACAAATTCAAGCTACCTTGATTCACAATTAGTTAACATTTCAGCAAGAAGTTTAAGAATGATGCTCACTTGTTTTTGATCAGAAACAACACTTCCAGCTGCAAACAAAACATTACACATACCCTTGATCTTGGATAAGTATTCTTTAATAGTCAACTAACTTTTTTTTTTAGAATACAACATATGCCTTAGACTCGATGGTTGTCCACACATCAAAACAGGTATTAGAACTAGTCAGCTATGCTAATACATCATCACACACAGTAGATAACAACAATAATGCCAACAAATTATCTTGTTGTTTTTGCAATAAATAATTAGAATTGTCAACCAATTTACCATCTGTATCAACTATAAACTGGGGAACAGTAACAAATCCTAATACATAGTCTTGCAAACCATACCTTTCAAGAATGAGCATGATCTGATGTTTCCAAAGAAGCAAATTGCTCTTACTAAGTTTAACAATCTCTTGTTTTGGAAACTGTTGAACTCTTTTGGCTACTCCATGCACGATTGACATTAGTTCTAAATTGTGAGAATTTACCTGTTCAACAACATTTAAAGAAAAATGATGTTGACTATTACCATTTCTAGAGGCCACTTTTGAGAGCCGTGAAGATGAACACTGGAATGCAAAACAAGAACTTCATTTACAACCTGATATCAGCAAGATGCACTTCACACAACCAAAAAAATCATTGGCTATGGTACCATGTTTGAATCAACGCAAAAACAAAAAAAAAAAAGAGAAAAATAAAGAAAGGGTCTACTTGTTTTATTTCATTACCTCTAATAATCCGAATGACCAAGCTATCTCATTTATACAAGTTTAGCTAATGAACAAACTAAGAGATTCAATACCAACAGTCAATCCTAATTGATTCTCAACTGATAAACTAACTGAAATTAACTGAGTACAACAACTTATTGACTTAACTAACACCTAACAGATTGCTTAACTGTATTACCTTACTACTAACAGAGTCACCTTACTACAAACAACCTACTAACAAACTAAAGTAACTATACAAAGCTTCAGTTAGCTCAACCATGCTTATACCTTAATAATGGGTTTCGGGGTTTAGGTTTTGGGTAGTATGAGGATTGTGAGATCTATTTTTAAAACATGAATATAAATAATATTTAATCTCTTAATTCTACTTAAACTCCTTAAATTTCTCGTCAACAATCCCCTCATATTTGTTGTTGACTACTCTTAACTGTAGCTAAACACCTTTTTAGTGCATATTATTGCAAAACCTTCTGAACTTGGCATTTTTCTTAACATTTTTTTCACCAATTCCATGATGCGTAAGGAGCGGTCCAAGACTGTTTTAATTAATGATGGCCCTAGGCCTAGCTACACCAATCATGTCCTCTTGGATAGCAATAAAGATATTTGGTCTTTCATCATAAGTTACAAAATTTTGTTGATCGATTTGCCATATATGCCGAATTCTTTCTGCTAGTAAAACAAATTAAAATTTGGATGTCTAACGAAGATTCATGGCTTTGAAGGTCTAGTTAAAGAAAAAATAAGGAAAAAAAATGAACGAGAAAAAAAATAGAAAGAGACCAAAGAGGAGTGAAAAGAAAGGAAAATAATAGAAAAAAATAGAAAAAAATAAAATAGGAAAAAAAAAGGAAAGAGGTTAAAAAGTAAAAAAAAAAGTTTTAAATTATGTGGTGCCTTCCATGCCAGCATTTAATGGGTCGTGTCATTTTCGTAACACCTTCAACGCTAGGTAACGTCATAGTGACTAAAATATTACAAATTAATAATGTTAGTAACCAAAACTTAATAAATTAAAGTTTAGTGACCAAAACATAATACAAACCATATATAAGTGGCTATTTCTATAGTTTACCTTTTTATAAAATATGTATCGGGCCTACTTTTGGCAAGGTGCTTTTAAATTCGGAAAAATTTTGATTCTCAAAATTTAAGAAAAATAAAACGAGTTAAATGCTCAATTTGTATTAGATATTATAATAATTTAAGTTTATTTTTTACCTAATTAATATTTAGATACCATTTATACCTAGATATTACAATTATTAAACTTGATTTTTACCAAATTAATATTTAGATACTACTTTGTACTAGTTTACCAAATTAAACTAAAAATGTTACTAAATTTATCATAAAAATTATAAATTCTATAAAATAAATCAAATTAAAAAATTTTGAAAAACTTTGGGGAACATAAATTCATCATTTTTAAACACTAATTATAATATTAAAATAAAAATTCTAAAACTTCAAAGAACTTAAAAGAAATTTTACAAAATTTAAGGGGTCAGGCCTTGCCACCCCTAAATTCACCTCTGTTTAAAACAACCTTAATCATTTGATTAATATGTAGTTATTGATTGAATAGTTTATTAGATTTTCATGTGAATCTGACTATATGAAAAAAATAATGGTGAAAATTTTTATTTCATCACTTTAACGGCAACAATTAACAAACTTATCAAATTGGACGTACTATTAACATTATGAAAAAGAAGAATTAAATCATGTTAAATTAAAATAGAGAGATTAAAATTTCAATTTTAACATAGTATAAGGACTAAAACCAAAACTAGCCCAAAAAAATTACAAATGAATAATGAAAGGGAAAAGACCACCCTGGAACAGGATAAAAAAACTAGGTAAAATAGCTATGTGTCAAAATTAGGTATGGAAAAATAATACATGTCATGTGAAATTTTTTTGCATGTTATTATACCTTATATATTTCCCGATATGGCAACCTGTTTTAATGATTTAGAATTATGCCTCTCTTTTCATCTTTGATTTAATTAACATGATTATTGTAATAATTAAAAAATTTTGGTTCAAGTTTGAATATACTTAAAATGTATTATTTGATTTAATGATTAAAAATTTGAATAGTTGTAGTAGTCAAAATTATATAAAATAATATGAAAATTTTTGTTGGGATAAAATTTAAAGACCCACTTGATGTATGAAAATATTTAAATAAGAATATTAAATTTTGGGTAAAAAATAGATATGTCATAGGATAATGTTGAAAAGGTTAACACTTTGTAATTTTAAGTTTTAAGTTCAAATTTTATAATACGTAAATATTATGTGTGGATTTTCCTTCGAATTATTTTAAGTTTAACTTTTATTATGTGTGGGTCTGATTTGAATTTAATCTAATTTCATTCAACATATATTTCAAATTTTAATATTTTAAAATTGGCCCATATGTATGTGTATAGCCCATTACAAAATTTAAAACTTAGACCCAAACATGGCCCAACAAATTTGGGTTTTTTTCTCTGTTCTTGATTTTACAAGTTAGTCGACTGCTGCCCTATAAAACGTATCTTCATAGATCTTACACAATTTAATGCATAATTAAATTCACTGTAGGTGATTACTTCATTTTTGCGGTGGAGTTTCGATTGGAATATATTAATTTTTATTATTATTATAAGGCTTCTTAATCATGAAAAGAAGTTGAGAACAATCCCTTCCAAAACACAAATTATTTAGCTTTTATCTTTCACCCCATTTGTATTTTATCTCGACCAAATCACAAAATTCTCGAATTTCCCTTGCTTTTCATATAAAGAGGGTTAGATTTTGTGGGAATTTAACAATCAACATTGCATTGGAGTGGGACCCAAGGTGAAAGCATTGTATATCCACCTAACTTAAAGCTCTGTCCTTTGTGCCAACCATGTACTATTCTTGTCTTATTGGTATATGTTTATGAACTCCTGCCTAACTATCTAAAAGTGATTTGTAAATAGGGGAAGTATCACTTGAAAATAACATTTGATTTAGGGGAGTTTCCAAAGCAATTATGTTCCCAACGTTTTGTAATATCAAAAAGGGGAAATTATTAGTTTTTACTTTCAAATGTTTTAATATAACAAGTTATTTTTAAATCTCCTTAATCGAATTTGCAAAAATTCAATTGATTATCAATAAAATATTTTCAAGTATTATAAAATTATTGGGGAACAGAGCGGAAGAAGGATTGTATCAAGTTGATCAACTCAAGAAGAGGTATTCAGATCTAACATGTAAAAAAGAATTAAACAAATTTAGAAAGAAAAAGAAAAAGAAAGAAAACACTAAAAAAAATAGAAATTTAAGAACAAACAAACAATAAAAATAATAAATAAATAAACAAAAATTAGAAAAAATAAAGTGAAAGATGAAATGAATAAACCGATAGATATGATGGATAGATGGATAAATGTCTAATTAAATCATTTGCGATATAAATTCTAACAAACTCAATTAACGACTCTAATCAATCCTCCAAGAAATAATCATTGACAAATTGAAGGATGAAAATTGAATTCTCATGACTCATTGCAGAAAATCAATAAGAAAACTACTTTTAAAAATCACAAGAAAGAAATATTGCAGAAAGAAACTAATTCTCAAAGTTGAAAATTTTGTTCATGAAAGCCATTGTTTTTCGAATGAACAATGAAGAGACCTTTATATAGGCTAACTTAATTACATCCAAATAAATCTCTAAAGTATAATAAAACTCTAATTAATCTAAACAAGTTGTTTGAAACTAAACTTTCTTTTTTATTAGGAAACATCAAACTCCTAAACAACTTAAAATACTTAAACAATATCCAAAATTCGAATAAATAAATAATAAAATCTAGTAAATACAATATTGGACTCATATATTATAAAAATTAAGCTTAAAAATCAAACCCAATATGATTTAAACTAAAATTAAAAGCATGAAACTCATAATTTCCATAATAATTCCGTCTAAAAATTCTGCTAGTGTAATTTTCACTAAAACGATCATAACTTAAGCTCTCGAACTCTAAAATGAGTGATTCAAAGTGCATTGCGAAGCTAAGATTTTAATTTTCAAATGATATGACACATGTCAACCTAGAAATGCTTGGACCCCATCAAAAAAGTTGTCGCAAGTTGGCTGATTTTCCAAACTTGAAAATTGATAGCTTCGATGAATGAAATTTAATAAATTTCACCCTATCTGTGCATATATCAAAAACTCGAAAACAAACTTCCAAAATTCCTTGAACTTTTACAAACGTTTTTTAGTACTCTGAAGACTTTTCATACATGTTTCTAAGCTTTTTTCTAAACAATTTTTAGGCTAAGTATCAATACCTCTTAAACAATGTCTCACAACACTTTCTAGAGGGATATTGTATATTGATACCTTGTAACAAGTTATCAATACCTAGCAGCTAAGTATCGATACCTGTGATACTTGGCATAGAAGGTTTCTGTACATGGAAAGTAAGTAATCATAACATTATCTAGAATAGTATGGTATTGATACATGTTCATTAAGTTATATGCTAATGTGGTATTGATGCTACCTTTGTAGGTATCAATACCCATACATTTGTAACAACTATTATTCTTCAAGATAGCAACACTACGACTTGAAAGTTGTCATTAATATACGAATTTAATACTCTCAACGACTAGAAACTCCTTCCAACAACCTCGAATGGCTACATCTATAAATAAGATCCAAAAACACTCAAACGAAAACATTGTTTTTAAACTTTCAACAATCAAAGTGCAAAAATCTCATCTTTCATTTGTTACACTCTTTCGTTAAATTTTTTTTCATTTTACAAGTATTTTATTGTATTTGAGAGAGCTGAATTATTGTTTATCCACCTTTGAGATGTTCGAATTTTCTTCATATTCTTATTTCTCTTGTTTGAAAGGGACTTAAGGTTTTGGGTAGAAAATCTTAAGGAGAAAAGTGGTTCTATTTACTAAGTTAAAAGATAGAGAATTATCAATGTTATACATTGCCCTAGAAATGTAACAATTAGTGGATTGCGGGAAAACCTATAGTTGTTGAAAGCTAAGACAATGGATGTAGGCAACTGAGGCTAAAACACTCTAAAATTTTTGTGCAATATTTTTTAGCTTTATTTTATCTATTCTTTAAACACTAATTCTCCTTCTCTTGTGTATTTAAATGATAACAAATACTAACCCTTGAAATGCTAGTATTGCTTAGAATCTAATAATCATGTCCCCATATATATTAATCATCAATAAATCTCGTTTCAGCAACCTAAATTGAAACAAAGTTACTTAACATCTAAAAAAATTGAGGCCATCCTCATAATTGCTAAAGCCATCAAAGCACCCAACATGGAAAGAGTTTTTCCAATACTTGTGTTTGACCACTAATTTCATAGAGACCTGCCCAATTAAAGTCAACATTGCCAAATTGATTGTTTATTTTTCTACGGTATTAATTATGTCATTGATCATAAATCAAATCCTACATGTCACCTTGTTAAGAGATATTTAAAAACTTGCCTAAGTTATTGGTCTTATACCCTGTTTTCAAGCTTCATAGCATGTTCAAGTAGGCCCTAATTCTTCACCAATCAATTCCCAAAAACAAAATAGTGCCCAAAGATAACATACTATGTTTTTGGTAACCTAAGAAAACACTCAAATGCCAAAAGCCTAATTGGAAACGTATCACCTTAACAATAGATAAAATGGCCAAGGAAGTTGCAACTATATCCTTAATCCAAGAGATAACAAGCTTTTGGTTAGGAAAAGCACTACTTGATACATGCACAAATGGGGTGAAATTTACTAAAATCAATTCAATCAAGCTTCTAATTTTCAAGTTTGGAATATCAGTCAGCTTATAGTTAATTTTTGGATAGGATTCAGGCATTTCTGGGCTAAGATGTCGAAGTACCATTTGAAGAGCTATCTCTTAGCTTCAAAATGCACTTTGAATCACTATTTAGTCTAGGAGCTCAAGTTATAATCACTTTAGTGAAGACTACGCAAAAATTTTTTTGGATGGGATTATTACAGGAAATCACGAGTTTCGGGCTTTAATTCGAGTTTAAATCATATTGGGTTCAAGTTTAAGTCCTAATTTTGATTATATGTGAGTCCAATATTGTATCTATTAGGTTTTATTATTTATTTATTCTAAATTTTAGGATACTTTTAAGTATTTAAAGTTGTTTAGGATTTTATATTTTTAGTCAATAAGAAAGTTTAGTTATATACTAAAACTACTTCTTATTTAGATTAGTTAGAGTTTCATTATACTTGAAAGTTTTATTTGGATGTAATTAGCTAACCTACATAAAGGCCTATTCATTATTCATTAGAGGTATAGGTTCAGTCATTAATAAAATTTCTTATTCGGGAGTTAATTTCTTTCATACAAGATTATTTTTTGTAAATTTTAGGAGCAAATTTTCTTCTCCATTTGAGAATCCATTATTCATCCTTCAATTTTCCAAAGATCATTTATTTGGGGGTTGATTAGATCCATTAATTGAATTTTTGGGGTTTATATCTCAAAGGGTTGAGTTGGACAACTATCTTTATCCATATCCATTAGTTTATTCGATCAATCTTCTACCTTTTATTTTCGTTTTATTTATTTATCTATGCTTTGAATCATTATTTTTCTTTTATTCTTGAATTTATTCTTTTAATTTTTTTCGTTTATTTTGTTTCTAAATTTGTTTGTTTTATTTTTCAGATTAGGTTCAAATCTTTTTTCGTGTTGGACAACTTGAATAATGTAATGACCCGAATTTTACAGTTATCAAAAAAGTGCATTTTCGGGTCTTTGTTTCTGAAAAATGGATTCATAAATATTTATTAAAAATATTTTCGAAGTTAAGTGAGTGGTTAATTAAAGTTTAATAAAGTGAATTAGCTTAAATTAAGGATAATTAGATAAAAGGATTAAATTGAATGAAGTGTGAAAGTTTAATTATAGATTAAAAGAAAGTGAAAAGGACCAAATGACAATTAAGCCATTTTGCATAAAATGAGGCGGCAAACTTAAGAAAAATCTGAGAGAATTTTAGATTTTTATGTATTTTATAATTATTAAGGTTATTAAAAATTATGATATTATATTAGGAAAATAAATTAGAATATGACAAGTGTAAGGTGAAAATAATAATAGTATAAGATTTTATATGATAATTAAATAAAGTAAATAATTAAAGGACAAGTATATGATAATGATTTGATACAAGGGTATAAATAAAAATACATACACTTGTAATATTTGTATTTAAGTATTATTAGATATTTATTATTTAAAAAGATATTTATTAATTAAATAATTATATTATAAGATTTTATGTGATAAATATATTAAATTATGACAAATGTATGGTTATAAATGGATACAAATGTACTAATAAGATACACATGAATAAATAAATAATACTTATTATTTAAGTATAAATACATGTGTGTGTATATATATATATATATATATATATAAAGGAAATAAAGAAAGAAAAGAATAGAAATGAACAAACAAAGCAAACGAAACAGAGAGTAGGAAAAGGAAAGAAAGAAAAAGAGAAAAGAAAGAAGAAAAGGGAAAATTAAAGGTTTGAAGCTTGGAAGTTTAATAGGTAAGTCAATTTACCCTTTTTACTTAATTTTGATGTTTTAGAAGCCTTGGAACAAGGTTTTGATGAAGTTAAGTTGATATTTTGAAAGATAGTTAATTATTAGACATTGTTCATGTTGAACAAAAAGATGAATTAAGGGCTCAATTGATAGAAATTCAAGTTAGAATTGATTAAACGATTGAATTGTAAAGTAATTCATAAGTTTTGAGTGGTAGGGACTAAATTGAAAGAATTTAAAAATTATGGTTCTATGGTGAAATTAAAGGGCTGAAATTAGTTAAAAGTGAAAATTGAATGAAAATATTGAGTTAAATGTAAAGAATAAAAGTTAGTTTCGGTTTAGAGACTAAATTGGAATTTAGGCAAAAGATGAATAAAAATTGAAATATTCCAAATGAAAATTGAATGGTAATGTATTGATAACATTTAATTAATTTCCGTAGCTAGCATTGTGCCGAAAAATCTCGGCTAAGCAAGGAAAAGACAAAGTCGACGAGGGATGTCTCGAAAATTACGGTTTGTATTTCTATAAACCGAATTTAATAATTATTTGTTGAATTTATTATTTAATATGAATGGTAATAATTATTATTATGGTATTGAATAGAATAAAATTCATGAATTATATGTGATTATTGATGTTGGATTGAATGTGTGATAAGTAAGTGATTATTGAGAAATGAATTAAAATATTTACTGATTTTAAATATTGAAAAAATGACTGTTATTTTAAAGAAGACTGAAAACCCTATTAACAGTATCGTGCTAGTCGGATAAAATTGGCATGCCATAGGATTGGAAGTGTTCAGGTATATTTTGAATTTGTGTCGACGAGACACTATTTATGTCAACTCATCACATCGTTCGGATTCGTTCAAGAGGTACTCCGTACTGATCATTCATCGCTTCTGTTCGGATTTGTTCCGATGAGGTACTTTGTGTACCGCTATCACATCATTATCACATCGACACGGGTAATCCGGCTCCGGCCGATGAAACACTATGTACTATCCCCGGTGTGTGGGTTGGATTTGTGTATCCATCCAGGTCTGAGACATGTTAATAAGGGTAATGAAAAGTATTAAAGACTGACTGCTACTGAATAATTGACTATTAATAAACGATTGATACTGAATAAATGATTGTTACTGATTAACCGATTATTACTGTTGACTGACTGGTATTGAACAATAAAGATCAATTGGTTGTTACCAAAGAATATTGACTGTTATTGAAATGAAATAGTACAGAATATTGAATGAAAGGTGAATAATATTATTATTCAAATGAATTGTAAATAAAGTACTGAAAAACTAATTGTTACTGAATATTGGACTACTACTGAATGTCTGAATGATATTGAATACTGGTTGTTACTGAATAAATATGAAAAATCGACGGATAATGAATAAACATAGAAACTGTATACATTTCATCGAAAGTGATTAACAAGATCTTAGTATTATAAATGAAAAACAAATAATTGAACTATTAAGAGTAATAGATTGAATTCTCAAGGTTCACTGATATATGACTTATTATTGAATTAAGTATTGGTTTACAGAAATACCACTGAGTCCATACTCAACGTACGGTTTGTTTCCGTGCGCAGGTTAAATAAAGTTAGACCGTTGAATCAGCATCCTGGGCCGATCCCGAACTCAATAAGGTAAAGCTTGTTAATTGTTGATAATGGCATGTACCTAGAATGTCTTAAGTGTGTTATTTTGCATTGTGATTGTAATAGTGAAATAAGTAAATTGATATTTGATAATGATACATGATAAGTGTTTTAAGTCAAGTATTTGATTGTTTTATTATTAGTATTTTGTATTGGTTGTGGTTTTAAATTTACAGGGTTGGCTAGTAAAGTGTGAAAGGTTCATTATTGAGTCCACACTACTGTCACACTCAAGGCGTGTGACTGCACTGTGTGAGACACACGGCTTGCACACGGGCATGTTGTTAGGCCGTGTGTCCCCTGCACCTAAAATGCTACAAAATAGATTGCCACACAGGCTGAGCACACGGGGCGTGTGTCTTGGCCGTATGAAATTAATTTGTTCATAGGCAAAAGTCAGAGAGCTCCACGGCTAGAAGACACGGGCGTGTCATATAAGCCACACGGGTGTGTGGTACTATTCATAAAAGGGAAAATTTAATAATTTTATGAAAACTTTTATAAGCTTCTGATTGAGTCCCGGTTTGGTTCTAACATACATTTTAAGTCTCGAGGGCCCATTAAAGGAACATTAAGATATATTTTATGAACTGAATTTCATTTTCTTTCTTTATTAATCGTAATCGAACTGTAGTGACCGATAATACTCCGTAATCTTATTCTGACTACGGGATAGGGTTAAGGGGTGTTACAAATAAGATCTTGATTTGCTGCCTCCCTATCATTCAAGTTGTAAGAATCCATTATTCATCCTTTAATTTGTCAATGATTACTTCTTGGAATATTGATTAGAGCCATTAATTGAATTTTTGGGGTTTATACTTGCAATGTTTATATCTATAAGTGTTTAGTTGGAAAACTATCATATATCCATAGATCAATCAACTTGCGATAAATTTTTGGATGGGATCCAAATGTTTTTAGGCCGAGATGTGTACATAGCATTGAAGATCTATCTCTTAGCCTCGAAACACACATTAACTCACTCGATTTTAGAGTCCAAGAGCTCAATTTATGACTATTTTACTGAAGACTATGCAAGCAAAATTTTTGGACTGGATTATTACGGGAAATAACAAGTTTCGGGATTAATTTGAGTTTTGAATCATATTAGGTTCAAGTTTGAGGCCTAATTTTGATTATATGTGAGCATGATATTGCATTCATTAGGTTTTATTTTTTTATAATTGATTTATACTTAATTTTAGAATATTCTTTTAGTAGTTAAAGTTTAGTTATGCAAAAACTATTTATTGTTTAGATTAATTAGAGCATATATAAAGGTCTCTTCATTGTTCATTAAATGATTGATTCATTCATTAAGAGAATTTTTAATTATTTGAATTAATTTCTTTTGTGTAAGATTGCTTTCTTGTAATTTTTAGAAGCAGTTTTTCTTCTTGATTTTCCTTAAGAAGTCGTGGGAATCCATTCTTTATCCTTTAATTTGCCAATGATTATTTCTTGGAGAGTTGATGAAAGCCATTAATTAAATTTTTTGGGGTTTATATCTTAAAAGATTCAATTGAACAACTATTTTCTATCCATATCCATTGGTTTATTCAATCCATCTTCCACCTTTTAAATTATGTTTTCTTTATTTATCTATGTTTTGAATAATTTTTTTATTCTTGAATTTCTTATTTTAGTTGTTTTCATTTTATTTAATTCTAAATTTGTTTGTTTCTTCTTTTAGGTGAGATTAAAAATTTTTTTTGAGTCAAATAATTTTAACACGATCTTGTTTGTTGTGGGGAACTAATAAATACCATCATACATGTCAAAAGAATTTGCTTGAATTGTATAAAGGACAAAACAAATCTTTCATTAAACCTCTATTTTCTCAAATGTTAACAAGTAATTAAGATTTAAGTATGGGGGAATCAAGAATGTTTTTTTGCGTAAATAAATTAGTAATTCAAATATTCATAAGCCCATTCTAGGTGGAAATGTGTTTGGCATGCAACCCAAGCCTTTAGGGTTACCAATCACCACTACCACCAATACAACAATATGTATCTCAAACATAATTGAACCACTTTCATTGTAGTGTTTGAAGGATCTGACACTATTCCATATGTCTTTGTTTCCTCTATAAACTATCATACTAGTAGATGATGTTGGTAATATTCCAAAATTCCTCATTTCTTCCGAGAAATTTGAAGTTTTGTATGTTTTAATTTTCTAGAAAAACCTATAAATAACAACATTATAATAGTGCTATGACACTTGTAGGCCATTTTTGAAAGTTAGAATTTTTGAGTTTATAATTTGCCACCCATAGAATGTATGTCCTGATCAAATTATTGAAGTAACTACATGTTTTAGTTTCACTAAATAGAGATGTTCGTGTGTTCAATCTATGTTCTCCGCACCTAGTTTTGACATAGACATATGTAGGTTTGGAAATTATTGATGATTTTCCTAGAAGCCGAGGGCCATATAGCTTTATGGATAGAGGTTGAAAAAGCCTCTAAGGGAATGGGAGCTATGGAAGGTATTGTAAGAGAGGGGGAGACGAGCCTAATGTTGAGAATGAGAGTGTAACACCCCTAACTTGTCTTCGTCACTAGATTAGAGTTACGGAGTATTACGACAGTTAACAAGTTCAATAAGAGTCTATACTATTCGAAATGAAATTCAAATATAAAAACATTTATAATCAATTAATATTCATAGCATATATATGAAATAGGCCTTAATTCAAGGTTACGAAACATTTAAAACAAACTGGGATCAATTCTTGATTAAATTGAAGCTTCTACGAAATTTTAAGTAAAAAGTGTAAACAAGGGTTAAATGGCCATATGGCTAGGCCATGTAAAGGAGACTAGCCTGTGTGGCCCCAAGCGTGGCTGTATGGCTACTCCATACACTCGTATTCTCAGAATGTGTATAATCCAAATATAAGGTCACACAGTCATGTCGTCAAGCCGTGTAACAACCTATAGTCGTGTGGGAAAACCTACACCAAAATTAAAAAGACCACATCGCCGTGTGGGGTAGTCGTGTGTGGTACATGGCCGTGTGACTGTCGTGTGCACCTAAAATGACTTTTAAAACAAGCCAAATCATCAACCATTTCTTAGGTACCAAGCCATACCATTTCCAGCCATTTTCACACATTCAAACATGCCTAAAACATACCAAAACATTCAAACCAAGTGCCTAGACAATATGTTCTCATTGGCTCCAGAATTCAAACACTAATCTAACTTCACAATTAAAACTCACAAGTTATTACCATATAAACATGTTAAACATACCAATTCATCTATTCCATTCACACACATATTACCATACCTTAAACCACCTTCAAGAAGAATGAACCAAATAACCAAAAGCACTTTTATAGATATACAAGAGCCAAAATACCAAATATATACACAACCACAAATCTTTCTTAACTAAAGCTATAAACAACATCATTATAAGTAAAAGAACTCAAAGTCTCCTAGTACATGCCATTTATAACCAACTTCAAAATGATCAAAACTTCTAATGATTTAAAGAACGGATAGTGTGTGTGCTCCAACTTGAATTTCCAACCAACCTTGAGTTTCGATGATCTACAAGAATGAAATGCAACAGACGTAAGAAATTAATGTTTAGTAAGCTTGTATAACTTAAACTTAAACTTAAACTTACCGAATAAGTATTTGTTCAAACAATTCATGCATAGATTCATTAATTAGCTCATAAGTACATTTGTTTCCTATACACCACAAATCTCATAAGGTTAGTGAGTTCAACAATAAATCATATAATCCTAACATGTCATGGAACATTTATAAGTAAACATATTAAGTACACATTTCATTCATCACATATCCAATAAGCATAACTCTTTCATTTCAAGTGTTCATACCAACATTTTCCATTTCACATGTCAAGATCATATAACATTTCATATATATACATTCGTTTAAGCCTTTATGACCCATTGAACCAAATGAAATAACATCAGATACTCGGGAAAAATACTTACGCAAGCTGTGACTGTAACTATATATGCTCACACAAGCTGTGAAATGGGCTTGCTCACACGAGCTGTGGGTCGGGATGTTAGGCTACACGATGCTACTCACACGAGCTATAGAGAATCTGTAACAAATGCAGGACCTCAGCCATTGGTAGGACATCCAAGACCAGCACCCGAAACTGTAATAATCGCCTAATGACATGTCATTTGTATCCTAAGCACTCACAAGATTCAAATGGGCCATTTCTTATCCAAATCTCATAATTATTTACACATTAATTCATCACCATTACTTAACCATGTAATTCTCATTTTCAATCATAACCTTTAGTTTAGCTAACATTATAATTTAATAAAAATCACTAATTAACATTTAACAATCAATTTAAGCTATACATGACACAAATGTTAATAAACAATTCACCCAAAACAGCAATTAATAAGCTTAATCAATATACGAATTTACCTACACAAAAATGATTAGAATACGATGCCGACGACGAATCTGCTAACTTAGCTTTTCGACGATTTGAGTTCGATTGATTTGTTTCTTGATCATGCACCAAGAATCAGCTTGGCCGAAGCTTTTCAAGACAAAAATGGTGTTTTTACTTCCAAAATTAGTGATGTGAAGAAAGAAGAAGACAATTTGCTTTTGTTTTCTTTAGTTTAAGTTCTATTTATTAATTTACTAACTTAACCTTTACAAATATCTAAAATTTCCATCTTAATTCCACTAAGCGTCCATCTAAATCTAAATAGGTATATTTACCACATAACACCCTTAATTCATGCTTTTATAATCATTTGACATAAATAAAACTATTGCAATTAACATTTACAACATTTACAATTTAATCTTTTTACTTAATTAACTATCTAAACATTAAAAATTTCTAATTAAATTTTAATACGACCATGTAAAAACCCTATAAATAATAAAATACTAACTCACTTGTCGAAATTGTGGTCTCGAAACTACAGTTTCTAACACCGCTGAAAATAGGTTGTTACAGAGAGAGTTCCCCCTAACAGAGGGGAGGCTTATATAGCCTTCAAGTCTCGCAGGATAATTCTAAGAATATATAAGGATCATGTGTAGGTCGTTCATAGTCCATATGTCTGTAATGATGCAGTACTTGGTGAGGTGAGATGTCAGTGAGATTTTTGTGTATGATAGTTAACCTGACAAGGTTTTCCAAGTGTGATGAAGACTTGCAACAAAACCTAATCTAAGTTCAACCCAATAAAAAAATCAATCTTCTATATGTTTAACACCGAGTTTTGTCTGAATGGTATAACACCCTCTATACACGATCTAACCATCGGGTCAAGATATAGGGATGTCACATTTGGTGCCAGAAAAATCATGGCTAGAACTAATATTTTGATTCATTTACTGTAATCAATTTGACATTATTAACACCTTATTTTCATAACAAATTTAATACATCCTAATAACCCTTCAAATAACTTCACATTTCAGTATTTTTGACATTTTGAAACTATTTCAAGGGAGAGGTATCGATACCTTTGCCAGTGGTATCAATACATTGGCTTGGATATCAATACTCATGTCAAGTATCGATACCATTTTGAGCTTCGATGTTTGAAAAATTCAGAAAAAATACTCTAAGTATCGATACATGAGATAAGATATCGATACCTCATATTATGTATCGATACTTTATCCTTGGTACCAAACCAAAATGGAGTTCGATGTTTTATTTTAAACAAGGGGTATTTTACCCAATCAGTCCTTCAAATTTCACCTATTTTAGCCTCTGTTCAATTGACAATTTAAACCAAACCAATTCACATATCATTTATGCATTTTCAATCCCAATTACTCATAATTTAACATATTGCTCTTGAACATGTGAACTATTCCACATAATTTGTAACTAGTTTTATATTTAAGTCCCTTAAACACATCATTCTTTAAACATACCTAGGTATATGCCATTTACTGAAATAAAATAGAAAAGAAAGTTTACTCTTTTCCTTGGATTTGCTGATGTGATGAGATACTTCTAGTCTTCAAAAGTCCTTAATTCTCTTTACCTACACGTATAAGACACGCGTTAAGCTATTGCTTGCTTAGTAAGCACAATCTAGAGATAAATACCGTTTTATCCACACTAATAAAACTAATTTGTTTTATGATCATTTTCATAATATTATTTAGAATTTGTACTCATAATTAACTTTAACTTACCATTCAATTGTTACATATTTTCATCTATTGCTATCATTTATCGTATCATAATTTAGTCCCATTTCAATATATTTACTTTTCTTATTCATTCATTTAACAAAACTATACTTTAACATTTAATAAAGGAAACCTTTTACCTTTTTACAGAGGCCTAGTAGACTTAACAAAACACATAGGATATATGGAACAAAACGGAACAACTCTAAAGCATGTAACAAGACAATACCGAAGTGCGTAACAGGACAACGTTAAAGCGTGTAAAGGGAAAGCACCGAAGTACGTAAACAAAGAGAGCGCTAAGTCTTCCTTAACGGCATGCCATTTAAATCCCACTACTTTTTATCTTATCTACTTGGGCATTCATATCAGAGTTGATTATATTTTCTTATTTTAGAAAAAAATCTCAATACTTTATTTCAATCTAGTCCACTTGTAAAAACTCAAAGACAACATTTCTAACTTTGCTCAATTCATATGACATATTTCACTACTTAGTAATATTTCCATAAATCACTACAAATTCTTATTATAACTTTCACATGTCACTTTTACATATTTTATAATTTAATCATTTTCCTTCTCATAATTCATGAAGTATTATCATTACATTTCCATTTCATTTCACATATCACTTATTAACATATTCCGCTTCATTTACACTTACTCATAATAGTTACAATTTCATCAATTTTTACGACTTTTACAATTTAATCTTTTTCACACTTTTCTTTCACCTTTTTTATTACATATTACTTAGTAAATAAAATTAATTCATCATTTACTTTTATTTAATCCTTATCATGTCTTACTCTTCATGTAAGTATATAATTATATATCATAACAATACTTTTATTCAATTAATAGACCTTAACAATTAAAAACATGTTTAAAACAAATGAAACTCTAGTTGTACCTACAACTCAGAGCTTGGAATCAAGCTTTCTTCTTCTTCTTCCTTTGGCTCCTCATTTGCTTTAATTCTCCACTTATTTCCCATATTTTTTCACTTTTTCTTCATTTTCCATATCAAAACATAAAGTATTAACACATTAAAATCATACTCACATATCATAAACTATGTTATTCAAATAACCTAGCATGTATTTCATGAAGAATTACCATTTCTTACCTCAATATCTTGTACTCAACACTAATCTCTACTTTCTCTCTCCTCTAAAACAACTATGGTTGGGCTTCACATGAAATTTTGATAGTCACTACACTTCTCTATTGATATCACTCGCTAATCATGAAGAAATTTGGAGGATTTTAGCTTAATTAGATTAGAAATGGTGAAAAAGACTTATTTGAAAGAAAAGTAAAAGTTGAGGATGATAGCTATGGAAGTGGCATGAAAGGCAAAATAGAGATGATGGCTTTTTATCATATTTTCTCACCTTTTTCTACACATTTCCATGTAAATATCTATAAAAAATCTATTAATTAATTATTTACCATTTCCCCCACCAATTATACTTTTACACATATTTATCCTTAATCATTATGTCTGCATAACTATCTCATTCAAATAATTACCATTTTACCCCTCAACTTTTCCTATAATTCCATATATGATTCATGCTTCTTTTTGGTATATTTCTACATCTAGCCCTTCTTCCTTGATTCAATTTAATCATTTTCATCTTTTAATTTTCTTACATTGGCCCTAATACTTTTCACTTTCTTATAATTTAGTCAATACCCCGAATTCATTTTTCTTAATATACAAGTCTTTCCAATAATCTTTAGTATTTGTCTTCACTATCTCATAACACTATCAATTTCAAATTTCTAACTTTTTCAGATTATAACTGAATTATCATTTATTTATCACTATTCCAAACTCTTGAAATTTTAGGGATGTTACAAATAGAGGAGTAGGACTTTCAATAACAAATTAGTTGTTTGATTAGCAAGGTAATAATAACTAGTATATAACCTATAATTTTGAGTAATGAATTTCGCATTGAGCATGAATATTTCATTATTTGGGTTCTAACATGACTTGATTACAATTTAATGACACATAAAATAACATAAAGATAATCTATTATACATATAGTACATTAACAGGTAAAAAGGATCAAACTAGTACAAAGGATAATAGACGAGGACTCCAATGGAAACTTGAAAGTATAAGATAAAACCTATTTGTAGAAACGAGTGGGTACTTACTTTGCAAAGCAAAAATTATGGCTAAAATGGTGCTTCGAACTGTGGCCACACTTTCAACCACAAAACCAAAAGTGCATAGAAAATAAAGAACACCGAGATTGTTTACATAGTTCGACTTCAGTTTGTGTCTGCGAGGCCTAACCTGGAGCTAACACTAGTCTAACTCTGACCAATTTAAAGGTCTCATTGTTGTACAAAGACCATATCATTGTTCTTTTAAGTTTTCCTCTAGAAAGCTTAGATTTACAACTCAAGAGAGTCTTAATTGCTTACAGAAAGAATGCACACATACAAATTACCAACTTGAACAAATTTGTGTTCTATCAAGCTTTGAATCTCTCAGATACTCTCAACCCATCTTTAACTTATGCAAAACTTAAGTTTACATATTACTTAATTTTTTTTTACATATGAGTTCTAACCTAATCACCTTTTTATAAAGTAAAGCTAAAAATTAACATAAGATAAAACTTCCATAAGAGTCTTAGTGTAATCTAAAGTCTTCAACTATAGAAAGTGACTTTACTTGTTGATGTGAGCATGCCCGGGGCATCCTCGAATGCATATCAAGATTCAATTGAGCTTCCAAAAACACCCATAACTCGAGCTTGTGCTAAGCATTTCCTAGAAGCTATTTTAGCTTCTAATGCAAAACCTTGGTTTGAATCAAGGGCCAATGCTCACAAAATCAGCTCGAAGCAACTATCCAAAGAACCTGTGCATTGTTGGAAAGCTGATCCTAGCTCATTTCCAGCTCTTCGAGCTCCGTCCAGCTCAACTCAGCTCATTTGAGCTTAACCGAGCTTACTTTCAACTCGTTCTTTATTTCAATAAATTAAACTAAGTTTTAGTTTTATACTAATTAGTTTGCTACAGCTCATTAACGACAATCCTAGCTCAAATAAGTTCATTAAATGTTTTCATTTAGTTTGAGCTAGCCGAACTTAATGCTACTAGCTAGTCTTTAATTAATGTGTTTAGTTTAGCTTAGCATGATGTTTATGATGCTTAGTTCATGCTCTTAACATGTTCAGCTGAATATACATTGGGATTTAATGTGTTCATGTTTCTTGTAGGTTCAGCCAAATGTATGTAGTACATTTAATGAGATTCATGCACGGCTAGGTACATTGAATATAAGAGTTCATGCATGAACGAATTTATGCATGGTGGGCTGGCTATTGGTGATCCAAGCAACCTTTTGGCCAAGAGTTAAGTTCCACAAAGTGACCGAATACATGAAGGAGCCATTAATGCAAGTACATGCATGGCTTAATACATCGTATAGAAGGATGCATGCACAACTAGTGTTCAATGGATGACATTTGAAGGAATTCATGTATTGGGGACGTTCATGCTAGTGGGGGCTATTTTATGTACATGTATTTGAAGATTCATGGACCGTAATTAAGGAAGAACATGCATTGGGACATTTCATGCATGTATCATGCATATCCAAGATGTCCATTCAAGTATTCAAGGTACATTAAAGCCTCATTCGGCCAAGGGAGATGTAGGAGTATTAAAGGGCTGCACATTCATGAACTATGGCTTTTCTTCTAGGCTAAGTATGCATGAATGCATCAAGTAAAGCAACATGATGGTTCGGCCAATTCATGCACCATCTCTAAGCATGAACCGAATTTTAATGCTTTTGTGTGAACATGTAAAATACAAATGTGAATAGAATTTAAGTTAGTGTGAACATCATAGATGCCGAATATCAATAGGCATCTTAGGCTTATAAATAGTTTGCTCATTTCATGTAAGAGGGACTTTTGCCAAATTTGTTAATGAACATTGTTCTTGTGAGGTTGCTTTCTCTCATATCTCGTACAAGTTTCAAAGACTTATCTAGTTTGTGCTAGTAGAGTCTACCGATCTTGTTTGAACTTATCACCAGCTTTGGTGTGGCGTTCACCTATCCTTCTATCCATCTTTCCACCTTAACAATATAGGAACCGGGGTGACACTTTTTAGTGTTGAATCATTCCTAACGTTAAGCTCACTTTCCATCCCTATCCTTTGAGTTCCTTTTTTTTTGTTATCATCAAACCGAGCTGTCTATCCTTCATCCATCTTTGCTACCCTTAGCCGAACCTATTGCTAATTCTACACTTCTTGAAACCTTCCGCTTACCCTATTCTATTTTTTTACTTCTATTACTAAAAATTTGAGGCACGAACAACTCTCTCGACTACGATCGGGCAACTAAGTGAATTCAACTCAACTACCTGGGCCGGATCACATCACTTGTTCCACAAGCAACTAGACTTAATCCGCTGTCTTCATTTTCAACTCAATTGATCTTTCATGTTTTGGACTTAAACTTGTCCAAATATCTTTAAAATCGATAACCTAATATTTTTGTTCTGAAATTTGTCAAGTCTGAAAACATACGCAAATTCGATAATGAAACAGTGCTTGAAGTTATAGCCATTGTTTTAACTATAAAACAACCACAAAATTTATCTTGCCTTCAAATGTATAAACACTATTCAAGGCATATGCATAAACTAAAGATCAAAATAAAACAATTATAAATGATGAAACTTAACGATGAAAGACTTTGGCATTAACCACCAATGCCAAAAGTCTTGTTGACATAAGGATGCATTACTTAAAAGTGTTTGCGTAATAATTTTCATAGATGTTACACAGTTTAACGATTAATTAAATTCATTGTTGGTGATATATTTTCACGTAATTATAAAAAAATTCTTATATTAACATTCAAATTATTAATTCCATTCTTATACTTTACAAAAAATTAAAGAATTTGTTTTTATTTATTAGAATTTCGCCATCATACTTTACAAAATTAGAAAAGTTTATTCAATTGTTGTTTAACACATGAAATTGAACTATTGTAATTTTTGCTAATCTTTATCATAAAAATTGCTAAATTATTAATATTTATTAATTTGAATTGCTATTTCTAAATATGCTATTTAACAACAAAGATTAATATTATTATTCTAACTTCTCAAAATTTAAAAGAATATGAGAATCAAATTCTAAAAAAATTAAAGGAATTAAAATGAAATTTACAACTAAACGGCAAAATCATAAAATTTACCCTTTCTCGCAACAAAAATGAGAATTAATCCTTAACGGTTAATATTTGATATTGTGGTAGTGTACTTTTCATTCTAGAAATGATCTTAAAAATTATTATGTGCTTTTTTTATAATACATATATTTTTAATATTTTATTATACTATTATAGAATACTTCGTCAATTGTTTACGGAGTTTAAAAACGGTAGGAAGAGTGTACTAAGTATTTTCCATAACCCAATGGAGTGAAAAAGTTTAGCCCAATTCACAAAGTCCCATAGGATTTATCGTGTTAAAGCTCATTTTATGGAATTATAATTAATCCAATAAAAGGCGGGAGACGAAATTGTTACGTTAGTTTTCCCGCGAGAATAAACATTTCCCCGCTTCTCATTTTTCGTTTTTTTCTTTAATAATGTTTTCCATTTTATATATAGCTCCTATATTTCCCCCCTTCTTACGTCAATCGAATCGAAACCCCTCAAGTTTTGTTCCAATTTGTCTAAATCGGTGAAAAAGATTAACAATGCCTGCAATTGCCGATCGCAGTTCGTCTCCTTTCAAGGCAATGTTGGCAGCCAAGAGCTGCGAGCTGGCTGGATCCGGCGGCTGCTGCACTCCTCAGAAACGGAGGTTAAGGTCCGATACGGCATTGGCGGCCAAAGAGAGTCCGGTTTCAACGCCTATGAAACTCAAATCGCCACGACGTCGTCTAGATTCAAGTCCAAGCAGCCCTGCAAATGTGAGACATTACTTTTAATGTTTACCTTTTCTGTTCACCGTATGGTAGCTTTTGTTTGAACTGGTTATGTAATTTTTTATGATTTTCAGGCTAAGCAAAATGTAATTAGTAGGAAGCACTAATTTGGTTTTTTAGATAAATTAAGAAAAACTAGTTAAGTATGGATTCGTTCCTTTTTAGTGCTTGATGAAGTTCATGTCATACCAGAAAAAAAAAAGAACATTGGATGAGGTGTAAAAGGCTGCTAATATTGCTTAATCCTATATATTTTCAGAGAATTAAGAAAGATCCGAGTGAAAAAACATTGAAGAAATGTTGGAATCCGAGAGGTAATTTTACAGATCTTTCATCTTTTAGGCCTTTCAAAAGTTGAGCAATCATTGCTAAAATTCAATTGGTTTTGACTTATTTTGTTTACAGATGTTGAGCAAATGAGGGCTGTGAAGGAGGCTGTACATGTTTCAACAGCTCCATCAACTGTTGTGTGCCGAGAAGATGAGCAAAAAAGGGTTTTGGATTTTTGCAAGGCATGTGTCCAACAAGAGAAAGCTGGGAGCTTGTATGTATGTGGATGCCCTGGGACTGGGAAATCATTATCAATGGAGTTGGTAAAACAGCAAGTTATTGATTGGGCGAAAATGGTAGGTTCATTTTTCGTTGTTGCTTTATCTTGGAATGTTATTGAAGTGGGTAATCATTTTTAATTATTCATTTTTTCTAGCAGGAAGGTTTGCAGTCACCTGAAGTATTAGCAATGAATTGCACTTCTTTGGCAAACACTTCAGTGATTTTCAGTAAGGTATTGTTACTGACACTTATATGACATTGGCAGCTTGGATTTCGTATATGATAACCTGATGATTGCCTTGGCAGATTCTCGGCATGCACCAACCAAAGAAGAAAAGCATAGGCTCAACATCACCTTTGCAGCATTTGCAGAATCTGTATTCTAACAAGCAGGCAGAATCTAGCTCAAAGATGATGTGAGAAATTTACTCTCTATCAGGTTGAAGCATCTTTGTTTCCCTCCCATGGCTGTAACAGGACATCAATTTTTTGCAGGTTAATTATTGCTGATGAGTTGGATTATTTGATTACAAGGGACAGGGCAGTACTTCATGATCTTTTCATGCTTACAACTTTTCCGTTCTCAAGATGTATATTGATAGGTATCATTCATTCCAACTATGTTTTATGAATATGCTTATTTCTATGTCATTTGTCTTGATTCATGCTACCATTCACTCATGCATGTTGGTTTTTCCCTTTTGTTTTTGCAGGAATAGCAAATTCCATTGATCTAGCAGATAGGTTTCTTCCAAGACTCCAGTCATTGAACTGTAAGCTCCTTACTTTCATTACATTGGTTAATATTTATATTTGGCTTTATTATTTTTTGAACTGTCATCTGGCTTCTTCCTAGTTTTGCCACCTAAGCACTAAAGTCAAGCATGAAAACATCTTGAAAGCAGTTCTATATATACTAGGCTCTTTTCTATAGTAGTTGCTACTTGCAATGATGCAATACGGATGCTTGGCTGTTCTGAAAGTAATTCTAATTTATTAAACTACCATTTCTCTATGTTAGGCAAGCCTATGGTTGTAACTTTCCGTGCTTACTCTAAAGATCAAATCCTTTCAATACTTCAGGAGAGGCTCTTGGTAATTACTACATTCCACTTTCACTCCTGGTTCTGAAGTACTTTAAATTTTATTCTTGTGGCAAATTTGATGTTATTGAGTTTTATTGGCTTTCCACTCTATAGGTACTTCCGTATATTGTCTTCCACCAGCAAGCATTAGAACTTTGTGCCAGAGTAAGTTATACTGCTTCTTTTGTAAACCTCATACTGCCTTCAATTAATCTACTTTTGATCGATATTAACAGCTTGAAATTAACAGAAAGTAGCAGCTGCATCTGGGGATATGAGGAAAGCTCTTTCTGTTTGTAGGTCAGTGTTTCATTGCAACTTAACTATCACCTGAAGTATCAATTGGTTCTATTTTAATAGCCCTAGAAGTAACATTAGTGATTTAGTTAATATTCACTGCAGTGCTGGAATTTAATATTATTTCAAGCAAGATTTTTTGTTATAATTAACATTCTTGAAACACTATTAGTCTCAAGGCATTTTGAATGTTTAAACTATTTTGCTGAGGGAATAAAAAAAAGAATGATCTCTAATTTGTGGTTAGTTTGTGTACTCAACAATTTATTCATGCTTTTTCATCTCAATGCTGTACTTTGTTTATTTCCTATGAGTAAGACCTCCTTGCTGACTAGAGTAGCTGCTTTAAATATCTACTGACATCCTTCAGTTGTTCCAGGAGTGCGGTGGAAATTCTTGAAGCAGAATTAAGGGAATCTGCAAGCAACACTGGTTTGACATCAGCAGAGGGGGATTTCGTCAGTCCACAGACAGCCCTCGCTCATGAAGTGTTCCCATCACAAGAAAATAATACAGTAAGTCTTCTGCAACAGCATAATGTCACTGTTTCCAAGCTTGAGCTTGATATATTAGTCTTTATACATCATCCATACCAGTCGCCTTTCCTCCAGTTGCTTACATGGATATGTTTCAGGTGAGGATTGATCATATGGCTCTTGCGTTGTCAAAGACATTCAGATCACCTATAGTCGACACTATACAGTCTCTTCCTCAGCATCAACAAGTAAGTTTGAAGCCTATAAAGAATATGACAGACCAATAGTTAATCTAATAGTCATTTCTGCTGGTTCATCGTCTCTAATGCTGTTGAGTTTGACCACAGATCATACTTTGCTCTGCTGTGAAGTACTTCCGTGGTGGGAAGAAGGATACAACTGTTGGGGAGGTGTGCCTTTCTTAAAGTTTGATAATAATGAGCTGAAACATTTATTAATTGCATGATTGACTTATAATTGTTGTATTTTGGTGCAGCTGAATAAATCTTACATTGACATTTGTAAATCAGCATTGATCCCGCCAGTTGGAATTTTGGAATTCTCAAGCATGTGCAGAGTGTTAAATGACCAGGTAACTAAAGTATTCCTATTCTTCAGTTTTAGCTCAACTCATGGCCTAGCTTTGGATGGCAGCAGTAACTGTTTTCTCTAGAGGCATTATTAACTATCTAACTAGACCAAACATGGAAGGGAGGTTGACATGATTCTATATGCAGGGGCTCTTCAAATTAGGTCAGTCTCGTGATGATAAGTTCAAGAGAGTAACACTAAAAGTTGATGGAGCCGACATCTCCTTTGCTTTGCAGGTACAGATTCATCATTACTGCACGGACATTTTATCCTCTTGAGTAATAATTGTTTCTTACCGTTACCCATTTATCTGGAACAGGGAGTTCGTTTGTTTAGGAATTGTCTTCAGTAATACTGCATTACTTGTAATAGCTTGATATGTGGGCTGTTTCCAATCTTCAGCTTTCCTGCTCAATTCATGACTTAAAGGTTTGAAAAACTGTTTCTACTTCGTACAATTATTGTAATGTCCTAGGTTAGCACGTGCTTGTCTTTCCATATTAGATTATATTTGATGGTGTTGACCAGATACATGAACGATTATTTATAATGGTGTGGAAATGATTAATTAAATGCCATCAAAGACTAGACTATAAATAATGACTTTCCGTCTGAGAACAACACGACAGAATATTGATTGTCCGATAGAAAAACTTTCTTGTTAGTACACCTGCAACTGCGAGTGATAGTTTTTTTTTTGCATGAGTATATACATAGTTGGTCTGTTTTTTATGAAGTAACTTATTGCCTTTCACTTTCAAGTTTTCACGTTAACTTAAAAAATTAGAAACACATTTCCACAGGCGTGGTATTCCTGGGCGGTGGGCAGGTTAAGTCTGCTTCAGTATTGCAACACCTTGAGGATGGGAATGGCAAGGTGGAACTATTGGCTATTCGGCCACTATTTCTTCCAGCAGAACTTGCAATTGTTACCAATTTGACACCAATTGTAAATTTCAAACATATTTATTTATTTTTGTGCAAGAATTCATTTATTTTTTTCCTCTACTTGATGCCTGATGGGATTCTTGTGTAATATTGGTTCTTTATATATATATATAAAATAAACATATATTGTAAGTTATTAAAAGAAATGAAATTGATGTAGCAAAGGAAATAGTTAATATCAAATGTAGAATGCCTACAAATAAACTAAAAAGTTAATACTAGAACTTACTATAATATTCAATCACTCAATAGTGGAGCATGGAAGGCAAAGCCTACTTCATTATTTATTTCCAAATTCAACTCTCTGCATCTACTATTACTATTACTAATGATACTACTGCTTTCTCCTCCAATTGCCAAACTCAGTGACTATTATTTAGTCAAACAGACCAGCAACAAGGTCTTCATCTGACTCCTCTTCCTCCTCCTTGGCTGGCTCGCTCTGCTCTGCTTTCTCTTCCTTGGCTGAAGTTGCTGGGGCACCGGCATCCCCACCAACTGCAACCGCAAACTTGGTCGGATCCTATTGTTTAATCAACAAAAAACCCTCATTATTGTCAAGATTTAATAAGACAAATAGAAACAAAATGAAATGTTGATAAGAAGACAACCTTGAGGTATTCTTTGATTTTTTCAGCTTGAGGGAAGGTATACTCAGTAGCTACAGCAAGAGAAAGAGCAGTCTTGTATGCATTAATAAACATATGAGGCGCAGCAGCGAGAGTCGGGAACGAAACCGCCAGCGAAAGGGAAGTGACATTGGAGAGCCAGCTCCTAAACTTCTCCATAAGGTCGTCTTCAGTTAAGTCTAGCACCTCAGGGCTGAACACGGTTCCATTGTCATAAACGGATACCACTACCAGTCCATAGGAGAATGGCCTTATCCCAAGCTTTGAAAGCAGGGCTGCCTCGGATGAACCCACTTTCTCACCCTTTCTAATCAGCTCCACCGCAGTCACGATTTCAACTGTACCTTTGTTGATCTTGGTTGGAATGTTGAGCACCTGATGACAGGATACATGAGAGGTTGTGAAAAGCATAAGTCAAGTGCATATATATGTATATATACAAACCTGAAAGAAGGATGTTTGAGAAGGATCAAGGCCAGTGTTGCCAGGGGGAACAATGACATCAATTGGAGCAACGAGACCCACACGTGCTGGAGCCCCAACCTGAACATCAATGCAAATCACCATACATGAAAAGGGCTTATGCTATTCATCCTCCATGGACAAAACATGTCAAACGCCCGAAGTCCAAGCAAAACAGATTTATTATAGATAAAGCATAGAATTGTAAAATATTTGACGTCAAAATCAGAAAAATCCAAACAACATATTCATTCATCATGGAGTGAACAATTAATATTCATAAACCGTATAAACATATTAGATCATTATTAGTAAACACTAACCCTTAGGCTAAAGTGACAACAAATAAATGCTAATCAAGGATTAGTTACCAAATTGAGAAAACTTAAAATCATGAGATTAATTAAAACAAATTTCAAGGGGCCAACAGTTATGAATGAATAAAAAACAAAATTCTACGATCCATATATATATACACCTTGTATTTTGCAATTTCTTCACGAACTTCCTTCAAATCACCCTTGGTAAAGATGAACCCTACATTACCCTGGTAAAAACAACATGAGAAGCAAGCCACAAAATGATCATCCACTTTAAAGAATAAATTAAAAAAAAAAAACCCGAGAACCAAAAAAGTTGTAAAAAAGGAAAAAGAAAGAAATTACCACAAGCAAAGGGAGGAGGCTTTTGAAAGCATCGTTACCGGTTCTTTCAGCGTGCAGCCTAATGGAGCGCTTCATCATAGTGTTCTTCCCCATGAGGATGATAGAGTCACCCCTCAAACCTTTCCTGATGTTTTGCATTTGAGTGGATCCCACGTTATCGGCAGCCACAACCAACACCTGTGTGTACTCATCCAGGAGACGACACAACTTTTGATCGTACTGCGATTTCTTCTCCCTCTTCGCTGGATTCAACACCATTTTCGCTTCCCTTAACCAATACAAAAACTACCCTTTTAACCCTATATCAAAACCCTTGCAGCAGCAGCAGCACCACTCCCATGCATGACCATAATCTTCATATATATGTAACACTAAGCATAATCGGGTTCATTTCATGGGCTCTGAACCGGGTATTGGATCCACATAACCTGGTAAGTACTAGAATACGTGTTGGTTGGATGCTTTCAATCTTCTTTACCTGCATTCCTCCTTTTGTGCTCTCCAATCATATCCCAACAAATTTTCATTTTATATTTGCATGAATACCCTTTTTCTTTCTATAATTTTTTTTTTTGGGTGAATCCAATAATACATCTCCAAATTATCAATATTTTCCCAATCTTACACCCTCCAGTCAACTTAGCAATTAAATTTAGCGATATGCATAAAATTTTAAATACATATACATATATATCACATCAACAATTTTAAATTTTATGTATTAAAAAATAAAAATTTTACATTTTGCATAGATGTTTAATTGTTTAGGACTCTATCATTTAGATTTGCTTGAAAGGTCAAATGTATACACCAAGTATCTTCAAATTTTATGTAATAGTAAAATACACAATATATTTAGAAAGAGAATTCAAATTCAAATTAAATTTTAAAGATAATATTATTAAAAGTAAAGATTATAAATTTAAAAAAATTGAGAATTGTAATAAAGATTATAAATTTAAAAAAATTGAGAATTGTAAAAAAAACTTAAATAGTACCTTTATCATAAAAAAAAAGCATCTTTCAAAATGAGAAATAGTGTACCACTTACTAAGCATCTTTTAAAGCATGGATCCATGTTAGTGATGCCAACATTCATGTGATTTAACCTTTTTTTTATTGCTTGAATTTACCTTTTACATATCTTGAGATTTTCTTTTCAAAATATTAAAAATTATGTTTGGTTGAAATATAAAAATAATTTTTTAAAAATAAAATAAAATAAAAATAAAAGAAAATTAAATAAAGTAAAAAGTTATTTTTATTGATTATATTAATAATTTGTAAAATTAAAAGTTAAAAATAAAAAATTTTAAATTTAAATTTAATTGGCTAATTTATCTCGTTGAGATAAAATTATTCTTCTTCTTTTAATAATTTTTAAATATAAGAAATTTTTATTATGAGAATGTAACACTTACCTTTTTGTGAATTTTTGACGATATTATTGGTACTAATTGAAATGTCTCTTCAAGATCTTTTGAAGTTTCTGGTGTATGTATTTTGTTAGTTTCGAATAGCTGACTTTGACAAACTAGAAAATTTATATTTAAATGCTTATTTATTTCGAAATTTAGATGGTTTTCATAGTATGAATTATGTATTTTCATTTGGTATAATTTAACTCAGTCATATGAGTCTTGTACTAAAAGATATGAAATTTTAAAGTAGGTTGGTTGGAATTGCTAACTCAAAAAATCTGAACAGATTGTGATAATTTCTTATATTTTGACTTTCAAAAGTTAGGATTTTTTGATAATAGATTTTGATGACACAAGTTTCTATGTTTTAGTACTACATTCAGTCTTTAAATTCATGTTTTTACACTATGAAAATACCAAATGAAATAATTTGAATAGCCTCAAGAAAGCCAAATGATCATGAAGTTTTTGAATTTTAAGGTTTCAAAATTTCGCTTTTAATTTTTAAAAAATATTTTCAGCCCAAATAAATATTATTTAGTAGAAAATTATATTTTATTTATTTTAAAAAATATGTATATATTTATTTATGCATTTTATTAAATTGTACAACTACTGTGTTTTAGTTTGTTAATAAGATTATATACAACCCATATGTATTAAGATTACACAAAATCCTTATATTTTTAATCTTATAGTTTATTAATCTTTTAAGTTTCATTTTTAAATTTTAGGTTATTTGTGTAAATTGTTACTCAAGTGTGGGTTAAATAAGTCGCTCAAATTTCTTTAATTTTTAATTCTTGAAAAATCAATTTAAAATATTTTTATGTTATTTATGAAATATATGATATTTTGCGCATGTTTTATGAATAAGAGTTAAGAATGTAGCATAGTTTTATTATTTTGTTTTTGAAGTAAAACCAGTTCAAATGCATTAATAAAACCAAGAGAGAAATACAAAATCCAATAGACAACTAAGTTGTCCTTACAATCAAAACATAATAAATGAACTAAAAAAATAAAGCTTTTTAGCTTCATAATTCCATCGTCTCCGCTCTCCAACTTAACTAACAAATAACTAGTTCAGTGCTAACCTTCATTTTAGAAGACTCTTTGCTGAATATTTTAGAGTACGTGTCTTACAGATGGGTTAAACTGTGTATTTATATGATATAGTTACTGTTCATGAATATGATATTATAGATAGGTTCCCATGCACGTCTACACATACCCTACTCTAGGTTAATACGTGTGTTCTAGTTGTAGGTTCGCCTACATGGTAGTGCGAACCCACATTATGCGATCTCATAGAAGAGTGCGAGCACCTTGCATGTGAACCCCAAGTGCGAACCACGTAGAGTATGGGTCAGGACCCAATCAGGTAATGGGTAACGAGTCGGTAATGGGTCAATAGTAGTGAGTATCATAACAATTTATCCCCCGCTTGGTTCGAAGAAGAGTTATAAAGTGACTCTTCTTAGAACTTGATTTTATGATATGAGAGGTCACATAAGTAGAAGCTTATTAAATACTCTTCGTGCTTTAACTTGTCATGTACACTTTGCTACATGTTAAGAAGTGATACAGTTGTACACAATTGATTGTGCCCTTATTCTCGGATATAGGAACTGTTAAAGTGTAAAATCCCTTTAAAAGGAGGTTACTTGAGCTTTAAAAATTAAACTGTTTGAATTTGAAATTTTGTAGGAGTTGCTGTTAAAGGGAACAACTTTGGAGGTAATTTTCTTAAAATCGCCATCGTTCTTGTGATTTTTGCTAGGTTTATTAGAATAAAATTATAACAACCCATTTTTAGTCAAATCGGAAAAGTGGTTTTGAGACTCCAAATACGAGGTCAAAATAATTATTTTATTATTATTTTAATGTTTACAGTATGATATCATGTTGGTGTGAAAATTTCGTTAAAATATTTTATCTTTTAATTGCTCAATTTGAGAAAAAGGACTTAATCGCGTAAAGTGTAAAACTTGTGTGCTATTAGTTAAATGTGTCTAATAGCTATGACTTATTAAAGTGAAGGTCCTTATGATATAATTAGACCATTTTTATATTGGGTGGACATTTATGGGCATAATATGAATGTTTTAATGGTTTATAAATAAGGTTAAAAATGTAAATTAGTAAATAAGGTTAATAAATTAAAACAAAACCAATTTTCTATCATCTTTTATCACTTTCTTCACCGAAAATTGAAGAGAAGAGAAGCTATTTTCTTAGGGTTCTTTCGGTCATGCTATTTTGACTCAATTAGGTGTGATTTTTGCTTGGTTTTTAATGATTTCTATGTTTTTGTGATCGTTGCAACTAGTACTAGCTAGTCTAGGGATTAATTTGCAAAATTGTTAAAGATTTTAGAAGTTTCCATTGATGAATATGTATGAGTTTTGATGTTTAATGATAAATTATGAATATTTGATGTTAGTTAAACAAGTTTTGTTAAGTGATTTTTGGTGAAAATGCAAATTAGGGGCTAAATTGAGAAATGTTAAAAATGTGTGGTTGAAATGTGAAATAAATGAAAGTTATGGGCTTTTAGGGGCATTATGGTAAATTGGATAGCATGGGTTTACTGTGAATTTGCATGAATTTGTGATTCTGTGTAATAAGGACTAAATTGTAAAAATGTGAAAGGTTAGGGGAAAATGTGTAAAATATCCCTAATATGTATTTTGGATTGAATTGAACAAATAGAAGAATAAATAAGTTAATTTTGATTACTTATAGATCAAGAAAAGAGGAATTCGGACTTAGATCGGGGAAAAAGTAAAGTAATTGAATAGTCGGTTCATTCCGTTATTTCCGTACACGAGGTAAGTTCGTATGTAATAAGCATTGTTATAATTATACTTTTAATGCTTTGATATTGTATAAATTGTATATATAGGACTACAGTCATGTTTGACGACAAATCAACTATATGTGGCACTTAGTGTGCGATTCAACATAGTTTTGGCTATATATGGCATTTTGTGTGCGAGATTGAGATAACTTTGTCTATATATGGCACTTTGTATGCGAGATTGAGATAGCTTCGGCTATATATGGCACTTAGTGTGCAATTTGAGATAGCTTCGGCTATGTACGACACTTAATGTGCAAGATATCGAGTATTTAACGGTATTTCGAATATGTATGAGCTTGTTATGGAATAATACAGGTATGTACATGCATAGTATGAGCTTTAAATCGAAGAAGTTACAAAGTTTGTATATAAGCTTATGATTAAGCAGTTGAAAGGTTTGTTAGTAATCACAAAGTACATAGTAATATGTTTAGATTGATGAATGTTGTATTTGTGATTAGTTAAGTTTATATCATACGAGCTTACTAAGCTATGAAGTTTACTTTGTGCTATTTTTCTATGTTTTATAGTGAATCAAGGCTAGCTCGGATCCAGGAGTCGTCGGGAACATCATTACACTATCAAACATCTAAGTTGGTACTTTTGGATTATACATTTTTGGCATATGGCATGTATAGGCTAGTTGTGGTATTTTGGTTGTGATTATAGCCATGGGATTTGGCTTGTAAATTGCATATGTTTTCGTTTGCATATTTAGCCATGAGTGATGGCTTATTTTGGTATGTTTGGTATGAATGTGGTTATGATTTTATAGTTGTTCAAATGGTTAATTGAATTTTGGAGTATAAAATGCTTGAGAAATGCCTTGATGAGGTATGATTTTAGATGTTGTGTGGTTATTTATAAGGAAATTATGTGAGCTTGAATTATGGTAAATGAACTATATAGATTGATATTGTTTTGGCATGTATTTGGATAAGTAAATGGTACTGATTTGAGATTTGGAATAGATGAAATTATAATGGCATGAATTGTGCATTTGGTTGATTATATTTGCTGCCTAATTGTATGTTGAAATGGTACCATGTTGATTGTTTAGGTGAGCATGAATAAGGGTGGAAAATTGGCCTCGCAAGTAGTCTATTTTTTTCCACACGGGTAGAGACACAGACGTGTGTCTCAGTCGTGTGTGACACATGGTCATGTTACACGACCGTATGTCCCCTGGTGATGAAATTTAATTGAAGTTAGTATGCTCCACATGGTCTCACACACGGGCGTGTGACTGGCCGTATGGTACAAGTCAGTATACTCCCTAATTGGCACACGGCCTAGCACACGGGCGTGTGACTTGGCCGTGTTGCATAAGTCAGTATACCCTACAGTTTTGAATTGGCCTAGCACACAGCTTGACACATGGGCACGTGTGGTCACTTCGAAAGGCACAAGGGTTAGACATACGGGCGTGTAGTTGGCCGTATGACCCAAGTCAGTATGTGTGCCCTGTTTCCACACGGCCTGAGACACGGGCGTGTCTAAAGCCATGTGAGGTATACAGCCTGTTCACACGGGCGTGTGACCCCTGTATGGCTGAAATTTTTCTAAGTTTTCAAAATTTTCATATGTTATCGGTTTAGTCCCGAACCCCTTCTGAAGCATGTTTAAGGCCTTGTTGGCCCTTATAAGGGACAATGTGATTGTGTTGAATGATTTATGAGAATGAATGCTTTATGTTTGATAAATGTATGCTATATGTTGTAAATTATCAGTAATACCTTGTAACCCTTCTCCGGCGACGGACACGGGTTAGGGGTGTTACAAAAATGGTTAGGATAAGAGGAAACGGTTGTGTTATTCAGGGTATCTCTTCACAACATCGTAAAGTGAGTACTCCGGTTGAGGCAAAGGCTTATGTTTGCACCACAAAAGAGGAAGAAATGAATCATGTTTTGGTTGTTCGGGGAAATCAATTACCCAATTTCGCTTAGAAATTCTCAATTACCGAATGATCAAACCAATTAAGCGATACCATAGATGGAAGTTTCTTACTTCCACTGCACATGATAGAAGTAGGTTTCCATTTACCACCATCCTTTCTTCTGCCATCTTCTCAATGAATACAAGATAGCTTCGGGACAATTATCTAGCTTTTCGTGGTGGGTCGTAATGGAATATTTCATTAAATGTAGTCAGTGAAAGGAGGTGCCATTGATCGCTATTATCCATAATTTGTACCAACATGCAATCGAGGAGGTTTAGTGAGTTTGCTTAATTTCTCTCATCGCAAAAATGTAGAATCAATCATCTCGAACTGGTCTTTGAACCTTCGCTTAAATTGTTACAAGTACATACAGGTTAAGTATAAGCTTAAAGCTAATCTTGATTTTCCAACTGAATGGTCGATACCTATTAAGAGTATGTGCTTGAAAAAATGAGAGATTATGTATGAAGTAGGGTGGGGTCAATATTATAGACTTTGCAAGGGTCGCGTACTAGATTTGGAGGAAGTGCTAACTGTTAGGAATGTGTTTCAACACTGCCTCTTAAATCTGAGTTCTAATGGATGGCAGCCTATTAATGATGGTAATGGTGTGAACACCATGAGGGTATTACTTGCGCAATTCACATGGCCACATGGAGCCATTGATGATTTGGGGCTTATACTCTTAAAGAAGAAAGAAAAACCTAAGAATTATTTTTATAGCTTTTGAAAATTAAAGCCTCGTTCATGGTTCTTTAAACCTTTAGGGGATCTAGAAAGTGATGTGAACCTATTATGATAATTGGTCCTGATAATAAACTTCTTGGTGATGCAGGTACAGTTCGCATTGTTGAAGAGAATTCAGAGGAATCTATAAGCCTGGCCAAGGAGATCGACGAATATATAGATGTTCGATCGTTCATGCAAAATGTGTGAGTCAATCCCTTTGGTAATTCCACTGGAGAAGAAAGTGCAAGCAGTAAGAATAAGCGGAAAACTACTATTGGGGCTGCCAATATCATTTTGAGTAGCGAAGATGAGGGCAACCTTGTAAAGGAACTTTGTTGAAAGAAGTGAAAAGATCATGCTGCAACATCTGGCGATGCGGTCCCTATTTCTATAGTCCTTGCTATGATTCCTTCTCCACCTAAATCTCATGTTGATCTTCACCCACCACCGAGACCACCAACTAAAGATACATTCGGGGTAATTTTTGATTATGACCCTCCTGGTGGTTCCATGAAATTTACTGCTTCTGGTGGTGAGACAGGAACATTATTTCCGTGGCACAAACATCTCAGCATGCAAAAGTTTCCTTACAGTCCTATTGAGATGAGTAAATAGTGGAAAAACCTATGCCCGAAGAAGCAAAAGAACGTATTTGTCCTTTTATATCGTCTAGCTGTATAAGGAAATCTTCCTTTGTACTATCTCTCCAAGTAGCCTTAGCTAAAGCTAGCATGGTCAGCGTCGGGCTCGCCGAGGGTATTGGCGAAGCAGAAGCAAAGAAGAAAGAGACTAAAAATGCTTACCAGTCTACCATACGTGGCACTAGAAAGGGCTTACGAATTATATAAGGGCTTGGATGAAGAAAGCAAGAAATTAGTGGAGCAGAATAGAAGGTTACAGGAATGCCTCACCCTTAATGAAAAATATATTGAAAAATTACATGGACTGGTCACAGGTGAGCGAGTTGATAAGGATGTCTTGGAAGTGACCATGAAAAGTAAGGATGAGCAACACAAACTTGCCATGGCTAATCTAGTGAAGAGTCATGATGAGGCTTTGGAAAAGTATAGAAGTGATACCATGCAAAGCTTTCAAGACTACTTGTCAGATTTTGTAACACTCCCAACCCGTATCCGTTGCCGGAACAGAGTTATGGAGCATTACCAGACATTTTAGTACAAATACAAACATTACATAATTATTTAACATTCACATCATAATTTAATCATATCGTTCCTTATTTAATATCCATTTAAATAACAACTTAAACATATTCTTCTTTAATCACAATATAACATACATATATTTATGCATAAAGTAACCAATGTCATCATTAACATTGTTTACAATTATTTTGTAAAATGACATACATGACATCCTATGTTCATGCCATTACGAAAATAAATGTTCATCACCACAATGAGTTCAGGATCAGCTTTGGATGTTGATTCAATGATCTGACTTTAACTTAACCTGCGTACGGGAACAAACCTTACGCTGAGTATAAACTCAGTGGTAATTCTATAATCCGAATATTTAAAAATTAACAATAAAATATGTATAATAAAATGTTAAGCACAATTGAACATTTAAAACCATAATACTCAATTTTCATCGCTTGCTATATATAATAGTTTTCCATAATTTATTCACGTATCATTTAAATAATGGTATTATCCATTCCACATTCAATTCATGAATATATAACTTGTATATTCCATGTATTTACAACATATTTCACATTCTATTTTCAGTTCACTATCTCATATTCTTAGCCTAAAGTAGACTTTATAGAACACATCGAATATACGAAACAAATACAGAGGTGCATTATTATGCACTATTAAATAGAGAGCACTAAAGTGTTATACAGATAGCACTAATGTGCTAAACAGAGAGCACTAACGTGCTAATAATCAGAGAGCGCGCTAAAGTTCCTTAATGGCATGCCACTAATATCTCAGTAGTTCTAAATTTCGTCTACTTTAGCATTAAAACTGAATTTCATACATATAAAAAATAATCCAATTATCATATTTGCACAATTTCACATTTACACACATATATATTCATAATATATATATACCAATTCAATTCAACCAATATAAATTCATCACATACCAAATCAATCCATTTCAATTATAAAACACAATAATTCTCACCTTAATCACTTACCACAACATTTAATCAAAATACAACAATTAATAATTAGATTCAGATTATAGAAATACAAACCAAGAATTCCGAGCTATTCCTCGTCAACTATATTTTTCCCCTTTTTAGTCGAGAATTCTGGTACGATGCTAGCTACGGAATTAAAACAATTAAAAATAATCAATACAACACAATTCAATCTCATATTAAATATTTCAATTTTTACTCAATATTTGCCTAAATTCTAATTTAGTCCCTGAACCGAGACTAACTTTTATTCTCAAAACTAATTCCATATTTTCATTCCATTCCCACTTTAAACTAATTTAACTCTCTAATTTCACCATAAATCTATAATTTTAAAATTCTCTCAATTTAGTCCCTATTAATTCAAAACTTATAATTTATTTTACAATTTAATCCATTTCTCTATTCTAACTTGAAATTCTATCAATTTAATCCCTAATTCTTCAATTTATTCAACATGATCAACATCTAAAAATTCACTAACTTTCAAAATTTCAACTTAAATCAAGTAGTATTTTGTTCTAGAATTCCAAAAATATCAAAATTATAAAAAAAAAGACACTAAGTTAACTTACCAAATTAAGCTTGAACCTTAAAAACCCCAATTCTCCCTTTTTCTTTTCTTTCTCCTTTCTCCTTCTCCGTTTCATTTTTCAATTCTGTTTCTTTCCTTCTTTTCTATTTGTTTGTTTTTATAATATAATATAATATAATATATACTTAACTATTAAGTAATATAATTATAATATTATAATATATTTTAACTTTAGATTTTTAAATAAATATCTACTTATGTCGCCTCAACTTTAAGCAATGGCGTAATTGCTTTTTTGGTCCCTTTAATTTTTCTTTAATCTATAATTCAACTTTCAGCCTTTATGCAATTTAGTCTTTTTTAATTAATTAACTATCGAAACGTTAAAATTTCTTAACAAAAATTTAATACCACCTTATTGACACTTTGTAAATATTTATAAAATATTTATGGCTTGGTTTATAGAACACCTCATTTTCTAAAACCACTTAACCGAATAAATCTTTATAAAACACAAATTACTAATTCAAAAATCTTTCTAAAATCATATTTTACCGATAAATATTAAATAATAATATTTACGAACTTACTTTCCAGATTTGGTGGCCTCGAACCACTATTTCTGACATCACTGAAAATCGGACTGTTACAGATTTAAAGTCTAACTTCTTGTTACATGCTCAAGTAGTTGGTGGTCCCTTCAATGCTCCCAAGGTAAACTTTGATGCTTTTAGTCACCTCACTAATGCCCAGTTGGATTTTGATTTTGATTTCTCTTCTAGAGTAGTTTGGGAGGAATTTTTAGAAGAATGGAAGAATTCTAGTAGACTTTACTTCGTTGAAAATCCTATTGAGATGAGTGTAGCTCCCTTGCTGAAAGTGAAGATGGAAACAAAAGAGAAGATGAAGGAAAGGATGAAGAGCTTGTTGATCCCAATGATACCAGCGCTAATTCATAATTTCATTGTACTTTTTTTTTTCTAATTTGAAATGAAAAAAAATCTATGTTCATTTTGTATTGAAACAATTTGGTGTTTGATTGTGAATTTATTTGAGCAAACTGCATAATCAAGTTATCACAAAAAATGAGTCAAAAAATATAATTTAACTAGTGGTTGGAAAATTAGCTAACACAAATGAAATTGTTCATGATATTAAATCGAATGAACTTAGATTACGAAATTAAATCAACGAACCTTAACGATATCAATTGCAATTTTTAATCAGCGAGTTGTTTGGAGATGCGATCTTAAATTAGCTAAATCAAATATGATTGTTCATGATGTTAAATCGAATGAACTTAGGTTGCGATATTAAATCAACGAACCTCAATGATATCAACTGTAATATTAAATCAGCGAGCTATTTGGAGTTGTGATTTTAAATCATTTAAGTCAAATAAGATTGTTCATGATATTAAATCAAATGAACTTAGGTTGTGATCTTAAATCATAGAACCTTAACAATATCAGTTGTGATATTAAATCAACGAGCTGTTTGGAGTTGCGATATTAAATCAATTAACTCAAATAAGATTGTTTATGATATTAAATCGAATGAACTTAGGTTGCGATATTAAATTAGCAAACCTTAAATATTTCAGTTATGATCTTAAATCAGCTGACTCAAATCAGATTGTTCATGATATATAAAGTAAACAATATTTGGAAATAATGTATCTTTCTTGAAAAAAAGGACAAATCATTCATACATAATATTTTTTTGAGATGGCGTGCATTCTATGTGTGAGGTAGAATAGGGCCATCCATTTTTACTATTTTGTAAGCTCCATAGCCTATTTTTTTTTTCAACTTTGTAGGTTCCTTCCCAATTTGGGGTTATTTTTCCTTATTGCGATACTGGAAAACTTGTTTCACTATTTATCAAAACAAGATCACCCATTTGAAACTGCTTGTTCTTCATTTTAGAATTATAATATTGAGAAACTTGGTGGGCTTGTGCAACTTTTCTAATCTTTGCTATTTCCCTAAATTTATAGACAAGGTCTAATTTGAGTCGAATGGCCCCTAGTTAGCACTTTCATCAAAATGATCTATTCTGTGAGATTGTAGCCTATCTCAGCAGGGATTAATACTTCTGCCTGATATACATGTGAGATTATTGTCTCTCTAGTTGTTGTGTGAGGTGAGGTTTGAAGATCCCATATAATTCATGGTAGCTCTTCTAACCAAACACCTTTAGCCTCATCAATTTTTTTCTTCAGAACCGTTAGAATCTTCTTATTCATTGTCTCTTCTTAACCATTTTTTTGGGTGTTTTTACAGAGTTTTGAGCGAGAGTAATTTGTAGGTCATTGCAAAAGTTCTTAAATTTTCCTTGAAATTGGGTTTCATTATCCGTTATAATCAGGCATGGAATGTCTTACCTACAAACAATAGATTTCCAAAAAAAAAAAGGCTCCATTTGTTTCTATTTGATTCTAGCCAAAACTTCAACTTCTATCCACTTAGTGAAGTAGTCCATAGCTACAAATGTGAATTTCTTCTTAGCTGTGGTTATTGGAAATGGACTCGAGATGTCAATTCTCCAAGTTGCAAATGGCCAAGGGCCAGACATTATTTGCAGAGGCTCAGCTGATGCTCGTTATACTTGAGCATATTTTTTTTATAGAAATCACAAGTGCAAACCATATGGTGTGCATCATTCTGTACAAGTGGCCAGTAGTATTCCTGCCTAATGACCTTTTGTGCTAACAATCTCCCACCTAGGTGATATCTGTATATTCCCTCATGTGTTTCTCTCATAACATACTCAACTTTTGAGGAAGCAAGACATTTCAAAAGAGGTTGGAAATAGCTTTTTTTATAAAGCACACCCTCTAACAGGATATGTCTAAAGGTAACAGATAATGATTTTAATTGAATGAGAAATGAATTATCTATAGATACAAGGAAATATTAAATGTAAATTATAGCATCATACCTTGTAGCCTTATGCTGAATTTTGGTGAGCTCATTTTTTCTTAGGTGGTGTGTTTCCCCTTGTAATGCTTGTACAATGGTTGTCATCCACCTTTTTTCTTGGTTCAGATTATGCACTTGATGAGTGTCACAGCTTGGGGTGGCTTTATGCTCTAACATGATTTTTCCTCTTTGTTCAATAGTAATAGAGGACGCTAACTTTGATAGAACATTAAATTTGGTGTTCTCTGTCTTGTATAGTTGTCTAACTTGTACCTTATCAAACTGAACTAGTAGGTGGGTTGCTATGGCATGGTACTTCTTTAAGCTTGACTCATTTACTTCATACTTCCTATTCATTTGGTTTGCTACGAGCTAAAAACCTTTGCCTTCAGCAGTAAAGCCACTTGTAACCCTGAAATTAGTTCCTCGTACTCTACAACGTTCTTAGATGTCTGAAAGCTTAAAGATAGCCCATACTGCCATTCATTTTCATCAGAATCTATAAGAAGAACACTCGCTCCTGACCTTGCCTTTGCTGTCAAGCCATCAACATTAACCATCCAACACTTTGGCTTCACAACTGAACTCGTTTGCCCCTGTGATGAATTAACTACTACATCTTATGTAATCAATAGAAAAAAAATTTAGAACTAAATGTATACTTGTAATAAAATATTGTAAAGTATCTATCAAGTAAAATTCCAATAATTTGTGTGATAAACTATCGTATCATTTATGTGAGAGATAATGTTTGAAATTAAAAGTTACCTGCAAGGTTGACCGCCTCTGGATGTACCAACGTCTAGAGTAGAAATCTTGCACAAAATATGTTAAATAGGTGGTATCTGCAAGTATACGGGTCAGGTTGTAATATAGTTACAACGAAATAGGTGAGTACTCCGAGGATCATACCTAATGGAGGCGAGCACTGAATTAGTCCTAATCTAAGAAAAAATAGAGATAATTAATACTTTAAAAAATTATATTACGACTAAACATAAAGAAAAAGTTTTTAATAACTAAAGAAATAGAAAAAGATAAATAGAAAAACTTGGAAAATTTGCTATGAAAACTTAATCAAATTTGAACATGGCGACTAGCTCGCTTCGCTAATCATAACTAACTATTGCTTCGGGCTCCCTATTCAATCAACTAGTCATTACCCTAGTAGGATCTCTCAATTTTCCACTAGAATAATGAGTTCGCAAGAACTACTTACCTCTCGACCTTACAGTCTAAACTGGTTCGGAGTTAAGGTGTTCACAAATATATCATACCAATTTTGGGTTGATTCCCACCTATATGACTTTCTAGGGTAGTCAAGCCTAGGGTTTAAATTCCTCCTTTCCCAAACAGCTGATTCACTTGAGAAAGCCCTACAAATCAATAAATTAATCATACCCCCACTAGCTAATCCCCCACAAAAGGATTAGTTCCTCATGGATCTCAAAAACATAATAAACTTAATGTAAAAGATGAACATTAATAACAAATCAAGAGATTAAGGTTTAAGAAAAGCTTGAATTGTATTTAATTGAAGCACGAAATCCAAAAAGATTTGATCAAGTTCCACAAATTAGATCTCCCGATAAATGGAAAACTGAAAGTAACGTAAAGTCTAAGAAAAGGGAAAAACTAAAAGCTGAAACTATGAAGAAAATTATACAATAAGAAAAGTTGTCCATAACAAGTGTTAAATGAGCTTATCTATAGAGTTAGGGTTGTCATCGTCCTCTACCCTAGGACAACTGACGCTCTGGTGTTTAATATTTGATTGTGTAGACCAAAATGCCCCTGATTCGTAAATATTTCTCGTATAGAACTAGTGTCGTGACACCCTAGTGCCTGTGTCGCGACATCGAAGGCAATATGCTCATACTTATGGTAGTTTCAAGGGTATGTCACGACATTGAAGGTAGTCTTGGAATTTTTGCTCTCTGCTTCCTGTGTTGCGACACCAAACTCCCTGTATTGCAACAAAATAACTAGTATTGAGTTGATACTCCTTCTAGTGTTCTCCTGCACACTCAAAAAGTATGTTAGCTTACCCTTAGGTCTCATTCGATCCCTAAGGTTAATAAAAGACTCAAATTACACTTTTTATTGCATGTAAATGAAACTAATAAAACTTAATTAAAACATAATAAAAATGCTTGTATTTAAGCTTTTCAAGTGCGAAAATTAGTTTAATCTGCTATGCCATATTACAACAGATCAAGGGTTTGATGATTTGTCAAAAGAGCATTCCACCATGAAATCAGCTAAGATTTGAGCCTTGATCGTTGTTCTTAGGGCATATTCTATTCCAAATTCTGTCAATTCAATTCCCCATTTGGTCATTTTACCTGAAGCATCCACTCTAGATAGAATACCCTTAATGGGTTGATTCGTCATGACAGTCATGGGGTGAGCCTAGAAGTAAGGTTGCAACTTGGGAGCAGTCACTATTAAAGTGAAAATGAGTTTTTCTATCTTTGAATACCTTTTTTTCGTCGTTCTGTAACACTTTGCTAACATAATATACTGGAAATTAACGAACCCCTCTATTATGATAAAAACTGCTACTACCATTTCTTTTGAGGTCACCAGATAAAATTGCTACTAACATAATATGTATCTGTGTTTCTACCCATTTTCGTGGCCCAGAAATCAGAAATGGAAGCAATAGATCTAAAGGGCTCTATTAGAAAAATAATGGAGTTAATTACATAAACAAAAAATTTAAAATTTCTAACTATTTGTTAAATTAATATTTTAAAACTTTTACATTGAAGATAAATAGTTAATTATATAAATAAAATTTTTAAAAGTTAATTTATCGATTTAAATATTTATTTAATTATATATTATCTATAACAATTTGTTAAGTGAATATTTTAAAAGATAAATAGTTAATTAAATAAAAAATGAAAATTTTAATTTATCCATTGAATTTAACTTATATAAATAAATTATTTAATTATCTTTAAAAATTATATAAAATAAATAAATAAATAAATAAAGATTTGCGATGCTTGTATACCATATTATATATATAGATGATATGAGTATATATTTCCAAACAAAAGGTATAGGCCAATTCCATCTGATAATCCCTAAATTATGTTCTTCTTTAAATGGTCGCTAAACTTTAACACATTGTAATTGAATTCTCAAAATATAAATATCATATTAAACAAGTTTTTCATTAATTTAAGTTAGTTTGGCGTTTGGATTTGAGATGAAGAATATTTAAAATATTTTAATCAAATTTTAAATATGTGTATATTTATTATATGAGCAGCTTTAGTTTGATATGTTTAAAAATACAATATCATTAAAATTTAGAAAGATTATTTTTTAACATGTTATATCGAAGCTATCTATGTAATAGATACACATATGTTTAAAATTTAATTCATGTATTTAAAATATGCATCATATCTTATTCAAATTAATATTTAATGCTCAAGTTAATTTAGATGTGAAAGGAAAAACTTGTTTGATGTAATATTGATATATTAATGACTGAATTAAAATATTTTAAAATTTAAAGCATGAGAAGTGATAATTATGATGAAGATAGATAATGGATCTGCACATTCCTTGGCCAAAAGTGGGTTACAGAATGGAAATGGAGAATATTTAATAGAAAAGATGCCTACTTAATGTCTGTAATGGTTTGGATTAACGAATAAAACTTTATTGATTTGTTGAAACGAAATTGATATGTAGTTAATCAGATTTAAGTGTTTTGATGTAGTCTGGTTCTGATATCCACTTTGAATTTAGTCTTGATTTATTTCGAGTTGAAATACTGATTTTAATTTTTAATTTTTGATTTGGTTGTGAATTGAATTTTAAATCATACAGTCATTTATGATGAATTTTTATTTTCATTTTAGTGATGATTATTGATGCTCAATGATTTTATTTGAGTATGATTTTGCTTTTTTTTGCCATTGGAATAATTAATCTTTTGTCCATTTCAAACTTTTTTATATTTATTTTCTTGTTAAAAGCCTGTTTGGTGGAATAATTTGAGAAATAAGAAAATGCAAAAGCAAAGAGAGTACAACTCGGTTTTGCTTTCCTTTTGTTGTCTTGACATTATAGTCACAAGTATAAATGTCTCAACTCTCAAACACAACATAAGAGTAAGAAACAAGGATCCAGCAAAGCTAAGAGTTAAGAGATGAAGAAAGTAGAGCTCATATTCGTTCCAGCGCCAGCAATGGGGCACTTGGCCTCAACCGTTGAATTCGCAAAGCGCCTTATCTGTCGCGATCATCGAATTCGGGTTATTATTCTTTCCATGAAGTGGTTTCCCAGTGCTTCTTTGAATGCATACATCGACTCGCTCACTGCATTGCAACCTGATGGAATCCAACTTATTGAACTCCCTCAGGTTGCTCTTCCCTCATTAGATCCTAAGAAGTCACTCGAAAGTTTCCTTGATGTATTCGTACAGTGCTACATCCCTCCTGTTAGAAATGCTGTGAGGGACATTGTATCAATGAGATGCAGCTTGGGTGAAACCCGAGTTGCAGGATTAGTTCTTGATCTCTTTTGTTCACCCATGATTGATATTGCAACTGGTTTTGGTCTTCCTTCTTACCTATACTTCCCCACAAATGCAGCCACGTTCGGTCTCATGGGGTATCTACCAACCCGACATACCCCGGAGAGCTCCGAATTTGAATGTTCAGATCCTGAACATTTGATCCCAGGATTTGTCAATCCTGTCCCTACATGTGTTCTTCCATCAGCTGTATTTTGCAAGGATGGAGGTTACACTACATATGTCAAAGTTGCTGAAAGGTTCAAGGATGCCAAAGGTATTATAATCAATACATTTGAAGAACTTGAGCCTTATGCTCTAAACTGTTTCTCCAACGGCCAAAACCCTCCAGTTTATCCAGTTGGACCAGTGATTAACCTCAATGGTCTGAGTTACTCAGACTCGGATGATAGGGTCATGAAATGGCTCGATGATCAGCCTCAATCATCAGTGGTGTTCCTTTGCTTCGGAAGCATGGGAAGCTTTAAAGCACCCCAAGTGAAAGAAACTGCCATGGGGCTGGAGCAAAGTGGGTTCAGGTTCTTATGGTCCTTGTGTGTGCAACCACCGCAAAATGATGCTTCAAAAATGTTACCGGAAGGGTTTCTGGAAAGGGTACAAGGGAGAGGGATGATATGCAGTTGGGCGCCACAGTTGAAGGTTCTTGCTCACAAAGCAATAGGAGGGTTTATATCTCATTGTGGTTGGAACTCAATCCTGGAAAGCTTGTGGTTCGGTGTACCCCTTGTAACATGGCCTCTGTATGCTGAACAACAGTTCAATGCATTCAAGATGGTGAAGGAATTAGGGTTAGCAGTGGAGATGAGGTTGAACTATAGGAAAGATAGTGATGAAGTGGTGATGGCAGATGAGATAGAGAAAGCTGTGGGGATGGTAATAGATGGTGGAAGTGAAGTGAGAAAGAAAGTAGAGGACATGGGTGAGATGGCAAGGAAGAGTGTTATGGAAGGTGGAACTTCATTCAATTCTATTGGAAAACTGATAGAGGACATAATAGGCAACAACTGATATGGAATCATTGCTGTTGTTATTGTACTGTTAATTTATTTCACTACATTTGAGATTATAATGATATACATGCGGTACAACTGATATGGGTCACTGCTCCATTTTCCCTTGTAACCAAACAATAATGGAAGAAGTTTTCTTTGTTTCCCTTGCTTTTCTTTTTCACTTTCTTTCAATCCAAACATAAAGTATAATTATGTTGTCCTTCTGTTAGTCGCTGGACACTTCGGTGATTGATATCCCTCAGGTTGTATTGCTAGGACCTTTTACTGCAGCTTGAAGTGGCGTTCTATGATGCGAGGGGCTTGTTCTGGAGTTTCTTGGTTATTTCCGCAACATATTTACCTTGGTAAAAGGCCTGTTGGAGCTCTAGCTCAGTGGGTTCACGGGATCCATCGGCTGCATAAGTGCCAGCACCATAAGAGGAGCCACCTTTTACCTCATTCATCTCAAACATGCCACTGCCAAAAGTGTATCCAAGAGGCACAAATATCATACCATGATGTGCTAACTGTGTTATAGCAGTTAATCTGCATATCAGGTAAAACAAAGAGAAAAGAAAACATAAGATACGTAACATAAGCACTGATTTGAAGCAAAATAATGGATATAAATATAATTAAACACAAACATAATAGATCTTCCAACAGGTCTTTCCATGTTTATAGATAAGAACAGATAGAGCTGTGGGAATATGTAAACTGCGAAGGAACTTACGCAGTGAGCTCCTGTCCTCCCCCATGGAAACCAGTACTCCAGAAGATACCAGCAGGCTTGCCAGCAAGTGCTTGGTGTTCCCACAGGTCGTTAGTAGCATCAAAGAAGGCCTTAAACTGAGCTGCCATCACACCGAAACGAGAAGGAAACCCGAAGAGAAAACCATCAGCTTCCAAAAGCTGTTCTGGCCTAATCTCTGGTACATCAGCTGCTTTAGCTGGTGCCTTCATCTTTTGCAGTATTGTATCAGATAGCGTCTCAGGTACCTGTTGAATCCAACCAGTCGCCTAAGTAAGACCAAAAAGGTCACTTTCATTCAAGACATCCTATTTCTCTTCTGGTAAATTACCTGCCAAAGTGTTGCCTCAACATCTTGAACTGAATTAGCCCCCCTTTGCACCTCCCTTGCCATGATCTCGACATGACGGTACAACGAGTAATACCTATCCAAGGTTATATAATTCAAGGACCGGAGAAAATAGGGGAAAGTTATAGGAAATCTAAAGAAATGCAAATGGGTTGATGAAGGATCAACACTTACACTACATACAACTTTGTTGCTGCCATAGCTGCAATTGAGCTCTGATATTTGAACCAACTGCTTATATCTGTGTGACGAATCCAATATTTATTAATTCACTCCATAGGATTTGACCAAAACTAAATGATTCCCCTTTAAAAGCTGTGAAAGTCCTCGACATTATAAAATTGAAAATTATCATCAAGACTTGAGATTATTACAGATTACCACAATCCACACACAACTTACTCTTCAAAGTTCGAACACATAATTTGTATCCATAAACCAACCAGAAGAATAGAGTTTTTTTTTTTTATGATTATATGCCATCAATCAGCTTGCTTAAAGTGAATCCAGAACTATATATTTACATCAGCATTATTGTCTTCATAGTAATTTATGCAAGAAATTCCAAAGTCATGAAGAATTAAAACAGAAAGCCAAGTAGATGGAAATAAATGATTGAGAAGAAGTTGAGAAAATTTTACCTTGGGTATATTGAAGGAAAGAAAGAACAAAGTTGTCAGGCTTCAGAGTCACATGAGAACCAGATAAAGATGGCTTTTGCGTAATGAAACATGTATGCTAGATGTTGAAATTAAAAAAAAAAAAAAAAAAAAAAAAAGAAAGAAAAATTTATTAGAAGAGCTGTGGTGAGAAAAATATGATTTAATACTGAAATATAAAACATTTTATAGATAAGGTTCGTACAAATTATTTTATCTTTTAAAACACGTATATAAATGGTTTTTTGTTTACACCAGCAAAAAAAATATTACAAGAAATCATTGTGATTAGATCCCATCACATGGCTGATAGAATAAACAAGGGCGAATAAACCAATAATAAGGTTTCGATTTTATTATTTTATTTAAACTTAAATTAGTTAATATTTAAAAATAGAATTCATTTAATTCAAAATTGCTAAAATTAAATATGAAATTTTAGTTAATTTTATTTAAATATTTTAAATTATATTTAATTTTTATTTTTAAGAACATAACCATTATCATTTTTAAGAGATTTGATATTTAAATTTAAAATTATCATAACTTTATATTTTGATCATTCAATTTTAAAAATTATAAATTGATCACTAAATTATTTGAAAGTTACAAGTTAATCGCGATCTGTTAAACTCCTACCAATAGTTATATATGAGAACAGATAAATTTAGAATTTGGTCACTTAACAATTAGTAAATTTACAATTAAATAAAATATGGTATTAATTTATTCTATATTCTCTCAACTAAATTAATATCCTAAAATTTTTTCCTTTTAATTTTTCCCCAATTAATGAAATAAAAAGTATACACGAAAAGAAGAGTTGATGAATTGTATAATGAAATAATAAGACAATCTAGTAGCACATCTCTTTAGTTATAAATAGATAAAATAATTATGATAAAAGTATGTGATGCGTAGATAATTAGCTGTTAAACAAGAAGGAAATCAGTGTATATATATATATATATATATTAGTGGTTAGAATCAAATCAATCAACAAGATAAAAACCTATATTCGAATTTGTTAATTTCCTCTAATATTTGTATAAATATTAGAGGCTATTTATATTTTAACACACTATTGACAATGATTTATATATTTTTTAGTTTTTAGAATTTGAAGATTCTTTTATTTGGTTGGGAGAATATGAAATCAATAAATAGCATCGTTTTGGTTAAATTCTATCATTGACCCTGACCATCATACTAACATAATTCTTTTTACTTCTAATTAGTTTCAAAAGCTCTTTTCCAAACTCACTCACCTTAAGGTTAACTTCCATCAATAATATTACAATCATGAAATGAGTATTTCCTCGTTTGGTGAATTTTATCCTATGTTACTTTCTCAACAAAACAATGAAGTTCTTCAAAGATACAAACTAAATGATCCTTTCAACTGCAATTTAAAAGGTAAAAGACAAAGAGTAAGCAGCAAAGTCGAAACTAACCTCTTGTGTCATTCTTCTTTGAAGTTATAAATGGCTTGAAGCCATTTCGGCAAATTCTCCCACAGGCATTCTTCCCTAACCGCTTTCAAAAACAACTGTTCCTCCACCGTCATCAGAATGTGCTATAAATCATCGGCAAAACAATATCGATCCATAAATTGAACCTGGAAGAGAGAAAATAAGGAGTTTTGATCGCAGTGGCAATGCCAGATCAAGCTACGATTTTGAATTTTTTTTATAAATCACGGGTCAAACAGAACCCTAAAAATCTTTTTTGACTGGGTGAAGCCATCGTGAAAACATAATAAAATAAATGGAGAGCAGTGGAGGGGAACAAAGTTGTAACCGCGAGAGGGTTAGAGTGTTTCTGTGATTTTTCTTTTAACTGCAATATTTTTACCTGTTCGATTACATGTAATCAAATTGGGCAATGTCTAAAGGAAGAAACACTTACAGATTTTACATGTAATCATTATTGTAACATTAATTTTAGAATTTAAAAACTCCTTAAATTTTTTAAAATAATTAATTTCTTTTTTCTTTTTCAATCATTTCACTACTTAAATTTTAAATATATATATATATATATATATAAAAAGCAATTAAGCCCATACTATTAATAAAAGTTAGAAAAAATTATAAAAATAATAAATTTTAGAAAAATTATTAAATTTTAATAAAAATATAAAAATTAAAATTTATTAAAATTAATTTTTTTATAAAATTGTAAAAATAAAAATAATTGTAAAATTTTATAAAAATCATATAAAATTAACGACCCTTAGTTTTTTTCAATTAAAGTCATCACCGTCACAACACAATGTGACATGTGGCGAAAGATGATAGAAAAATAAAATCCGTAAAAGTTATAGAAAAATTATAAAATGCTTCTTTTAGTATAATAATTTTTGTAAAAATGTTATGAAATTTTATTTCTTTACATTTTGTATAATTTTCTTACGACTTTATAAAATTTTATATTTCTATATATTTTATAATTTTTTACGATTTTTATAAAATTTTACAATTTTTATATTGTTTCACAATTTTAATAATTTTTAATATTTAAATTTTTTATTAAAATTTAATAATATTTATAGCTTTTATTGATTTTATTTTTTATAACTTTTAATAAAAGTAAGGGCTTATTTGATTTTTCTGAAAAAAATTGAGGGTCTTTTAATACATTTTGAAAGTTCAAGTACCCAATTGAGTACAAAAAAATTAAGGGCTTAATTGCTTTTTTTGAAAAGGTTTGAGGGTCTTTTGATGTATTTTGAAACTTCAAGTACTCAAATAAATAAATAAAAAAAGCAAGGCTTAATTGCATTTTTGAAAAAATTTGAGGGTTATTTTTGCATTCTTAAGCTTTTAAATTATGTCAATTTTCAAGTCACCAAATTTGATGTTTTTAAAATTGTAAATGTTTTGAAAAATAAAATGATTAATAGGGTGAGCAAATATTAATAGTATATTTCTGAATACAAAGATTAATAATTGTAAATATAAATTACAAATACGATCAGTTTCCCAATTTGAGAGGTCCAACTATCAAAATCTATCAATTTAAGCACCATCCAATTTTGTATTACTCAATTACAATTCACCAATAATTAGATGACATCACAATATAACTTGTTTGTTACAAGTCATATGACAGTGCCCATATAATATTATACATTAAAAATTAAAAAATATATTTTTGGTTATATAAATAATAAAATTTATCGATTAAATAAATACAATTTATATAAGATGAATTAAATTGAGAACTTTACTTAATATTTAATTAAAGTAATGATGTTAGAATCAATAAGCGATAATATGTTTAAAATGTCACTTCCTTCTAACAAAATTTACTTCTCCTAAATTTTCTTTCACAAATCACTTTTTCCAGCACTAATTCTTCCTCATGTCTCTTTCTCTTTTCTAATGAATCACAATCCTTTTTTTTTTTTAGTAAAAGTTCCACAAAATCAAAGATAAATTATTAAAATTCACTAGTTATCCACAACCTTTTATCAATGTTTCATTTTCATCCATAACCTTTAAAAATTGTATTTATCACCTTCGATCTTTATTAATATTTCATTTCTCATCATAAAATTTAAAATTTTCGATTATTCATCCCTGACTTTTCAAATATATAGAGTATATAAACTACTAAAGTTATTTTTATATTTATAAAATATTGTTTTAAACATATTATTTAAAAGGTTATATAGTTTAATGCCTTCAAAATTAGTTTTTAGATTTTTCAAATTATTAATATATATATATATATATTTTTTTTATTTTTCACATAAAAATAGTAAGTTTTATTCCAATAAATTAAAATTGCTATTTTTTTCCCAACATAAAAACTAATAGATGAAAACGAAATGTTAATAAAGGTTATGGATGATTAATACAAAATTTAAAGGCAAGAAGATCCACATATTACTCATATTATTAACTAAAATTTAATTAATGAAATAATTACTATTATTTGCATCAAGACGAAATTTTATAATTAAAAATATAAAGACTTAGAATGATCAGTTGGAGAATACAGCCTAAATCTACAACTGTACGTATATGACATGACTATAGTTAAATTTAACTAAAGAGAATTAATGACTAATGTTTAGGTTAGAACTAAAATTCTACAATGATTAAAATTGACCAATTCGAAAAGTATAAGGACTAAAATTGACAGAAACTAACCAAATTCTAAAGAAATATCTAAAAGGTAATACTCTGTATTTCTTAGCTACCTTTCTTAGTACAAAGGCATAGTTTATATACACAATAGGAAAAGCTAACTACTGTTAACAACCCTTAACAATAAAACTAATTCATTCAACAGCCTAACTACCTAATTATTAAACATGTGTGAATTTTTCCATACTGTAACATTCACCCAGCTTCCTCGAGTGGCATGACCTGAAGAAGATGACGAAACCAAGTGAATAAGGCAACAGACAATGGTTTAGTAAGAATATCAGCCACCTGATCACAAGCTGGTACTTCGCCAACAACCAAATCTCTACTAGCCACCTTCTCACGAACAAAAAACAGATCAAGTTCAACATGTTTGAACTTGGAATGCAGTACCAGATTAGCTGCAACAGCTACTGCACTGGAATTATTACACCATACTGTTAGAGGATCAACAGAACAAAGTTTAAGTTCGGTCAACAAAGATACAAGCCAGGCAATGTCACTCGTGGCTGCAGCTAAACTCCGATATTCAGCTTCTGCCGTAGATGGAGAAACAACTTGTTGTTTCTTAGAATACCACGATATAGTTGTATGACCAAAATATACACAGTATCCCGTCGTAGACCGGCGATCATCAAAATCAAGACCCCAGTTTGTATCAGCATACCCTACTAGGGACAGGGGATCAGAACTGCGAATTATTAGACTATGAGAGAGAGTGCCACGAAGATTCATATGAACTTTAGTGGGAGCATACATGAACTGGTAGATCCGATTAATGGCATAAGAAATATCTGGTCGTGTTAAAACAACATACTAAAGAGCTCCAGCAAGACTACAATACTCAGTGGGATCAGTAAGGCATTCTCCCTCATCTTTTGACAACAGAGATGAACTGACCATTGGCGTATGCACACTTTTGGCATTAGTCATAGAACTCCGATCAAGTAGCTCGCGGATGTACTTTCGTTGACATAAATGCAGAGTTCCAGAGGGTGACCGACTAACTTCAATATCTAGAAAATAATGAAGGTTACCTATATCCTTTAAAGCAAACTTGTTGTGTAACTGCTGCACAAAACAGTCAATCTCGTCAGCTGAACTGCTAGTAATAACAATGTCATCTACATAGACAAGAATATAGAGAGAAAAGGCAGAGAAAACTTTGGCAAATAACGATGCATCTGATTTAGACAAAACAAACCCCGTAGATACTAGATATTACTTCAATTGTCAAACCAGGCACGAGGAGCTTGTCGTAAACCATATAGAGCTTTAGTTAACAGACACACCAGCTTTTCACCATTCGGTCCAACTTTAACATAGCCAGGTGGCTGCTGCATAAAGACTTCATTAGAAAAATCACCATTTAAAAAGGCATTATTGACATCAACTTGCCATAGACATCAGCCACGAGAGACAGCAATGGACAAAATTAACCGAATAGTGGTAGGTTTGACCACTGGACTAAACGTCTCTTTGAAGTCACAACTGGGTACCTGAGAACAACCCTTGGCAACCAATCGTACCTTCCGTCGTTCAATCATCCCATCAGGATTTTTCTTCACCTTAAAAAGCCATTTGCACCCAATCACCTTTCGACCAGAAGGGAGAGGACGAAGTTCCCAGGTAGAGTTAGTAATCAAAGCATCATATTCGGCTTGAACAGCAAGCCGCCAGTCTAGATTAGCAAGAGCCTCTTCGACAGATGTCGGCTCAAAGTCAACCGTATCCACGGACAAGACTTTGGGTTTAAAAATTCCAGCCTTAGACCGAGTGACCATAGCATGAGTATTAGAAGTAGAAGCAAGAGGATCAGCGGCAATAGAAGGAGCAGGTGGAGGATCAGTAGGAGAAGAGAGTGTCTTTTGTAGGCCAGCCCCCAAAGTAGTCATGGTGTCAACTGAAGGAGGATGTACCGGACTACATGTAGCTGACGAATCAGAGGAAGGTGACGCACAAGTAGTAGCGGGCAAAGAAGCAAGATCAGAATGCTGTCGAGGCCCTGTAGTGGGAAAAGAACGAACAACAGAAACAAACGAAAGAGTACGTGCAGGAGACTGATCACTAAGAAAACCAGAATCAGTGAACAAAAATCGCTTTTCATCAAAGACAACATGCCGAGAAATAAGTATCTCGCCACTTTATGTTAAACAGTAATATCCCTTATGTTGCGAGCTATAGCCAAGAAATGTAGAAGGTTGAGTTCGAAACTCAAGCTTGTGTTTAAGAAACGAACGTAAGTATGGGGAACAACAGCACCCAAAAACTCGGAGGTGATCATATGTCGGTATACTACCAAACAAACGTTGATACGGTGTCATACTTTTCAACACCGGAGTGGGTAGTCGATTGATGAGATGAGCTACACTACAAAAAGCATAGCCCCAGTAAGCCATAGGTAGATTTGTCTGAGCCAAGAGGGTGAGACCAGTCTCCACAATATGTCTATGCTTACGTTCAGCAACATCATTCTGTTTAGAAGTGTGAGGACATGAAATGCGATGAAGAATCCCATGACTAGCTAGAACTGGAGCAAATGCATGAAACTCGCCGCCCCAATCACTATGAAATTTCTTAATACGCTTCCCAAACTGTGTATGAACCATCTGCTGAAACTGTAGAAAACAGTCCACTGCTTGAGATTTGCGTTTGAGCAAATAAACCCAGGTAAATTGACTATACATTTCAAAATGAACGAGACATAATACAAATTTCCTTCACAGGTAACTGAAGCCGGGCCCCACAAATCAGACACAACTAACTCAAACAATTCATCATATTCAGTACGAGATGAAGAAAAAGGCAATTTATGTGATTTTCCTTTCTGACAAGTTACACAAACATTATCAAGAGAGCTTTTATTTGTAACAATTTGACAATCATCAAGAACTGTTTTTACAATAGTAGAAGAAGGATGACCAAGCTTTTTATACCACAAAGTAAAAATATCATCGCCCGTAGACCGATCATGAACGTCAGTGGTGTAAGCAGATGGATACGAATCAACCGAGTTCACAAAAAAATGATAGAGCCCATCACGAACTTGGCCCTGCAATAAGATTTCCTGTGTCTAAATGTCCTTAATCACACAAAAAGAGGGGTAAAATTCAAAGAAGACATTGTTGTCAGTAGTAAATTTAGACATAGTAAATTTTTCCGGATGCTTGGTACACACAAGATATTTGACAAATGAATTAAATTTGTCTTTGTAGACAAAACAGTACTCCCAATGGACGAAATACTAGAGGAAACCCCATTGCCCATTAATAAAGAAGAATCACCTGTGTACGGAGAAGAGGTACGAAGATCAGACGCATTCTGACACACATGATGGGTAGCCCCCGAGTCTGGAAACCATGAGGAGCTCCTTACTGCAACGGAACATAGGAGTCATTGTTATCAAAATTGGAGTCATATGCTGTTGCATCAGAAAAATCAGAGGCACGAAACTCAGGAACTCGGGGTGGTATTCCAACAAATTAAGATGAGTCATATTGAGAAGATTCAACATAAAAAATACGAGCTTGAGGTTTTGTTCGCCATGGAACCTCATAAAATCGCACACAATTTGCATTTGGTTCAGAACAATTTGGGCCATTACTAAGACGAGGCTGAACAGATGTACGAGGCCCTCCACTAGGCCCACACGACGGATCAGCACCAATTGGGCCACGTGGCCTAGCACTATATGAATAACCCAAATCAGCGTGCTCAACATTACGGCCAACCATGCGCCTAGAATGTCCATAATCCATAGGAAGCCAATGATCAATAGGCCGACTATCATAGAAACCAAAGGAATGTGACCTAGCTGGCATATGCACAGCATGCGGCCCACGTATTGAAACAGCCCCATATTTGGCTGAAGATAAGAACACATAGCTGCATCTCTAGAAGACTCCATCCAATTTTGACCATCGGTCATCCAATTTTGACCAGGCCATGATTCTTCATTCGCTCCAAAGTAGACTCGCCTGGATGTGGCATCGGAGCAACACGCGGGTGCTGTCATCACGGTGATATCGATAAAAACAACGTTGAGCAACGTGATTGTAACGACTGCAGATTTGACACTGGATCCAAGTGCGAAAGCCACGGCCACGACCACGACCAGAAAGTAGACCACCGCGAGAAGAACCGTCTACTGTTGGTGACGAAGAGCCTTCCAAAAAATTAGCAGCAACCAGAACATCGAAAACAGCCCGCATTTGATGAGCCTCACACTTAAGAAGTGCATCCAGAAGACGTTGGAAAGGCACTGGACCGGAAGAGAGGGAGGCAGAGGACACGATAGCATCAAATTCAGACGACAAGTCTACAAGCAACACCGATGTCCTCTCGGCCTCCGATATAGGAGAACCGGATGCTGCAAGAAGGGCATACATGCTTTTGATTTTATCGACATAAACACGGATGGAAAGGTTACCTTTCTTGAAGGAGTAAAGATCGTGGCGAAGTTGAGACTGCTTCACGGTAGTGTCTGCCGCAAACAAACTGCTCGCTATCATCTAGACGTCGCACGCAGATCGGACATCCGTGAAAGACGAAAGAAACGAAGAACTAATCGTAGATAACAACCATGATGTGAGAAGATTATCTTGTTGAGTAGAGATCGAGGCCGTTGTATTGGCAACCAGAGTGCCATTGGAGGCTTGAACAAATCGCGCAGGAGCAGACATCGTCCCATCAAGAAAGCCAATCTAATCATAGCCAGAAAGAATAAAACGTACCTGCTGTTTCCATGGAAGAAACATACCCTCGTCCAGCTTAACAACATCATGCCGAGGAAATGAGGTGACAATCCGATCACCGGAGAGCACCGAGCCACTTGGAACAACAGAATCAGAATCAGGAGAATGCGTGACAGCCATGCCCAAGGATCACTGAGCGACTGATACCATGACAATAACTAACCAAATTCTAAAGAGATATCTAAAAGGTAATACTCTATATTTCTTAGCTACCTTTCTCAGTACAAAGGCATAGTTTATATACACAATAGGAAAAGCTAACTGCTGTTAACAACCCTCAACAATAAAACTAATTCATTCAACAGCCTAACTACCTAATTATTAAACATGTGTGAATTTTTCCATACTGTAACAAAAACCGATCAAATTAAAGTCAGAAACTAAACCTATAATTTTCACAAAATACATAGAGTAATATTCAAATTTTAACCTAACTAATAAACATAGTATACCTATGTTTTTTTTGAATTAGTATTAATGTTATCTAAATATTTGGTGTTGTATTTTAAATTTATCAATAATTTTAAAAATATTTAAAATATATTATTTATGAAAATATATATACATATCTATATAATAATTATTTCAAGCTCCACTTTAATGCATAAAAATAATAAAGTTAAATTTGTTATTTAAACTCATTTTTCTTTCGTCCATGTAAATTTATAAGGCGCAAGAATCTTGATTTGCTCTCTATTAGGTTTGATTGTTTAGACATGCACAATCAAGTATTTAGACAATGATTGTTTAAATAGATATTTCAGTTCGAAAAGAACACAAGAAGTAAACACACAACATAGAAATACACACAAGTGATTTGTTAATGTACTTTGAAAATAATTTTATTCTGTAAAATCTCGCTTACTGAATGATCTTTATTTAATAATCTTTTAAATCATTTATTGGTTTAAGTCCAACATACCCATACACAAAAAATTAATGTAAAGTGCAAAAAAGTCAAGTAAAAGAATACACAAATAATCCACCAAAAGCACACTAAAAAGCATATTCAAATGTGTGGCACAACAACTTATTTACAGGCTAAAATCGATCTATCTCAAATAGGAATTGTCTTTATATAATTTCTGACAAGATTAGAAAATAAGGAGATCAGAAGGAATCCAACGAAATGCTTTAAATGAAATGGGGTTCTCTCGAGAATGAACTCGGAGAAGGTAAAGTAGAAATTAATATGATAAAAAATTTTAATTCTGATAAGGTCATCAAAACAAGATGAGCGAAGACGCTCAATAAAAAAAAAGATTTTTTTCCTTCCCCAACCGGATTCGATTCTTTTGAAGGGGTAAGCCTATTTATTTCTAGTTCTAAGAGCAATAGTTTTAGTGGTTGACTCGCTTCTTTCAAATTGTTTCTCATTATTAAGAAGAGTAACGAAGAAAAAAAACGAACTTGTTTCATAGCAATAGTAATTAATCGTTGTTGTTTTAAGGTCAATCTATTTACTCGCCAAGATAATATTTTTTCTTGTTCACTAATAATGGACTAATTAAACTCATGTTTCTATATTCGATCCCCCGATTGAATCGGGAGCAAACGCCTTTCGAATAGATTGCTTGGATTTAAGAAAGAGTTGCTTGGATTTATCCATAATTTCTTTATTCCTTATTTCTAAAAAGAATCCTATCCCTATCTCTATTTTTAAAATCCTATTTTGAAAATTTAAATTATAGAATTAATATAATAAATAGGATTTGGTTTGTTTATTTTATTACTATTTATCATTTAAATATATAATTTAAATATATATAAATTTAAATATATTAATAATATATAAATAATTTAACAATATAATAATATATAAAGAAATATGCGTTATAACTAATTATCTTCTCAAAGTAAAACTCTCAATTATAATTTAAATATATATTCTTGAATTATCTCCAATAATTATCTCAAAATAAAGTAGAAATAATCTCCTTAAACACAACACATAAATTTATTAAGGATAAATGATAAGCACAAGTCTTATCCAGAAAGTCAAGTCGATCTCAACTTCTTCAATACTCCAATTTGATTATGACTATGGGGCATAATAAATGACATCCATAAAACACAACCTGAAAGCTAATGAATAAAATACTTCAGCTATCCTAATGTCTTCATTGATTAGTCAATCAATCACCTGATCATATCTTGACTGATCAAATGACAAATCTTGACTAATTAGATGACTAATCAGGCATTGAGTCTTCAGTGCTTGACAGTCTTGATCCTAATATAGGGTAAGGTAGTCATTTAATTAGCCACTTGATCAGGTCTTGGCTATACAAATGATTTATCAAACATTGAATCTTTAATGCTTCGCCTTGGTCCTAACATAGTGTAAGGTAATCATTTAATCTCATTTTCTTAATACAAATTTTAACATTAATTTTAATATAAATGTCACTTAAAATAACTCTATTAAATAATTATAATGAATAAATTTACTCACCACCTGTTCCTAACCTAATATGATATATTAAAATTAATTATATTTCATCAAACTTATTTAATTAAATTAACATGATATCTCAAAATTGATGACCTTAAATACCTGCAATAGATGGCATGGCTGTCCAAGGGCATTGGAGCACCACATAACACAACAGCAACAATTAAGACCAGCATGCTTAAATCAATCTTATATTTCACAAAGGTAAAATACAACCTAATGGATATTAATCACCAGAGTCCAGAGGCTAACAAAAGGACATTATAACTCTGATGCTCTCTTATTCCTGCACTATTTTTGACTATACTTTATATTTGGATTGAAGGAAAGTGAAAAATAAAAAAGAAAGATAAGCAAGGTAAACAAAAAAACTTCGTTCATTCTTGTTTGGTTACAAGGGAAAATGGAGCTGTGATACCATATCAGTTGTAATACATTTATAAATATAATCTCAGATGTAGTGAAATAAATTACCAGTATCAATGACAAAAGCTATGATTCCATATCAGTAGTTGCCTATCATGTCCTCTATCAGTTTTCCAATAGAATTGAATGAAGTTCCACCTTCCATAACACTCTTCCTTGCCATCTCACCCATTTCCTTCACTTTCTTTCTCACTTCACTTCCACCATCCATTACCATCCCCACAGTTTTCTCCATCTCATCTGCCATCACAACTATTATTACAATAGGGTCGGAAGCGTGTAAATTATTGTACTAAAAAATCACACAAAGTTCAATTCCTAGGGAAGAGAGGTGGATCACATGGATCTCTTAAATACCAAGTCTTTCCTTAGTCAGAATATCCCTTCTATAGTAATTTAATAGCACAATTAAATACTGCTATTATACCTTCAAATATTGAAAGAAAAATAGGATAAGAAAGAACACAAGAGTTTTAACGAGGTTCGGTAAATTATACTTACGTCCTCGGGCACTAACACCAGATGATAACTTTACTATCTTCAAAATATTACAAACAAATAGAATTCCTTAAGAATTCTCAAATAGGAGAAGAGAGAAAACTAAGAGAGAAAGATTGATTGGGATGGTTGAAATGAGAAATGGTTAGGCCTATTTATAGTTAAGGTTCAGGGACTAACTTGCAAATGGCTTAAAAAATTAAGGACCAAAATTGCAATTATCCCATTCAACTTTAAACTCAACTTGCCAACCACTTTTTACTCTCTTCTTTCGGTGCCAATTGCACCTCCCACCATTTTTGACTTTTCAACAATCTCCACCTTGAAGATTTGATTAGGATAATCACATCTTCACACACTTCCTTCAACTCCCCAAATTTGATAAAGCTATCTTTTGTAGTGCCTCCAAATGCGCTCTTGAGCGCCATACACCTGAATGTGCTCAAATTCTCAGGATGTTAATCAAGTTCAAACAATGATTAAACTTGATTGTTGTTACTACCTTGGTCATCATATCTGCGGGATTATCTGCTGTCAGAATCTTCTGAAGTAGAATTTTTCCTTTTTCAAAGACTTCCCGCATAAAGTGATATCTTACGTCGATATGCTTGGTTCTTGAATGATAGACTTGATTTTTCGCTAAATGAATAGCGTTCTGACTATCACAATATAGACTAATGTGACTTTGAACAACTCCCAAGTCTTTCAACAATCCATTAAGCCAAATAGCCTCCTTAACAGCTTCTGTAACTGCCATATATTCTGCCTCTGTAGTAGACATAGCTACTGTAGAATGTAAGGTAGACTTCCAACTCACTAGGGCTTTCGCAAGAGTAAACAGATACCCCGTAGTTGAACGACGTTTATCTAAATCACCAGCAAAGTCGGAATCAACATATCCAACTACAAACCGACCAAGTCCTTCATCCCGCTAAAAAATTAAACCAACGTCTACGGTTTTTCGAAGATACCGTAGAATCCATTTCACAGCTTGCCAATGTCCTTTTCCAGGATCATGCATATACCTGCTCACAACTCCAATAGCTTGTGAAATGTCAGGCCGTGTACACACCATCGCATACATCAAACTCCCAACTGTATTAGCATATGGGACTTTTGCCATATATTCTCTTTCTTCTTCAGTTTTCGGAGATAATTGAACACTAAGTTTCAAATGAGAAGCAAGTGGGGTACTTACATGTTTTGTGTTTTCATTTACACTAAAACATTGTAATACCTTTTTTAGATATTGCTTCTGATTCAAACAAAGCTTACCTCTCTGTCTATCTCTACTTATCTCCATGCCGAGAATCTTCTTGGCCTCACCTAGATCTTTCATTTCGAACTATTGATTCAACTGAGCCTTCAGCTTGTCTATCTCCTTTTGGCTCTTCAAAGCAATTAACATGTCATCAACATATAAGAGTAGATAAATGAAAAATCCGTCATACAGCTTCTGCAAATACACACAATTGTCATATTTGCTTCTTGTGTACTTCTGCCTTCTCATAAAGATATCAAATCGCTTGTACCACTGTCTCGGGGATTGCTTCAATCCATATAGCGATTTGTTCAGCTTACAAACCCAATTTCTACCACCAGCATCTTTGTATCCTTCGGGCTGAGTCATATAGATCTCCTCTTCTAACTCACCATGCAAGAAAGCCATCTTAACATCAAGTTGAGCTAGCTACAAATTCAACTGTGCTACCAAGGCTAACAAAATTCTAATTGAGGAATGCTTCACAATAGGGGAAAATACATCATTTTAGTCAATTCCCTCCTTCTGAGCGTAGCCTTTAGCTACCAATCTTGCCTTGTAGCGAACATCTTTCTTGCTAGGAGATCCAACTTTCTTTGCGAATACCAATTTGCATCCGATTGCCCTTTTACCTTTCGGTAATTGTGCCAACTCCCAAGTATTGTTCTTCCGGAGAGACTGCATTTCTTCATCCATGGCGCTTTTCCATTTGTCACTTTCTAAGCTTTGCATTACTTCTTGATAAGTGATAGGAATATCATCATCAACAACGGGAAGGGCATAGGCTACCATATCAGTAAATCGAGCAGGTCTACGAATTTCTCTTCGTGGCCTTGCAACTGCAACTGGTTCTGGTATACTTAATGGTTCTTGGGTCAGAACCTCTTCAACCTTTAATTCCTCCATTGTGGCTGGAGAATTAGACTTATTAACTGGGCAAATCCCCATCTGATCAAACTCCACCTGTTTTGGAGTACACTCCACCTGCTGTGGAGTATCGCTCGTCTGAATATCTTTATCTGCTACCTTTTTCAATGTGGCAGATTCATCAAAGGTAACATCTCTGCTACAAATCATTTTCTTTGTATCTAAGCACCAAAGACGAAATCCCTTCACTCCAGAAGTGATTCCCATAAAGAGAGCTTTCTTTGCCTTCGGATCTAATTTGACTCCTTCACATGGTAATATGCAGTGGATCCAAACACATGTAAGGAATCATAATCTATAGCCGGTTTTCCAGACCATACTTCCATAGGAGTTTTTCTTTCTAAAGCAGATGATGACAAACGATTAATAAGATGGCCAGCGTATGTCACAGCCTCAGCCCAAAATTGCTTGCCCAACCCAACATTGGACAACATACATCGAACTTTCTCCAGTAATGTTTGATTCATACGCTCTGCCACTCCATTCTGCTGTGGTGTATCCCTAACTGTGAAGTGTTGAACAATACCATACTCTTGGCACACATCGAAGAACGGATCACTTTTATATTCCCCTCCATTGTTCGTCCTAAGCCGCTTGATTTTGTTTCCAGTCTGGTTTTCGATCATAGTTTTTCATTTAAGAAAAACTCCAAGCACTTCATCCTTAGTTCTCATGGTATACACCCAAACTCTTCTGGAAAAATTATCAACAAAAGTAACAAAGTAGTGTTTTCCTCCCAACGAAGGTGCTTTGGAAGGCCCCCACACATCTGAGTGAACATATTCCAAAATACCTTTTGTATTATGGATAGCGAGGTCAATTTCACTCTCTTTGCTTTCTCGTAACACAATGCTCGCAAAATTTTAATTTGCAAGCCTTTGCACCTTTCAACAATCCTTGCTTTGCCAGAATTTGTAAGGATTTTTCGCTGGCATATCCCAACTTCATATGCCACAACTGCATTGAGTCCAATTCTTTGTTACCTAAGTCGCAATGATCGCTCCAATAACTGTACTACCTTGGTAGTAATACAATTTATTTTTCCTGATGCCCTTCAATATCACAAGTGCGCCAGATGTCACTTTTAAAACCCCATCTCTCATAGTAAAAACTGAACCATTGGATTCCAATGCTCCCAATGAGATGAAATTTTTCTTCAAACTGGGCACGTACCGAACATCAGTCAGAACTCTGGCTGATCCATCTTGATTCTTTAATTAGATTGAACCTATCCCAACAGTTTTACAGGCATTGTCATTGCCCATATAAACAACTCCTCCATTTAGTTCTACTAAATCAGAGAACTACTCCCGATTAGGGGACATATGATAGGTACAACCCGAATCCAATATCCACTCATCTGAATGGAACGACAATGATGATGCAACCAGTGATAGTTCAGAGTCACTGGTATCATGCTTTGCAACACAAGTATCTACAACAGCTTTTCCTTTATTCTTCAGCTTTGAACAATTTTTCTTCCAGTAGCCTTTCTCATGACAAAAGGCACATTCATTTTTCCCAAGTCTGGACTTTGACTTTGATCTCTCCTTCTGAGTTTTCTTCCGAGTGTATGAACGACCTCATACTACTAAAGCTTCTGTATCTCTGATTGAGTTTTTCTGTTTGTCCTTCTTTCTCTGCTCATAATCGTATAAGGCCGCATGCATTTCGCCGAGATATATCACTCTGCCATGAAGTAGAGTAGTTTCTAGGAACTCAAACTCCTCGTGAAGTGACCCCAATGTAATCAAAGCCAAATCTTCATCTTTGAATGTCCCATCCATATTTAGCAAATCAGTGACTAACTGATTAAATTTGGTGATGTGATCATTCATTGTGGTACTTGGGACGTAAGTGAAGCGAAACAATCTTTTTTTCAAGTGGAGCTTATTTTGACTGTTTTTCTTCAAAAAAATTTCTTCAAGTGCCACCCACAACTTATTTGTAGAAGTCTTCTTTGAAAAAGCATACCTTTACTCTCGAGAAAAGCATGATCGAATTGTGCCACATGCCAAACGATTGATCGCCTTCCAATCTTTCTCCTGTACATCATCTGGTTTCTCTTCATCAATGGCAATGTCTAGACCCTGCTGAAAAAGGGCATCTAGAACCTCACTTTGCCACATACCAAAATGGCCTGTGCCATCAAAGATCTCCACGGCCAATCTTGCATTTGCAATTTTTGGTCTTGTCCACATGGACGATGTTGAAGCTCCTAAACCGTCCTTTTTCTCCATAATCTTTCAATATACCTAAAAAAATCTTTTCTGATGTGGAAGATCAGTTTAAACTGCAACCACAGAACATATTACGATTAACCTTCAGCTCTGATACCACTTGTTATTACAATAGGGTCGGAAGCGTGTAAATTATTGTACTAAAAAATCACACAAAGTTTAATTCCCAGGGAAGAGAGGTGGATTACATGGATCTCTTAAATACCAAGTCTTTCCTTAGTCAGAATATCCCTTCTATAGTAATTTAATAGTACAATTAAATACTACTATTATACCCTCAAATATTGAAAGAAAAATAGGACAAGAAAGAACACAAGAGTTTTAACGAGGTTCGGTAAATTATACTTACGTCATCGGGCACTAACACAGATGATAACTTTACTATCTTCAAAATATTACAAACAAATAGAATTCCTTAAGAATTCTCAAATGAGAGAAAAGAGAAAACTAAGAGAGAAAGATTGGTTGGGATGGTTGAAATGAGAAATGGTTAGGCCTATTTATAGTTAAGGTTCAGGGACTAACTTGCAAATGGCTTAAAAAATTAAGGACCAAAATTGCAATTATCCCATTCAACTTTAAACTCAACTTGCCAACCACTTTTTACTTTTTTCTTTCAGTGCCAATTGCACCTTCCACCATTTTTGACTTTTCAACAACAACTTCATTGCTATCTTTCCTATAGTTCAACCTCATCTCCACTGCTAATCCTAATTCCTTCACCATCTTGAATGCATTGAGCTGTTGTTCCGCATACAAAGTCCATGTTGTAATTGGTACACCAAACCACAAGCTTTCCAGGATTGAGTTCCAACCGCAATGAGATATAAACCCTCCTATTGCTTTGTGAGTAAGAACCTTCAACTATGGCGCCCAACTGCATATCATCCCTCTCCCTTGGACCCTTTCCAGGAACCCTTCCGGCAACATTTCTGAAGCATCATTTTGTGGTGGTTGCACACACAAGGACCATAAGAACCTAAACCCACTTTGCTCCAGCCCCAGTGCTATTTCTTTCACTTGGGGTGCTTTAAAGCTTCCCATGCTTCCGAAACAAAGGAACACCACTGATGCTTGAGGTTGATCATCGAGCCATTTTATGACCTTATTATCCGAATCGGAGTAACTCGGACCAGTAAGCTCAATCACTGGTCCAACTGGATAAAGCGGAGGGTTTTGGCCATTAGAGAAACAATGTAGAGCATAAGGCTCAAGTTCTTCAAATGTATTGATTATGATACCTTTGGCATCCTTGAACCTTGCAGCAACTTTAACATACGTGGTGTAACCTCCATCCTTGCTAAACACAGGTAATGGAAGAACACATGTAGGAACAGGATTGAAAAATCCTGGGATCAAATGTTCAGGATCCGAGCTTTCAAATTCGGAGCTCTTCAGGCTATGTCGGGTCGGTAGATACCACATGAGACCGAAGAAGGCTACATTAGAGGTGAAGAATAGATAAGAAGGAAGACCAAAATCAGTTGCAATATCAATCATGGGTGAACAGAAGAGATGTAACGCCCCCACGCCCGAAACCATCACCGGAGTCAAGCTTGAGGTGTTACTAAACTTATCTTACCTTTTAAACAACTCTAAATCACTTATTTTAATTTTCGGAATAAACTGTTTTTCTGCGTCATGGTTACTTAAAAATTCATTTCTCGAGTTTCAAAACTCGAAATTAAGATCCGTAAATTTTTCATGAAACTAGACTCATATATATATCTACTAATTTTTTTCTAGAATTTTTGACTTATGCAATTAGTACAGTTTATTAGTTAAAGTTTCCCCTGTTTCAAAACTCGACTGCACTGACCCCTTCTTACTACGAACCATTTTTCTTCCTGTACAAAATTCATATGACTAAGTCATTTGTTTCTCTCAAAACTATATTCAACAAGAATTCTAACCATATAAATTATACCTTCTAATTAGTTTTGTACAATTTATGGTGAATTTCCAAAGTTGAAACAGGGGATCCAGAAATCGCTCTGACCCTGTTTCACTAAAACTTAGATATATCATAAAATATAATACTTTTACCTATTTTGCTTATTCCATAAGAAAATATACATAATAAGCTTTAATTTCATATATTATTCATCTTCAAACTATGTTTCTACAATTTTAGTGATTTTTCAAAGTTACATCATTTCTGTTACTTGAATCTGTTTTAGGTTACTTTCACATTTTTCATAATTTTCATGTGATAATCATCATTCAATCATACATATTAATAAACATGTATATCATCAGCTATTTTCTTAGCTAATCACTAGCAAGTATTTACACATCATTCATTATTCATATTATACCAAAAGTAGCTAAGTTTCTATACATGCCATACCCAAAACAAAACGCCTAGTTATACCGAGTTATTTCTTTGATAGTGTGATCGGCCTCCGACATTTCCTTCGATCCCCGAGTGACTAGATAAGTACTATAAGAAGAAGAAAATAAAGAGATTAAGCACTAGGCTTAGTAAGCTTACAAGCAAATAAATCACAACATTCAACATAATGGATAATTATGCATAATATCATCTAACATCATAAATTTCTTTACTTCTCAATTTCTATCTTCTTCTTTATTCCCTTACCTTCTTTCTTACCGACCTTTCCTTTTCATAACTATAATCTACTTTTCCTTTGCTGTTAATTCACTGTAATTTAACTCGTATCCTGACCCGTTGAACCACTCGGAATACTAAGGATACTAGGTCGCTTCTGTCTATCAATATCTCGCCAATGCCATGTCTTTGACATGGACTTACATGAATTATTCTGCTCCAATGCCATATATAATATGGACTTACATGGCTCAATCCTATCTCCAAAGCCATATTTCTAATATGGACTTACATGGCTCATTTCTGTTCTCGTCTCACAACCCTAATATCCTAACATTCCTAGGGTTCAACCGGCTTTCTAACACTTTTCCTCCGTCACTTCACCTTAAATTCGACTTTAAATATTTTCATAACATAAATATATAAATGCTGGAAATTGACAATAATAATGTAAAATAAAAGAATATTGCATTTATTTACTGTAAACTTACCTCGATACAAAATGTGACTAAACTTTACAATTTAGTCCTTTACTTTTTCTTTTCCCCGATCTACTCTCGAATTTCGCTCTTCTTGATTATGAAGCTTGAAAGTTGAAGAAACCCCAGCTATGGAGAGAGGTAAGGTTCTGCTGGTAACTTGAAGAAGATGATACAATTTTATCATCTTTTTTACCTTTTTATTAATGTTAATAACCAAATGACCAAAATGCCCCTCCTTACTAAACTTTCAAAAATTCCTTCCATGTCCTAATTTTGTCCATGAACTTAAAATTGGTCAAATTACCATTTAAGATCTCCTAATTAATATTCCAAAATAATTTCATACTAAAAACTTCTAGAATGCAAGTTTTGCAAATTATTCGATTTAGTCCCTAACCTCAATTTAAGCACTTTATGCATAGAATTTTATCACGAAATTTTCACACAATCATGTAATCATACCATGAACCTCAAAATAATAATAAAATATTTTTTATTTTATTTTTTTTACCCTGAATTTGTGGTTTCGCAACCACTGTTCCGTTTAGGCCCTATTTCGGAATGTTACAAGAGATCAAGAACTAATCCTGCAATTCGGGTGTCACCCGAGACACATCTCATTGAAACAATGTCTCTGACAGCATTTCTAACATGAGGGATGTAGCTCTTGATGAATGGACCGAATGACTTCTTAGGATCTACTGAGGGAGTTCAATAAGTTGGATTCCATCAGGTTGCAATGCAGTGAGCGAGTCGATGTATGCATCCAAAGAAGCACTCGGAAACCACTTCATGGAAAGAATATTAACCCGAATTCGATGATCGCGATAGATAAGGTGCTTTGCGAATTCAACGGTTGAGACCAAGTGCCTCATTGCTGGCGCTGGAACGAATATGAGCTCTGCTTTCTTCATCTCTTGACTCTTACCTTTGCCTGATCCTTGTTTCTTACTTTATATTGTGCGTTCTGAGAGTTGAGACGTTTGTATTTGCGACTATGATGTGAACAAAGGAAAGCAAAGCCGAATTGTACTCTCTTTGCATTTGCTTTTATTATTATTATTTCTTAAATTATTCCACCAAACAGGTTTTTAATATGGGACGTGCTCCCCAAGTGGCGGCTAAACAAATAATATTAGAGGAACAAATATATCAAATATTATAGCTTAATTTACACTGTTACAACTATAATAACTTAAAAATTGTGGGCTGAAATAGGTTTAAAAGTTTTTTAACAATTTTTTGTATTGAAAGATAATGTATTTCAAATAAGACTTAAATTCATATTTTCTTACCTTGACAATAATGTCTATATCAATTGAATTAAAATTCAATTATAAATACATTTGAAATTTTTTGTTCAAAATAAGAATATAATTATGTAAATTCAAAAAAGGATGTTATAACAAATATGAGAAGATTTGAATTGAACATAAGGTTAATGATTCCTATTGCGTAAAACATCAAATTCAATATAAAAATGGTTTGATAGAAAAGCAATTAACAACTACTCATAAATCATACTCAAATAAAATCCCACCATCAATAATCATTATTTAAATCAAAATATACAAAGAAAATACAATTCATCATAAAATTTCAATTCAAAATTTAAAACTAAAATCAATTAAAATTAAAATTATAGGTATATTATATTATCACTACTAAATTATCGGTAAATTTTTGTTTTGATTTTTTAATTTAAAAAGTTACAATTTGGTCACTAAATTATTTAAAAATTTTCATTTAAGTCACTTAAATTATTAAATTTGTTGCTCTATAGCTTTCTTTGTTTGCACTACATACACCAACCAATAGAAAGCTCTCTTCCCATTTCTCTTTTGAAGTTTAGTTTTTTTTTTTTATAAAATAATTTTGGATATCACGACTCTACAAACTAAAATTTAAACAACTTGTTTATCCGACACTGATCATCAGACCGACTTAACTTTAAGTAATTTATTCTACTTGTCAATAAATACTTAAAAAAAACCTAATAGCCCACTAACTTAAATAAATTTTTTATTAATTCAATAATTTAAATAAAAACTTTCGATTAATTTAATATTTACTATAAAATTAAACATACAAAATATTTATAAAAAATAATATTATATCAAAATTAAAAGAAATATCAAAACCAAAAATAAAAACTAAAATAAATAAAAATTCAAAACAACTTAACATAACAACTTATAGATCTCCTCTTCATCACTGTATGTTCGGCTGTCCTGTTTGGTCCCTCGACCTCCTTGTTTTCTGTCAACTAAGTTTTGGAGCTTGTGCTGCATTTTTCCGGCAACCTTTAGATATCTCCCACTTCTGTGTTTCCTCTAGGTGGAAGAGAGACTTCGTCGCTGGTTTCAAGTTAAAGAGAGCCGCCTTTAGCCGTTTTCTACATCTCCGGCGGCGGTGTTGCTGTTTTAGTCTTTAGGTCAGTAGTTTAGTTAGGGTGACCAGTTGTTTGGCCGTGGAACAGCTGGTCACAAATCCCGTTTCTTCCCCTGGCTTCGTCTATATGCCGGTTTCCGGCCATTTTACTGGTAAGATGAGGCCTGTTTTGGATTAATGATTTTTCTGTCCTTTGTCTTGGATGGAGGTTTCCTCGAGTCTTGGGGACTCATTTTCTAAGTCTTTCACAACTTTGTTGTCTGTCGAAAGTTCATTTTCCTATGCCTAATGTTATTTTCACCAAGTGTTTGTCCAGAACCTTTTACCAGTAGTATTGGAGGACTGGTATGGTATGCGAGATTACACGCATTTATACGATTTTCTTATATAAGTGATTGATGCTTCTCAGTAGGATGTTCTTGAAGTTCTCTTTGTATTGTAGTAATCCTTCTCCCAATCCACTTTTAGATAAGTTAATTGTAATCGAAACACAATACCTCGCTTTAGCTGAATATTTCATGTATATTGAAGGGCACACTTTGAGTTAATTTCATCTATATTGTACTGGTTAAATTTTGAACCTCTCTTTTGTTGAAATGAAATCATCTTTCATCCACGAAAAACTTAAACCAGGTTAACTAAATATCAATTTCTTTTCAACATTATATTTTTTTGGAAATCATTAAAATTGTATTCATTAATCCAAACCATTACAGACATTAAGTAGGCATCTTTTCTATTAAGTATTCATTTCCATTATGTAACCCTCTTTAGGCCAAGGAATGTGCAGATCTATTATCTATCTTCATCATAATTATCACTTTGGGTTAATTACATTAAACAAAGAAAGTGAAAAATACAAAAACAGGGGATACAAAGAAAACTTCATTCTTTCTTTGTTTGGGTTACAAGGGAAAATGGAGCGGTGATACCATATCAGTTGTAGTGCATGTATATATAATTATATAATCTCAAATGTATTGAAATAAATTAACAGTATCAATGACGCCAGCTATGATTCCATATCAGTTGTTGCCTATCATGTCCTCTATCAGTTTTCCAATAGAATTGACTGAAGTTCCACCTTCCATAACACTCTTCCTTGCCATCTCACCCATTTCCTTCACTTTCTTTCTCATTTCACTTCTACCATCCATTACCATCCCCACAGCTTTCTCTATCTCATCTGCCATCACCACTTCATCACTATCTTTCCTATAGTTCAACCTCATCTCCACTGCTAATCCTAATTCCTTCACCATCTTGTATGCATTGACCTGTTGTTCAGCATACAGAGGCCATGTTACAATTGGTACACCGAACCACAAGCTTCCCAGGATTGAGTTCCAACCGCAATGAGATATAAACCCTCCTATTGCTTTGTGAGCAAGAACCTTCAACTGTGGCGCCCAACTGCATATCATCCCTCTCCCTTGGACCCTTTCCAGGAACCCTTCCGGTAACATTTTTGAAGCATCATTTTGCGGTGGTTGCACACGCAAGGACCATAAGAACCTGAACCCACTTTGCTCCAGCCCCAGTGCTGTTTCTTTCACTTGGGGTGCTTTAAAGCTTCCCATGCTTCCGAAGCAAAGGAACACCACTGATGATTGAGGCTGATCATCGAGCCATTTCATGACCTTATCATCCGAGTCTGAGTAACTCAGAGCATTGAAGTTAATCACTGGTCCAACTGGATAAACTGGAGGGTTTTGGCCGTTGGAGAAACAGTTTAGAGCATAATGCTCAACTTCTTCAAATGTATTAATTATTATACCTTTGGCATCCTTGAACCTTTCAGCAACTTTGACATATGCAGCGTAACCTTCATCCTTGCTAAATACAGCCAATGGAAGAACATATGTAGGGACAGGATTGACAAGGCCTGGGATCACATGTTCAGGATCTGAGCTTTGGAATTCGGACCTGTTCAAGCTATGTCGAGTTGGTAGATAAAACATGAGACCCACGAAGGCTGCATTTGAGGTGATGAATATATAAGAAGGAAGATCAAAGTCAGTTGCAACATCAACCATGGGTGAACAAAAGAGATCAAGAACTAATCCCGCAATTCTGGTTTCATCCGAGCTACATTTCATTGAAACAATGTCTCTGACAGCGTTTCTAACAGGAGGGATGTAGCACTTGATGAATGCATCTATGACGCTTTCGGCTGACTTCCAAGGAGCTAAGGAGGGAGGATCCACCCGAGGGAGGTCAATGAGTTGGATTCCATCAGGTGGCAAAGCAGTGAGGGATTTGGTGTACGCATCTAAAGCAGCATCTGGAAACCACTTCATGGAAAGAATAGTAACCCGAATCCGATCATTGTGATCGATCAGGAGCTTTGCGAATTCAACAATTGAGACCAAGTGGCCAATTTCTGGCATTGGAACGAATATGAGCTCTACTTTCTTCATCTCTCAGCTTGTTTGATGCCTGCTGCTTCTCACTTCTGTAGCAATTATTGTACTCTATATTTTATTGGAAGTAGTTCAGCAAACAGGTTTTAATATGGGACATGTTCCACTAAGAGTATGATAAACAAAAAAATATTCCTAAAGGCAACAAATATTGAAAATCTGGATTACATATACTTTTTTGTTTTTGGTAAAAGAAGGCATTTAGCTGGGGTTGGCAGATTCGAAACTGAAAACTATATTTAACAAATGATTTAAGTACAAAGTTGAATTCGTTAAGCCGACACGTTTTTGTATTTAATAAAAGGATTAATAATGCCGCTTGGTAAGAGATCAACTTCAATATAAAACTGGCATTATCATGTCTGCCTTTCAACTTCACCTGCAAAATAAATAAAGGAGCTTTTATTAGAAAAAACCCTACTGCACCAATATTTTTAAAGATTGTCTGACCTTAGTAGCAATTGCATATAGACAAGAACATGGAAACCTGAGTAAAACAATAAGGGGGGTTTATATCTCATTGTGGTTGGAACTTGATCCTGGAGAGCTTGTGGTTCGTTGTGTCAATCGTCACATGGCCTATGTACACTGACCAACAGCTGAATGCATTTTAGTTTGACATTCTGTTAATATAGAACATTAAAAAAATTATTATAGCATAAACTGCATGCCATTGGTACAAGATTTCCTATACAAATGGAAACTAAACATCAGTTTTGATGGAAGAACTGTATCCAGTTTGGTCATCATAGTGTTTGGACCACAGCATCACGCTGCCATACTTGGTGGAACCTTTGATAGAAGGAAGCACTTTTGAGGTAAGATCAGCTACCGGAATGAAGCCACTTCCGTCCGCAGCAAGGGCTGCCGGAAGTCCTAAGAAAACTTTAGTTGCAGGGATGTCTGTTGTCCATTGCTTCCATGCATCTTCTAGATTTCCAATACTTGAAGTTGAGTATTGGCATGGTGGATTGTCATAAAATTGTACCCAAACATAGTCAAATAGACCGGCTTTCAAGGCACCTCCAACCCAAGCATCAGGGAAAGGGCATTGGGGAGCTACGGTAAAGTACACTTTCTTACCACGTTTTCCGTATCCTGAAAGGTACCTTGCAAGGTCATCCCAATGTTGATTCGTTCCTCCGATATCAAAGTCGACTCTCCAAGACGGCATCACCTATTGGTTGAGAAGATGATGTCCCCCCTAAGAAGTTGTTCCAAAGATAAGTAGCCACCTGCCTAGCATCTTCAGCCGATGTAAGGTAGTAGCTCCCTGCACCTCCTCCTATCGAAAGCATTACCTTAATCCCTTTTGCTTGACAGGATTTAATGTCCGAACTCAAACCAGTGCAGCCATTGCTGTAGGGATCGCAGTGACCGGCAAGGTTGATCATCGGAGTCTGGCCATTACCAAATGTTGAAAGAAAAGCTATGTTCACAATGTCATAGTTACCAGTGGCACAAGTCTCCGTCAAGGTCCCCTCGTTTCCATTCTGACCCCAGTAAATAGCAATTCCACCAGCATCAACATTAACAACGAGTAAAACAATGACCGAGCATAAAAATGCTAGTGGCCTTGCTCGAGTTATTGCCATCTTTATAGAAACAATTTTTTCTTTGAAGCTTGGGTATATGAAAAAAGGTCTTAAATATAGGAGAAAAGCAGCCTTGGAATAACGTAGAAAGTTTGTTTGAAACTGAATTTACATGTGTTTAAAACGTACATCTTCCATCATTGTTTAGAGTTTTGTCTCCTTTCCTTGAGTTGGTTGTATATGAGGCATGGGAGCTGAGGTTACTATAGCCATCAATGTCTTGAATGCAATGCAAATGACAGTGAAACTGTTTGCGTTGCTTCAATGGTTTGGTTGACCCATAAAATGGGTGCAAAATATAAAGCTATTATATTCCACATTACAATTCTATCGCTAATGTTTCTTACAGAAATGGACAAAACTATTTTGGTCTACTCTGTTTTGAGAGGAGAGAAACCTTCAGGTTAGAGGTCAGCAACTTTAATGGCACTTCTTAGGACTTCTTTTTAACATTAGTTCTCATAACTGATCTGGTAATTCTAATTTGAACTAAAAAACCCAATTTGGTTAATCCAAATTCGAATTCTACTTTCATTTGACCATAAAAAAATTAACAACCTCAAACCTATCTAACCTACACCGAAACATGAATTTCGAACGACCTAAACCTGGATTGACTTGAAGAAATAACCAAAAATAATCCAAACTCGACTTTCAAACACAAAGGAGGAACAAAAATGACCCAATCCAAGAGAAAAAAAAACCATCTAAAAACTCAATTAGTGAACCTGAATCACTAGAACCCCAAAGGACTTGAAAATTTTAAAACCCGAATTAACCAGACCCATATCGACCAAATCCAATTAATACCTATATCCTACGGCATTCACCATATCCATTTGTGCTCTAATTGTCATTATCCTCTCTTCAATACTGTCCATCTATGCTTGTGGATGCCAGTAAGATTTAGCTGCAGTGCAGAACATACTAATGGAACTTTATGCCTTCTTCACCTGCAGTAAGTAATTTTGTTAAACGAGAAATTGTTTTCTTTTATGTTCGCTACTTGCAGAGAAGAACTTGAAGTGACCAACACATCAAACTATATTGATGATAGACTAGAACATGAATAAAGATTATATACGGAAGTTATATACGTTGTCAATAACAACTCATTTCCGCTGATGCTATCGACTTTTATGGATATCAACTTTCCAGGATATACTTGTTCTATCATTGGACATCTTGTTGCACTTCCCGTTTGCTTCAATACAATACAAGCAGTGGAGCTGGTTGCTTCATCTCATTTTGCATCCTAGTAGGTTTTCTTCTCAATATTTGGATGTTTCCTGTTGATGGCCTTATAGTCTTAACAATCAAACAGGGAATGTACATAAACTGCTTCTGTAATACAAAATAAGCTTACTTCTGTTCTATACACAACATGCTCATGAAATATCGTTCGAGGGATTACAGAATAAACAATAAAAAATCATCAAAAATTATAAAATATTGTGCATTTGCTCATTAAATATTTACAAATAGAGATATTTCAAACAAATGCTAGGACGAACCCAGGACAAGGTAAGTAGATCATGACTTTTAGAGTATGAGAGATTTACCTTGCACCATACAAGTAAAGGTCAAGCACATCTCTCCATATGTAAAACTTTTATCTGCCCAACTTACGCTCATTAATCCCTCTCTCCATGTCCAACCCAGTTATAGGCTGACCATTTTTTTCTCCCTTCTTAACACAATCTTCTCTCCAAATAACTTGCCGACAATCGAAACCCTATTTCTAGTTTTACCGGTCAACGGAATATGAGTTCCGGCAGGCGAGTACCCTTCACCCTTGTTCTCTTCTTTTGCCTTTTCGTTTCATCTCACTCTCTTACTTCTAACTATAATTTCCGAAAGAAACACAAAATCAAAGGGCCCATTAAAACTTTAGTCGTCCTCGTGATGGAAAACCGTTCTTTTGACCATCTTTTGGGTTGGCTCAAATCGACCAGACCCGACATAGACGGTCTATCCGGCACAGAGTCAAACCCAGTCAACGTCACCGACCCCAACTCCCCCTTTATCTCTGTCTCCGACGATGCTCTCTTCGTCGATTCTGACCCAAGCCACTTTTTTCAAGCGATCAGAGAACAGATATTTGGGTCGAACAACAGCTCTGCTGACTCGGCTCCAATGAACGGCTTCGCCCAACAAGCGGAGAGCATGGGTGAAGGAATGGGAAGAACCGTGATGAGCAGATTTAAACCGAGTCGGTTACCGGTTTACACGAAGTTAGCGAACGAGTTCGGCGTTTTCGACCGGTGGTTCGCTTCGGTTCCGGCTTCGACTCTACCGAACAGGTTTTACGTTCATTCAGCAACGTCGTTTGGGGCGACGAGTAATTTTAGGAAAGACCTCATCTATGGATTCCCCCAAAAGACATTTTCGATTCGTTGGACGAAAATGGCCTCAGCTTCGGCATTTATTACCAAAACATCCCGACCACCCTTTTCTTCAAAAGTCTAAGGAAATTAAAGTTCTTGACCAAATTCCACAACTACGCTTTGAAGTTCCGGCTCCACGCGCGGCTTGGGAAGCTGCCGAACTACGTGGTGGTGGAGCAGCGTTACTTCGACGTGAAGGAGTTTCCGGCGAACGACGACCACCCGTCGCATGAGTGGCGCGTGGGCAGAGGTTCGTGAAGGAGGTGTACGAGATACCGAGAAGTAGCCCGCAGTGGAAAGAGATGGCGCTTCTGATCAGGTAGAGGGTTTTATGATCACGTGCCGACACCTGTCTCGGGTGTTCCTAACCCGGAAGGAATAGTTGGACCCGACCCGTTTTATTTCAAGTTCAATAGGCTTGGTGTTAGGGTCCCCACTCTCTTGGTCTCTCCCTGGATCGATAAGGCAACTGGTAAGATTTTTTTTTCTGTTTTCTTTTTCTAAAAGACAAATTAGCTTAGATATTTTTGATGGGTTCCTCTTTAAAAATTATTTCAATGAGATTGCATTTGATGGGCTAATAATTTTTATAATTTGTTACAAAAAATTTCCTTTTTTATTTGTGATGGTGTTGATTTTTGTTGTCTTTACATGTACAAGTTAATTGTTGATTAAGACACTTTAGGAAATCAAAGATGAAAGTAATTGAATGTCATTTAGAGGAAGGTTTGACGGAAATGGTTGCTTATAAGGTTTCGTTTGAGGTTAATCGGTAATGGTGTTGGTTTGACGTCTTGTCCTTTACGTGATAATGGAGAGGATAGTATCGCTTTGCTTCTAATGGTGGTATATTTCATATCTTTAACTCTCCCTTGGTGTTGGTACAGTGATCCACGAGCCAACTGGGCCAACACCGTCTTCCTAATTTGAGCATTCTTCCATCCCTGCAACTGTGAAGAAGCTCTTCAACCTGAATTCAAATTTCCTGACACAGAGGGATGCCTGGGCTGCTACATTTGAAAATTATTTTAAGCTACGTACTACTCCACGAACTGACTGTCCTGGTATGCTCAAATTTCATTTTCTTTATGCAATGCTTTTATCTGTGCTCGCTCTCGGCATTGCTCGGGATTGTTATCCTTTTCCTCACTAAAATCGTAGCTTTCACCCACTCGGTCCCCTGAAGAAGTAAAGGTGGTTTTGATTTCAAATATCAAAAGCATTTCGTGTCTCATAATTGTCAGATATAGAGTTGAAATGCTTGTATTTTGGCCGAAACGGTTTATAATATATCTAGGAATTTGGATGCAGAAACTCTTCCAGAGGTGACGACTTCATTGAGGCCATGGGGGCCAAAAGAAGATACTAGCCTCTCAGAATTCCAAGTTGAGCTGGTTCAGCTTGCATCACAGCTCAATGGTGATTACGTCCTCAATACTTACCCTTATACTGGGAAAAGCATGCGAGTAGGTGAAGCCAACCGATACGTAGAGGATGCAGTCAAGAGGTTCCTGGAAGCTGGAAAGGCTGCTATAAGAGCCGACGCTAATGAATCTGAAATTGTAACGATGAGGCCTTCTCTTACCAGTCGAATCGAGGATCAGAGTCAACATGTGGAAGCCTATTAGTTCTTCCATACGATCACCTACGGCCCAATGTAAATATAGTTCTAAATTCTTACATTACTCTCTATACATATTTATGGGTAATATGCTACGTATACTAGCATCAAAGCTTCATATCATTGACTGAAGTCAACTGTAGTACTGTACTTATTCAGGTATACTAAGCAAGCAGTGTGAGTTTTACTAGTTACGTATCAAAATCGAGCCTTTTCATCCAAGATGCCATTTTCTCTTCCCCTACCAAACAACACAAGATTCTACTCTTAACGCAAGCCACCTATGATTGGGTTAATTTAGCCCATGAAATCTAATCTTCAAGAGATCTGTAACACTTTATCTCCCGGACCAGAACAAAGAACCAAACCAACAAATTCTTTTACTGTTCATATAACCATCTACAGTCCTCCAAACAGCTATATGTGCAACGCAATGCCTCCTTCAACTTGCAAATGCATAGGGGGAAAAAGTCAGCAGCAGCATCAACCACATGGATGAAAGACTATCAAATAAATACCCGATCTTTGCCATACCTGATACCTCCAACAACTTTTGCAAATGAGCTAAATCTGTAAGCCTAAAATTAATTCATAAATTCCACAAGAAAGCGAAAGGCACCCTATATGCTATGAAAGAAAAAAAATGGTAGAGTACCTGTTGGGTGATGGATTCATGGGCAGCCATGTAATCCTTGTAGAGGATGTAGATACCCAGAGATGACGCCGTTGCAGCCCCCATCAAGAATCAACCCAATCTCACCCTCAATACGTACCTCATCTTTCACCTTCCTCTTTTCTTCTTCGTCTTTATGTTTTCTTTTTCTCCTTCAAAATTTAGACCACTGTTTTCATGTAAGAAACTTAAAATGGCACCACTTTTGATCACTTAACGATACTTAACGTTGTCGTTTTAGTAGTGTATATATTTTTGTTGGGGGTTGAAATTATGTTGAGCAGAGGCAAAGCCAATATATAAAAGAGAGAGTGAAAGCCAAAAATACACGTTTCAGTGTGAAGCAAAACACCCCACTTTGTCCCCTTCTTCAATCTTTATTTCCGTTTCAAAGAAAATTTAGGGTTTGGATTTCTTTCCTTTTGTGAAGAGGAAAATATGCAGCAGCCTCCACAGTTGATGAACATCACCACTGAGCAGATTCAAAAGGTTTTCTTTTTTTTATTCTTTTACAGCATTGCCCCCCTTTGTATGTATATGCCTTTTGGTTGACTGGATATCTAATGGGTTTTCTATTGATGAGTTTTGCATGCATTTACTGTATGTATTATTTGTAATCAAATTAGATATCTCTAGGATTCTTGGCGTCCGTCATCATACTGACCATGGTTTCATGATCATGTCATTTGCTTTCTTACTTGGACGAGTTAAATTCTCAACAGTTGATTTTCTATTAAAGAAACAACCATAATTTGTTTGAGAAATTTTCTATTAAAGAAACAAGCCAACATAAATTCTTGTTTCCCTCCAAATTATCAAAATCATTTAACTTTTTTTTTTTTAATGTTTAAAGGACATATATATATACATAAACATACATTACACATATACATACACATGGTATGTTATGTGGTGCATTTTGTGCTTTTTAGATTTTGGGTGATCATCGAGTTGTGAATACACCTTGGCGTCAGTTTTATAGGTCCGAAGGATTTTTTTTTTTTCATACCTAAGTTTAAAATATTGAATCGAAAAATTAATTAGAAAATATATTTTTATTTTATTGAAAGAAAATGGTGGGTGCATGCATGCAGAGATTCGTTGCTGTATTTGGATGGAAGGTTTATGGTTTGGGCTGACGACTAGAGTGAATTGACGAAGAGTTGAGGTAAACCAAATCTTGATAAAAATTTTCAGGTTAAAATATATATATATATATATATATATATACTTAAATGAAACAAGTGCTGCTGGTTTTGTAATTTTTTCAAGGTTGTCTGAAAAAATCAACAAAATAGTACTTTAAATGTGAGATTGCTAGTATAATTGTTGTTGGATTTTTAAGGTATAATAAAATAATAATTAAATAATTAAAAGAACACTTCGTGGAATCATTGTAGATAGATTAATTATTATATTTAAATTCTAAAACCCTAATTGTAAAATCAGGTCTATGATAGAAATTGAAGACAAGCTTATGACCACCATCAAGAAGAAAAGAGTAAAGAAGAAGGCTTGAAGGAGAGGGTGAAAAGGCTATTCCGATGTTGAGTAAAGCTTAGATGTGGAGAAAAGAATAAGCAAAAAGGCGAAAAGGTTATTTAAATTTTAGAAATTGATTTTTTGCAGAACAAGAATTGCGAAGTGTAGTTTAACTATACTTATTTAAAGATTGTGGGAATTACGTTTTTTGATGCTTATTTAAAGTTGAAACAAGCATAAAACAATGTAATTCCCACGAATCTTTAAATAGTATACTTTACCCACAACTTGTCATTCCCATCCAGCAAAAAATCAATTTCTAAGATTAAATAACCTTTTTGCCTTCTTCTCTACTCTTTTCTCCACATCCAAGCTTTACTTGACACCCAAATAGTCTTCTTCGCCTTCTTCTCCTTCTTCTCCTTCTTCTTTTATCTTCTTTTCTTCTTCTAGAAGAAGATACAGATGACATGCACTACAACACTCACTTTTACCGGCATTTATAAGCACAGGTAAAAGTATAAAATACCGTCGGTGTTGATTATGCCATTATTGTTGACTATATCATGTCATGGATTTATTTTCTGGTAATGAAGCAGGTGAAAGTTTGGTGCACAAAGGAGGCCAGTGTTATTAATATTGATATGAAAGCAAATATATGTTGCGTCTGGATCTAGCTATTACATTGCGGTATGCTCACGAAATTTTTCATTTTTATAACCATGTCCTGTTACTCCTTGCAGTTGGTATAATTATAAATACTTGATCATGTTAGAGCAGTTTTTGTTCTATTCCTGTATGTTCTGTGATGAACCATGTCTGTTCTGAAATTCTGACATGGTTGTGCCTGTATTTGTTTGAATGTTGGTTCATCAAATATGCAAATACTTCTGGATTTCTTGAATTGCTTACAGAAGCAAAAGGTTATTGAACTGAATGAGGTTGGTTCTCATGCACATTAAACCACTATTTTGTTTTGGTTAGTTAAAAGAAAAAAGCGGCCTAAACATTCTGTCCATTAACATTAATGCTTCCACTTGGCTTGATTAAACCTTATCTAAACTAGTTGAGGTTTGTACTTTTCTGTTGTTGCACAGAGCTCTGTGAATCACGACCACCTTGGTCATATATTTCATTTAGACGCCAAATTTGTGTGTTGATCCAATTGTAATTTTTGTTTTATATTTTAATTTTTTTTTTAATTTCTTTGGCAGAGTCTAATGGAATATGAAGAGCATGAAAAACGAGCATGGAGTGTTGATTTCTCTTGGATAGAACCATAGTTGCAAGGAACAGTGACATATTCGATATCTTAACCAAGTGTTCTTTCTTTGCTTAAACGATGAAGAGATAACCATGCATTATGTACACAGAAGATTTGCAATTTGTGTTGGTGAGTCTTAATCTTGTATATCAGATAAATAGGTCAACGCGTAAATGATTTTTAGGTTCTTGACATGAACATGTCACATTTATTACGTGAGTTACACAGGATTGCATGGTTAACACATTTAACTAGTAAGTCTTGTGCATCGATACAGAAGTTATCTGTGTAAATATGTTCAACTTATTTAAAACGCATGATTTACCTGGTTAAATACGATTAATAAGTTATATATTTTAAATATTAATAATGCAATAGCAATGCAATATATGAGTTCAAATGAGTTTATGAAAACTTCATTGTTGACTATATCATGTCATGGATGTTTTTTCTGGTAATGAAGCTGGTGAAAGTTTGGTGCATAAAGCAGGAGGCTAATGTTATCAAAATTGATATGAAAGCAAATATATGTTGCGTCTGGATCTAGCTATTACATTGCGGTATGTTCACGGAATTATTCATTTTTATAACCATCTGCTGTTACTCCTTGCAGTTGGTATGATTATAAATACTTGATCATGTTAGAGCAGTTTTTGTTCTACTCCTGTATATTCTGTGATGAACCATGTCTTTTCTGAAATTCTGATATGGGCTACCATTATCGTCAATCACTTGTGCCTGCATTTGCTTGAATGCTGCTGATTCATCAAATATTTTGGGTTGCCTTTGGTAATGGAAAATAACAAATGAAAATCTTGTTTTGAAGAAAATATAAAAAATTAGAAAGCATTTTCTTTATTTTGTTTTTCAGGTAAATCGAATGTTTTTCAGAACTAAGGGCAGCTTTAATTTTTGTAACACAATCCGCATATATATTTCAATTCTTTAGTATTATAAGAAAGCTACTTGACATTTACAAAGCTAGTTTTGAAGAAGCATGTTGGAATGTGAAAGCACTTCATATGTATATTTTCTTCGTTCCAACTGTGTTCTATTAACTCTGCTAGTATGGGCATATGAAAAACTGTTTGTTTGCTTTTGTTTTTTCTTTTAATCTGGGAAAAAGAAGTTAAAACTATGAAGTTTTTCTGGGTATGCAGGTTGGTTCTGTCTGCAGATCATCGCATTCATTACTGAGATTTAAGAAAGATCAGTACTCCAATTTATCTTTTATGTAAAAAAAAAACCTGACAAAGTAAGGCTAAAGAGAAATTGATGCATCTCTTTATTCTCTTCATTTTTTATTTCACTTTTTTTTTTTTCTATATACTCTCTTTTTGAAACTATTCTTTTCTTTCTTTCAGAAAAATATGAATGATTTTTTATTGGAATATTTTATATCTCTGTTTTCCTCTGTATTCATTCTCTTTTTTGGTTTGGTTATATCATTGTGAAGTTTGTGAAAATGCAATGCATCCCAAATGGGCTTTCAGAGAAAATCTATTTATCAAACTTGGTAGTAAATACAAATGTAGGGATCATTCGTATTTTCTCGCTTTACTCCAAAAGATTTGACTGTCAACCCTTATGTGAGAAGTAATTTAGAAAGCCCAACCAAGAACTAAGTCTTAGCGTGAAGAGCATGCATGGTTGCAATTTCGTTGCTTATTGAAAATGCTTACACTTGTCTAGTGATATGTTATTCGGTTACTATCATTAGTTATAAAAATTCAAGATTAAAAAATTATATTATCTCTATATGCATCTATTACAATCTCTTAAATACACATTTTACATCATCTCAAGTTAAATGGTAGAAACATATTTAAAAACAAAGTATGCAAGGATTTCTACTTAAAGGTGCGTTACATTGCCAGAAACTGTTCAACATAAGTTTGAATAACATCTTTTGGATCTTGTTTAAGGAGAGAATACAATGATTATCTACTTCAATATTATTGTGACATAAGTCAATAAAGAAGAGACCTAAAGTATTTGATTTATCGTTGCAGATAAATTCTGGAAGAAATAGAATATATTGGTTTGTTAAGTGCAAATCAAGGTTCATCCACATCTGGTGTGTCTTATGTTTATTTTGTTGTCTTAGCATTGGCTTTGCAAGCTCTATCTTTCTACATTATGTAAATAATTAATGGGTTGCAATTAGTCATTAAAGTTTTGCAGTATGCATGGAAGATATCTAATACTCTTTCTCACGCAATCCACCGAATAATGCTAGAGAGTAATGTAAAATGATAATAGAAAAGATGGTGTAAATTCTTGAAATACTAAGAAATTTGAAGGGCAAGCAACATCTTTATTTAATCCAAATTAGCATTTCCAATGGCAGCAAAAGAAAATTAGGATAAATATACTAGAAGAAGAAAATAATAAGTTGAAAAAAAACAAAATTTTAAAAAATTCAAACTAAATTCTAAATGTACAAAGATTTATGGAAAAGGAATAATAAAATTTGAAATTAAATATAATTATGACGTACTAATACAATGGACATTACATGAATATATGATTATTTTAAAACTATTATATATAATTATTAAAGTATCGATTTTTATTATTATAAACTTAAATTTTAAACATGATTAAAATGCTAAAACATACAATAAGAACAAAAATATGTATCATTATAAAAGAAAAACCGACAAAGTAAAAGGCATCTCTCTTTATTCTCTTCATTTCTTTATTAATATTTATATTTGTATTGCTCTTTTTCTTTTTTCTTCCACACTCTCTTTCCAACTATTCTTTTCTTTAAAAAATTACTAAATATAACATTTGATATTTAAATTGGACACTTTTTCCCAATTTGATACCTAAATGATTTTTAATTGATCCGAATTACTCAAAATATAAAAATCTTTAACTGCTAACCGAACCGAATTTTTTTCAAAATACATCAACCGAATCACAATATTTCTGACCGAATTAACCAAAATTTATATGTTTTTGTCTTTTGGTTGAAATAAGTATAAAATATATAAAAAATAATGTTCATTCTTTTAATAGTTTAAAAATATATTATTTATTTTTATTAATATAAAAATAATACTTCAAAAATACATTGTTAATATAAAATATATTTTATATAATATATTATTTATTTCAATTAATTTTGATAATTACCCAATTCGAACTGAATTAATCGAACCAAAATTTAAAAAATCATTAATTGACCTTCGACCGAACTAAATTCGACCACCAACCGATTAACCGAATTAGATTGGTTCAATCGATTAATTCGATTTTAACCGAACTATGAACACCCCTAATAATACTTGTTTTAGTGTTAATTTTGCTACTATTTTAGAGGTTTTTCTTGTTAAGTTGTACTTATTTTGGTGTTATTTAAGTTTAAAGACTTTTTTAATTTATTTTCAATTTGTTGGGAAACATTTTTTTTTCATATTTTTAGTATATTTGGTGTATTATAAATTTTTTATATAAAAAATAAAAATTAAAAAAATTAATACGGTCAGGTCGAGCCCGAGTTTTAGCATTTTTATCTGGATTGGGATTGGACAATAAATTTAGGCCTATTTTTCGAGCCGCGTCGAACCGGGCTAATCAATTTAGCCTAAAATTTTGTTAGGGCTCCACCCAACCCCACTCGACCCATCCTATTGACAACTCTACCTACATTGAATAATAGATTATTTATGTTTGTTCTTCTTGTAAAATTACCTTTCACCTCAAATATAGTTTGCTTCAACATGATACTCATGGAAACTTCATAAAGATCTTCCATCTTGTCCATTTACATCCATTGCTTCTCATTGGAAACAATAATTATCCACTCCAATGAAGTAATTGCTCTAGTTTTTCAACCAAATTGGTAGACGATTCATATGGTTGTTTCTATTGTGAATTTTTTTCCATAAAAAAATGTGTTGAATTACCCCTTGAAATCAGCCACCCTTGTCACCGAAAACACCAACTTGAGCTTGAGTTTGAGTTGAATCATTGTCTTTGCAACCTTTTCCAAATCGAGCACTCAAGATTATTTTAGTGTTGTTTGATTTTTCAGTCTTAACTTTCATGGCAAACGTGCTCGGGCACCAACTATTATTGAAGATAAAAAATATCATGAACACCTATTTACTTTCTTATCGAGGCCAAATTCATTCACTTGTGATGCATGTGGCACCCAGGGTGAAAATGTTTCATATATTTGTTCTACATTCAACATTCAAGTTCAGAAGGATTGCATTTCATTTCCTCGATTCAGTAGACTTAACTTGCATTGTCATCCCCTTTCTTACAACTTTTTTCTTTTCATTGGTTGCCATGATTCTAGAACTTGGGACTGCAGAATCTATTATAAGAAGGTAAATATGGAGCATGAAAGTTATTGTTGTTCTCGACCAAATTGTGATTTCATTATCCATGTCAACTGTGCCACTATTGAGGGGAACAAATTTTGGTATGATATAATTGAGCTTGAGAATTTAAATGAATTCGAGGAAATTAATTAATCTGAGAATTTAATCATTCATGTTCTTCGAGAAACCAAATTTGGGGAGAATGTTGTAGTTGCAGAGATAACACATTTTAGTTATGATCAGCACATCTTGAAATTCAACGACAAGATCAATGATAATAAGCATTATAACGGGTGTATGTTGCTCATATTTCTTCATTTTACTATTATTTATATTGTGATTTCTTTCTCCACAAAGCTTGTATTGAACTGCCAAGGAAGACTAGGGTATGGCTCTTCCTATTTCAATTTATGCTTCTCACATATGTTATTTTTAAATGCTATCAGTACCTCTAAGACTGTAATGGTTTCTCTTACAAAGAATAAAGTAACATTACATCCTCTTAGTCCTCCGCTTTCTATGTGTTGCACTTCCTCATAGTTTTACATATCAAGAAAAGGAACAACATTTCCTCTTCTTTGATGTAGAAAATGTGAGCAATTGTAGTGCTTGTGGTACACATGGCGACCGAGAAGATTCATACATATGCAAAGATTGCAACTTTACTTTAGATGTGAGGCATGTTACATTGCTAACAACTACTTGGCATAACTGTGACGAACATCCTATGAGGCGTGTTTATGGAGATATCAATGACTCTCCACTTCATCGTTGGTACAATATATGCGAAAAAGAAAGAGACCCGAAGCTTTGGTTTATCATTGCAAAATTTGCGACAGTACAATGCATCCCAAATGCGTTCTCGGAGAATAGCTATTTATCAAGCTTGATAGTAAATACAAATATTGGGATCATTCATATCCTCTCAATTTTGTCCAAAATATTGACTGCCACCTCATATGTGAAGGTGTAGAGAGCCCTGCCAAGATCTAACCCCTGAGTGTGAAGAACATGTTTGATGATATGTACTAAAAGTAACATGTTTTAATCTCATTCTTAATGCATTTTTTGATGATTATTCAATTTAAAATGGTGAATTTTATGCTCTCAATTCTTTAAATTCATGTTTTTTTTTATCTTAGGAGAGCAGTTAGGAGCAAAATGAGCAAAAAATGAGCAAAAATTGGAGCAAGTTTAAGGAGCCACATAGGTTGGGCCATTCCATATGTGTTGGACAATTTGTCATGTGAGCCACATGGGTTGCTAGACGGTCATGTGCCAAACCGTATGGAAATAGTGAATCGCACTCCAAACTGCGGGAAAACGTGTTTTTTTATATATGATAAAAATAAGAAGATAGGAGAGAGCTGTCATAAAATACTCAAGAAAACAACTCAAAAAACATGATTAAAGCGAATTCTAAAATAGGTTTCCATCAAGATTGAAGATCTCTTTTTGGTTTCTTTGAAGTTTATTTGTTTCTTGTGGTTATATTGTCTTTTAGATGTTTTTATTTGCAAGCATGAACAAATTTTCTAAATACTTGAGGAGATGAACCCTAGGATAGATTCTATTATTTTATTTCTATTTTTACGCAATAATTATTTGGATCTTTTTTTCAATTATATGTGCTTAATTCTTGGTTTAATACTTCTAGACTATTAATCTATATTTGATGTGCTTAAATTAGAGGAGGAGTAGACCATGTTTAAGAGTAGATCTAGCGTAATTGAGTAGAGTTGCATGCAATCCTAGAAATAGGACGACATAAATCTACCAGATTAGAGTCAAATCTAATAGTATGATCCACAGATCGAGTTAATACGACAATAGGGATTTTTTAACACCTCTAACCCGAATTCTTCGCCAGAACAGGTTACAGAGTATTATCGAAGTTTACAATTTATACAGACAAAAAATTCAAACATTTCATAACATATAGCATTCATGTTAGAAACCAATCATAATTATGCATGTTGTCTGTAATTTGAGCCCTCGAGACCTAAAATACTTCTTAGAAACAAATAAAGACTAAATCAGAAATTCAAAGAATTTTTCAGAAACTTATAAAAGTCATTTATTATTCATATTTTGAAAATAATCATAACGTCTCTCTATTGGGCCCTCAAAACCCAAAACACACATTAGAAACCAACCGGAATTAAATCGGGATCATAGAAAAAAAATTCGCAAACTCTTAAATTATATTTTCATCTAAGTACTTACCATTTCAATGCTCCTTATAATTAAACATGTTACCATTCAATCAATAGCTTGGCACTTGTCTAAGCGTCAAACAACAACATTGTTAGTATCCTTGCACATATTTCATATAAATTCAACATTGATATACCTATTTTATCGACATATCGTACTTGAGTTTAATAATAGTCTCAACTTACATAATTTTCTTATATCAACATATCAAAGATAATCATATATGTACATGTCATGAAACATATCATGCTCTTACCGTTTCTTCGTAAGCATATATCATTCATTTCGTTATATCAATATTTCATACTCCATCATTTCCATATATTTTATGTATATTTATTCCGGTAATAGTTTATATCAAACTTAACATAAATTATATTCCATGTACTTATACTTATTACGTTTATCTATTTTCATAATTATTTCATACAACTATCTTGTACATATATTTCCATATAACCAGTTCTTGTAAACATTTCACACAACCATTTCATATAACCATTCGTCATTTGATACATATTACCTGAAAATCAATTGTTCAATAGATGTCATAGCGTCTCCTATCCACGGTCTTATTTATCTTTGATATGATGCCATAGTGTCTTCCAACTATGGTCTTACTCATTTTCTGTCACGTTGCCATGGTATCTTTCAACCATGATCTTATTCATTTCATATCACGTTGCCATGGTATCTTTCAACCATGATCTTACACATTTCATATCGTTGCCATGGTATCACAACCATGGTCTTAACTTCATCCTGAACCTCATCCTTACAAAGGGATTACCACCAGGCTAAATCCTCAGAATATAAACTTATAGAGTATTGTTAGGATTACCACCGAGCTAAATCCCCTGCAACGGCAATTACTCTAATGAGCTTGGATCTGAATTACCAGTCCAGGCTAAATTCAGACCTTAATTCAGATTATCCATCCGAGCTAAATCTGTTTTACACGTATTCTTCGGGAGGGCTATATCAGGATAGGATCACCCGCCCGGGCTAGATCCTTTTTACCGTCAATTCATTTTCAGAGATCAATCGAATTTTCCTTTCATTCAACCGGAATTTCTTCCCATTTTATCAAATATATCAATATTTCATTAATTTTCATACAATGAACATTCAAATCATATTCACATCAATAACATACATTTCAAGCATTTAAGAATATAATTCAAGTTACACGAACTTACTTGGCGAATTTGCAGAAATATCAAGATTTAGGGACATTTTGGTAATTTACCATTTTCCCAATTTTCACCCGATCTTAAATTGACAATTTCATTCAATTTATTAATTTAGATAATGAAACAATTCATTCCCTTAAATTTGGTCACTTTGACATTTTTACAAAATTACCCCTTGAAGTTTTACTTTTATTCAATTTAGTCCTTAAGCCTAAAACATGCAAATTAGCCATGCTGGCTGAATATTCATATATATTTTCCTCCTCCTCCTCTCCATTCCACATCCTTAATGTATATAACACACTTGTAAGTAACATTATCTATAATCTTTATTATTTACTTTTATGAATATTCAAGCTGTCCATCTGTGTCATAGTCACTAAATTATTTATATCTGGAGATATATAACTCCAAATTAAGATCCGCTAATTTTACCTGAAACTAGACTCATATATATTCTTACAATAAAAGTTTCAGAATTTTTGTTTAGCCAATAAGTACAGTTTATTCTTTAAATTTACTCTTGTTCTGCTGTCTGACAGTTCTGATCCATCTTCACTAAAAAATTATTATCTCCTCGTACAGAATTCAAATGATGTTCCCATTTATTTATATTGAAAATAGACTCATTAAGGATTCTAAACATATAAATTTAAACCCATAATTATTTTTATCCAAGTTTTGATGATTTTTCAAAGTCAGAACAGGGGAACCCAAAATTATTCTGGACCTTGTCTTAAAACATTTTTTATATCTCATGATTTACAATTACATTTCTTACATAATTTATTCTATAAGAAACTATACTCAATAAGATTTAATTTAATATTTTATTCATCCTATAACTCGATTTGTACAATTTTTGATGATTTTTCAAAGTTAGACTACTGCTGCTGTCCAGAACTGTTTTAGTGCAAGATATTAATTACCATGTTTATAACACCCTTATTTTCTTTTTCTACACTATTTCTCATCACTTTCTCTTATTTTCTCTTCACTAACATGACAATAACATAAGACCATATATAAGAAAACTCTAAATCAACATCAATTCCATGCTTTTTCAACAATATTAAACTTAAAAATATATTGAAATCTTGATGTTCTTACCTTTTCTTATTGGCTTCAATCTTTAACTTGATTTTTCTCTCTCCTCCAGCTTCTATTTCTTGAATCCAACATGATATTCTTGCTCCCCATCATCTCCTTGCTATCTTTCTCTCTTGATGGTTATGGAAGTTCTTTCAATTTTTAGGTGAAAATAATGAATTTTTGGTGGAAGGACTAAATTGTAAAGAAAGAAAACTTCTTTTCTTCTTCTTTTCTTACGTTGGTTTGCATGGAAAAGGAAAGATGATAATAGTTCTTCATCTTTCCTTCCTTTTATACTAAATAAATAATAATATAATAATAAATATCTCATAAAAATATTAATAAAATAATATTTATCTAATTAATTAATATCATCAACATAATCATTACATTCTAGAATTCTCTCTCTTACTTAATTGACCGTTTTGCCCTTCATGATCTTTTAGAATTCCATCCTTGAGTCATCACTTAATTTGGTAAAATTACGATTTAGTCCCACATAATTTTTCACCTATTCAATTTCGTCCTAATTCATCAATTTTTCTTGGTTTCTAAACCATTCCACCCTTAAAATATTTGCACCATTAGTCCTTCAAATTTTTTATATTTACACTTCAACCCCTTAAATTTTAAGTATTTACTCTTGTGCAACAAGACTTTTCTCATCTTTGCAATTTAGTCCTTTCTTGAATTAATATATCATAATATACTTCCCAATATTGACATAACTCAAAATTTCTCTTTTGTCACTTTATTTCCTTATTTTACTATATCACGGACAATATTTTACTGTAAAAATTTTCGGGGTATTACAATACCTATAAGTTTTCCATAACAAAGCACTAAATTATACCAAGGTATATAGCATATCTTATATACATATTCAAACCACATTTTACTTTCCATCATTCTACCATATCAAGCACACATCAAACATGATAAGGCCACATATATATATACACATCAAAATATACCAAACACAAGCCAAATAAGTGACTAATCTCAACAAAACATTTATATGTCAACATTAGCCAAAATAACCTATACATGCCACTAAAATCGAAATTAAATAACTGAAAGTAGTAAAAGAGCCGATGGATAGTGTGATATAGCTTCAACAAGCTCCAACCCAAACGAGCTTCCGAATCACTAAAAACACAGAAAATAACACAGAGTAAGCATTTAAGCTTAGTAAGTTCGTATAACATAGAATTTAACTTACCATTTAGTCACAATTCAGGTAAGCACACAAAGCATATCCAAACTCAATTTGGCCAAAAGCCTAAACACATATCCTTATCAACCATGTTAGTCATGTAATTCATATAAATATCAAGAAACACGTATGAGCTCAACAATAATCAAACATTCATGTACATATAATTTCCACATCATGTATCTATATATCATGAACAAATCATTTTCATATATCTCATGTAAATATCTGTAGTAGTTCATATTGAACTCATGTAATCTTGTACGGAACAGTGCTCATTGAACCATTTAGAATATCGTTGGATACACGAATAGTACACACGAGTAGTACACACGAGGTATACTGAACTGTAATCCGTCAATTCATGTACATGTATGCTCATACGAGCTGTAAGCGATAAGCTCCACCAAGCTGAATAACGGTAAGTTCCTTCGAGCTAAATAACGGTAAGCTCCTTCGATCTGAATAACGGTAAGCTCATAGCTGAGTATCGGTAAGCTCATAAGAGCTGAAATTGATAACCCTAATGATATGTCATTTGTATCCTACGAATTTTTAAGGTTCAAACCGGGCTCGGTAATCATCGTATGTCGTTGGATATGCGATCGATATTCATGTATGATGCTAATGCAAATAACATACAACTAATTCAATCAAAGCACATAATTACACAATTTAACTACATGAACTTACGTCGATGTAGATACGAAATCGACTAATCCGATATTTTCTCTTTGCCTTGATCTAACTTAGTACGATATTTGACAGGATCTATACAAATGAATTTAACTCATTTCAATATAATTCTCATTCAATTCAGTCCAACACATATTTTGGTAAAATTATTGTTTTGCCCCTATACCTTTAATTCTTTGCAATTTAGTCCTTATCTCATAAAAATTAAAATTTGCACAATTTCATTACAACCCATCATAATCAAATTATATACATGCTTATAAGCCCACATTTTTCACAAATTCATAATTTTACCACAAAATTTATCACAATTTTTAATTTAATCCTTAATTGATAATTTCATAAAAAATTCCTTTACAAAAGTTGTTTATCTAACAACATCCATTCATTTTATACCATTAAACTTCAAAATCCTAACATGTTCATCAATGGAAAAACTCAAATACTTTAACAGTTTCACAAATCAGTCTCCGAGCTAGCTAGATTAAGCTACAATGATCCCAGAAACATAAAAATTATCAAAAATGGGACAAAACACAAACCTAATTGATGGAAACAAGCTTGCTGAACCCTAAAGAGAAAAAATGGCTTTCTTCCTTCAATATTTGGCTGAAAAAAAAAAAGATGGATAAAGATGATATAAAATTTGGTTTTATTTATTTTATCATTTATTACTTATTTACAAAATTAACCTTAATTAACTTTAAAAATTACATTAATGCCAAGCCATGTCCATCCACTATCACATTTAATGGTCTAATTACTATATAAGGACCTCCAATTTAAAATTCTATAGCTATTAGACACATTTAGCTAATAGAACACAACTTTTGCACTTTACGCGATTTAGTCATTTTTATCAAATTCAGCATGTAAACAGTAAAATTTCTTAACGAAATTTTTATACGATAATACTATCATGCTTTAGAAAAATAAAATAAAATAAATTTTATGACTTCGGATTTGTGGTCTTGAAACCACTGTTCCGATTTTATTGAAAACCAACTGTTATAGATTTTAATTAGAAAGAAATTTCAATTAATCAACCTGGAGTCAGTTGCTCTTAGTCTTGAAGAGAGATATTAGCATAATTTAGAGGTTTCTATCGATCACGGTACTAAGTCAAGAAATTTCATAATATAAATTGGTAATGACAGATGAAGTCTAGGTGGATTCTTTCCCGGATATTGTTTCGCTTCTTGGTTGTTTACTCAATTATGTTCCTAATTTGTTCTTTCTCAAGTTCTTTAGATAATCAATTTAGTTATTTTTAGTTTTTAATCAATCACTTCAATTTGTGATGATGATTCACTTAACTAACTAAAATCACGACAAAGGCAAGTGCACCTATTGAATAATAGTACAGCTATGGTGAGTCGGGAATATCGTATCCACGAGGACTAAAAAGTACTAGTACTTACTATCTTTCTATTATCTAGCCGGTAAATTAAAGAAGTTCATTTTAAATCTAAAATTATCTAAACTAATTATTAAGAACTCGACAGAGAATAAAGTAAGAAAATAATCGAATAAACCAATGAGAGAGACAATACCTATGAAAGAATCCACCTAGACTTCACTTATTATTCTTAATCTAAATTAAACTATTTATTCACTTGCTTTGATCCATAAAAACCCCTAAATTATATTAATATCTCTTTCGAGAGTAAAAATAATTGACTCTAGGTTGATTGATTGAAATCTCTTTCTAATTAAAACCCTTATTGTCACATTAACTCGATCTATGGATTCCCCTATTAGATTTGACTCTAAACTGATAGATTTATGTCGTTCTATTTCTAGGATTGCATGCAACTCCACTCAATTATGCCAGATTTACTCTTAAACAGGGACTTTTGCTCTACTAAATTAAGAACATCAATCATGAATTAATATCCTGAAAACATTAAAACATGGAGTAAGTACACATAATTGAGATCAAGAAATCAAGTATTTATCATGTAATTCAGAAAATTAAATAACAAGATTCATCATAAGTTTTATCTTCCCTAGGTATCTAGGGAATTTAGTTCATACTTTGGTAGGAAAACATCTCAAAATTAGGAAAACAACAAAACATAGAGAAACCCAAAAACTTCTAGAGAAGTTGACTGGAGATCTTCAATCTTGAAAGAGATCCTACTTCTGAGTTGATTCTGACGGCGTTCTTCGAGTAATTTCTTCGTTCTTCTCTGCGTGATCTCTTAGATCCTTTTCTAGTGTGTATTTATAGACTTTAGAATGCTCAGAAACCCTAAAAATTGGATTTTTTTGCGTGTTTGGGAAACAAGGACCGATATCGACACGGGCTGGCACATGGGCATGTGGCCAGCCCATGTGGCTCACACGAACGTGTGCTCAGCCCGTGTGGGAATGCCTAGGTCGTGTAGTTCCTAAAAATAGCTCATTTTGTTTGATTTTGGCCTGTTTTTCGCTCCTTTTGCTCTCCTATGCTCTCCTAAGTATAGAAATATGAAATTAAAGGATTAGGAGCATCAAATTTACTAAATTAAATAATAAATCATCCAAAAATGCATCAAGAATGAGATTAAAATATGTTACTTTTATTGCTTATCAAATATCCCCACAATGAAGCGTTTGCTTGTCCTTAAGCAAAATCCTCAACTTACAATTAAAGGTTAAACTTTCTCAATTCATAATTCTCATCAATAATGTTTTGTCATAATTCACAAATAATCATACATTGATAATTCAACTAAAAGATCATTAAAGATTCAAACAATCCAAGTCACACATTTTTAAAGCATGAAAACATAGGTATTTCCCCTTATCTAAGTAATTAACTTTAATTCAAAACTGACAAGAATTGACATCTTCACTAAAGATTCACTCAAATCACTCAAGGTGTTTAAGGTTAAAAAATAAGCAGACAAAAGTAAAATATGAAAAGTCATTACCATAGGCTTGCAGGAAAATCAAATCTCCACCACTATAAAATGATATGATACATAAATCAAAAGGTTTTTAAAGGGTTGTAATGGCTCTTGGGTTAAAGGTGTGGATAAAGGTTGAAAAAGAGGATTAGAATTGAGATTGAATTGATAAATTACCTAACTTGAAAAATAAACTAATGCTGAATAATTACATCAATCAAAATTATTAAAGAATAACACGAGCTTCTGCTTAAAACATGAATATAACTGTTCAAGCTCAATTGACATGGATCTAAGTAATAATAAAAATAAACGTATAAATGTAATAATAATATTTTTTTATTTTTATTTTTTTTAGATCAAGAAATAAGAAATAATTTACCAACTGAATAAAAGAACATAGTTAGACAACTAAACAAATCAAATCTTGACAAAAAATGAGTCAATAAAATAGGAAAAATTCTCAAAGAATAAAAAAGAATGAGTTATGGGTTAATATTAAGGGTAGATCAAGAAACGATTCATTAGGCTCAAAGGGGTTCACTAAGGGTTAATTATGAAAGTAAGCTTTTTGGGATAAGTGGGTTAAAACCTAGGTGCCTTTATCATCTCAGTATATCAAATCAAAGGTGTGGTCTCGACATGTATAATTGAAGAAAGTTCTAGGATAACCAATCAGTATTGACACACTCATAACCAATAATAAAGTGAGCAAGAAAAGTGTATGTTCTAAAGGCTCAAAATCTCACAAAAAATATGGTTTTTGATATCAATCTTGCAAATCTCAAACTTCAAGGTAATACCTCAATTTAGGGAAACAACCTAGCAATTTTTTTATTTTGAAAATAGACTTATCATTCTTGATTCTCTCATGTCTTAAATTTTAAACAATCAATACACAAATACCTATGATTTTAATCTAAAACATATCAATGATAATCACAAATCGATAAGAATTCATTCTAATAGTAATATGAGAAGATTATTTAAACACAAGGCATAATTCAAGGATTAAATAACCTCTCCATACTTAAGATGTACATTGTCCTCAATGTACAAAAATAGATAATCATAGTAGAAACAAAAATATCATAAGAAAAGGAGAAAATTGAAACTGCCCTGAATATTGGATGAAATTCTCAGAATAGTGAAAACCGGAATTGTAAAAAAATATAGATGTAGTGCATGATTCTGAGCAACTGATAAGAAAATAAACACATTGCTAAAGAATATTAAAGGGTTACTCGATTAGAAACAACCATAATAATTAAAAAATATATATAGTTCAAAATATAAAACAAAAAAAGTTTAAAAACATAACAATAAACATAAAAATAGAAATAAAACTAAAAAAATAAAAATAAATAATAAATAGACTCAATGGTCCTCATCATTAAACGCATCAGCATCATGAGTCGTCGGCGCAGGAGGAGCAATATGGAAATGCTGACAAATTTGCTGCAATGTCACATCAATACTGTCGAACCGCTGAACACTATACTGACGAAAACCAGTGAACTCCTCGGTGGATACTCCTTGTAAGCTAGCAGTGAAAGGAATAGGTCGGTGACTCGAAGGTGGAGGCTTTGGTGTGTCCTCGTAATAAGGAGGGACATCATCAGTAAAGTCCTCGGGTTCAGTTTGAAAGTCAGAATGAAACAATCGGTACTGAGGAGGGTCTACCCCACAATGCCGCTCGATCATCCTCATGTGTATCATGCTCAAGATACCTTATGGGGACATCTAGCCGACAAGTGTGAGTGTAGAGGACTGCTCCGGTATGTCTAGGAGACCGAAATGTCGAGCAAGGCAAGTTACGTAAAGGCCTAGGCAGATAGGACCTTTCTTGTGGCGGTCAGTCTAATGGTGAAAAGCTAAAGCGATGAAATATGCCAAATCAAATATATGCTCTTGTGCCATACTCCATAAAAAGTAAGCGTCGTGAGTGCTAACGAATCTAGTGCTCTCCCTCCGACCTATCAAAGTGTGAGCTAAAAGGGCATGAATGTATCGTAAGGCCGGAGAGAAAGAAGTCACCTTCGAGCGACTCACGTCATAAAGCATCTGACTAGCTGTAAGATCGATATAGCAACGTGATGGCGAATGATAGATATGTCGATGAAGTCGAAGAAAGTCCTCGACACTCATAAAGTCATCTATGTAAAGTTCCATGGTAGCACCGAACTCAGGAATGCTTATGTAGCACACCAAACCACCAAGTCAAAAAGTCATGGTGTTGGGCACGTCATGTCATAACCTGCTGTACTAGAAACGTCGAGCAAAACTCCAATGTCAGCTTTGTGTAGTTGGGCTCGATGATGGTAAAGAATCTATCCCATGGAGTTGTGGCGATAATGGCGCGTACGTTATCAGCGTGTCAGACCTGTTCCAATACGGCCCAATCAATGCAGTGGCCTAGGCCGAGTGGACGTACTCGAAGAAGCTGATATAAATCCTTCTAGGGGCCTACTGAGAATCAGAGGTAGGGGTGGCGGGCCTCGGCAAATGCGTTCGAGGAGAAGGTCGCTTCGGGGCCCTTCTGCTTTTTCAAAATGGAGACGGAGCTTTTAGTCCTACCGCGTGTGTTTATCATAATGTACATGTAAAAATTAGAGAATTCATCAATCCATAGATCAAGCATCACCAAAGGCCAATAATGTAAAATCTAAGTAGTCCAAAATGTATGCTACCCAAGGCATGCAAAAAAGAAAAAAGAAAAAGAAAGTGAAAGTGAAAATATCATGAATCAAAGTGGTGAAAATATTAAGGAATAATAAATCAAATAACAAATTCATAGCTAAAAGACAGATCATGACATTCAGAAAGTAAACTAACTAATAAACAAGTCTAATACTAAATCAGAGAACAATAGGAATAGGAATAATGATTAAATAAGTCAAAACATGAATGATAAATAATAATAATGGCAGTGAACAACTATGACTGGAAAAAGAAAATAAATGGAACTGAAAATAGAGAATAATCGATAATAAACAATAAATAAAATAAAATAAAATAACTAATAATAATAACAAAAAATAAAGAAATAATAAAAATTAGGGTAATGGGAAAAAGAGAAAAAAGAATGACAGACGGTGGTGGAAGTGGTTGCCCGTGTAAGAGGCGATGGACTTGTGGTGAGACAAGTTGTGGGGGGTGGAGGTGTGTTGAGGTGGCTAGTTGGGATTGGTGCGGGCTTAGGGGAATGTGCGCGCAAGGGACAATGGAATTGGGGCTGGTGGTTGTTCGAGTGAAGGTTGTTTGGGCGTGAAGAGGTGGTGGAAAGGCCGATAAAGGAGGGGGTGAAGGGGTTTCAGTTAGAACTGGTCGAAATGGGTGAGGGAGAGGTAAGGGAAGAAAGGGGTATGGCGAAAAGAAGGTGCAGCGATGGGGGTTAAAAAGAAGAGTTGGGAGAAAGAAGAAGAAAAGAGAGAAGAGTTAGGCTGGTGGGATGATGGTTGGAGGGGTCTAGTGGCCGGACGGTGGGAAAGGGGGAAGGAGTTGCGGCGACTAGGGTTGGAGAGGAAATGAAGAAGATAAAAGTAAAAAAAATAATTAAGGTTAGGGTTAAATAGGGGACACGGTTGTGTGATCCCCGTCTTGGGCCACACGACCATGTCACACGCCCGTGTGGCTTCTGTTTAGCCCGTGTGCTTTAAAGATCCTTGCCCTATCTTCACACGGCTTTGGATATGCACGTGTGTCTAGGCCGTGTGGTTCACATGGCCGCATCACACGGCTGTGTGTAACACACTTCGCTTTTCCTACCCCCATATGACCTACCACACACCCGTGTGGCTCGGCCGTATCTCGCATATGGCCGTGTGCCTTGCTCGTGTAACTCTCTGACTTGTTTTAAATTTAAAAAAAATTAAGCTCCAAGTTTCACAGGCCTAGGACACGCCCGTGTTCCCAGCATGCCGGTGTGGACTATTTTAGGCCGTGTCTCTGTCGATTTTTGGAAAAATTAAATCTTTGGCTCTATACGGTCAATGACACGCCCGTGTTTCTGAGTCGTGTGGGTCACACGGTCGTGTCGCCCTGCCGTGTAACTCACTATCGATCTTTTTCAAAATTTAAAACTAAGTCAAAAGATCCATATGGCCTAAGACACGCCTATGTGTCCAGGCCGTGTGGGTGTTAATTTTTTTTTAAAATTAATTAATTTTAAAAAATATCATGAGATAAAATTAGTAAATTAGGAATGTTAACGCTCGGGTTACCTCCCGAGAAGCGCTTATTTAAAGTCTAAGCTCGACTTACCTCATATTCGCACGGTCATGATGGTTCACGAATTCGAAACTCCTCTTTCTCGCTGTCAATTCTTTTATTCAATAAGGTTTAAATCGAGTGGTATTTATATTAAAAGTGTCGAAATGAGAATAAGTTACCTTGACTGTACCGTATGGAAAGATATTGAGTACCGTAAAAGGAGTCGTTCCGTTTGCGTTAAGCTCTGAAGTGGTGATTCGAGGGCCAGTTGTATCTATCAGTACCTGGTCCCCAACTTGAAGTGGTTCGTTCCATCCTTAAGTTCGTCATGGAGTCGCTTTGGTTTGGCATTGTGTATTCTCAGTTTCTCCTTGACATGTGACCGCCATTTGTCTAGTTCATCGATTTGTAGCCTCCATTCGTCATGAGTTGTTCTGATTTTGTCATATAAGCTAGACCGTGGCTCTATCTCACTTTTTCGCGGAGTCTCCTGCAAAGAATGTTAAGCCACAATGTTACTTGTATTAACAGAATTCGGATAATCAACTCGATCACTAGATATCTTAGCAGAATCACGAGCTTGGAGTTTAATTGTGTGATCACCTATATGAAGTATTAGTTCACCTGTACCAACATCAATAATAGTTCTGACAGTTTCTAAAAAGGGTCGTCCTAAAATTAAAGGTATGTCATTATCCTCATCCATGTCTAAAACAACAAAATCAACTGGGAATATAAATATATCAATTTTCACAAGTACGGCTTCAACAATACCCCTAGGAAATCTAATGGTTCTATTGCCAATTGAATGGTCATCCTAGTTTTTTTGAGTTTCCCAAGACCTAGTTGTTTAAACATTCTGTAGAACATGAAATTAATACTCGCCCCTAAATAAGCTAAAGTATTATTAACACTTAAATTACCAATTAAACAATAAATAGTAAAACTGCCTGGATCTTTCAACTTATTGGGTAGTTTATTCTATAAGAGAATTGAGCACACTGCATTTAACTCCACGTGAGACGAATCATTTAACTTCGGCTTGTTTGCTAAAAGCTCCTTTAAAAATTTTATTAAACTTGGCATCTGCGAAAGAGCTTCAATAAACGGTAAGTTAATATGTAACTTGTTCAAAAGTTTAAGGAATTTACCGAATTGTTCGTTTGTGTGGTCTTTCCTTGTCGTGTTGGGATATAGCACACGAGGTGTATAATCTTTACAGACCAGTTTTTTCTTATCTTGACTTACCTCAACCTTACATTGACTTACCACGCTTTCTTGCCTTAGTTCTAATTCCGGTTCAACTAACCCTTCTATATCTCGAACCGTAATTACATGAAATTGCTCTCTTGGGTTAGTTTTAGTGTTGCTAGGCAAGCTACCTTGTGGTCTTTTTGAATTCATCTTAGCAAGCTGTCCTGTCTGATTCTCGAGCCCTTGAATCAACACTTGTTGATTTTTGAGTGTTGTTTCAGTGTTTTGAAAACGAGTTTCTGACACCGAAATGAATTTCGTCAGCATCTCCTCAAGGTTTAGCTTTTTCTCTTGCTGGTATGGTTGTTGTTGAAAGCCTGAAGGGGGTTGTGGTCTCTAATTTCCTTAACCACCCCAAGAGAAATTGGGATGGTTTCTCCAATTTGCATTATAGGTGTTATTATAGGGATTATTCTGAGGTTTAGAATTATTACTCATATAGTTGACTTGTTTGTTCTATGTGCTAGGGTTGTAGGATAGACATTTTGGATTGCTTATCCCTCCTCCATTTGTATCACACTGCATCACTCGATGTACCTATGTAGAACCATATAAACAATCAATCTTTTTACTCAAAAGTTCTACCTGATTCGATAACATGGTGACCGCATAAATGTTAAAAACACTAGCTGCTTTAATTGGCTTTGTCCTCATGACTTGCCACTATTAATTATTCAGTGACATCTCCTCTATAAACTCATAAGCCTCTTCAAGTGTTTTACTATTCAAATTACCATCATGGCTGCATTGATCAATTGCTTAGTTGAGGGGTTCAAGCGGTTGTAGAAAGTTTAAACCTGTAGCCATAAAGGTAACCCATGGTGAGGGCACATTCTCAATAGATGCTTTTACCTCTCCTATGCATCATGTAAAGGCTCTAAATCAATTTGCACGAAGGAAGAGATATCATTCCTATCATTCCTCAGCTTGGTTGTCTTAGCCGGTGAGAAATATTTTAATAAGAACTTTTTGGTCATTTGCTTCCATGTAGTGATAGAACCTCGTAGTAGGGAGTTCAACCACTGTTTAGCCTTATTCCTCAATGAAAAGGGAAACAATCGTAACAGAATGGCATCATCAGAAATGTCATTTATCTTAAACGTGTCGTAAAATTCCAAAAAGCTGGCCAAATGAATATTTGGATCCTCTGAATATTAATGATTTGGCATAATAGTACATAGTACGAGGAGCAGGATTTGCAGCAACCACAGGAGGTAGCTCATTATTCTGATTTCCAACCATCTCCTCAGAAATATTAATGATTTCCTCTTGCTCTTTCACTGTACATTGTCGACTCTGTCTCACTTGTCTACAGTTTCTGCGAGTTGTACTTTCGATCTCACTGTCAAATAGGAGAGGTCCTAACAGGTTTCTTCTAGTTATATACTAAAGGAACCTATCAGAAGCAAACAAAAGAAAAATTAGAAAACAAAATTAAACTAAAAATAAAAATAAAATGCAATAAAAGGAAAAATGGCTAAATTAATAAAAAATTAGTGTTCCTAATATTTTAGTTCACTAGCAACAGCACCAAAAACTTGATGATAATTCACTTAACTATCTAAAATCACGACAAATGCAAGCGCGCCTATCGAATAATAGTACAGCTATGGTGAGTCGAGAATATCATATCCACAAGGACTAAAAGTACTAGTATTTTCAATCTTTCTATTATCTAGCCGGTAAATTAAAAAAGTTAGTTTTGAAATCTAAAATAATCTAAACTAATTATTAAGAACTCGATAGAGAACAAAGTAAGAAAATAATCGAATAAACCAATGAGAGAGACAATACTCAAGAAAGAATCCAACTAGACTTCACTTATTATTCTTAATCTAAATTAAATGATTTATTCACTTGCCTTGATCTGTAGAAATCCCTAAATTATATTAATATCTCTTTCGAGAGTAAAAATAACTGACTCTAAGTTGATTAATTGAAATCTCTTTCTAATTAAAACCCCTATTGTCACATTAACTCGATCTATGAATTCCCCTAGTCTGATAGATTTATGTTGTCCTATTTCTAGGATTGTATGCAACTCCACTCAATTATGCCAAATCTACTTTTAAACAGATACTTTTGCTCCACTAAATTAAGCACATCAATCATGAATTAATATCCTGAAAACATTAAAACATGGAATAAGTACACATAATTGAGATCAAGAAATCAAGTATTTATCATGTAATTCAGAAAATTAAATAACAAGATCCATCATATGTTTCATCTTCCCTAAGTATCTAGGGAATTTAGTTCATACTTTGGTAGGAAAACAACAAAACATAAAGAAACCCAAAAACTTCTAAAGAAGTTAACTGGAGATCTTCAATCTTGAAGGAGATCCTACTTCTGAGTTGATTTCGACAGTGTTCTTTGAGTAATTTCTTTGTTTTTCTCTGCATGCTCCCTTAGATCCTCTTCTAGTGTGTATTTATAGACTTTAGAATGCTCAGAAACCCTAAAAATTAGCTTTTTTGTATGTTTGGGAAACAAGGAGCCATATGGACATGGGCTGGCACATGGGTGTGTGGCCAGCCCGTGTGGCTCACACGGATGTGTGTTCAACCCGTGTGGTTCTGAAAATAGCTTGTTTTATTCAATTTTGGCCCGTTTTCCCTCCTTTTGCTCCCCTATGCTCTCTAAGTATAGAAATATGAAATTAAAGGATTAGGAGCATCAAATTCACTAAATTAAATAATAAATCATCCAAAAAACACATAAAAAATAGGGTTAAAATATGTTACTTTTATGGCTTATCAATTTGTCAGTTAAATAATAGAAAGACGATAATTACTAGTTGTGAAAATTAAACGTCGATAATGAAAATGAATCGCAAAGAAAGAGAAGAAAAGAACACACAGAATTTTACATGAAAACCTTTTCGAGAAAAAACTATGGGCAAAGGAAAAGAAAATTTACTATGTTAAATTCAAATAATACAAAAGGAGAGAGATTACGTCTATTTATCGGTTTAAAACTTTATTCTAGTCAAAATCTAATAAAAGTAATGTAGTAAGGTTAAAATGCCTTATTCTAATCAAATATCAAATAGAGAAAGTAAACTTCTAAACGGATTCCACTTATACAGCCTTTTTCCGTACCGCGGGGGCCTTTCATCCCCGGTTGCGACCCTAGTCTAGTATTTTGTGTATTGGGGATCTACGATGGGCTACAACCTTCGCCCTCGTAGATCCCCCTATCTTGCCACTTGTATTTTATTTTTAACAAGAATTTGAGTCATACAATTTCTAACACTAGTACTTTTAGTCTTCGTGGGAACAGTATTTTTGTTGACCGTAACTATACTATTAATTAATAGGTGCACTCTTCATCATTTGCAACTTTGTTAGTCATTGGGATTGTTTACGCATGCATAAATACATATACAATGACCATCCACATCCTCTCACTTTCGTCCAAAGATTGACTACTGCCCCATATGTTGGAACTATGGAGAACCCTACCAAGATTTAACCCTTGAGTGTATGGAGGATGGTTGCAACTTTATCGGCCATTAGGAATGCTTAAGTGTGTCTAAATATGATTATCTTTTGAGTTATCATTATTTAAAGTAATATTAATGATGTGTTAATCAATTATATGTTTATTTTGTTTGTTGCCTTAGCATTGGCTTTCTATTCTTTTGATTTATCTTTCTACATTATATATGTATACTATTAATGGATTATAATTAGCTACATGCAAAGTTGACTACTTAGATTCTACTACAAAGTTTTTGTATTATGCAAGAAAGATTATCGAATACCCTTTCACCACGTAATTTACCATATAATGTAAGAATATGCAAGAAAGATTCTTATTTTTTTCTCCTATAAAGAAGAAGGTATCCATCACGGCTTTGATGTTTGCCTTCGATGTGCACCAACACTTCACAATTTTATATCAAACGAAGGAACCACTTTATCTCCTCTATGATGCGAAAAATGTGAGCAATTTTAATGCTTGTGGTAGACGTAGAGACTGAAAACGTTCCTACATATGCAATGATTGTGACTTTGTTTTGAATTCAGGGTGTATTACATTGCCAAAAATTGCTCGGCATAATTGTGATGAACATCCTTTGAATCTCGTTTATGGAGATAGCGATGACTATCAACTCCACCATTAGTGTTACATATGCGAGAAAGAAAGAGATCTGAAGATCTGATTTTATCATTGCGAAGTTTGCGACAATGCAATGCATCCCAAATGTGTTCTTGGAACATATCCATTTATCAAGCTGGGTAGTAAATACAAATATTTGGATCATCCACGTCCTCTCACTTTTTTCCAAAAGATTGATTGTTACCCCATATGTAAGAAGTGTGAAAAGCTCTGCCATGATCTAACCCTTAAATGGGCATGATTGCAACTTTGTCGGTCATTGGGAATGCTTACACATGCCAGAATATGATTATCTTTCAAGTTTTTATCATTTGTAATAATATTAATGATGTATTAATCAATTATATGTTTATTTTGTTGCTACTATAACATTGGCTTTGTGAGCTTTGTTGCTTTTGCTTTATATTTCTAGATTATGTATGTATACTATTTAATGGATTATATCTAACTACCTATAACGTTGATTACTTAGATTGCTCTACAAAGTTGTTAAGTTTTGTAAGGAAATGATAGTAAATGTAATCTAACAATAAGCAAAATATGAGTGGAAACACAGTGAATCAAATTAAATTAACTAATTAAAAGTATTCAACATATAAATTTATAATTCAATTAAACTAAACTTATAAACCTAAAGATTTCAACCAAAAATTTCAACATCTTGATATCTTTTGGTTTCATAAAACAATATCTTAAAGCAATTTGCATGATGAGTTATTATTATTGGCTCAATCAAAGAAAACTTTTATTAAATCAAAGATAAAATGTTAGCATATTAGATGATAATACAAACATGAGATTTATTTGTAAAAAGATTATATGAAAAGTGAACTATAATATATGTATACATAAAATAATGAAATAATTATGGTCTTTGGTAAAAGAGCTACTACTAGACTTAAATAGTTCTCAAAGTCTCAATTTGAACTCAAAGACAAACTATAATAATACTCGAGCCTGAAGTTAGTACAAGAATCAAGCTCAAATCTTTTTTGAGATAGTCGAGTGAGCTAGCATTGTTTAATTTTTATCTCAAATTAAATTTAAATTGTACTTTAAATGATTATATTATTAAAGTACCCTTTAAATTAAAATGAATTATATCATAGTAATCCTTTTACAAGTCACATGTTTGAATAAAATCTTAAATCAAACATTCAATGTTGTATAAAAAGCAAATTATGTCAAATTATATCTACATTAGAAAAGCAAATCATAGTGCACAATATTATAATCTGAATATGCATAATTTATAGAAGAAAAATTGAAAAAGTAAAAGGCTAAAGAAGAAGAAAAATCTTGAAATACCATGTACTTTGAAGGACAGATGACATATTTATTTACTCCTGTGAAAAATAAAATAAAATAAAGAACACACAAATTTTACGTGGAAACCCTTTTGGGAAAAAACCACGGGCAGAGGAGAAGAAAATTCACTATGTCAAAAAATTTGAATCAATATAAGAGGAATAGACTATGTTTATTTATAGGCCTGTAAAGCCATATTCTAGTAGGATTGAAACACCTTATCCTAATCGATATAAAATAGATGGAGTTTAATAAGGTTTAAAAAACCTTATTCTAAAATAAAATAAAAGAAGTCTAGTTCTATATGGATTTTACTTTTATTTTATTTTCCATCGTATTTTATTTAAATAAGAATTCGGGTCACTTAATTCTAACAATCTCCACCTTGACACAAATTCTCAATGAACAAGTTCTTCATCATGAACTTTCAATGAACAAGTTCTCCACCTCTTCCATAAAACCCCTTAAGGTTTTAACTTCAACAATGAACACCAACCAAGTCTAAGCAATGCTCAAACTTGGTTATAGGAAGTGACTTAGTCATCATATCTGCAGGATTTTCATGAGTACTAATTTTTCTCACAACAATATCACTACGAGCAATAATATCACGAACAAAATGATACCGAACATTAATGTTTTTGTTCTCTCATGAAACATTTGATCTTTTATAAGGAAGATGGCACTCTGACTGTCACAAAATACTGTACTGATTTGAAGGTCTTCATTGAGTTCACTAAATAGTCCCTTCAACCAAATAGCTTCTTTACAAGCCTCAGTAATCGCTATGTACTCAACTTCAGTGGTAGACAAAGCGACTGTAGTTTGCAAAGTGGCTTTCCAACTAATTGCACAACTTCCAATTGTAAAGATGTAACCTGTGAGAGATCTTCTTCTATCAAGGTCTCCAGCAAAATCAACATCAACATACCCTATGACTCCATATTTAGTTCTTCCAAACTGTAAACAAACATCAGTAGTGCCTCGTAAATATCTTAAAATCCACTGAACTGCTTTCTAATGTTCTTTACCGGGATTCGCCATGTATCTGCTAATTGCACTGACTGCATATGATAGATCTGGATGTGAACAAACCATAGCATACATGAGAGATCCTACTGCACTAGAGTATGGAACGTGTGACATGTACTCAATCTCATCATCTGATTGTGGAGACAAAGCTGATGAAAGTCTGAAATGGGATGCTAAAGGAGTACTAACAAGCTTAGCACTCTGCATATTGAACCTGCAAAGAACTTTCTCAATGTACCCCTTCTGACTTAGGTACAATTTACTTGTTTTTCTATCTCTGAGAATCTCCATACCAAGTATCTTCTGGTCCTAAATCTTTCATCTCAAATTCTTCACTTAGTTGGGCTTTGACCTTTCTTATCTCTCCTTTATCTTTTGCTGCTATCAACATGTCTTCAACATAAAGAAGTAGATACACAAAAGAACCATCACTGTTTTTCTTAAAGTAAACACAACTGTCTAAACTACTTCTTTTGAAATCATGAGAAGTCATAAAGGAATCAAACCTCTTCTACCACTGTCTTGGTGACTGTTTCAAACCGTAAAGGGATTTTCTCAGCAAGCAAACATAGTCCTCTTTTTCTGAGACTATAAAACCCTCTGGTTGTTGCATGTAAATATCTTCCTCAAGTTCTCCATGCAGAAATGCAGTTTTTACATCTAACTGCTCAAGCTTCAAATCATGCATAGCCATAATACCAAGCAAAAGTTGAATCGAACTATGCTTAACATCTGGAGAGAACACATCTGTGAAGTCCACTCTTGGAATTTGACTGTAACCCTTTGCAACAAGCCTTGCTTTATATCTGGGTACTTCAACTCCTGGAGTCCCTTCTTTCTTTTTAAACTCCCATTTACAACGAACAGCCTTTTTACCTTTAGGAAGTTTCACAAGGTCCCATGTTCTGTTTTTGAGGAGTGATTCAATCTCTTCTTACATAGCAAACATCCACTTTTCTGAGTCTTCACAGCTAACCGCCTCAGAATAATTAGATGGCCCTTGATTCACATCTATATCTTCAGCCACATTTAAAGCATAAGTAACTAGATTAGCCTCGGCATACTTCTTTGGAGGTTTAATTTCTTTTCTACTTCTGTCTTTGGCGATAGAGTATTGTGGTGAAGAAGCAACTTTATTCTCAATTTTTGTTCTGGCTTGAGGAGTTGACTCTGTATTAATCTGATGCTCCACCTGTTTTTCATTTTCTTTATTGGAAGAGTCTTTAAGAGATAAGTTAGGTTCATCAAAAACAACATCCCTGCTAATCACAACTTTTTTATTTTCAGGACACCATAGCTTATACCCTTTTACACCAGCTTTATAACCAAGAAAAACGCATTTAATGGATCTCAGTTCCAATTTTCCATTATCAACATGAGCATACGCAGGACACCCAAAAATCTTTAAATCAGAATAATTAGCAGGATTACCAGACTATACCTCTTGTGGAGTCTTTTTCTCAATGGCAACGGATTGAGATCGGTTGATCAAAAAACATGCAGTAGAAGCTGCTTCTGCCCAAAATGACTTCGGTAAGTTGGCATTTGACAACATATATTGAACCTTTTCCATGATCGTTCTGTTCATTGTTCTATAACGCTATTTTGCTGTGGAGTATGATGAACTGTCAAGTGTCTCATGATCCCTTCTGACTTGCACAATCTATTAAACTTATCAGAATAGAACTCTAAGCCATTGTCTGTGCGGAGGTATTTTATCTATTTTCCCGTCTATTTTTCAATCATAATTTTCCAAGACTTAAATGCGGAAAACATATCGCTTTTCTGCTTCAAGAAGAACTCCCAAACTTTTCTGGAAAAATCATTAATAAAGGTTAGCATATAATTAGCTCCACCTTTCGAAGGCACTTTGGATGGCCCCCACAGTTCAGAATGAATATACTCCAACGTTCCTTTCGTGTTATAGATTTCTCTAGTGAATCGAACTCTCTTTTGCTTCCCAAAAACACAGTGCTCACAGAAATTCAGTTTACAAATTCCTTGCCCATCAAGAAGTCCTCTTTTGCTCAATTCTACCATCCCATTCTCACTCATATGCCCTAGGCGCATATGCCAAAGTTTAGTAATATCTTCATCTGACAAGGAAGAGGAAGCGACAGCTGCATCACCAGTAACAGTAAAACCCTGCAAAACATATAACTTGGCAATCTTTCTCTGCCCTTTCATTATAACAAGGGACCCTTTGGAAATCTTTAAAACCCCATTTCAGCTGTGTATCTGTACCTTTTTGAATCAAGAGTACTCAACGAAATTAAATTTCTTTTCAATTCTAGAACATGTCGTATGTGACAGCCTAAATTGACCCTAGTCGGAAAGTGGTTTCGGGACCACTAAACCCAGTCATAAAAATAATTAGCCGTCATAGTGGATGTTCATTATATGTACATATGCATGTGTGAAAATTTCATGTTTGAATTTTGTTAATTGTAAGTGAATTTTATCAAATAGGACTTATGTGAGAAAATTTAGAAATGTGCTAGGCAAATGTAAAGTTGCCTGTTAATGCATGTTGTGAAAATGATGGGCTTGCATGTCAAATTTCCCTAAATTAAAGCCTAGTGGCCGGCCATGACAAAGGGTGATGGGCAAAACATGTCATAAAACATGTTGTTTAAATGGGTTATGTTGGAATAAATAAAATAAGGAGTATGGGTAATAAAGAAATGGAAAAAGGAAAGAAGGTGTGTGATCCCCCGAATTGCCGTGAGTTGAGAGAAAGGAAACAAAAAAAAAAGTGTGTTCATCCTTTTCATTTCTTTTGACCGAAAATTCTAAGGAAGAAAGAAGGAGTTCTTGCTCCATGTTTGGTTTAGAAGAGGATTAGGAGGAGGTTCGGCCATACTTGTATCAAGATTAAGGTATGTTTGATGTTGTGCCATGAGATCCATGCATGTTTTTTTTTAGTTGCTAGCTTGATGTTCTTATTAGCCCATGGTTCAAATCTTTGCTATGTCATGGGGATGGTATTCGGCCAAGGTGGATTTTGTGTTGATATCATTGCATGCTAAATGTGAAGCTTGTTAATGATGCATGTGATGGTGGATTGATAACTCTTGAATCTCCTTTTTAGCATCCTTGAGTGAGACATTAAGTTCCTTGTTCAACCATGACCAAAATTGAAATGGTAAGGTGTTGTGATGCATTCGGCCATGGTAGGATATAGAAGAGAAATAAGGTTGTTGTTAGATGAAGTAGAGTCTAACAAATGAGCTCGTATGTGCATTAGTTGCTAGATGGAGAAGAATCGGCTAGCAAGTTGTGTGCTAAGGCCGAATGTAATTCGATATATTATGGGTAATGCATGTGTTGAATTAGTGTAAAGGGAGAGGATGCTTTAATAGTGTATATATGTGTATTAGCCAAGTTTTGAACTTGAAACAAATGGTGTTTAGTCAACACAAGTGACCATACTTGTAGAATGTATTAAGTGTTGCAATCGGCCTTAGCATAGATGTGTATGTTCGGCCATTGGTAGCCTATTGATGGCTTTAGCTTGACTTAGAAAATTCGCTAAGGGAAATATTAGCTAGTATGTTGAATTCGATTCGTGATTTTGTACATATGTGACTCTAATGTCTAATGTATATATGGGCTAAGTACCTTGAGCTTCTCTTTTGATGTTGAATGAATTGTATTAAATTGTTGATGTGATTAAAATGCGTATGATCATTGTGTATTTGAGCTAAAAGGTGGCCATATGACCTATCAAACTCCTTGTCATATTCGGCCATAAGCTAGCAAAATGAGACTTTGATAAGTTAAATTTGTTTGAATTAGCTCAAGAGCTTAGGGGACCACAGTTGGATAAGGGAAAGGAAAAAGTGATCGAATAGCCATTGAAGCCGTTCGACAACATCCGAGGTAAGTTTTCGAGTAATGGAACTTAAATTATGATTCGATTAGATTATGTCTTAAGTAAATCAAAATCATGCTCTTTGTATGTGGCTATTGAGCCGAAATTGTAAATATGATAAGTGTCTTGTGTTGAGCTTTGGTAATGAAAATGAAATATGGATGTGTCATGATTTATTGATATATGTGTGCATGGTTCTTCGAATGATGTCGGGCTAAGTCCCAAGGCTTTGTACTAAGTGACTATATCCGGACTAAGATCCAAGGCATTTGTGCGAGTTACTAAAACCGGACTAAGATCCAAGGCATTTGTGCGAGTTACTAAATCCGGACTAAGATCCAAGGCATTTGTGCGAGTTACTAAATCCGGGTTAAGTCCCGAAGGTATTTGTGCGAGCTACTATAACCGGGCTATGTCCCGAAGGTATTTGAGCAGTAGCTATATCCGGTTAAACTCGAAGGTATGTGATTCGGGAATGAATGAACTTGCTGTAAAAATTTCAGTTAATACGCTTGAAATCCCAACAATGAGGTATGTTTCAGTATGTGCTTTGAATTAGTTGAGCTCTTACAAATAAGTATTCGCTCGTTGATAAACGAGCTACCGGCCTTTGGCTAAGTTGATCTTTTGTGTATGAACATAAGGATTGGTAATGTGAAGTAAGTATGATATTGAGAATTTGTGCATATGAAATTATCCGTTTAGCTATATGAATGCTATGCTTTTGTTGTGCTGGAATCCCTTGCTCAAAACTTACTAAGCATAAATTGCTTACTCCGTTTCTATGTTTCTCTGTTTTATAGATTTTGGCTCGTCAGCTATCGGACTCGGGATTTTTGGAAGTCGAAGTCTCCCACACTATCAAAGCCCCCTTTTGGTATATTTTTGGTTGAACTTTGAAATGGCATGTATAGGACTACCCTTTTGTTGTAGGTCATGTACCTTTCGGTTTTGTGTAAATTTGGATAGCCATGCGAAAATGGCTTAAGTATACTTTGGGCATGGTATTATAATCATTGTATGTTGTTCATTAAGAGGTATGGAAACGTTTGGAAACGATTAGCCATTGGGATGGTTAATCATGATCATATTTTGTGCTATTTATGTTAAAGGGCTAGTTGAAGCATGGAAACTATGAAATAGGTGAAGCCTACCTTAAAGACAGATGCTGACAGCTGCAGTGACGTGGATGTGAAAAATCACTAAAAATAGTAGGAATGGAATTAAATATTGAATAAATTATGTAAATGAACCCTGACGAGTCTATTTTCATAGGAGAGTAACAAAACGATCATATGAACAGTATGTTAAGAGATATTTAAGTTTTTGTGAGACAGGGCCAGAACGGTTTCTGGAGTCCCTGTTCCGACTTTAGAAATTCATTATAGATTGACCAGAGATAATTAGAAGTCATGCCATATATGTACAGATTCCTTTTCGAGTCTAGTTTCTATAGAAACAAACGGCATCAGTATTGAAGCCCTGTACAGGGAGATATCCAAATCGTAATGCATGAAGGTCAGTGTAGTCACACCCTGTAACAGGGGAGACTTTAACTAATAAAATGTACTAATTGGCCTGACCAAAAATTCTAGAAAAAAATCTGTAGATGGACATATGAGTCTAGTTTCAGGGAAAATTTACGAAACTGATTTTCGAGTTTTGGAACTCAAGATATGATTTTTAAGGTTCCAGTGATGCAGTTAACCAACTGCCTGGAAATTTTTAAATTGGACTGTGTAAGTAAGGGGATTAAGCCCGTTAACCCCCGTGTCCGACTCCGGCGACGGTCTCGGGTACGGGGTGTTACAATTTTATTGGTATCAGAGCTACGGTTTAGTCGATTCTAGGACTACCGTAATGCGTTTGGGTCTAGCTATACATGTCATTTTATGTGATTATTTGATAGTGTGGTGATTTACGACATTTGCAAATGTGTTTATTTATAGTAATGGATCCCGATCCCGACCGAAGCGATGGTGATGATCTTGAGAGTGTAGCGCTGCTCCCGCAGGGACAGATCTTGGCGGACTCTCAACCTAATGCTAGTAATCCAAATGATGAAGCTACACAAGCTTTCTATAGCGTGATGAATGATTGGTTCAACCAATACATTCGAACTAATATGGCTGTTCCACAACCTCCATTCCCAACAAACACAACCCCCGCACCTACAATGCCTCCGGTAACTGACCAAATAAGGTCAAATAAGCCCCCAGTTGATAGAATCCGAAAACACGGGGCTACTGAATTTAAGGCTACGGATAGTGATGATGCCGAACAAGCTGAATTTTGGTTGGACAACACTATTCGGGTACTCGATGAACTATCTTGCACACCCGATGAGTGCCTAAAGTGTACTATCTCCTTGCTACGTGATTACGCCTACTATTGGTGGAATACGTTGACTTCTGTTGTGCACGGAGAGCAAGTAACTGGGAGTTCTTCCAAACCGAGTTTGAAAGAAGTATATCGATCGAGATTCATTGACCAAAAGCGGAAGGAATTTCTTGAACTCAAACAAGGTTCCATGTCGGTTATCGACTATGAGCGAAAATTTGTGAGGCTTAGCCAGTACGCACGAGAATGCATTTCCTCAGAAGCCGTAATGTGTAAACGTTTCGAGGATAGACTAAATGATGATATAAAGCTATATGTTGGCATCTTGGAAATCCGAGAATTTGTAGTACTTGTTGAGCGAGCTTGCAAGGCCGAGGAGCTCAGTATGGAGAAAAGAAAAGTGAGGTGGGAGCAAGGGAGTTTCAGAAGAGGTCTTGGGAACCCTTCCCACATGTCGAAGAAATTTAGAGATGGCTTGGGCGGTCTAGGGACACTTTGGGCTTTTCGAGACGAGATCGCGATCGACCCCAATGAGCACACGAGTCACTTGATCGCCGATGTTGGAAATGACCGTCGAGACAGAGCGGAATGCCAGTATTGTGGTAAATGGCACTCGGGGAGTTGTAGGTTCCATGACCGCTCCTGTTACAAGTGCGGGTCAGCCGACCACTTTGTCAAAGATTGCCCGAGATTGTCTGAACAGAATGTAAATCAGAGTGGGAAACCGGGTGCTACCACTGCTCGGGGTAGACCATCTAGGAATACGGGCAATGCTAGCGGTGGTCAGAGAGGATCTAGAGATGCTGCGACCAGATCTGAGGCTCGTGCTCCTGCTAGGGCTTATGCTATATGCGCACGCGAGGATGCTTCCTCGCCAGATATTATTACCGGTACTTTTACTCTCTTTGATACTAATGTGATTGCTTTGATTGACCCTGGTTCTACTCATTCTTATATATGCGAAACCTTAGCATCTAGTAAGACTTTACCTATTGAGTCTACTGAGTTCGTAATTCGGGTGTCAAATTCCTTGGGTCATTACGTGCTTGTTGACAAAGTGTGTAAGAAATGCCCCCTAGTAATTCGAGGTTCCTGTTTTCCGGCGGACTTGATGCTTTTGCCGTTCAATGAATTTGATGTTATTCTTGGTTTAGATTGGTTGACCGTGCATGATGCGGTTGTGAATTGCAAAAGCAAGACTATGAATTTGAGGTGCGCAAATAACGAGATGATTCGAGTTGAGTCTACGGACTTAAAGGGGTTGCCAGCTGTAATATCATCAATGTTGGCCCAGAAATATGTAAGAAAGGGGTGCAAAGCATACCTTGCGTATGTACTTGATGATAAGGAGTTGAAATAAAACCCGAATCTGTGCCGGTGGTTTGTGAATACCCGGATATTTTTCCCGAAGAATTACCGGGTTTGCCACCTGTTCGGGAGATAGAGTTTGGTATTGAACTTGTACCTGGGACTACGTCGATTTTGATAGCTCCGTATCGTATGGCACCAACCGAGTTAAAAGAGTTGAAAGCTCAGTTGCAAGAATTGACGGATAGAGGTTTCTCTCGACCAAGTTTCTCACCTTGGGGTGCAACAGTGTTGTTTGTGAAAAAGAGGGACGGAACCATGAGGTTGTGCATTGACTATCATCAGCTGAATAAAGTGACGATAAAGAATAAATATCCGTTACCGCGTATTGATTATTTGTTTGATCAACTAAAGGGAGCCTCAGTGTTTTCAAAGATAGATTTGAGATCGGGTTATTATCAGTTGAGGATTCGAGATTCGGATGTACCCAAAACTGCTTTCAGAACGAGGTACGGTCACTACGAGTTCTTACTGATGCCGTTCGGGCTTACTAATGCCCTTGCGGTATTTATGGATTTGATGAATCGGATCTTCAGACAGTATTTGGACCGGTTCGTAGTTGTGTTCATTGATGACATCTTGGTCTATTCAAGAGATGAGACCGAACATGCTGAACACACGAGATTAGTGTTGCAAATTTTACGGGATAAGCGATTATATGCTAAGTTCAGCAAGTGTGAGTTCATTTAAGAGGTTAGCTTCTTGGGTCATGTGGTATCTGCATCGGTATTCGAGTCGACCCAAGCAAAATTTCAGCCATACTTAACTGGAAGCCTCAGAAATATTACGAGGTTCGAGCTTTTGGGACTTGCTTACATTACTCTTGAGGGTTTGTAAAGGTTTCTCGATGATAGCCACACCCATGACGGCTACTTCAAAAGATGTTAAGTTCGAATGGACGGAAAAATGTCGAAAAGTTTTGATCAATGAAAACTTATTTGACTAAGCTCAATTTTAGTGCGGCCGAATCGGGCAAAGAGTTTGTCATCTATAGTGGCGCCTCCTACTTGGGTTAGATTATGTATTGATGCAAGAAGGTCGAGTTGTGGCCTATCGTCGAGACAATTAAAGCCACATGAGAAAAATTACCCGACCCATGATCTCGAATTAGTCGCCATCGTATTCGCCTTGAAAATATGGCGACATTACTTATTTGGTGAGAAGTGCCATGTATTTTCGGATCACAAAAGTCTCAAATATTTGATGACTCAAAGAGACTTGAATCTACGACAAAGGCGTTGGCTTGAGTTGTTGAAAGATTATGAGTGGTCATTGATTATCACCCGGAAAGGCTAATGTGGTTGCGACGCCTTAAGCCGGAAGTCACTTTGTTGCTTTTACTGACGATGAATGTACACTTGTCCGCATTCTACTCGACAATGTGTTAATAGCTGAATTAAAGGCCAAACCATTATTGATTCATCAAATTCGTGAAGCTCAGAAAGTCGACGATGAGTTCGTTGCAAAACGGGCTGAATGTGTTCCGAATGTGGAATCGGAGTTTCAAATTGATGATGACGATTGTTTGAGGTACAGAAATCGGTTGTGTGTTCCAAGAAATTCAGAACTCATTTCGATGATTCTGAACGAAGCTCATTGTAGCCGAATGTCAATTCACTCGGGGAGTACGAAAATGTACAACGATCTGAGACGTCGGTTTTGGTGGCATGGTATGAAACGAGACATTTCCGATTTTGTCTCGAAGTGCTTAATATGTCAGCAAGTGAAAGCAGAACATCAAGTGCCTTCGGGTTTACTTCAGCCGATCATGATACCTGAATGGAAATGGGATCGAGTAACAATAGATTTTGTATCTGGGCTGCCAGTGTCGGCAAGTAAGAAAGATGCGATTTGGGTCGTTGTTGATAGATTGACTAAGTCGGCTCACTTTATCCCCGTGACGCACGGATTTTTCAATGGATAAATTAGTGAATTGTATGTTTCTCGATTGTGAGATTACACGGGTACCTATTTCTATCGTGTGGGATAGAGATCCGAGATTCACCTCACGATTTTGGAAGAAATTGCAAGAAGCTTTGGGTACCAAGTTGCATTTTAGCACCGCTTTTCACCCCAAACCGATGGTCAATCCGAGCAGATAATTCGGATACTTGAGGATATGTTGAGATGTTGCATCCTCGAGTTCACGGTTTGTGGAGCGGTATTTACCTTTGATTGAATTCGCTTACAACAATAGTTTTCAATCAAGTATTAAGATGGCACCTTACGAGGCCTTGTACGGGCGTAAATGCCGTACACCATTGTTTTGGACCGAGCTCGGTGAAAGTAAAATTTTCGGAGTTGATTTGATTAAAGATGCTGAACGGAAAGTAAAAGTAATCCGTGAAAGTCTGAAGGCAGCCACAAATCGCCAGAAGTCGTACGCGGATCTGAAACGAAAAGACATTGAGTATCAGGTGGGAGACAAAGTGTTTCTTAAAGTTTCACCTTGGAAAAAGATACTCAGATTTGGGCATAAGGGCAAATTGAGTCCGAGGTTCATCGGGCCATATGAAATATCCGAACGAGTCGGTCCAGTTGCGTATCGATTGATTTTGCCCCCTGAACTTGAAAAGATTCACGACATCTTTCATGTTTCGATGCTTCGACGCTATAGATCTGATCCATCGCACATAATTAGTCCATCAGAGGTCGAAATTCAAGCCGATATGAGTTATGAAGAAGAACCGATTCGTATCCTAGCTCGTGAAGTGAAGGAGTTGCGAAACAAAAGGGTTCCGCCAAATGAAAGTGTTATGGCTCAAACACGGATAGAAGAAGCTACTTGGGAACCCGAGAACTCTATGAAAGAGCGATACCCAAACCTATTTATCGGTAAAATTTTCGGGACGAAAATTTCTTAAGTGGGGGAGAGTTGTGACAGCCTAAATTGACCCTAGTCGAAAAGTGGTTTCGGGACCACTAAACCGAGTCATAAAAATAATTAGCCGTCATAGTGGATGCTCATTATATGTACATATGCATGTGTGAAAATTTCATGTTTGAATTTTGTTAATTGTAAGTGAATTTTATCAAATAGGACTTATGTGAGAAAATTTAGAAATGTGCTAGGCAAATGTAAAGTTGCCTGTTAATGCATGTTGTGAAAATGATGGGCTTGCATGTCAAATTTCCCTAAATTAAAGCCTAGTGGCCGGCCATGACAAAGGGTGATGGGCAAAACATGTCATAAAACATGTTGTTTAAATGGGTTATGTTGGAATAAATAAAATAAGGAGTATGGGTAATAAAGAAATGGAAAAAGGAAAGAAGGTGTGTGATCCCCCGAATTGCCGTGAGTTGAGAGAAAGGAAACAAAAAAAAAAGTGTGTTCATCCTTTTCATTTCTTTTGGCCGAAAATTCTAAGGAAGAAAGAAGGAGTTCTTGCTCCATGTTTGGTTTAGAAGAGGATTAGGAGGAGGTTCGGCCATACTTGTATCAAGATTAAGGTATGTTTGATGTTGTGCCATGAGATCCATGCATGTTTTTTTTAGTTGCTAGCTTGATGTTCTTATTAGCCCATGGTTCAAATCTTTGCTATGTCATGGGGATGGTATTCGGCCAAGGTGGATTTTGTGTTGATATCATTGCATGCTAAATGTGAAGCTTGTTAATGATGCATGTGATGGTGGATTGATAACTCTTGAATCTCCTTTTTAGCATCCTTGAGTGAGACATTAAGTTCCTTGTTCAACCATGACCAAAATTGAAATGGTAAGGTGTTGTGATGCATTCGGCCATGGTAGGATATAGAAGAGAAATAAGGTTGTTGTTAGATGAAGTAGAGTCTAACAAATGAGCTCAGATGTGCATTAGTTGCTAGATGGAGAAGAATCGGCTAGCAAGTTGTGTGCTAAGGCGAATGTAATTCGGTATATTATGGGTAATGCATGTGTTGAATTAGTGTAAAGGAGAGGATGCTTTAATAGTGTATATATGTGTATTAGCCAAGTTTTGAACTTGAAACAAATGGTGTTTAGTCAACACAAGTGACCATACTTGTAGAATGTATTAAGTGTTGCAATCGGCCTTAGCATAGATGTGTATGTTCGGCCATTGGTAGCCTATTGATGGCTTTAGCTTGACTTAGAAAATTCGGCTAAGGGGAAATATTAGCTAGTATGTTGAATTCGATTCGTGATTTCGTACATATGTGACTCTAATGTCTAATGTATATATGGGCTAAGTACCTTGAGCTTCTCTTTTGATGTTCGAATGAATTGTATTAAATTGTTAATGTGATTAAAAATGCGTATGATCATTGTGTATTTGAGCTAAAAGGTGGCCATATGACCTATCAAACTCCTTGTCATATTCGGCCATAAGCTAGCAAAATGAGACTTTGATAAGTTAAATTTGTTTGAATTAGCTCAAGAGCTTAGGGGACCACAGTTGGATAAGGGAAAGGAAAAAGTGATCGAATAGCCGTTGAAGCCGTTCGACAACATCCGAGGTAAGTTTTCGAGTAATGGAACTTAAATTATGATTCGATTAGATTATGTCTTAAATAAATCAAAATCATGCTCTTTGTATGTGGCTATTGAGCCGAAATTGTAAATATGATAAGTGTCTTGTGTTGAGCTTTGGTAATGAAAATGAAATATGGATGTGTCATGATTTATTGATATATGTGTGCATGGTTCTTCGAATGATGTCCGGTCTAAGTCCCGAAGGCTTTGTACTAAGTGACTATATCCGGACTAAGATCCGAAGGCATTTGTGCGAGTTACTAAATCCGGACTAAGATCCGAAGGCATTTGTGCGAGTTACTAAATCCGGACTAAGATCCGAAGGCATTTGTGCGAGTTACTAAATCCGGGTTAAGTTCAAGGCATTTGTGCGAAGCTACTATAACCGGCTATGTCCCAAGGTATTTGAACGAGTAGCTATATCCGGTTAAACTCAAGGTATGTGATTCGGGAATGAATGAACTTGCTGTAAAATTTCAGTTAATACGCTTGTGAAATCCCAACAATGAGGTATGTTTCAGTATGTGCTTTGAATTAGTTGAGCCCTTACAAATAAGTATTCGCCAGGTTGATAAACGAGTTACGGCCTTTGGCTAAGTTGATCTTTTGTGTATGAACATAAGGGTTGGTAATGTGAAGTAAGTATGATATTGAGAATTTGTGCATATGAAATTATCCGTTTAGCTATATGAATGCTATGCTTTTGTTGTCTTGAATCCTTGCTCAAAACTTACTAAGCATAAATTGCTTACTCCGTTTCTTTGTTTCTCTGTTTTATAGATTTTGGCTCGTCACCATCGGACTCGGGATTTTTGGAAGTCGAAGTCTCCCACACTATCAAAGCCCCCTTTTGGTATATTTTTGGTTGAACTTTGAAATGGCATGTATAGGACTACCCTTTTGTTGTAGGTCATGTACCTTTCGGTTTTGTGTAAATTTGGATAGCCATGCGAAAATGGCTTAAGTATACTTTGGGCATGGTATTATAATCATTGTATGTTGTTCATTAAGAGGTATGGAAACATTTGGAAACGATTAGCCATTGGGATGGTTAATCATGATCATATTTTGTGCTATTTATGTTAAAGGGCTAGTTGAAGCATGGAAACTATGAAATAGGTAAAGCCTACCTTAAAGACAGATGCTGACAGCTGCAGTGACGTGGATGTGAAAAATCACTAAAAATAGTAGGAATGGAATTAAATAGTGAATAAATTATGTAAATGAACCTTGACGAGTCTATTTTCATAGGAGAGTAACGAAACGATTATATGAACAGTATGTTAAGAGATATTTAAGTTTTCGTGAGACAGGACCAGAACAGTTTCTAGAGTCCCTGTTCCGACTTTGGAAATTCATTATAAATTGACCAGAGATAATTAGAAGTCATGCCATATATGTACAGATTCCTTTTCGAGTCTAGTTTCTATAGAAACAAACGGCATCAGTATTGAAGCCCTGTACAGGGAGATATCAAAATCGTAATGCATGAAGGGCAGTGTAGTCGCACCCTGTAACAGGGGAGACTTTAACTAATAAAATGTACTAATTGGCCCGACCAAAAATTATAGAAAAAAATCTGTAGATGGACATATGAGTCTAGTTTCAGGGAAAATTTACGAAACTGATTTTCGAGTTTTGGAACTCAAGATATGATTTTTAAGGTGCCAGTGATGCAGTTAACCAACTGCCTAGAAATTTTTAAATTGGACTGTGTAAGTAAGGGGATTAAGCCCATTAACCCCCGTGTCCGACTCCGGCGACGGTCTCGGGTACGGGGTGTTACATCGTACGTCACTAAGTGCTCTGACAATTCCATCAAACATCTTAACTTTAATTGTTCCAACACCTGTGATTTTACACGAAGCATTATTTCTCATCACAATACCTTCAGACACTGTTTCGTAAGTTGTAAACTAATCTCGATTGGGACTCATGTGGAAGGTGCAGCCTGAATCAAGTATCCACTCCTCGCTTACTTTAAAATCATTGACAGAAGCAACTAGAAGTTCACCATCGCTGTAGTCTTCTACAACATCAGCTTCACCAGAATTTTTTGGTTGTTTTCCCTTTTGATTCGCAGCCTCCTTTTTAATCTTATTTTGTAGCTTATAGCATTCAGATTTAATGTGCTCTTTGTTCTTACAAAAGTTACAAATTTTACCTCTGCTTAAAGACTTTGATCTACCCTTAGATTTACCGCGAGGATTCCGTTCCTGTATCCTTCTACGATCATCATTAGCATTCCAATCTTGTCTCCCACGAACAATGAGACCCTCTCCCTGAGAGTCGGGTTTAACCACAGGATGCTTCATCTTATCATACGAGGTTAAAGAATCATAAACCTCATCAACTGTGAGAGACTCGCGACTATATAAAACCATGTCTCTAAAGGTTGAATAAGATGGGGGCAACGAACAAAGTAAAATCAAACTTAGATCTTCTTTATCATACTGAACCTCCATGGCCTCAAAGTTTGAGAGAATTTCTTTAAACACTGTTAAGTGTTCGTGTATAGACGCACCTTCCTCCAAACGATGAGTATAAAGACGCTACTTCATATGCAACTTGCTTGTTAGAGTTTTCGACATACATATTTGTTCTAGCCTCTTCCATAATGCAGCGACAGTCTTCTCTTTCATCACATCTTACAAAATTTCATTGGACTAATGCAGATGTAATTGTGTTAACGCCTTTCAATCCTTACGCTTCTTCTCTTCATTTGTTAATGTCGAAGGCATCTTATCTACCCTAGCAGGGCATCCTCCAGATCCATCTGCGCAAGAACTGCTTGCATCTTAATCTGCCACAATGCAAATCTGGTGTTGCGATCCAACAGCAAAATTTCATACTTCAAAGACGTCATTACTGTGATTGAGATGAACAACTCGGAAGCTCTGATACCAATTTGTGAAAAATAAAATAAAAATAAAATAAAATAAAGAACACACAAATTTTACGTGAAAACCCTTTCAGGAAAAAACCACGGGCAGAGGAGAAGAAAATTCACTATGTCGAAAAATTTGAATCAATACAAGAGGAATAGACTATGTCTATTTATAGGCTTGTAAAGCCATATTCTAGTAGGATTGAAACATCTTATCCTAATCAATATAAAATAGATGGAGTTTAATAAGGTTTAAAAAACCTTATTCTAAAATAAAATAAAAGAAGTCTAGTTCTATATGGATTTTACTTTTATTTTATTTTTCATCGTATTTTATTTAAATAAGAATTCGGGTTAGTTAATTCTAACAACTCCGAATTAACATGGGCAATGTCAACAAAAGAAAATGAGTCAGAATTTACTAGAAGAAAATAAGAAGCGAAAAAAGACATTATGTTAAAGGTATGATACTAATACTAAACTGTATATGCTTAGTTAAATGAATACATATGCTTGCAAATTATTCTAGTATTATCAAAAAAGAGATGCAAATGTTGTTGAATTGATTTGGTTGATCACAAGCAACTCAAGCTATCATAGTGGTTGAATTTGAATATTCTAATACTAGACTCAAGTAATTCACAAGCTTAATAACACTTTTAAATTTTTATTTAGTATTGAAGATAAAATCGAATAGGTTTTAAGTTTGAAGTTAGTGTGAGAATTTGAATTTACTAGATAATCAAATGAGCTTGAATTGTTCAATTTTAACACAAAATTATATTTTAATTGGTCATTTTATTAAAATATCGTTTAAACATAATTGAAATATATGGTAACAATTCTAAACATATAAAAATAGAATGTGAAATGCACTATAATTACGTTGAATTATATAAGTATGTACTTTTAATAAAATTTGTAATTTTAACATTTTAAAATGTTTAATATTTTGTTTCATAATTCGATTAGAATTTTTTAATTGATTGATGTTGTTTGTAATAAATTTTATTTCAAGGAACTATATATATATATATATATATATATAACTCTGAATAATGAATTTTAATAGTTTGATAATTGAATTTAACTCTTTCCATTTTATTTAACCTAGGAAGATAAAACTCAACGGCATAATGATATATTTATTTCTAACTTTTACTCATTAGATCATTTTGACCCTCAACCTTCAAAATTTATTTAAATTGCTTTTTTAGATGGAAAATGTTGGTTGACTTTTAAAATTATAACAACACAAATGCAACAACTTGTGCGGCAATTCATACGTAGTTGACAAAATTTCAAAAAATAAAAGATTTATTTCAAAATTCAATAGAAATTTTAAAATTTGTTTAAAAAATTTTCCACGTTAGTAATAAAAATACAAATGGATTACCTCTCAAGTTGTCACGTAAATGCTATTGAAAATGAAAAATCAAATTCATCCAAAAATATTAAGGCCAAAATGATAAAATGATTAAATTTCTAGAAATAAAAGCATAGGGGCTAAATTTCAAGTTTGTAAAGAGTAGAGAAACCTAAAACTAAATAAGCACACAATTCCTGTAACCCAAATTTACCCTCCAAAAGAAAAAATAGTTACAAGGGTAATGAATCAGAAGAGAAGCCATCTTGGTTTCACATTTTGTTCATTAATTATAATATATAAAATAAAACCCCCAAAAGCCATGCATCCTTCCCATTTCTCCTTCCGATAACTCAAGCTTCAATCCATTTGCACAAAAGAAAACCAATAATAGGTAAGGCTCCTGTAATCAAGAAACCCTCTTTGTTTGTCTTTTTTTTTCAAATTACTCATATACCTTTGTGGCTTTTTCTTGGAGCACTCAACAACTTTCTATTTCCATTGGCAGCGAAGCCTCTAAATACCGTTAGCTTTCTTTTTCGAATGGTCGTGGTTAGGTCCATTAGATTCTAAACATCATGTCTACTTGTGCTGCAATTGCGAGACCCACGTACTCAATGTCCCCAACAACAACCCCCCTCTTCATGTATGTTTTTATTTCTCTCTCTCACTCTCTCTATATAAATAGGCATGGCGGTGATACTATTTCTCTGTTCTTTAATGCTTGTTGTATTCCCTAAAGTTTGGAGTTGTTTTAGTTTATGGGTGTTTTCTTTTGATCAGCTCCTTTGTATTTGTTTGTTATGCCTATGGACTTTGTTGTGTTTAGTTCCATGGCATTTTTGTTTGTACATATTGGCCTGGTGGTTATACTGTTAATGTTTTCGCTCCCTTTTTAGGGTTTTAGAGTTTAATCTTGGTTCAAGAATTGATGTTGACAGTTTTGGGTTCTCTGTCTGCTAGTTAATTACTTTGTACTGTAAACATTGGGTGGTCTTGCAAGAACATTTGAAAAGCATGCTTGTTTTGAAAAAAAAAATTTCAGGTACGAGGGGAGGAGGTCGATGGAAATCTAAAAATAAAACTGAATAAATTAGGATCTATTATATCAAATCATCAAGAACAAATCAAGAACAAAATTAAATGCGGAAGCGTACTTGAATCCATTGATTCCTTGAAGTTTTACCGAATCTTGGAAATTTGATCTTCCAAATCAGCACATAAGAAATTCAGAGAATATCTGCTCTCTCTTTTCTAATGATGGGATATTAAAAAAAATATCTTTTGTATAATTTGGGGACCATAATCCTAATATTTATAACCTTGGCATATTAGTTGTAATCAAATTCTAATTAGCCCATCATTAATTATAATTTGATTAGAACTCAATTACTAAAGTATCTACACATATTTGACCCATACTTTATTTAATAATTAAAGCCCAATAAAATTTTAACCAAATTAGATCACCTTTAATTTAGGCTAACCTATCATGATAGTAAATAATAACATGTAATTACCCTTATTATATATGTGATGTCCATATTTTTTCAACAATCTCCCACTTGGACCACATATATATACTAATTACTCTATAATTACAAGTCATTATATAACCTTATGAGCTCAAAATTTTACTATCATATCCAAAAGGTATTCCGAACAATCTCGTCCATTAATTATGTTAACATAGAAGCAATGTGACTTTCGTTATATATATCGTAACTAAATCCATCCATGATCACGTATATTAACACAACCAAATGACATAGATCAAGTATGGATGTGTAGCATGGAAATTACATGCAATATGATCTAAACATGTCTATTTCCAATTGGTTCTCTTTAAACTTAAGTGAGGTCCATACCAAAACAATAAACATAATGAATAAACTGAATCCTTTATTTCTGATCAGAAAATAACCAAATACATAAATGTCTGAAAACAAAAATAAAGCAAATAAAATATAAACTCCCACTAAATCATGATATCCTCAAATAATGTAACATCCATATGAGTAGTGTGCTCATGAAAAACCTTGGGTGGTATACCTTTTGTGAGCGGATCCGCTATCATGGAGTTTGTCCCAATGTGCTCTATGGATATTTGACCATTTTGCATTCTTTCTTTTACAACTAGGAACTTTATGTCAATAGGGAATCTTTTGCATTTCCTGAATTTCAAGGTTACTTTTAGGGCATTGAGTAAGACTAAATTTGTCTCCTTTAGCGATAGGGGTGTCAGCTGGTCTACAACTCTACATGCCAAACCTTTTGAGTACTTTATCCATATAGCTCTTTTGTGATAATCCAAGAATACCTCGAGATCGATCTCGATATATCTGAATTCCTAAAACAAAAGAGGTGTCCCCAAGATCTTTCATCTTAAAATGCTTAGATAAAAACCTCTTGATTTCGTGCAATAAGCCTATATCATTAGCGGTAAACAAAATTTAATCAACATATAGAACTAAAAATATGTACTTACTCCTATTGAATTTGTGGTACACACAATCATCAAGAATATTCATTTCAAAACCAAATGAAACAATTATTTGATGAAACTTGTGGTACCATTGATGAGAAGCTTGTTTGAGTCCATAAATGGATTTTTTCAATTTGCAAACCATATTCTTTGAGTCTTCCGACTCAAAATTTTCTAGTTGCACCATATAAATTGTTTTTTCAATATCGCCATTAAGAAACGCAGTCTTAATATCCATCTGATGTAACTCAAGATCAAAATGAGCAACAAGCGTCATGATTATCCTGAAGGAGTCTTTCGATGAAACTGGAGAGAAAGTCTCTGTAAAATTAATACCTTCTTTCTGAGTATATCCTTTAGCTACAAGACGCGCCTTATACCTCTCCACATTACCATTTGCATCCCTCTTGGTTTTAAATATCCATTTACAACCAATTGATTTTGCACCTTCAAGTAATGGGACAAGTTCCCAAACTTTATTGTCTTGCATAGATTTATACTCATCTTTCATGGCATCAATCCACTTTTGAGAATTAGAACTTTTCATGGCTTAATGAAAGTTGATTGAATCATCTTCCATCATTCCATTATCATCCTCATATTCTTGGAGAAATACAATATAATCATCTCGAATAGTATTTCTCCTTTCTCTTGTGGACCTCCTTAATGGCACTTGTTCTTGAGGTTGTTAAGTTTGTTCTTCTATAACAATTACCTCATTTTGAATTGGGAGTTGTTTAACATTGTCTTCTAGAGGTTCTAGATTCACTTCTTGATCAATGATAGGTATAAGAACCTGAACATCATCAAAAGTGATAGTAGGAATTGAGTTAGAATCTAATTCCTCCTCAAAAGCAATGTCTCTAACCTTATTTCTCCCCCCAAACTCAACATCCTAAAAAAATATTGCACTTCTCGTCTCAAAAATATTCCTTATCATGGGATCATAAAATTTATAGCTCCTAAATCGCTCAAAATAACCAATAAAGTAGTTGTTTACTGTTTTGGAGTCTAATTTCTTTTCATATGGCCTATAAGGCATTGCCTCAGCTGGACATCCCCAAATGTAAAAGTACTTTAGACTAGGCTTTTAACCCGTCCAAAGCTCATAAGGTGTTTTTGCAACTACTTTATTGGGTACTCTAATCAGAATGTAAGCTACTGTCTTTGATGCTTCTCCCCAGAGGGACTCAGGTAGGGTAGAATAAGCAATCATACTCCTTACCATATCCTTAAGAGTTCTGTTTCGTCTTTCAACTACACCATTCATACTAGGTGATCCTGGCATGGTGTACTGTGGGACAATACCGCATTCCTCTAGAAATTTCGCAAATGGTCTTAGACATTGTTCACCTGAGCCATTATATCTACCGTAGTACTCACCACCATGAACAGATCTGACGTTTTTAATCCTTTTGTTGAGTTGATTCTCAACTTCAGCTTTATAAGTTTTGAACATGTCCAAAGATTGAGATTTCTCATGAATGAGATATAGGTACCCATAACGTGAGTAATCGTCTATGAATGTTATGAAATATTGTTGACCATTCTAGGTTGCCATATGGAATAACCCACAAATATCTGTTTGAATTAATTCTAAGACTTCTGAAGATCTGTTGGCACCCAATCTCTTGGTTTTGGTCTGTTTTCCCTTAATGTAATCGACACATGCATCAAAGTCTATGAAGTGAAGGGACTCTAAAATACAATCAGACACAAGACGTTCAACTCTAACTTTTGAGATATGACCTAAGTGCCTATGCCATAATGATGCTGAATTTTCCTTATTTAATTTGTGTTTAATACCATGTGATTCCACATGCAAGGTTTCATTATAGGATGCAACTGTTTCTAGCAAATAAAGGTTGTCATAAGTATTTAAATAACCAGTTCCAATAACATTTGAATTTAAAGAAAAATTAAATTGATTATTTTCGAATGAACAATAATATCCAAATTTTTCCAACAAAGAAACATAAACTAAATTCCGTTTAAACGACGGTACAATAAAAGTGTCTTTTAAATCCAAATAAAAACCAGTTCCTAGTAACAACCTAAAATTCCCAATTGCTTCTACTTCTACCGATTTTCCATCGCCCACAAAGATGTGTCTTTCACCATCACTTAGCTTTCGGTAACTCAGGCAACCCTGCATAGAAACACTTATGCAAGTAGTAGCACCAGAATCTATCCACAAAGTGTTTCTAGGTATTGAAGCTAAATTAATCTCATAACAGACCAAATTAAGAATTATACCACATCAAGCATGATATTTGGTATAATCTTTCTTTACGTGTCCAAACTTGTTACAAAAGAAACAACTCTTTGTAGCTTGTTGTTGTTTCTTTTGAGCTGGACCCTTAGCAGCTTCATTCTGATATTTTCTTTTATTGCCCTTGTCTTTAGAGGCATTGACCAAATGAGCACTTTCAGACTTATCACGCTTCAACCTTTTTTCCTCTTGCACATAATGAGAAATGAGCTCGTTTAGGGTCCATTTCTCCTTTTGACAGTTATAACTAATTTTAAATTGATTAAACTGTGCAAGAAGCGATACCAAAACCATAAGAACAAGCAATTCCTCAAAAAACTCGATCTTAAGTGCCTTGAGGCTTGAAGCAATATGGAACATCTCCATAATGTACTCCCTTACGTTTCCTTGAACTTTATACTTCATAAACATCAAAGAAATCAGAAGTGATGTCATGTCAACCTTATCGTTTTTAACAAAACGTTTTTCAATTTCATCAAGGAAACCCTTGGCCTGAGTAGTCTCTTCAGATTTTGTGCCCCTAAAGGCTTCTAGAATGCTGTGTTTCATGATCATTAGACTCATGCGATTTGAACGATCCCACCTCTCAAAATCCCTCTTAACATCAGGGGTGCTTTCTGCAGTGAGAGGTGCAGGTTATTCTTCCCTTAGTGCAAGGTCTATGTCCATACAGCCAAGCACTATAAGTAAGTGCCTTTTCCATTCCTTAAAATTAGTCCCATTAAGCATGGGTATAGATTTTATATTAGCAAATATTATGGCAGTAGAAGATGAATTAGCTGAATATAGAACAAAAACAAGCTTAAATTAATATTCATAAGTGAACAATAAATTCAAGATAATGGCTAATCCTATCCCAAGATACCAAACATAACATTAATATCAAGTCTTTAGGCAGTAATGTTAACAGTAAGCGGTACTCTTGTTGTAGCAATCAAACATTAACAATAAATTATGTCAAACAATGACTTAATCTTTGGACTAACTTATTGCTCACATAAAATACCTTATAATTGTCACACATTTATCATCACAGATGTCGTTGAAATTCTGTCAAATATTAACTTACCTTTGGGTCAATTAATAAACGCATGAATTACAAAAACATATAATCATCTTAATATTTCAAATAAACTAATCTACATAAAAGAGGTCACTTTGGTGGCATTTTGTTTCAACTAATTTATTTAAAATATTAAATATCCTTAATAAAAAGCTAAAATCTAAATTTATTTGTTTCAAAATATTTACTTTAATTTCATCTTTCAATCAAATTAAAAGATAATTATATATATTTATATAAATTTCCAAAACAACATGCATTTATTATATATGTATATAATCAAAATATATATATGATTAAGTTATGCCTATTTATCGTTAACTTTTTTAATCCATCAAAAAATAAAAGAAAAGGAAAATCTTAAATTTTTTTATAATTTTAAAAATACTTTAATATAAGCCTTCAAAGATCAATATATATTCAAATATAAAACCCATAAAATTTTATGAATCAATCGTTTAAAGAAGAAAATTTAATCAATTTCTAATGATTTAACATGACGATGCTCTAATAATACTTGTTAGATTTGTAAAATAAATCTAAAAATAAAATTGAATAAACCAGGATCTATTATGTTAAATCATTAAGAATAAATCAAGAACAAAACTAGATGCGAAAGCGTATCTGAATCCATGGATTCCTTGAAGTTTTACCGAATCTTAGGGATTTGATCTTCTAAATCAGCACATAAGAAATTTAGAGAATATTTGCTCTCTTTTTTCTAATGATGGGATATTAAAAAAGATATCTTGTGTATAATTTGGGGACCATAACCCTAATATTTATAATATTGGCACATTAGTTGTAATCAAATTCTAATTAGTCCATCATTAATTAGAATTTGATTAGAACTCAATTACCAGAGATCTACACATGTCCATATTTTCCAATTGTTGTATGCAAGAAACTGTAAGATATATATTTTTTTGTGTAATAATTTAATCACCCAAATTACTTACATTTTAATTGTGTAATAATAATTTAATATTTCATCATAATATAGTATCAATGTGTTGGAGGGTCACATAAGCACTCAGAAGTTTGTCAATTGTTTACCCGTGGTGAATGAACCCGCTCCCTTGGGGACAAACTTTTAAGCTCTTTACATATATACATACACATGGTATGTTATGTGGTGCACTTTGTGCTTTTTAAATTTTGGGTGATCATCGAATCGCGAATACACTTTGGCATCAATTTTATAGGTCTGAAGGATCGGTTCTTTTCAGTTTAAAATATTGAATCGAAAAATTAATTAGAAAATATATTTTTTATTTTATTGAAAGAAAATGGTGAGTGCATGCATGCGGGGATTCGTTGTTGTATTGGGATGGAAGGTTTATGGTTTGGGCTGAGGACTACGAGCGAATTGACGACGAGTTGAGGTAAACCAAATCTTAATAAAAACTTTCAGGTTAATATATATATATATATATATATATATATATATATATATACACGTAAATGAGACTAGTGTTGTTGGTTTTGTATTTTTTTCAAAGATGTCTGAAAAAATCATCAAAATAAAACTCTAATTGTAAAATCAGGTCTACGATAGAAATTAAAGATAAACTTATGACCACCATCAAGAAGAAAAGAGTAAAGAAGGTGGTTTGAAGGAGAAGGCGAAAATGTTATTTCGATGTCAAGTAAAGCTTGGATGTGGAGAAAAGAATAAACAAGAAGACGAAAAGGTTATTTAAATTTTAAAAATTGATCTTTTGCGAAATAAGAAATGCAAATTGTAGTTTAACTATACTTGTTTAAAGATTGTGGGAATTACATTTTTTTTATGCTTATTTAAAGTTGAAACAAGCATAAAAAAAATGTAATTCTCACAAATCTTTAAACAGTATACTCAAACCACAACTCGCAAATCTCGTCCAGCAAAAAATCAATTTCTAAAATTAATTAACTTTTTTGCCTTCTTCTCTACTCTTTTCTCCACATTCAAGCTTTACTCGACACTCAAATAGTCTTCTTCGCCTTCTTCTTTACTCTTCTTTTCTTTTCTTCTTTTAGAAGAAGATACAGATAACAGACACTACAAAACTCACTTTTACCGACATTTATAAGCACAGGTAAAAGTATAAAATACCGTCGGTATTGATTTTGCCATTATTGTTGACTGTATCATGTCATGGATGTATTTTCTGGTAATGAAGCAGGTGAAAGTTTGGTGCACAAAGTAGGAGGCCAGTGTTATTAATATTTGTTGGATCTTGAAACAAAACAGCATGCAAAAGAACAAGGAAGCTTGTGAAGCAAGCCTTGTGACTTGTGGAAGAAACAAGAGCAGAAATTGGAAGGAAAACAAGAACAGAACTAAAGCAAAGAAAGAAGGAGCATAAGATTGAATGAAATCTAATAATTTTCATTAACATAAACAATGGCATATTGCCAATACATAAATCAAGCTTTTTGCTTGTTAAAATCAACATGTGGTCATCTAATCTACACTAACTACCACTAAGACATTGGAACTTACAAAACTAAAATTGTACATGAAAGAAAAGCTGATTAACAGCTCATTCATACATCAATCTTCTACCTAATGTAGTTCAATATGAACCAAAAGAGTTACATTGACTAAAACAACAAAATGAACAAAAAAGCATTACAACACTTGGTTCGACGACTTACGGTCTTGGCCTGCTCTGCATGATCGGATGACTGGTGCTTGAGCTGCATGGAGGGCCACATTCCAACACTCCTCCTTGGACTCTATGCTGCTAACTCCAAGTTCTTTCCTTAACTTGATAAATCTTGAAGTACTTAGGCCCTTTGTGAAAATGTCAGCAATTTGGTCTTCTGAATTGCAATGAACCAGCTCTATTTCTCGAGCTTGTTCCATCTCCCTTACTACATGCAATTTAATGTTGAAGTGTTTGGTTCTACCATGGAAGACAGGATTCTTTGCAATTGCAACAACAGACATGTTATCACAATAAATCTCTGTTGCTTCCTTTTGATATAGGTTTAAATCACCAAGGATTTTCCTAAGCCAGATGGCTTGGTTTACTGCTCTAGCAGCAGCCACATACTCAGCTTCTGCTGTTGACTGAGCAACAATTGATTGCTTCTTGGAGCTCCAGCAAAACATAGCTGAACCAAGGGTAAAGGCATACCCTGAGGTACTCTTCAAGTCATCTTTTGATCCAGCCCAGTCACTATCAGTATAATCAATGAGTCTTAGATCTTTTGCCTTGCTGTAATGCATGCCATAGTTCAGGGTACCTTTGATGTACCTGAGGACTCTTTTTGCTGCTCGAAAATGGTCCTCATTGCAACAGTGCATAAATCTTGATAATAGACTCACTGCAAACATTATGTCAGGTCTTGTGGCTGTTAAGTACAACAAGCATCCAACCAAGCTTCTATAGGTTGTCTCACAAACCTTTTCTGAGTTGCTTTGACTTGTTAATCTTTCCCCAACAGCAACTGGAGTGCTTGTTGCTTTACAATTCTGCATTGAGAATTTTTCTAGAATCTTTATAGCAAAAGTTCTTTGACTAAGAAAGAATCCAGCCTGTGATTGTGTCACTTCCATCCCTAGAAAGTAGGTCATTTCTCCAAGATCAGACATCTCAAACATTTGATGCATTTTGGTTTTGAAATCAGTAAGTATGGCTTGATCTCCTCTTGTAACCAATAAGTCATCAACATACACAGACACAATAAGCTGTGTTTTACCATTTTCCTTTTTGACATACAGAGTAGGCTCACTGAGGCTTCTTTCGAATCTCAAACCAACCAGATAACTGTCAATTCTACTATACCAGGCCCGAGGAGCTTGTTTTAACCCATACAAGGCCTTCTTCAGCCTGTAGACCATGTCTTCCTTGTGTGGCACTTTGAAACCTTCAGGTTGCTCCACATATATCTCCTCTTCTAGGTAACCATTGAGAAAAACTGATTTTACATCAAGCTGATAGATTTTCCACTCCATTTGAGCTGCTAAGGCAACCAACAGCCTGATGGTGTCTAGTCTGGCCACTGGTGCAAATGTTTCCATGTAGTCTAGGCCATACTTTTGGCTAAAGCCTTTCACAACTAGCCTGGCTTTGAGCTTGTTTAGGCTCCCATCTGCATTCTGCTTGGCTCGATAGACCCATTTTACTCCAACAACTTTCCTGTTGTCTGGCCTAAGAACCAGTTCCCACGTCTGGTTCTTCTCTATCATGGCTATCTCATCAAACATTGCCTGTCTCCAACCTTCATGTGCTTCAGCATCTTCAAAGCAGCCTGGTTTTTCTTGTGAAACATGTGCCCTCTCATAAACTTCAGCTAATGTTCTTGTGCCCCTGACTGGTTCATCATCAACATCCATGTTAGGCTCATTTTGCTCAGAATCAAATTGATCAGTCATGAGTTCTTCAGAGGTGGCTTCAGGTTGATTTCTTTCCCAATTCCAATATGCCTTCTCATCAAATACTACATCCCTGCTTACTTGAACTTTGTTGGCTGAGGGATCCAAGATTCTATAACCCTTTTTTACAGAGCTATAGCCTACCAGAATACCAGGTTTGGCTCTTTTTGACAGCTTGTCTCTCTTTATAGCTGGTATGTGAGCATAGCATAAGCAACCAAACACCCTTAGGTGCTGTACTGAAGGTTTGAATCCAAGCCAGCCTTCGAATGGAGTCTTTTGTTTTAAGGCTTTGGTTGGAAGCCTGTTTTGTAAGTAGACTGCAGTGTTAACTGCTTCAACCCACAAATTTTTAGGCAATTTCTTCTCAAACAAGAGACATCTAGCCATATCTAATAGGCTTCTATTTTTTCTTTCACTGACCCCATTCTGTTAAGGTGTATAAACATTTGTTAACTGGTGTTTGATGCCAGCATCATTGCGAGAAGCTTTGGGCCGGGTGAAGTGTACTCAGCCCCATTATCTGACCTAATGGTCTTTATCTTGCAGCGTGTTTCTGTTTCTACTGCAGCTTTGAACTTCATAAACACTTGAGCAACCTCAGACTTATGCTTCAAAAAATAAACCCAGCAGTATCTGGTAAAATCATCAATGAAGAGAATAAAGTACCTGTTGCCACTAAGTGACTTAGTTCTCATGGGGCCACAAACATCAGTGTGCACTAATTCCAGCTTGCTTGATGCTCTCTAGGTGGTGTTTGCAGGAAATGGAAGCCTAGCTTACTTTCCCATCTGACAGACTTCACAAACATCTTCATTCTGAACTGTCTTGGTGAAGTTTTCAACCATTTCCTTACTGACCATCCGAGCCATAGACTTAAAGTTGGCATGACCAAGTCTTTGATGCCAAAGCTTGGTATTTTCTGTTGAAGCTATATGGGCTGTGTGTGAGTCACCTGACCAGTCAACTTCAAAACATTTGTCTCTCATGGTGACTGTCATAAGGCTTGATCCATTTGGATCAGTGATTTGGCACTCTTGACCCTTGAACACAACAGAGTAACCCTTTTCAAGCAGTTGAGCAATGCTGAGAAGATTTCTATCAATTTCAGGTACCAACAGCACATTTTTGATGATCTTGTCACCTGTGGCAGTGCATATCAGCACTTCTCCTTTGCCTTCAGCATTTATGAACTGACCATTTCCAATTTTCACCCTGGTTTTGCAACTTTTGTCCAAGGTTTTGAAAATTGTTGCATCTGGTGACATGTGATTGGTGCACCCACTGTCTAGCAACCACCCTTTTGAGCCTTTGTTGTGACCAGCTAGACATGACACAGCAAAGACCTGCTCCTCATGGTGACTGGTGTCTTCAGCTACTCGAGCTTCTTCACCATTGTGTTGTGGTTGGTTTTGGCCAGGTCTGCCTTTTTCTTTGCATACCCTCTCAACATGGCCTTTTTTCTTGCAGTGTTGACACACAGCATCTGGCCTGAACCAGCATCTGGCCTCTGGATGACCAAGTCTTTTACAAAATCTGCAGAGTCGATCTCTTCCTCTTGCAGCACCAGGCTTAGGCCTGTTTTTCCAGTTCTTCTTGCCCTTATAGGCAGTGGTACTTGAGGTTGCTTTAGCTTTGGCTTGAAAAGCTCTCTCCTGGTGCTCCTCCATTCTACTGGCTCTCCTTTGTTCCTGAGCATAAAGAGCATTAATGAGCTCTGTTAAAGAGATGGTTGCCAGGTCTCTCGAATCCTCCAAGGATGAGATCTTTGCCTCATATCTTTCAGGCAATGTTGAGAGCACCTTCTCCACAATTCTTGCCTCACTGAACTGTTCTCCTAACAATCTTATGCTGTTGACCACAGCGATTATCCTGTCTGAGTACTGCTTCACTGTCTCTTCTTCCTTCATCTTGAGATTTTCAAAATCTCTTCTCAAGTTTAATAGCTGCTGCTGCCTAGTTCTTTCAGTGCCTTGGAACTCCTCCTTGAGCTTGCCCCAGGCCTGCTTGGGAGTCTCACAAGCCATGATTCTGGTGAAAATAACATCAGAAACACAGTTCTGAATGCATGACATGGCCTTGACCCTTTTAGTCCTCTCATCTGCATGTTGTCTGATTTGAGCCACTGTTGGATTGGTTCGAAGTGGAGCTGGCTCGACATCAGTGTTGACAACTTCCTACAGATCAAAGGCCTGTAGGTAAGTCCTCATCTTGACAACCCATATGTGGAACCCCTCACCATTAAAAACTGGTGGTGCTGCAGGAGAAAAACCTGATAAAGCCATTTAATTTTCAACAACAGGTCCTCTAAGATGAAAGCTCTTGATACCAATTGTTTTATCTTGAAACAAAACAGCATGCAAAAGAACAAGGAAGCTTGTGAAGCAAGCCTTGTGACTTGTGGAAGAAACAAGAGCAGAAATTGGAAGGAAAACAAGAACAGAACTAAAGCAAAGAAAGAAGGAGCATAAGATTGAATGAAATCTAATAATTTTCATTAACATAAACAATGGCATATTGCCAATACATAAATCAAGCTTTTTGCTTGTCAAAATCAGCATGTGGCCAACTAATCTACACCAACTACCACTAAGACATTGGAACTTACAAAACTAAACTTGTACATGAAAGAAAAGCTGATTAACAGCTCATTCATACATCAATCTTCTACCTAATGTAGTTCAATATGAACCAAAAAGAGTTACATTGACTAAAACAACAAAAATGAACAAAAAACAGATTGCAGCACTTGGTTCGACAGCTTCTGGTCTTGGCCTGCTCTGCATGATCGGATGACTGGTGCTTGAGCTGCATGGAGGGCCACATTCTAACAATATTGATATGAAAGCAAATATATGTTGCGTCTGGATCTAGCAATTACATTGCGGTATGCTCACGAAATCATTCATTTTTATAACCATGTCCCGTTACTCCTTGCAGTTGTTATAATTATAATTACTTGATCATGTTAGAGCAGCTTTTGTTCTATTCCTTTATGTTCTGTAATGAACCATGTCTGTTCTGAAATTCTGACATGGTTGTGCCTGTATTTGTTTGAATGTTGGTTCATCAAATATGCAAACACTGCTGGATTTCTTGAATTGCTTACAGAAGCAAAAAGTTGATGAACTGAATGAGGTTGGTTCTCATGCACGTTAAACCACTATTTTGTTTTGGTTAGTTAAAATAAAAAAGCGGCCTAAACATTCTGTCCATTAACATTAATGCCTCCACTTGGGTTGATTAAACCTTATCTAAACTAGTTGAGGTTTGTACTTTCTGTTGTTGCACAGAGCTCTGTGAATCACGACCACCTTGGTCAAATGTTAATACCATCCTCTCTTACAATTTGGACTCAAGTGATTGGTTATGTTATGATATCATGGATATATGCCTTGCCATTAACAATCAGATGCTGAAGCTATCAAGCAATCTTACATGGTTTGATTTGGAGAACAATTTGACGTTGAGTGGTTTTATTTTAAACAGTTGAGCCTGACTTTTGGCAAAATTAACTTTCAAATTTTCAGCCTATTTTTGTAACTATCTGGGAAAATAAGTGTTGTAATTGGTTTATTTATCCGTAGTTGTCATTTATGGTTGGCTCAGCTCAAACAACTATTTTTTTTTTGCAAAACAAATCTACTGCAGTATAGATGCTCAGTCTGTTTGTATGTGCACGTGCATATGTGCATGTGTTCATTCTTTTTCATATTGTCTTGATTTGTTGAAAATATTTTGAATGGATTGTGGTGATTTCAGCATAGAATTTGATCGTGATGATGAGTTGTTTGCTACTGCTGGAGTGTCTTGGGGCATTAAAGTCTTCGATTACTCAATGGTGAGATTCTGAATTTCTGGCACCTGAGAATTTGTTTCAGTTGCCATTATCGTTGCTCACAGATGATAAGGAGAATGTACTGTGACATACTGCTGTGCACCCTTATGCTGAATGTACTGTGACATACTGCTGTGCACCCTCATGCTGCCTGGACTTGGTGTGTCGGAGAGGGTCTGTGTCTGACATGGGTATAGTAAAAGTTTTAAAGTTTTCCAAATATTTGGAAGATCATGCCCCTATATCCATGTTCAAATATGTGTGTGTCCAACATGGGTACTTCAGAGAAAATGAGAAATCCATGTAACAGTTGCTCCCATTTGTTGTAGTTATTGCCTCTAGTATTGAATTGTAAAAACATTGTGAAGGAGGCTGGTATTTTGTTTGAATAAGTCGGTCATTGGGTAGCTATGGATCTGCACATTAACGAAGTTTGCAGTTAATAATTTATTACTTCTCCTTTCAATCTTCAGCTATACCAATTCTCACTGGCTATGGAATTGTTTTCCAGGTCCTAAATGAACCGGCGGATGTACACTGTCCTGTTGTGGAGATGTGCACACGTTCTAAACTTAGTTGCTTGAGCTGGAACAAGTATAGTAAGAATCATATAGCTAGTAGTGATTATGAGGGGACAGTAACTGTATGGGATATCTTTAACAAATCCAATTAATACCTAATCCTACGGCATTCACCATATCCAATTGTGCTCTAATTCTCATTATCCTCTCTTCAATACTGCCAATCTGTGCTTGTGGATGCTAGTAAGATTTAGCTGCAGTGCAGAACATACTAATGGAACTTCATGCCTTCTTCACCTGCATTAAGTAATTTTGTTAAACGAGAATTGTTTTCTTTTATGTTCGCTACTTGCAGAGAAGAACTTGAAGTGACCAACACATCAAACTGTATTGAATTAATGATAAAGATTATATACGGAAGTTATATAAGTTGTCAATAACAACTCAATTCGGCTGATGCTTTCGACTTTTATGGATATCAACTTTCCAGGATATACTTGTTCCATCATTGGATATCTTGGTGTGCTTCCCATTTGCTTCAATACAATCCAAGCAGTGGAGCTGGTTGCTTCATCTCATTTTGCATCCTAGTAGGTTTTCTTCTCAATATTTGGATGTTTCCTGTTGATGGCCTTATAGTCTTAACTATCAAACAGGGAATGTACATAAACTGCTTCTGCAATACAAAATAGGCTTACTTCTGTTCTATACACAACATGCTCATGAAATATCGTACGAGGGATTATAGATTAAACAACAATAAATCATCAAAAATTATAAAATATTGTGCATTTGCTCATTAAATATTTACAACAAATAGAGATATTTCAGACAAATGCTAGGACAAACCCAGGACAAGGTAAGTAGATCATGCCTTGCACCATACAAGTAAAGGTCAAGCACATCTCTGCATATGTAAAACTTTTATCTGCCCAACTTATGCTCATTAATCCCTCTCTCCATGTCCAACCCAGTTATAGGCTGACCATTTTTTTCTCCCTTCTTAACACAATCTTCTCTTGGATAAGATTTTGATTCATTCCTTTTTTTTTTGTTTCGCCTGTCATGATCGCCATTAAGCCTAGGCTGAACCTCATTGTCATCATTCCTTTTCTTTTTGCCGTTATGTTTTGCAATCGCTTTACTAATGTCAATGGATTCATTGGGAGTTCTAGTTCTTCATTCAAAATCCCCAATTTTCTGTTTTTTTTTTTCAGAAAAAAACCCTAATTCTGAATCCCAAATTTTAGGATTTTAGCCAAAAGAAAAACCTAAAGATAAAATTATTTTTTAAAAAAATTTTTTTGGGTTAATTATCTAATTGATTTCTCATATTATAAGTAGGGGTGAATATTAGATCGAGTCGAGTCGAATTGAGTGAAAAATTTTCGAGTTAGTCATGTTGACAAATTCTATTTTAGTAACTAAACTCAATTTGAATTTTTTTCGAATTGAATTGAATCGAGTAAAAAAATTTCAAGTCAAATCGAATCGAGTTAACGAATCTTATTATTTATACTTAATGTTTCTTTTAGATAGACCGATTATTTAATTAATAGACGAAGTGCAAGATTATTTAACTACATGAACAATATATGATTTTACTTTTTAACTTAATAGGTAAACATTTATCAAAACAATTTAGTTTTACCTTTTAACTTAATTATTTTAAATTTTAACTTTTAAAAAGTAAACATTTATCAAAACGACATAATTTTGTTTTTTCTATTCAATTTTTAGATAACTTAAATTGTGTAATTCATGTTTAAGTTAAATCAAAAACTAAATTTTTATTCGAATTAATCCAAATAACTTAAACTAATTAATTAAAAATTAAAATTTTTTATCAAATTTTTCAAATATAAAATTTTGCTCAACCATAATTATAAGTCAAAGCAGGTACAAAGTAGATGAAATTGACGCGTGGCGACTTGTGGTACCTTCGAATGTACCCGGAACTTAACAATGAAACAAGGCTGCCATAAAACTAGACTTTTTTTTTTTATACTACCAGTTTTGTCTTCCAAATAACTTGCCGACAACCGAAACCCTATTTCTAGTTTTACCAGTCAACGGAATATGAGTTCCGGCAGGCGAGTACCCTTCACCCTTGTTCTCTTCTTTTTCCTTTTAGTTTCATCTCACTCTCTTGCTTCTAACTATAATTTCCGAAAGAAGCACAAAATAAAAGGACCCGTTAAAACTTTAGTCGTCCTCGTTATGGAAAACCGTTCTTTTGACCATCTTTTGGGTTGGCTCAAATCGACCCGACCCGACATAGACGGTCTCTCCGGCACAGAGTCAAACCCAGTCAACGTCGCCGACCCCAACTCCCCCTTTATCTCTGTCTCCGACGATGCTCTCTTTGTCGACTCCGACCCAGGCCACTCTTTTCAAGCGATCAGAGAACAGATTTTCGGGTCGAACGACAGCTCTGCTGACTCGGCTCCTATGAACGGCTTCGCCCAACAAGCGGAGAGCATGGGTGAAGGAATGGGAAGAACCGTGATGAGCGGATTTAAACCGAGTCGGTTACCGGTTTACACGAAGTTAGCGAACGAGTTCGGCGTTTTCGACCGGTGGTTTGCTTCGGTTCCGGCTTCGACTCAACCTAACAGGTTTTACGTTCATTCAGCAACGTCGTTTGGGGCGACGAGTAATGTCAAGAAAGACCTCATCCATGGATTCCCCCAAAAGACGATTTTCGATTCGTTGGACGAAAACGGCCTCAGCTTCGGCATTTATTACCAAAACATCCCTGCCACCCTTTTCTTCAAAAGCCTAAGGAAATTAAAGTTCTTGACCAAATTCCACAACTACGCTTTGAAGTTCCGGCTCCACGCGCGGCTTGGGAAGCTGCCGAATTACGTGGTGGTGGAGCAGCGTTACTTCGACGTGAAGGAGTTTCCGGCGAACGACGACCACCCGTCGCATGACGTGGCGCGTGGGCAGAGGTTCGTGAAGGAGGTGTACGAGATACTGAGAAGTAGCCCGCAGTGGAAAGAGATGGCGCTTCTGATCACGTACGATGAGCACGGAGGGTTTTATGATCACGTTCCGACACCTGTCTCGGGTGTTCCTAACCCGGACGGAATAATTGGACCCGACCCGTTTTATTTCAAGTTCAATAGGCTTGGTGTTAGGGTCCCCACTCTCTTGGTCTCTCCCTGGATCGATAAGGCAACTGGTAAGAATTTTTTTGTTCTTTTTTTTTTTTTTTCTAAAAGACAAATTAGCTTAGATATTTTTGATGGGTTCCTGTTTAAAAATTATTTTAATAAGATTGCATTTGATGTGCTAATAAATTTTATAATTTGTTACAAAAAAATTTCCTTTTTTATTTGTGATGGTGTCGATTTTTGTTGTCTTTACGTGTACAAGTTAATTGTTGATTAAGACACTTTAGGAAATCAAAGATGAAAGTAATTGAATGTCATTTAGAGGAAGGTTTGACGGAAATGGTTGCTTATAAGGTTTGGTGTGAGGTTAATCAGTAATGGTGTTGGTTTGACGTCTTGTCCTTTACGTGATAATGGAGAGTATATTATTGCTTTGCTTCTAATGGTGGGATATTTCATATCTTTAACTCTCCCTTGGTGTTGGTACAGTGATCCACGAGCCAACTGGGCCAACACCGTCTTCCCAATTTGAACATTCTTCCATCCCTGCAACTGTGAAGAAGCTCTTCAACCTGAATTCAAATTTCCTGACAAAGAGGGATGCCTGGGCTGCTACATTTGAAAATTATTTTAAGCTGCGTACTACTCCACGAACTGACTGTCCTGGTATGCTCAAATTTTCATTTTCTTTATGCAATGCTTTTATCTGTGCTCGCTCTCGCCATTGCATGGGATTGTTATCCTTTTCCTCCCTAAAATCGTAGCTTTCACCCACACGGTCCCCTGAAGAAGTAAAGGTGCTTTTGATTTCAAATATCAAAAGCATATCGTGTCTCATAATTGTCAGATATAGTGTTGAAATGCTTTTAATTTGGCCGAAACAGTATAATATTTCTAGGAATTTGGATGCAGAAACTCTTCCAGAGGTGACGACTTCATTGAGGCCATGGGGGCCACAAGAAGATGCTAGCCTCTCAGAATTCCAAGTTGAGCTGGTTCAGCTTGCATCACAGCTCAATGGTGATTACGTCCTCAATACTTACCCTTCTATTGGGAAAAGCATGCGAGTAGGTGAAGCCAACCGATACGTAGATGATGCAGTCAAGAGGTTCCTGGAAGCCGGAAAGGCTGCTATAAGAGCCGGAGCTAATGAATCTGCAATTGTTACAATGAGGCCTTCTCTTACCAGTCGAATCGAGGATCGGAGTCAACATGTGGAAGCCTATTAGTCCTTCCATACGATCATCTACGCCCTAATGTAAATATAGTTCTAAATTATTTCATTTCTCTATACATATTTATAGGTAATATGCCACGTATACCAGCATCAACGCTTCATATCATTGACTGAAGTCAACTGTACTTATTCAGGTGTAATAAGCAAGCAGTGTGAGCTTTACTAGTTACGTATCAAAATCGAGCCTTTTCATCCAAGATAGCATTTTCTCTTCCCCTACCAAACAACACAAGATTCTACTCTTAACGCAAGCCACCTATGATTGGGTTAATTTAGACCATGAAATCTAATCTACAAGAGATCTGTAACACTCAATCTCCCGAACCAGAACAAATAACCAAACCAACATATTCCTTAACTGTTCATATAACCAACAATCCTCCAAACAGCTATATGTGCAACGCAATGCCTCCTTCAACTTGCAAATGCTTGGGGGAATCAGCAGCAGCATCAACGACATGGATGAAAGACTATCAAATAATACCCAATCTTTGCCATACCTCCAACAAGTTTTGCAAATGAGCTAAATCTGTAAGCCTAAAATTAATTCATAAATTCCACAAGAAAGCGAATGGCACCCAATATGCTATGAAAGAAAAAGGAAAATGGGAGAGTACCTGTTGGGTGATGGATTCATGGGCAACCATGTAATCCTTGTAGAGAATGTAGATACCCAGAGACGATGCCGTGGCAGCCCCCGTCAAGAATGAATCCAATCTCATCCTCAATGCGTACCTCATCTTTCACCTTCCCCTTTTCTTCTTCTTTATGTTCTTTTTTCTCTTACAAAATTTAGACCACTGTTTTCATGAAAGAAACTTAAAACGGCACCATTTTTGCTCACTTAACGATACCTAACGTTGTCGTTTTAGTAGTATACATATTTTTGTTGGGGGTTGAAATCAAACATATGTTGAGCAGAGGCAAAGCCAATATATAAAAGAGAGAGTGAAAGCCAAAAATACACGTTTCAGTGTGGAGCAAAACACCCCACTTTGTCCCCTTCTTCAATCTTTATTTCCGTTTCAAAGAAAATTTAGGGTTTGGGTTTCTTTCCTTTTGTGAAGAGGAAAATATGCAGCAGCCTCCACAGTTGATGAACATCACCACTGAGCAGATTCAAAAGGTTTTCTTTTTCTATTCTTTTACAGCATTGCCCCCCTTTATATGTATATGCATTTTGGTTGACTGGTTGTTTTATGGGTTTTCTATTGATGGGTTTTGCATGCATTGTTTACCGTATGTATTATTTGTAATCAAACTAGATTTCTCTTGGGTTCTTGGCGTTCTTCATCATATTTACCACAGTTTCATGTTCATGTCATTTGTTTTCTTACTTGGACGAGTTAAATTTATTCTCAACAGTTGATTTTCTATTAAAGAAACAAGCGTAATTTGTTGAGAAAAATTTATATCTATTTATCTGTGTGAATATTGATATGATAATGGATCATGTATCTTGTAGTACCTGGACGAGAATAAGGACTTGATTATGGCAATAATGGAGAACCACAACCAGGGAAAGTTGGCTGCGAGTGCCTCGTGAGTGACCCCTTTCTTTAAATATTGTTCTTTTTATTCTTTGCTTGCAGCATTGTACCAATTGTTATAGGCCCTTTGCTGTCCATTTTTTGTCGTTGAGCTGAATGTTTAGATCATGTCATTCTTCCATTACTTACAGCATTATACCAGGTGTTATAGGCCCTTTTTTCTTGCATTTCACCTTTAAATGGTAATAGACCCCCTATTGGTTGGCAAATCTTTGAGTGGTTTTCCTGGTCACCCCCTAAATTGAGTTCTTCACCAGAAACATTATTCTTTGATAATGAAGTTATTAAGTTGTATGTGCAATTCAGTGCTAGTTTAGTGCTCAACTTGTAGCATTTTTGTGTTATCGAAGATACATTTTAAAAGATTATGTAGCAAAAACTGCAAAACAACAGCCTATGAACACTTGGTCATCTATATTTTAAAGATGAGATGAATGATTGTTTGCCATTGGTTTGCCTATAATTTGAAGAGCTGAAGAACAGTGACTGTCATGGTGGAAGAACTATGGTAGATCTGTATATTTTAAGTCTTTGTGTAATACTGTTGGTTAACCAGTACTGTAAATTATGATATATTCTCTCATTTTATATAGAAAAAAAAAATATGATCCAGGTATCAAGCACAGCTGCAGCAGAACCTAATGTATCTAGCTAAAATTGCTGATGCACAACCACAGGCATCGGCATCGGCATCTTCCCAGGTTGTTTCTCGGAGATTTCTTCCGTTTAATATCTTTGGAAAAACCAAGAATGCATATTATTTCAACTTATTTATGAAACATTGCAGTCGTTGCAGATACCTCCACAGTCTGCAATACCACAAGAGCAGCATGTGTCTGCACAAGCTGCAATGGCTAAGCAGCATCCCTGTTTCTTAGCCCCAAAGTTGCCTTTCCATTTGAATGATCAGCCACAGCAGCAGCAACCAGAGCAGTCCGTGTATCTCCAGCAGCAGCAGTTCAACCAGCCACAAGTTGGGTTAAGATCTGTTTCCCCTAGTGGCACGTATCTCGGGGTGCAAACTGGTATGGGTAACAATTTCATGAGCATTCAAGGAAACAAACAAGATAGCTCAGAAGATGTTGGTGGTGAAGGTTTCCGAAAATCGTCGTCTGGGCGTGATAACATGAGGGCTTGAATGATGTATACATGGCTAATACCCTGGTGTTCGTATTGTGTAGAGCTCTTCCAGCACTTAGCTTCTAATAATCTGTTTATGTTTTGCTGGTATGAAAAGTGGTAGGGGCATACTACATGTAGGGAGCTAACTTTGGTTCTTTTGTTATCTCTGACTTTGTTGTTTTGCGCTTCTGAATCTCTCCGCAATATATTGGCTATTATTGTTTAAATAATGGTTTCAAAGTTGGTAGCTTGCATGGCGATGTGTCAAATGGCACATGTGGTATTCAAGTTTGAGTTGGATTAAAAATAAATTCTTGATTTTTTTTTTTAACATAACTTGTTCAATAACTAAATCTAAATACTTCTGTGAGTCTAATTCAACATTATTCCATCAAAAGAGTCAAACCAAATGTAACATTAGCCCATTAATTTACTTCAAATTAAAACACAAAAGCATCATAATGTTACTCCAATGCGCATATTTTCTCCATCTTACCTAAAAAACAACAATAAGTAGGTTTAAGGGAGTAAAAAACTCTTCAACTTTTTTTAAAACAGCAATTAAATTTTCTTCTTCTTCTTCTTCTTCTTTGCACTCAATTAAATATTTGAACTGTCAAAATATATCAAAAACACTTTGACCGTTAATTTTACAGTACCATGTCGTGATTGTGACACATGGTGAAAAATGATAAAACTCAATAAATATATAATTATTAAAAAACTATAAAAATATTTAAATTTTATTAAAAAATTAAAATTACTAAAAATATAGAAAATTATTAAAATATTATAAAATATAAACATATAGAATTATCTGAAAATACAAAAAATTTATAAAAAAATTATCAATTTTAAAGTTATTATCTTTACCATGTGTCACGCCATGTTTGTAACATGTGGTAAAAATGATAAAAAATAATTAAAATCAATAAAAACATAAAATATTATAGAAAAATATTAAAATTTATTAAAATGCTAATAAAATATAGAAATGTAAAACTTATTAAAATTATAAAATTATAAAAAAATTTTAATCCATTGCCTGCCAAACTAATCCACTTCCCACCTAAACACAGCCCTCCCACAATGCATCTCTTTACAGTTTCTGTGTGTCTTTGCTTTTAATTTTCCTTTTACTGCATAATCTTCATTTCTATAAAAGGGTTTCTGTTAATTTTATTATAAAATATTTTTCTATATTATTATAATTTTATCATTTTAATTTATTTTAATAATTGTTTTTTTTCTCATTTTCCCTCAACATGTCATGACCTGTAGAGGAGATAATAATTTTAAATTTTCTATATTTTAAATATTTTTAAATATTTTTCTATATATTTTATTTTTTATTTTTGTTTTATATTTTTTCATCATATGTCACAATCACGTCATCAACGTGGCAGTGCTAATTGAAAAAAATGGAAGCCTAAGAATATGATATGTGGATTTATTTATGACAATTAAAAAGAACAACAGCAACACCCAAAATTTCCATCAAGGATAGCTCCACCACTACTCGATCACTATAATTGATATTTATTTATTAACAAATGTGCTAAGGTCATCTAAAAAAATTCGGATGTGATCACTCTCGGTTCATTAACCCAATTTCTACCAACTCGATTTTTGGAATGTGATAGGTTTCAAAAGCATACGTTGATAGGCGATCAACTATACACGGGATCGACATTGATCTTAATGCTCCACTTGCGTCTGAGAACCTTAACTCGGGTCAGTATTTACAAATACGTCTCGTGGTGATTGAGACTAATGTAGGTGGTGATTAAGACTGATGCAGATGGTGATGATGGATATGATAATAATGGTCCTTCTGATCACGAGGTTGAAGATTATAGTGATCCCAATCTAGACGAGGTCTCAGATGATATCGACGATGAAGACGCAGATAACGATGGAAATGTTAACGCGTCTTCAGTCGATAACCCGAGTAGAGGCATTATGATATGCAATGATCTTGGGCCATATGTTGATCGTAGACCCCGATGCGGCGCATTTATCTAAGTTTCCCAAAGTACCTTGATATACTACCTGCTCACCGATTGACTGCAAAACCTGAATGTGAGGAGTTGCTTGTAGGTCAAAATTTCATAACTAATGGAGATTGCATATTTACTATTAAGAGGTATAGTTGCTATCTAAATCGACATTATATATTGGGAGTGTTGGAGGTTAGTAGAAAAGTACAATTGGCAGGTAGGAGTAGCATTTATCCAGAGGTTGCAAATGTGGGAGATGCAAAAATTGGTTGGGCCCCACACATGCACTTCTACACGTATGACGCAAAATCACTGCAAACTTAATATACAAAATATCTGCAATTGCATTATGCCAATAGTGAAGGACATGCCGACCATTCCTATATTGATACTAATGCAAGAACGATTTCAGTACCGAGTGTTATACCGGAAAGCATGAATAACTAAACAGATGGCCATAAAGCAATTGTAAGGAGATTAGGATGCGTCGTATAATGAGCTAAAGGGGTGGATAACTGCTATGTCGGAGTACATGCCAAGGATTCTCATTGTGTTGACCTTATTACGGTCCGAACGACCAACTACAATTGAGAAGAAAATTTTTCCACTAGATGTTCTGGACATTTGATCCATACGTGAAAACATTTCCCTACTACAAATCATTTATGCAGGTTGATGGGACCTAACTATACGAAAAATATACACATATCCTACTTATTGCAGTTGCTCAAGACGGGAATCGGAACTTGCTCTTAGTAGAGTTTGTCATTGTGGAGTAAGAGAACACAAAATCATGAAAATTCTTTCTGATGAACTTGTTGACTTATATTGTGAAGGACGGCAATATTTGCATCATATCCGATAGATTGAAGGGACTAATTGTCACGATTAGGCGTTTCAATATTCTGTGGAGATCCATTTACTGCATTCGACAAATCGCAGCTAACTTCCACTGAGACTACAAGAATGCAAATTGGCGGAAACAAGTTGTGAACATGGGTAAAATTAAGTTTCAACATATTTTTTTAAATGTTCTTAATACTTCCATAAATTAATTCAAAAATAAAACTTGTCTTTTCAGAATACATACTCAGCGTATGAACTAGAACAACACCGTTTCAGGAAAAGCTAACCAAACTTGAGGGTGACATGCAAGGTGAAATGAATACTCCTTTCTGAGAGTAGTTGGGTATCATGTAGCCGTGATAATGGGCTCAAAGTTTTAATGACGGATGTCGATATGGTCATATGACCACCAACCTAGTAGAAGTGATTAACTCCGTGTTGAAATGAACACGACATCGTCCAATTTCATCTGTCTTCTTAACTACGTTCTACAGGTTGATAACTTTGATGTCAAGAATAAGGCTGAAACAAGTAAACCAGATGGAGGTGGGACAAGTGTTTGTCGAGGAGGTCAGAAACGCAATGGATGTGAACCATCAGAGATCGAGGTCAATGAATGTAGAAATATATTCTTGATAGTTAGAAACTTTTCGAGTTATGGAGTTCTCAGCCATCGACTCGGTATCCCACCTAGGTCCTACAGAGTTGATATCCAAAATAGACGACGCTATTGCGGGAAGTTCTAGAAACGTCGTTACCCCTATTCGCACGTCGTTGCATCTTATGCTCGCACCTCGATCAATGCTGAACAATATATTGATGAAGTGTACACTCTCGAGAGCACATTATGCATTTGAGGAAATGAGTTCCCCGTATTGTGTGATTTTTCTACATGGGAAATGACTTCATCGACTTTCAAGCTTTTCCCAGACAAGGGGTTATGTAACATCCCGAATTAGGGCCTAGTCGGAACAGTGGTTTTGGGACCACAAATCCCACGTAAGAAAATTTATTTTTATTATATTTTTATGGCCTACGATTTCACAAAATGATTTCGCGAAAATTTCGTTCTAAAATTTCGACGTTTGGGCACTCAATTTGGTCAAAAGGACTAAATTATAAAAAGTGCAAAAGTTGAGTTCTACATGTTAGAGGTGTCCAATTGTTATGAAATATTAAATGGGAGGTACTTAAATGGTAATTAGACCATTAGTTAATTGTTGGAAAATAATAGACGTGAAATGGGTGTAATAAAATATTTTTAAGTTAGGGGCATTTTGGTAAACTAATAATTAAATGAATTTAAAAGCCAAAATAGCCAAAATTTGGTCATCTTCTCCATGTTCCAGCCGAAACCCCCATGGATTCCATGGTTAGGGTTTGGTTCAAGCTTCCAAGCTCATTTGTAAGTGATCCCGAGCCCCGTTTTTAAAGTTCTTTACATTTTTGAAATCCCGGTAACATGTTCTAGCTATTTCTACCATTATTTTGAGCTAGGGTTTATGTTTAAAAATTTACCCATGAGTAATATGCATGAATTTTGATGTATAATGGTAGAAAATGAGTGTTGGGTGTTTAATAAACGACTTTTACTAAGCGGTTTTCGATGAAAATGTCCGAAAGGACCGTTTTGTAAAAGTTGTAAAATTGGTCATAAATGGGTGATTTAGTGGAAATTTGGGGCTGTCATAGTTATGAAAAATGATCAGAATGTCATAAAACATAAGAAAATAGGATGAAGTTTAATTTCCGAGCATTGGGGCAAAAGTGAAAATATGCAAAAGTTTAGGGGTCAAAATGAAAATTTGTAAAAATATGATTTTTGGACCCCTATGAATAATGTGACTAATTAGTAGGCTAAACGTGATATTATAGATCAAGGAAAACAAGATTCGGACTTAGAACGTGGTTGAACAAGGTTAAGCACAAACTCGAAATAAATAGTCGTACTCGAAACCGAGGTAAGTTCATATGTCAATGATAATGCAATGATATTATTATTGTTCATACTTGAACTTAAATTTATATGTTAACATTGGGTGATGGATATTTATTTAGTTTATATGAAGATTATATATTGTAACAAATGCCAAATTATAATTATATGTAATACCATGTTTATCTTATGGACTAATGTCTAAATAAACATGGAAATGTGCTGAATTAGATGTAAATGGCATGAGCAGCTATGCATAATGAGATACTTGATGAAAAGAGAAAAATCTCGGTTGAATAAAAAGGGAAATTCGATGGATAAACCATGGCTTACATGACTTGAGATCCTGCATGTGTTGCAGAAAAAGATTTAGCTCGGACGGGTAATCCATTGCTCTCAAATATAGAAAGGATCTAGTCCAGACGGGTGTTCCTTAAGTGATCGAGCCTCCCGAAGAATATGTGTAAACGGATTTAGCTCGGACGGGGAATCTGATTAAGGTCTGAATTTAGCCTGGACTGGTAATTCAGATCCGAGCTCATTGAGAGTGCTTGTCATTACAAGGGATTTAGCCTGGACTGGTAATCCCGACATCACACCATGAGTTTATATTAAGAGGAATTTAGCCTGGACTGGTAATCCTGCCGTAAGATGTGAGGTTCGCGGGAGTGCGCATATAAAATGATCACTTGTATGAATTGACGATGAATGGAATATCCATCGAGATTCCGAAAAATTCAACGAGATTAATATGAGAAAGGAAATAAAAGGCTCTTGCCATGATACATAATGAATGTTATATGATAATATTATGATGCATGTGAGTTATCATGTTTGGACGAGTACACTGCTAAATGATAGCACAGGTAAGTACTCGAAACCCACGAACACGTGCTTGACATGTGAAATAAAATGGACTTATGACGATGGTGCAAATGAATGAATGATATTTATGAGAATAATTTCTATGACAAATTGTGATGGTTATTATCTTGTTGCACTAAGACAAATTTGGTATAGCAGCATTGGTTCGACTTTGAAAATCCACTAAAAATCATGGAAATTTAATTAAAGACTAAATAAAACATGGAATTAAATCTTAATGAGTCTAGTTTCACATAAAGGAAACGGTGTAAGCAAAAGAATTCTGTATCATAAGATATTTGAATTCTTGTGAGACAGAGTCGGAGTGATTCTAGACTCCTCTGTCTCAACTTTGGAAAATCACTAGAAATTGTACAAGAATAATTATGAGTTAAAATTCATATGAATGAAATCCTTAATGAGTATAAATTCAGGATAAAGAGACGGAAACATTATACGGGTCTCGTACTAGGAGATAAATAAATTTTAGTGAAGAAAGGTGGAAGCTGTCAAATAGAAAAATAGGGGATACTTTGAATAATAAAATATACTTATTGGATAGACCAAAAATTCTAAAAATTTTATGATAAGAAGATATATGAGTCTAGTTTTTGGGAAAATTAACGGATATTAATTTGGAATTCTGTAGCTCGAGTTATAAATGATTTATCGACTATAACTCGAGTAGACAGCTTGACCAAAATATGAATAAAAGCATAATTATAGTTGTTTTACCTAAGAAAACATGTTATTATAATGCTTATTATTTTCATATGGACTTACTAAGCGTAAAGCTTACACCCCCTTTCCATTTCTTTTAGTTTTGATAGGTCAGCTCGGGGTTGGAGATCGTCGGAGGCAGCATCACACTATCAAGCCTTTACCCTTGGAGTATTGACATGTATATGCTAAACGTGTTCAAGTGAGTGGCATGTATAAGGGCTTAGTTTTTCTATGATCGATGTCGTTGTGATTAGCCAAATGTATTGGCTTATAATGATTTGTTGTATGTGGCCATGATATGTGGCTTATAATGATTTTGGCTTGTAAGCCTATTCATCCATGATATATGTATATGTCTTGTGATGTGGGTATGTGATTATGCTTGCTCACTATGTATAAGAAGCATATAACATATATATACATGGTGAATGCCTTAGGACCATTTGAGGTGGTCATGGCTATGGAATAAATGTGTGATATGGTAATAAGTTGATAATACCCTGAACATGGATGTTTAATTTATAAGTTTGTAAACATAGTATAATGGTATAAGGAGTAAAAAGGGGTGACTTAAGGCTTAGAAAATAACCTATTAAGGTCCACATGGTTGGACACACGGGCGTGTGTCTAGGGCGTGTGTGACACACGGTTCCCTTCCATGGTTGTGTGCTATGGCCGTGTGTCCCATGCATTTAAAATTTTGAATTAGTATAGGACACGGGTGGGTCACACGGGCGTGTCCCATAGCGGTGTCCCAAAGTCAATATTGAACACGGACAGGCAGCATGGGCGTGTGCCATGGTCGTGTTTAAAAGTCAGTGTTGCTTACGGGCTAAAGGCATGGGCGTGCCTCAAGACACACGGGCGTGTGAGTCCATACGGCCCACCTATACGGGCGTGTGGCACTTCAAAGCTAGATATTTATTAAGTTGCCTAAAGTTTACCGAATGTTTTCGGTTTTGTCCCGGACCACCTTAATGTAAGTTGTAGGCCTCGATGGCCTGATTAAGGGACGATAGAATATGTTCTAAAAGTTTTAATTTTGGGCAAAATTTGGTGACCTGGTTTTATATGTTTATGAATGTTTAAGTCTGGTAATGCCTCAAGCCCTGTCCCAGTGTTGGATACGGGTGAGGGGTGTTACAGGTTACATAAGAAGCCGAAAGGTGGCCCACAAATTTCTAGGATTTGTAATGAAATGGACATGAGGGAAAAAACTGACCCTAAACTTAGTGGCGTGTGCAGAACAATTGGTCATAACTGGACTAAATGCCCGTATTGAACCTACCATATTGGACAATCGTCTTGATCGGGTGGAATATGAATTAATGTACTCCATGTTCAAACTTGAATTAAAATTTTTATGATTATGATGGAATTTTCATACTTATATTTTAGTAACAACACAATTATATTACATCTTTAAACACCACTTTGGCGTTATATTGTTTTCAAAAAAATCAAAAGTTGTTCAAAAAAATTAAGTCAAAAGTTGTGTTTTGAGTTGTAATCTTTGTTGAATTAATAGCATTATCATTAAAAATTAAAAAGATTTAAAACTTAATTTACTATAATTTAATTAATACAAATGTGAAAATTTAAATTACAATTACAAACCCTGTGCAATAAATATAATGTTACATGTGCTAAAATTGATGGTTCAATGGTGTCATCTAAGGGGTAAACCATTGTGGTGACCAGCATTGGCATTGAGGGTGCTCATGGTGGTCATTGTTACCCTCATCCAAAACATCATTCATAGCATCCATCGGCGAACCTTCGGGGGTGCTAAAAAAAACTCTTAAAAAAATAAACACAATGGAACCATCTGTTATTTACATCTAAAAAGCAAAAATATACCTACTTCCTTTCTTTCAAACACCTTTTTCACAAAACCAAAATCTCAAGAAAATCAACAGAATGGAACCATTTGTAAAGTAAATTAAAAAATAAAAAAATTAACATTCAAACTCAAAAAAAAAAAAAACATTCTTCCTTTCTTCCCAACACCCTTTCTACAAAATCAAATTTTTTTTCCAACACAAGCCTCGTCCATTTGTGTGAAAGAATGATTATATATACCTTAAGTGAAATAAAAAATGGAGCTGAAACAGAATTTTCGAGGGTGAAAACCACCCATGGCTAAGTGGTTGTGTCCGTCGTAGGCAACCAATGTGCAAAAATGGTGTTGCCACTCACTAGTCCTTCTCCCCTACTTGCCACTTGACACCAACTCTCCTTCCCATAAATTTATTATTTTCTAAAAGACCGTGTATAGCTTGTATTCTTATCGGGTTTTTTTTCAAACTCAGACATTGGTGTTGCCATCTGTATGCCCTCCACCACTTAAATATATATTTTTAAACACAAATCATATGCTAATGATGGGGGTATAATTGGGTGGGAAAACAATGGTGGTGTTGCTACACTATCTCCCTCCACCCCTCAACATTATTCAATTCATACCATTTTAGTAAATATTGACATTATAATACCATTTTGGTATTTAAATATTATTTTGTATTATCTACGTTAACAAAAACTTTTATTTAGCGAATAAGTCTATTGATGGTGGAGTTTTTGATTTATGCGACACAACTTATATAATATTTGAGATTAATTCTTAACGAAATTTTTGAAAGAAATACATGTATATGAATGGATTACATCCAGATAAAATGGATAGGTTATGAGTTATTTGGTCTTTCTATTTTATAAAAAAGTCATTGTAGTTCTTCATTTATTTATTTTTTAAATTTTTAAATTTATATTATTTATCAAATCATCTTAAAATAGATGAAAATTTTAACATTTTTAACATGGCATACATGAGCATTACGACATTCGCAATTAATTAATTCTTTAAAATTAAAAAATAAAAACTTTTTAATTTTTTTAAGATTAACTAGTTATTAATATATGTACGTCACATTAGTAAAATTAATAAATATTGATAATTTTTAAAAAATATAAATTTAAAAGTTGAAAAGAATCGGAACAATTAAACGAATAGTTAAAGGAATTAAAATTTTAATAAAATTAAAAGGATGAAGACTTGATTTTAAAGGTACCGTGTTCCTGACTTAAGAGTATGTCAGTATACAAGAATCATGTACAGAAGTACTGACAATAATAATATAATATCAAAAATGCTTATTTAATATAACATATGAATATACAGCCCAATGGTCCCTATTGTGGCAGATAGGTACAACCTATAATTATAGTCAATGCGCCATACTGCAAGAGAAATGTTTAGAGATCGATTACGTGATTCTACCCAGGTGTTTTAGCCTACCTCTCATGTCTTACTACCTTCCTTGCAAGGAATGGTTTGGAAAAATTGAGCATCGAAAGTTTAGATAATTTAAATTAAAAAATTTTATAATTATTTTATATTGAATTATAATATAAAATTAAATAGTGAATTAATTTAAAAGTTTTATATAAAAATATTTTTAGAAAATATCATATAAATATTATTAATTATTTTTATCTGCTTAAAAATTGAATTTTGAATATTTATGAAAAAACTTTAGAGTTTTGTTAAATAAAATAAAATTTATTTTATCAAAATAAGTTTAAAAATTGAGAAAAAATTAATATAAAAGAATCGTTAAAAATTTAAATAAAAAAAAAAGGATCCAATATCCCCCTTATCGCTCTATGAGGTAGACTAGATGAGTTGAAATCCATGAAACTTATGTCTAAGGCTTAACTCATCTCTGGTTGCGGACTACACTACCTCCAATCCAGTACTGACACAAATTTGATTTACTATAGCCATGGTTCACATTTAATTTGTATTAAAATCATAATTGAAAATTATATAATAATTTAAAGAAAGATGGTGGTGTTTATAAATCCCAAGAGAAATGAAACATTATGGTTGTGTCCCGGCGGACGGGGCTCCAAAGTTGCGCAATATCTATAATTTTGGACAAGAAATACAAGAGAGTAAAAAAGGGAAAATGAAAGACAAACATAGCAATTGAGACCCTGAAAACAGGTGGAACCACCTACTCTTTCTTAGTGTAGTTACGAAGTGAAATAGCCAAGCCGAGAAGCAAAAGAGGAACTAGAAATTGTAGGATCTTAATGAAGAATTCAGAGGCAGGATCGTTGGACATTTGCTGTGGGGGAATGTAGGTGCGCTTTTGCGGAACAGTTTCTGCATCAATCTCCCCAATGTAGTACTTTTCCATCATTTCTCTTGCATCCTCACTGTGCCCTATATCTTCAAAATCATTTGTGCCATCCTTCCCTGTCAATACACCCTTCATTAGTTTTACTACTCCACTATATCAACCAACTTGAATATGTTGTAAAAATGATTACCAGTTGCCGACAGCAATACTTCACCGCCTCCGGGATGATCAGCCATAAATGGTGTTACATCATACACCTACATACACCCAAATCTGTTTTTAGAGTATTTTCTTTGTATATTTGTCATTACTTCACATCCATCAAATTGTTCAAAACTAGTATTTTCCAGGTCATTACTTACTAGCGAATTGTTCAAATCTAGGGTGAATATCATCGTATATTATAAAAATGAAATAGTTTCAGTTTGGATAAACATAGATTGAAAACTAAAGCAGCACAACCATATTAGAGGCATCAAGAGTTGCACAAACTTCCACTTCTGATTTTGACTGGGTTAAAGGTGAACCAAGACACTCACAATTCAATCAAACAAAATAAAGCTATCAAAAACACTAATCAAATAAAAACAAACAAAGATCCCTGACCTTCCCTGAAATAATTAGCCAGCAATCTTTGTCCTTGTTATGCTTTGCAACCTCTTCAAAAGTGTGTATCTTTGATTCTGAACCCATTTTTGTTTTCTTTCTTCAACAAATTGCTAAGCCAAAATAGGAAAAGTCCTAAAATTTGAAGCTATGGAAAGAAAGGTAGCTGAGGAAATCAAGAGCCTGCCTGCCCGCAAGATCAACAAAAGGCCTTCAAATATATTTATAGTTGAAAAGAAAAAGGGTTGGGGGATGAAACAAAGAGAGGCATCTAATTGACCGACTAGGATGGGTAAAGGGTTTATTAGTTTTCGTTCCTTCCTGAGAAATTTATCATTTTTCCTTTTCGTCAAATTTTTTATTCTTGAATCCATTACTTCATAAATGTCCATAGTTTTTAACCACTTTGATTCTACTTCATCTGTTTTGTTTTTGTTGATTTGTTTATTGGTGTCCTTCTGCTTCAGCTACTTCACAAAATAAAAGAATATCATATCTTTATTATCAACATTTTATATAATTTTTTAATACATTAATAATTCACCTTTTATGCCTTGAGAAAAACAAAAGGTAAATTCCACTAATCGTTTTAACCATGGAAAGTTTCAAAATATTGCTCAATTATTTGATTTTTTTTTTTGTTTTTTTTTTTTTGTCTTTGACAGTTAAATGAGTTATGGGAAGATATTGTGATAACTTTCAAAATTATATAGTAATAATTTTAATATTTAATATTTATATATTGTGTGAATCTAGTTTGAATTTTAAAAGTTTAACATTTATTATTTATTTATTGTGTAATTCGATCTTTTTTTGTAAGTTTTCTTTTCTTTGTGACCTTTCTAAGATAATAATCTTCAATCTTTTTCATTATTATAAAATTAACCCTCAATGTCACACAAAAAAAAAACTAAAATTACGAAAACAACTAAATTACACAATGTGTAAACGTTGAGGTTAAATTTTTAGAATCAAGACTAAATTGATACAATGTATAAACGTTAATAATTAAAGTTGTTATTATGCTCAATTTTAAAAATTATGAAGTTATCTTCAATTAACCATTTAGATAAAAATAAAATAAAATCTAATAATTGAATGGGGATTTTATAATTTTTATAATTAGATTAGGAAAAATTTAATGTTAAAAGAATAAAAAATTGAGGTTAGAATCGGAAAATCAATGGAATAGTAATTATATAGTTATGCAACATTTTGTCTACACATTTTACTAATTAATTGATTTGGTTGAATTTTGACCAAAGACTGCTTAGCCAATAAAGACTTAAAAGAAATGGGAAGTGAACTTAAATATTCTGAATTCCCATTTCTAATCAATGTATTTAAGTCACTAAATATGATTAAAAACTTTTAATTTATTTACTCACCTCTCACTTGTTTCTATAAATAATATAAATTAATTTTATGCCTTTCTTTCCAACATGCACAGCCTGCCATTCCATTTTGGTTGCTATTTTTTAAAACATCACCAACCAATATAAGACTTCAACCACGCCGCCGTTCCCATATTTTCAGTCAAATTTCACTTTTTTTTTTTCATGGAGTTTAATTTTTTTTATTTTTAATTTTAAATTAAATAATAAAATTTGGAAAAATTTGTGGATTGAAATTTCACAAGATTAGTCCAAAAGATGATGTCCTGTTTTGAAATTTCACAAAGTAGGACAGGGAAATGGAATGCAATTTCGTACTATTTATTCTGAATAAATTAAAAATACAGAATCAGTCCAAGATGGCGAGCTCCCGAGCTTTCTTTCATGTTTTTAGGTCACGAGCTAATTAAGTGATTGTGAAATTCGTCTATCTATTTATTATTGGAATTAGATTAGGAAATCTATCAAAATAATATATAAAAAAATAAAATCTAAGAATGGTATGGGAAGGAGATTATTTGCAAGAATGGGTTGTTTTTTTTAATATAAAGTACAATGTCGCCTGATACAATGATAATACCACTTGAAAAAGTATTTTCGTTATTAATAAATCATTAAATTGAGAAAAAATTTAAATAGTGCCATCATCTTGCTACATGACATCAAGAATTACATAGAAAATATATTAATTTTTATATATTTTAAAAAGTTATACGATAAAATAACAAAAATAAATAAGTGTCGCAAAATTGCCAAACCGCACTGAATTATACCTATAAATATCCCCATTTTCTATCTAAAACACAAAGTATATCAGTTTAAAAATCCCACCAAGAGAAAATTCAAGATAAAATATATATTGGTTTTCATCTTTGAATTTGAGTTTATTGAGTTAATAATATTAATGATAATTTATTTTTAAATTTAATTTAATTTAATTTATTATTAATAATAATATTTTTAGAATAATTTTAGTATGCATATTAATTTGGTTGGTGATAAACTATTCGAATACTTGGTATTTTTATTAAATTTGTTCATTAATTATATCTATATATTATCCATGCAACTGTTTAATATTTATATTTTAAAGGCTAAAAGTTGTTATTATATTATATGTCTAAAGTTTAAAATGTTATTCTACTGTTCTACTTATTTATCACATTAGTTGTTGGTTGGAATTTTTATATTTTATGTTTGTTAAGGTTTGAAATTTTGGATATGATGTGTGATTTATAGTAAAGTTTTGAAATTTTATGGTACAAATTGTTTTAATTGCATCTAATATATACTTTTTTTATTTGTAATTTATCTTACAACTTGAGCATAGAAGATGATAATTAATTCTCTATATATGTTCATTTCGATGAGGTAATTCAATAGATGGAAGTTGGTTGTGTATTTGAACCACTCCATCATATAGGAATGAGGTTCAACAAGAGAGTAAAACTTAACGAAATGAAATAAAAGATTAGTGCTAAAATCACTCGACGTTGTGGGAGGATGATGTCCAGACTAGTCTACAAATTTCCAATTTCATCAAATTCATATATATATAGTGAGATGCAACTTGTAGGTGATGATGACGTGGAGACAATTATCGCACTGCATTGCTTGACTGGTAACATTGAACTAGTGGAGTTGTTCTCTGAGTTGGCAGATGTTGAGTCGGAAAACATCGTAGTTAATATTCCTTTAGCTTCAATAGCTCCGATACAAAATGTCATGCCATTAAACCAATAATATGAAGTCCATGACTCGTTCATGGAGGTACCAAGAACATCTATGGATAGGCAATCTTTTGTATACGGGTTAAACTTCGATCTGATTGTTGGGTGAGTAAACCTGTGTGATTATGGAGCAACATAGACATCGAACAATAATCCATACAATGGCCTTAATCTGTATACTAACCTAATTCAAGTCATGGTTTTGAGATACATCCATTGTTTAATGGTCTTCATGCAAATAATGAAAAAGTGTTCGATGATGATGATGATTGACCATGATTGCGCGTACAAATAAAGACAAACAATTTAATAAAACAATTTTAAAAGTGCGGTTTTTAACTACAAGCGGACAATATCAGTTGTAATATTTATAGTGTCTGATGGAACACTAGAGTATTCCAAGGGGTCGAACTTAAAGGAGTCAGTGATTAAGCATTCCTAAACTATAATGTAACAGCCCGATTTAGACTTTAGTCGGAACGGTGATTTCGAGACCACGAATTCGAGTCTGAAAAATATTTAAATATTATTTTCCTTATTTATTATATGTGAATTTGCATGTGTGAAAGTTTCGTATGAAAAATTGATTGTTTGTGTGCTTAATTTAATAAAAGGACTTAATCGTGTAAATTGAAAACTTGATAGTTTAAAGCATAAGGGCTGAATTGTTAATGGCTTTTTAAATTGGAGTATTTATGTTGTAAATAAACCATAAACATTTGTGATGGATGGTAGTGCCCATGTTTATAATTGTTTCCTATTTTATTATAAAGGATAAATAAGTAATTAAGTTATAAGTTAACAAATATTATAATAAAACATAAAATAAATTTATATTCATTTCATTATCTCATCACCAAAACTAAATAAAAGAAAAAGAAACAAAAGCTTTTTGATATTCGGCCATTCTCAAGCTTGATTCAAGGTTAGTTTAGTTTCGGTTTTTGATGATTTTTACGTTTTTGAGATCGTTGCTTCCAGTACTATCCGACCCATGCTTGAATTTTTATTTTGATGAATATTTTAAGTTATGCCATTGATGAGAGCTTGTGATTTTTGTTATTTGATGATGAAATATGGAAGATATGTTTTAGATTAACATGTTTTGTATTGAAGTTTTTAATGATTTTGAGTAATTAGGACTAAATTGCAAAATACTAATTTGAGGGACTAAAATATGAAATAAATGAAATTTATGGACTAGTATGAACACTAGGAACATTCATCCAAACATGGGTATCTTGAGATTTTGCATATTTTGTGTTTTGTGCAATAGGGACTAAATTGTAAAAAGTGTAAATGTCAAGGGTAAAATGGTAATTTTCCCATTTTTGTGTCTTTGGATTAAATTGAATGAAAATATGTTTGAATGAGCTTAATTTGAATATGTTTAGATCAAGAACCAAATAAATCGAATTTGGATCGGGGGAAAACGAAAGTTGTTGACTAGTTGTCCCGTTCCGGTTTTTCATCGTCCGAGGTAAGTTTATAAGCAAATAAATGTTGTTAACTTTGAATAAATACTAGATTTATTTGCTGAATTGAATTGTGTAAAAATATATACATGAAAGTCTAATTTGAATATACTTGGAAGTTATATGTAAAAGCTCGATTCGATTAAGTTAGAACGTTCGAAAACCCGTTTGAACCATAGGATTTTGATATGTATTTTCAAGTAAGACCACGTCAGGGACGTTGGCATCGATATATGTGTTTTCGTGTAAAACCATGTCTGGGACATTGGCATCGATATATGTGGTTACGTGTGAGACCATGTCTGGAACATCGGCATCGTATTAGATTCGAGTAAGACCCTGTTTGGGACAGTGGCATCGATATGAGATAGCATGTAAGACCACCCACGTCTGGGACGTTGGCATTGTATGTCAATGTGATTATCCGAGTATCTTATTCAAATCCGAATGGTTCAACGGGAAATGATAAATTACGTATGAATGTAAAATTAGGTTAAAGTGAACATGTACGTAAAAATTATTTGCCTACTTGAAAGTAAGGTAAATTGGTTATTGATATGTGATATAAGTTATAAGGATGCTAATGGTGATGTTTGTGTATATAAGAAGCTATATGTGATTTAATGAATAAGTATGTGATATTGAAATTTTATTTATATATATATAATCGGTTATGTAATGATATTGTTACTTTGAATTAAATGATTTTTGATGATGGATACATGTCTTTATATTCGATCAAGATAAGGTTATATATGAAAGTATATAATGTTTATGAAATTGCAAGTTTGATACTAATGGAATTAAGAATTATGTATTAATTTAGTTAAATTGATTTCATAATGCTTTTGAGTTGTTTATTTGCTTAAGGCTTACTATGCTAAGTTAGCTTACTTTGTGTGTATATATTTGTCTTTGTTTTATAGATTTTTGGAGATCGTTACATGCTCGAGGATCGTCAGTAAAGTCAATCGCACTATCATTTATTCTCGGTACTTTTAAAGGTTTTAAATTCGAACTTATGACATGTATAGGCTATATTATCTTATGGACATATATGATTTTGATATGTATATATGTTTAAAAGCCATGCGAAAATGGCTTGTAAATTTGTTAAATATGGATTCATGATTTGATTAAATGATGTGGTTGAAATTTTGGATGTGTTTGGCATATTCGGTTATGATATATATATATATATATATGTGTGTGTGTGTGTGTGTGTGTGTGTATTGTTAGATGTGATTATTGCTTGTAGTGGTTGGTGAAAGATGAATGGCTTTTGAATTTGATTATGAGATGTGGTATAAATATTGTTTGTCTTGAGTGATGTTTATATATATATATATATATATATATATATATATGATATTTGAGATGTGAATTGGACTTATAAATGTATATGATTTGATATGTTTGGAAAGGTGTATCTCTTATTGTGGTTAACACTTATATATAGATTGGTGATTTGGTTTGCTTATTGAAATGGAATAGATTTTGATAAATATTTGGTTAACTTTTGTCAATGAATTATACATTTAAAATTTAATTTGGTCAAGTTATGTGCAATGTTATAAATATATATATCATGAATGTTGGTATTCGCAATTAGTATGGAAATTTGATTATTATTTGTTAGGTGATATTTGCTAATTGAATAATAAAAATTTGTTTAGTAAAGAAATGGTTATTGAATGAAACACACGTATTAGGCATGATTATATTTGGCTAATACTTATAAAAGTGACCAAATGAATAGTGATTTTAGTATTATAAGATGTTAACGGTTTGCATGCTAATTTCGTTTTTGTGCTCTTTGATATTTCATGCTTATAATAATTTATACAAATTATTTTATAAAGATTTTGATATGCACATATGTTTTGTGTCAAAAAAGTTATAGTCGATATTATTTGTTTACGATTTAATTTTAGATACAAGTTTATTAATATGTTATAAATTGTTTCTTAAAAAGCTTAAATTGATTATTTAAGTTTATTAATGATTTGAATTTGAATTACGTGTTTGAGTATGTTTGTGATTGCCTAAAAGTTTTGTCTCTTCTAGTAATATCTTGTAACCCATTCTAGCGACGGATAATGGTTAGGGTGTTACATTTGATTGGTATCAGAGCCAGGTTTAGTCGATTCTAGGACTAACGTAGCGCGTGTGAGTCTAGCTATACATGCCATATTATATACTGCGATAGTGTGATGCCTTCTGACATTTGAAAATGTGCTTTCATATAGTAAATGGATCCCGACAGAGCTGTAGCTGATGATAATGAAAGTGTAGTGCCTGCTCACGCAAGGGACAGTGCTGGTTGAGTTTCGACCGACCTCGAGTAACCAAAAGGGAGAGGCTAAGCAAGCCTTTTACCAAATATTGAACGAATGGTTTACTCAATATATCCGGACTAACCCAGCTGCACAACAACCTCCACCCCCGACTAATCCATCTTCGATACCTGTTATACCTCAAGTGAGTGATCCGTTGAGATTGCTTAAGCCACCTGTTGATAAAATCAGAAAACATAGGGCCGAAGAGTTCAAAGCTACTGATGATAATGATGTTGAGCGAGCTGAATCCTGGCTTGATAATACTATCCGTGTGTTTGATAAGTTGTCTTGTACCCCAGATGAGTGTTTAAAATGTGCCAAATCTTTACTACGAGACACTGCATATCATAGGTGGACTACACTAGTATCAGTGGTTCCGAAAGAACGGATGACCTGGGACTTCTTTCAGACTGAGTTCCGTAAGAGATATATCAGTTAGAGATTTATTGATCAGAAACGCAAGGAATTTTTTGAATTAAAATAGGGTCGCATGACTGTGACATGAGCGAAAATTTGTAAGACTTATTCGATATGCCCGTGAATGTGTTTCAACCGAAGCTATCATGTGTAAAAGATTTGAAGACGATTTGAATGAAGACATTAAACTTTTTGCTGGCATACTTGAGATAAAAGAGTTTGTGTGCTGGTTGAGAGAGCATGCAAAGCTGAAGAGCTTAGGAAAAAGAAAAGAAAAGCTGACTTTGAAGCTAGAGATGCACGAAAGAGATCATCGAGTAAGTCATATCAATCGGCACCAAAGAAGTTCCAAGATGAATCTAGCCCTTCTAAGGCTACTTCAGGTTATTCACAACGAGATCGGATACACCACCTGTGAGCTTGAGAGCTACCTCAGTAGCTAGTGTGGGTAATGTCAGATCAAATCAACCCAAATGTAAACATTGGGTAAACGACATCCCAGCAGTTGCAGATTGCATGATTGGGCTTGTTTTAAATACGGATCGACGAATCATTTTGTTTGTGAATGCCTGAATTAGCTGAACAAAATCCAGTACAGAATACGAGATTGGGTAACACTGCAGCACGAGGTAGACCACCCCAAAATATAGGTAGGTAATGTGAGTGGTAGTCAGAGAGGGACAAAAGATACATCAGTTAAATCCGAGGCTTGTGCACCTGCCAGAGCCTATGCTATTCGCGCACGTGAGGAGGCCTCATCTTCAGATGTTATTACTAGTACATTCACTTTCTACGATACTAGTGCAATTGTATTAATTGATCCTAGTTCGGCTCATTCATATGTGTGTAAGACTTTAGTATTCAGTAAGACTTTATCTGTTGAGTCTATTGAGTTTTTAATTAGAGTATTGAACCTCTTGGGTCGGTGCATTATGGTTGATAAAATGTGTAAGAATTGCCCCCTGATGATTCGAGATTTTTACTTTTCGGCTGATCTGATGTTGTTGTCATTTGATGAGTTTGACATAATTTTGGGTATAGATTGGTTAACTTTGCATGATGCTGTTGTAAACTGCAAGAGAAAGACTATTGATTTATGGTGCCAGAATGATGAGATTATTCGGATTGAATCTAATGATCTGAATGGTTTACCGGCAGGGATTTCCTCGATGTTAGCTCAGAAATATGTAAGAAAAGGTTGTGAAGCTTACTTTGCATATGTGCTTGACAGTAAAGTATCCGAAAGAAAGATTGAATCAGTACCTGTTGTGTGTGAGTATTCGGATGTGTTTCCTGAAGAATTATCGGGTTTGCCACCTATTCGAGAGGTTGAGTTCAGTATTGAATTAGTTCAGGGAACTACTCCGATATTAATAGCTCCATACAGAATAGCACCTATTGAATTAAAAGAATTGAAAGCTCAGTTGTAAGAGTTGACAGATAAAGGTTTTGCGCGACTGAGTTTCTTTTCTTGGAGTGCACCAGTTTTATTTGTGAAAAAGAAAGATGGAACTATGAGAATGTGCATCGATTATAGACAGTTCAAAAATGTGACTATAAAGAATAAGTATCCGTTGCCACGGATTGATGATTTGTTTGATAAGCTGAAAAGGGCTAAAGTGTTTTCGAAGATAGATTTGAAATCAGGCTATTATCAATTGCGAGTTTAAGATTCTGATGTGCCAAAGACTGCTTTCCGAACGAGGTACGGACACTGTGAGTTTTTAGTCATGCCTTTTAAACTTACTAATGCACCTGCTGTTTTTATGGATTTGATGAATTGGATTTTCAGACAGTATTTGGATCAGTTTGTAGTTGTGTACATAGATGACATTTTGATTTACTCCCATAATGAAACGGAACAAGCCGAACATTTGAGACTTATGTTACAGACTTTGCGAGATAAGCAATTGTATGCGAAGTTCAGTAAATGTGAGTTCTGGTTGAGCGAAGTCAATTTTCTGGGCCATGTTGTATCAGCATCGGGTATTTGGGTAGATCCGAGCAAAATTTTAGCCATACTTGATTGGAAATCTCCGATAAACGTTTCTAAAGTCCAAAGTTTTCTGGGACTTGATGGTTACTATAGATGGTTCGTGAAAGGTTTCTCTATGATTGCAACCCCAATGACAAAGCTAGTACAGAAAGATGTTAAATTCGAATGGTTAGAAAAGTGCCAGAAAAGTTTTGGTCAGTTGAAAGCCCTTTTGACAAAAGCTCCAGTGCTAGTTCAGCTAGAATTAGGTAAAGAATTTGTTATTTATAATGATGCTTCTTTAAATGGTTTGGGCTGTGTTTTGATGCAGGAAGGAAAAATTATAGCTTGTGCCTCGAGACAGTTGAAGCCACATGAAAAGAACTACCTGACACATGACTTAGAATTGACAGCTATCGTGTTTGCATTAAAAATTTGGCGTCACTATCTGTTCGGTGAAAAATGTCATGTTTATTTTGATCACAAAAGCCTGAAATACTTGATGACTCAAAAAGACCTGAATTTAAGACAATGCCGTTGGTTAGAATTGCTAAAAGACTACGAGCTTGTGATTGATTATCATCCAGGAAAGGCTAATGTAGTTACTGATGCTCTAAGTCAAAAATCATTGTTTTCTTTGCGTGTAATGAATGCACATATGGCTATGTCTGATGATGGTTCGATAATAACCGATTTAAAAGCACTACCGTTATTTATTCAGCAGATTTGTGAAGCTCAGAAGGTCGATAATGATTTGATAGTAAAGCGAGCTCAATGTGATTCGAATGTTGATTCAAAATTTCAAGTGGATGCCTAGGGATGTTTGCAATTCAGAAATCGAATATATGTTCTGAGAAATACAGAGTTGATTCAGATGATTTTGAACGAAGCTCATAATAGTCGGTTATCTGTTCACCCGGGTAGTACGAAGATGTATAATGATCTTAAACAGCTTTACTGGTGGCACGATATGAAACAAGACATTTCTGACTATGTTTCAAAATGTTTAGTTTGTCAGCAAGTAAAAGCCGAGCATCAGGTACCTTCTGGATTGCTTCAGCCGATTATGATACTTGAATGGAAATGGAACAGAGTCACGATAGATTTTATATCCAGTTTACCGTTGACACCGAGTAAGAAAGATGCAATCTGGGTTATTGTAGATAGATTGACTAAATCTGCTCACTTTGTTCCGATTCGTACAGATTACTCACTTGATAAGCTGGCTGAATTGTATGTTTCTCAGATTGTGAGGTTACATGGTGTGCCTATATCTATTGTTTCGGATAGAGATCTGAGGTTTACATCGCGGTTTTGGAAGAAACTGCAACATGCACTAAATACGAAATTACATTTTAGCACTGTTTTCCATCCGCAAATAGACGATCAGTCAGAATGAATCATTCAGATACTTAAAGATATGTTAAGATGCTGCATTCTCGAGTTTAAAGGTACGTGGGAATGATACCTATCTCTGATTGAATTTGCATATAATAATAGTTTTCAGTCGAGTATCAAAATGGCACCTTACGAGGCTTTGTACGGTCGTAAATGTCGTACACCATTGTATTAGACTGAGCTCAGTGAAAATAAGATACACGGGGTCGATTTGATCAGAGAAGCTGAACAGAAAGTGAAAGTGATCCGTTAAAGTCTGAAAGCAGCATCAGATCGTCAGAAATCATATGCAGACTTGAAACGTAAAGATATAAAGTTTCAGATAGGAGATAAAGTCTTCTTGAAAGTCTCACTGTGAAAGAAAATACTCAGATTTGGTTGTAAAGGCAAACTGAGTCCGAGATTCATTGGGCCGTATGAGATTATAGAACGTATTGGACCGGTTGCTATCCACAATGTATTTCATGTTTCGATGCTTCGTAGATATCAATTTGATCTCTCACATGTGATTAGTCTTATCTATTTGAACTCAGTCTTTTACTTGCAAAAATGCCTTTATTTGATATAATGTGAGTTACCTTCAATTTCTAATGAGTATATCTTCTTAAACAAAATGTAAATATTCATAAATCAGTAAAGGTCCTAAGGAATAAGGGAAGGCAGTAGGATCAAAGAATCATAACCTTTTGTGAGGAAGCTGGACGTAATCTTTTAAGTCATTTCTTTCCCCTTTGGGGAGGTGATGACAACTATGATGCTAAAGGGAATTTCTCGTTAATTCAGCTTATATTCTACCATGGAAGTTGGATTCAAATGAGAATTTTACAGGAAACCCATAAAGCAAAGCCTGAGTTAATTTTGAAGATTTAAATTGACGTATAAGCTTATTATTTTCCTAAGAAATGTGTGCCACAGGAGCATCCTGATTAAATAGGAATTGGCAAGAAGATTCTTAGATGTGACAACTAGATGTCCTCTTTATGATGGCAAAATTGAATCCTTTTAAGCATTTATTTGTTAAATGTGATTTTGCCTAAGTAACCTGATTTGGAGTACCAATGTGGTTGAGAATTCAAGCTTTTAGCTTGTAATGGAGCTTTCAATAGCCGTAAAGAAACGATTTAAAAGGAAAAGCTGCTACTTAAACTTTGTGGGAATTTTTTTTTTTTGAATTAACTGTGGAATTTGGAAAGTAAGGAATTGCATTCGAGTTGTAAGTAAGTTGGGCTGTTTCTCTAAATTAGAAGATATCCTCGTAGGAAAACAGTAAAGCTTTAAGGAAACCTTTTATCCAGCAATACAACTAAAAATAGAAAGCAAGGTTACATATCCTAAATCATTTATGGGATGTTGATGTTTATTCTTCACCTAAACTGACTTCTTATTACAATTTTGTTTTTCTTACTGACATACATCAAAATTAACTATTCCTGCCACTTCAACCTCAAATAATTGCATGTCAAATTAGACCAGCTTAGAGATCTATATATATGCGTGTGTGATTGTGTGTGTGCGTGTCTCAAATGTTGCCTTTTACCTAGCACTCAAAGACAGCTTGTGTATTGGACACTATACTGGTTTGTAATAAGTTGAATGCATATCCAACTACTACATTCGATTTATGTTAAATGTAGCTAACAAAGCCTGTGATTTTTTTCTACCTCTATATGTCTTCGGAACTAAGTCTATGTCGATGCGAAAAAGCTCATGCAGATTGGAGGACGAACCTTAAACAAAGCAAGAATAGATGAAGGAAGAAGCCACAAGCCATCTCCGCAAATCAAGCCGGATGCAACAGCAGGAACCATCAAATCAGCCTTCTTGCCATTCAGCTTGTACCATCCAAACACGACCAAACTCCCCACACACATATCAATAGCAAAATAAGCACCGACAAGGAAAGGCACGGCCATTGCCATTGGAAGTGGAACCCATTTCCCAATGTTTTTAGGGCTAAAATCTCTCAACAAGTTGGCTGCTATGGCAAAGGCAAAAAACCCATAGCAGAGCTGCAAACAGTGGTGGGGTAGTGCCGAGAAGCCTTGCACACCTAGAATTGCCATATTTCGATAAATGAGAGCATATGGTGCTTTATATTCACCATCAGGGTTCCCCACATCGAAAGCTTTATAGAAGAGAAAGAATGTAAGAGGAGCTACAACGCAGCCAATGGCAGTTCCGATTGCCTGACTGACAAGCATGGATCTTGGAGAAGTGAGAGTTAAATGACCAGTCTTAAAATCATGCATCAAATCGGAAGAGATAGAAACAATGGACTTAATCAGTCCACAACCAACAAGTCCAGCAACCACACCATTTTCCTTTCCGGACATGGCAGCTAGCACAAAGAGGGCTACTTTTCCATAATTATAGGCCATGTTCATGTCAGTTAGACCAGCACCATAAGCGTTGCAGAAACTTAGAGAGGGTGCGAGAATGTAAGCAACAACTATATAGTACCATTTCAGCTCAGGGAACATTAGAGGGATTACAACGATGGAAATGATTGAAAAAATGGTGTACCCTGCACATGCTACCCAAATTGGAATGTTCTCTCTTACAAATAGTTCATTCCGTTGAAGATCGATCTGTTGCTGCTTCTGATCATGGGAAACTGAATAACAAGCAAAGGAAGTTAGTAATATTGTGCAGCGTGTCAAATCATGACGTTAGCCACATTTTATGAAGTTGATGGCTTACATGTTTTAAGGCTTCTAACTTTCACATTGGTATGAATGCCTCTAGCAATCAAAAATAGTATCTTCAGAAAATTGTAGAGCCCGTCGCCTAGGATTAAAGCAATAGAAATGAAAACCTGCATGATATATGGAAACTAGTGTGAAATGAGTACAAATATTGGTGCCAAGATATAATTAAGGGAAAGCTCCATGGACCTTGTAACCATTTAGACTCTTCATGCTGCTTTCTGGTAAAGTTGCAGGGAACCACTCTCCCTTGAGCCCACCTATTAGTGGCCACATTACTCCCCAAGAAAGCACTGCCCCAAGAAGCAAAGATAAATTTACAAGATGTGAACATATCATTCCTGCTCCTATGTAAGTCATGCTGAAATCAAAGTAAAACCTGCAAATTTGAATTGTTCCAATCAATCATTATGGAAACATGATCACATCACATGGAGAAGATAATAAAACTAGAGAACGCACGAATTTTTCCATGCTTTCAAACCAAATGTAGGAAACTGAGCAAATCCGCATTTATCTCCACCTGCATAAAACCACTGGAAGAAGGCCCAGAGGAAACTAAGTGAAAAGAAATTCACAAACCCATGAACCTGTTTCCTGCAAGATGAATCATTACGTAATTGAGTTCTCCTACACTCACAAGCTGCCAAATGGATATGGATTCAGAATTTATTTTCATACTTAGCTATCTTGTCTCCTTTAGGAGTATGAAATCCATTAATGAGAACAGAAGTAGCAGTTCCACTTGGATAAGACAACTTGTAGTCAATTATCATGATCTGAGAGAACAGAAAAAAAAAATGGAAATCATGCTTAACCATTGGGATATTATATGTTATGATCAAAAGAGAAGCAATCAATACACGTGCCTTTCTTAGTGGAACTAATGCCAGAAGACCAACAAAGCAGCTCACAAAGAGAAAACCAACCATCCAACCAATCCCAGGTTCCTTGATGCTCCAAGGATTATTGCCTTCTGTACCAATGCCTGCTTGCTCATATGTCTTCCTGTTTAAACCCAATAGATAAGACCCAAAACCACCTGCATCCAATAATCAATAAAATTTACCAAACAGGAAGAGAAAATGAATTGCATATAACAAATAAAAGAAGGCATATACCTCCAACAGCAATACTATAACAAGCAACCGCACAGGTCTGAATTATGGTATTCTCTTGTCGGGTAAATGGAGTTGAAACAATTCCAGCCTTTTGAAGCAGCTTCGTCCAAGACCTAATAAATACAAAGGCAAGAAGAGCAGCCGAGACGTTGAGGTTGGGTACTAGCCCTGTTGTGAGGTTGAGTTTCATCACTATCACACTGTATATGATCCCAATGAGAAGGCTAGCAACCAGTCCTCGAATGGTTATCTGTTTCATCCAAGGAGCAATCCTCTTCAACTCCTCTTGTTCATTGTTCATCTCTTCTGAATCTTGTCTCTCAACTCTCTCAATCTCCTTCATCTCTTCCATGTTCATGTTCCCAATGGCAGTGGGATAAAATCTGGTCCAATTCATCACAAAAACCTCACTTACATGTCCTGATCAAAGTTATATATATAAAAAGAAAAGTGCAATGAAACTACATCGACAGCCTTTGCAGACATGAAAATGCTTACCTCAGCAAAGACCAGACCTTGGAAAAAAATCTTGCACACAGCCTCAAATCTGGTTCTTCAAACTCTTCACCGTTATATGACAAGTAGAATTCATTAAACAACGTCAAGTTGGGCTTTGCTTTTCTGGTTTTCTTAGTGTAATTTTAGAACATACCATATGAACAACACAATAATGAGCTCATTTCTGACCTTTGATAGTTGACCCGCAAAAAGCTGCAAATACAACAAGATATCCCAAACATCCAAATATAGTGTAAAACACCCAAAGGACAATGAACAAGCCACAAGCCCCAGAACAAGGGAAAAGCCAAAATTCTCAATTGAATGTAATAAAACAGGGCATTCAATTCAAAATCTGAACCAAGATGACCCCCAAAATCAGCGATTCAAAGAATTCGCAGTTTGGGAAACAATTGCTTAGTTTCTATATAAAGCAAGCAGGGGTTACCAAACCCAACCGAAGGATTTAGTGGCAAGATTTTCATGTACTGTAAATGTAGTACAAATATGGTTTGCAGTACATTGATTAACCATCTAACAGTGGACGTCCCAATACATTTAAACAAATGTTTGGCCATAAATTTCGATCCTTTGCGTTGACTCCCAACAAAAATGCAAGAAATGGTGTGTGGGGCTTTTTATGATGGGACATTCAACAGAACGCCAAAATACAAAGGCTTCAGTCAAATCAATCAGAAAATCCAGAGTTTGAGACAGTGGGGGCTATTGTTGTTGTTCACCCAATACTGCTCTGATCAAAGCTTGGCCTTAGATGTCGCTGTCCTTTGTGATTCCGATGCTGTGTTGTTTTTCGAGCGTGCTTCTGACGCGCTCTCCAAACAGCTGGGCTTTGCCATTCAACAATTCTAAGTTGTACTGTGTTGTTGTGTACTGCAATGTTGGTTGTTTTTGTGGAATTTTGGTTTTAAATGGTAAAAATAGTAAAATAATAACAATCACATCGTAGATGGGATAGATTATAGTAACCATACCCTTTCTCTATTTATTACAAACAACTCACCATTTTATGAATTAAATATAAAATTTATAATAAAAATTAGTATACCCACCCACCCACTTCACGTTTAAATAATATTTAATACTCAAATATTCTTACTATATTTAAAATTTAATATTTATATTTTTACTTTTAGGAAATTAGTTCATCTATTTTTAAATTTAAAATTTAAATTTAATTATTAACATCGTTAAAATTTTCTATTAAATTTGTAAATGTGACATTTTGAAACTAAAAATATTTATTGGGTAACCATGTAATAAGAAAATTATATTATAATGAACTTGATTTTAACAATAAACTTTAACCATATTAATAATTCTTAAAAATTTACGTTAGCATTTTAATTAGAATAAAATATTTAAACTAAGTAAGATTGAGTTACTAAATTATGTCAAGCATTAAAATACAAAATTAAATCCTAAATTTGAGCATAATATAGATACCAAAACTCAAATTTAATTATTTTTATATATTTTTGAAAAAAAGTTATGCATTTAGACAAGTGTCAATGCATGAGCAGTTTTTATATATATATAAAGAGAAAATTCTCATATCTTAAAAACTAAAATTATATAACAAGTATATTTATAAAATTTGATATAAATGCAAATAAGATTTTGCTTTAAATGATATTTTATGTTTAAATTTAATTATGCATGTGTTTTTTATATATAAAAGATATAAAAATTATATAATTTACTTTGTAAAGAAATGATGTTTTAGTCAATACTCATTAATGCTCAATTGACTTGTGGCACCAATTCAATCAATGATATACCTAAAGTAATTGAACACCACTTAATTAAAAATAAATAAAAATATCTTTCTATATGCAAAGTAAATTATATTATTACGAGAATATTTTTATCTTTTCAATTTTTATGTAGAATCAACAAAAGGAAATCATTGTAAGTTTTAAACCAACGGCATAATAAAATTTACTAACATTTTTATTTGATGGAATGGAATAATAATGTAATAACTATTAAATTATTTGGTTGAATAAAAGAATATAGATGAATAAGTAAGAAATAGACTAAAATAAAAATTTTACATTTAGATTAAAAATAATATTTTATTTATATTATTGATATCTTAAAAAATTTTAAATGCATTATATTTATTAATGAAATAAAACATTATTATAAAATAAATAATTTAAAATATAATAATATTTTAATGTAAAATAACATTATCATTATTTATAATATATATAAAAATACCCTTTGACCAACATTATTATGTGATAATTATAAAAGTAATATTGATTGATTTTTTTTTTTTGTTACAGAAAGAGTACTTAAAGTAATAAAATAGTCTAAACCGTCCCCCCTAGCAGGGAGACCTTATACAAGTATAAATCATATGTTCTATGTTGAGCTAGTTTAACCAGTTTATCAGCATCCTGGTTGTCCTCTCTAGAGATGTGTCAAATGTGCCAGTGACCAATCCGTGTCAGCAGTTGATGGATTCTCCTGATCAAATCAAAATTAGAGCCATTTAAAGGCCTCTCCTGAATAACTTTAACTGCCTCAATATTATCAATTTGAATGAAAACGTTGTTATAGCCACAATCAATTAAGAGAACCAAGCCATCTAAGATGCCCCAAAACTCATCAAAAAAACGGAACAGTTCCCCAAATATATATTAAATCCCAAAATCCACTCCCCATCTTGGTTTCTCGCTATTCCCCCCACTGCAGCAAATCCAACTTCACTCCTGACAGACCCATCCCTATTTAAACATGCCCAATTACCGTATAAATGAGGACATGATGACATACCTTGTGACATAATCGATGTGTTCTTATTAAGAGAGACATATTGCCTTGCCCAACTGTATGACACCTTGATAATTTCAGTAGCGTTCCAAGTAACCCCTTGAAAAATGAAGAGATTATGATTCTTCCTGTAACACCCTAACCCGTATCCATCGCTAGACTAGGGTTAAAGGCATTTCCAGATAATTCAGAACATTTAACATTTGTTTCATAAACATTATAGCATCAGAGATCAAACATCAATGTAGAGTCCTTTATATGGGTTATTGAGACCTTAAACATGCATTAGAAAAAGGTCGGGACTAAACCGAACACATACAAAATTTTTTCAGAACTTAAACATTTTTCAAACAAGTACAGGTCACACGCCCGTGTAAGCAGGCCATGTGCCTCACACGACATTAGACACGCCCGTGTGTCTAGGTCGTGTCCAAATAGGGCATACATACTGTCTTATTCACACGGCCACAAGACATGCCCATATGTCTTGACCGTGGTCGACACTGACTTGGGTCACACGGCTAGCCACACGCCCGTGTGCCTTAGTTGTGGTCGGCATTGACTTGGGTCACACGGCTAGCCACACGCCCGTGTGCCTTGACCGTGGTCGAGCCTGACTTACAAATGTAGGGTACCCCAGGGGACACACGGTCATGTTGCATGACCGTGTTTCACACACGACTGAGACACACGCCCGTGTCTCTGCCCATGTGGACAAAAATAGGCCATTTGAATAGCCAATTTGCTACTTCATTTGGGTCAAACCTACAAGCACCAAACCAAGCATATTTCCAACACAATTTCAGCTAATTTCCATTCTCAACTCATCAACCAAATCATACTAAATCTAAACTAAAATCATATCACAACATATGTTCCATAAATTCCAAATATACAAACACATCTCATGCCAAAACCTTGTCAAATTGACCATTTCCTTTGGCCAACCAAATGCACATCATAATGGCATATTTGTATCACATAATATATATCAATATCAACCATAAGTTTTAACTCAAACTAGCCATATCACATGGCATAATATATACACTACAAAACATATCTAAATACTCCTAGCCTATACATGTCATATACCATATATACAACTCTCAAAAAATGGTACCAAAATAGATGTTCGATAGTGTGAGTGAGTAGCTGATGTTTCCCAAATTCAAGCTAGCTTTATAACACTGTAAGACAGAGAACATTTCACAGAGTAAGCTTAGAGCTTAGTAAGTTCGTGGTATAATACATTTAACTTAACATTTAAAAGCTATAAGACATATTAGCTAACACATAGTTCAATTCATATCACTACTCAACCTCATTCATTACCATTTCTCATTTCATACTATTTTCTTAGTTCACATATCCTTGCATATAATTCATACACTATTATCGACCACATAGGTTCATCTATCTTATACACCATATCGTTAACCATAAATATTCATTACATACCTGTACAAACTCGTACTTAACTATTACATTATCACTTCAATGCTTGATAAACTATTTCGTTAGATCATCTTTCCACGTACAAGAACATCGCACACTTAATACCAATAATCTAGCTGAAGCTATAAAATATCGCACACTTAGTGCCCTCATATTAAACTGAAACTATCTCAATATTGCACACTTAGTGGCACATATAGCCGAAGCTATTCCAATTCACACACCTAGTGCTATTTATAGCCGAAGCTATTTCAAACCGCACACTTAGTGCTGAACATAGTCTATTTATCATCGTACTCACACCATAGTCAAATATATACAATTTGAGCATTATCAAAGCACTAAAATATAAATTGTAACATCATTTATCCCGTACGAACTTACCTTGTACTCAGTATTGTCGATTCAGATTGTCTACTCTATTACATTTGGCTTGGCCTTTTTCTTTCTTTTTCTTTTTTTATTTTCGATTAAGATGATGATAAAATGGCCACCAACTTGTTTGTTTTAATTAATATTAACATTAATTCACAATTTACCATTTTATCATTAATTATAAACCATCAAATTTCATGATATTAAGCCTATTTATGTCCATTCTCAATATTAATAGCATAATAACATCATAAGGACCTTTGGTTTAATAAAGCATAACAAATATGCACATTTAACATATAGAATGACTTTTACATTTTATGCGATTAGGTCCTTTTTGAAAATTAAGCATACAAATGATTAAATTTTAATACGAAACTTTCACATATGCTAATTCGCACATCATCATCAATACGAAAATAATATTTAAATATTTTTTTGACTCGGATTTGTGGTCCCGAAACCACTATTCTGACTAGGGTCTAAATCAGACTGTTACAATTCTCCTCCCTTAGGGATTTTCGTCCCCAAAAATCTTACCGTTAAACAGATTCGAATATTTTCGTCTCATAGTATCTTCAAGCTCCCACGTGGCCTTTTTAATACTGTGTTGATGCCACATCACTTTTACTAATGGAATTTTCTTATTTTGCAGCTCTTTAACCTCTCGATCTAAGATACGGATCGACTTTTCTTTATAAGTCATATCAAACTGAATTTTAATCTCAAACGGAGGAATCACATGCAAAGGATCAGATCTGTATCGTTGAAACATCGATACGTGAAACACATTATGAATCTTTCTAACTCTAGTGGCAACAACAATCTATATGCTAACGCTCGGTAATCTCATACAGCCCAATAAATTTCAGACTCAATTTGCCTTTTCTACCGAACCAAAGTACTTTCTTCCAATGAGATACTTTCAAAAATACTTTGTCGCCGATTTTAAATTCAATATCTTTCCTTTTTAAATCAACATAAGATTTCTGACGATCAGAAGTTGTTTTTAAGCTATCTCAGATCACTTTTACTTTCTGTTCAGTTTCTTTTATCAAATCAACCCTGTGAATCTTATTTTCATTAAGCTCAGTCCAATACAAAGGTGTACAACATTTGCGACCATATAAAGCTTCGTACGGTGCCATTTTAATGCTCGACTGGAAACTGTTATTATAAGCAAATTCAATTAAAGTTAGATATTGTTCCCACGTACATTCAAACTCAAGAATGCAACATATCAACATATCTTCGAGTATCTGAATAATCCGCTCGGATTGACCATCTGTTTGTGGATGAAAAGCAGCACTGAAATGCAATTTAGTACCCAGAGCATCTTGCAACTTCTTCCAAAATCGTGATGTGAATCTCAGATCTATGTCTGACACAATAGATAATGGCACAATGTGCAATCTTAGAATATCGGAAATGTATAACTCAGCTAACTTATCTAGTGAGTAATCAGATCGCACCGGAATAAAATGAGCTGATTTCGTCAATCAATCAACTACAAACCATATTGTATTTTTCTTTCTTGGAGACAGAGGTAAACCCGAAACAAAGTCCATTGTCACTCGATCCCATTTCCATTCCGGAACAATAATCGGTTGTAACAAACCAGATGGCACCTGATGTTCAGCTTTAACTTACTGACAGATCAAACATTTAAAAACAAATTCAGAGATATCTCTTTTTATTCTAGACCACCAGTAATGCTGTTTCAGATCATTATACATTTTCGTAATACCTGGATGCATAGATAACCGACTACTGTGAGCTTCATTCAAAATTATCCGAATTAACTCTGAATTTCTTGGAACACAAATTCGATCTCGGAATCTCAAACAATTATCTTTATCAACTCTGAATTCTGAATCAGACTCTACATCACACTGAGCTCTTTTAGTTAAAATCTCATTATCAATCTTTTGAGCTTCGATAATCTACTGTAAGAACAAAGTCTTGCTTTCAATTCAGTTAGAACTGAACCATCACCAGACAGAACCAAATGAGCATTCATTACACTCAAAATAATCAACGATTTTCAACTCAAGGCATCCGCAACAACATTTGCTTTTCCCGAATGATAATCAATCACGAGTTTGTAGTCTTTTAGCAACTCTAACTATTTTCTTTGTTGCAGATTCAGATCTTTCTGAGTCATCAAATACTTCAAACTCTTATGATCAGAATACACATGACATGTCTCACCAAATAAATAGTGGCGCAAAATCTTCAAAGCAAACACAATTGTAGCCAACTTAAGATCATGCGTCGGATAATTCTTTTCGTGCAACTTCAACTGTCTTAAAGCATAAGCAATGACTTTGCCTTATTGTATCAAAACACATCCCAATCCGATCAACGAAGCATCACTGTAGATTACAAATTCTTTATTCGAATCGAGTTGTATTAATACCGGAGCTTCAGTCAACAAAGTTTTTAACTGATCAAAGTTGTCCTCACACTTTTCGGACTATTCAAACTTTACATCTTTCTGAAGTAGCTTCGTTAACGGATTTGCAATCATAGAAAAGTCTTTTACAAACCTTCTATAATAACTGGAAAGTCCAAAAAAACTGCGGACTTCAGATACGTTCCTCGGAGGTTTCCAATCCAAAATAGCTGAAATCTTATTCGGATCAACTCGAATACCAAATGCTAATACAATATGACCCAAAAAATTGACCTCTCGCAACCAGGATTCACATTTACTTACTAAACTTTACATATAACTGCTTATCTTACAAAGTCTGTAGCACTATTCTCAGATGCTCGGCATGTTCAGTTTCATCTCATGAATAAATCAATATGTCATCAATGAATACGACAACAAATCGATCTAAATATAGTCTGAAAATTTTATTCATCAAATCTATAAAAATACCAGGTGCGTTAGTCAGACTGAAAGGCATAACTAAGAATTTATAGTGGTCGTACCTCTAACTAAAAGCAGTTTTTGGAATATCTGAATCTTTTACTCGCAATTGATAATAGCCCGATCTCAAATCTTTTTTCGAAAACACAGCAGATCCTTTCAACTGATCAAACAAATCATCAATACGGGCAGATGATACTTATTCTTAATAGTCGCTTTGTTCAACTGACGATAATCGATACACATTCTCATCGTACCGTCTTTCTTTTTCACAAATAGAACCAGAGCACCCTAAGGTAAAAAACTCAGTCTAGCGAACCCTCTATTTGTTAAATCTTGCAACTGAGACTTTAATTCTTTTAGTTCAGTCGGAGCCATTCTATACGGGGCTATCAAAATCGAAGTAGTTCTAGGTACTAATTCAATGCCGAATTCAACTTCTCGTATCGGAGGTAAACCCGAAAGTTTTCAAGAAACACATCAGGAAACTCACATACCACAGGTAATGATACAACTTTCTTTTCTGACACTTTTGAATCGATTACATAAGCAAAGTAGACTTCACAACCCTTTCTCACAATACTCAAAGCTTTCATCAAAGATATCACGGCAGGCAATTCATTCAAATCACTAGATTCAATTCGGACTATTTCATCACTCTTGCATCTCAAATCAATAGTTTTCTGTTTGCAGTTCATAACAGCATCATGCAAAGTTAACCAATCCATACCCAGAATTATATCAAATTCATCAAAAGGTAACAGCATCAGATTAGCCAGAAAACAAATGTCTCGAAACATTAACAGACAATTTTTACAGACTTTATCAACTAAAACACATCTTCCTAAGGGGTTTGAAACTCTAATTACAAATTCAGTAGACTCTACAGGCAAAGTCTTACCGTTCACTAAATTCATGCATATATATGAATGTGTTGATCCAGGGTCTATCAAAGCAATCAGATAAGTATCATAAAGTGTGAAAATACCCGTAATCACATTTGGAGATGAAGCTTCCTAACAAGCTCAAATGGCATAGGCTCTAGCAGGTGCTCTAGCATCAGATTTTGTTGTAGTGTCTCGTGTCACACCTCTACCACAACTCACATTTACCGTGTTTCTTAGTGGTCTACCTCTAGCTGCAGTATTACTCGGCCTCGTATTCTGAACATTATCTTTTTCAGCTAACTTTGGGCAATCTTTTATAAAGTGATCTCGTGAACCACAACTGTAACAAACACGGTTATTACTTTTTCCCCAGCATTCTCTAAAATAACGTCTTCCACATTGATTACACTCAGGCTTTCTATCCTTTACATTACCAACACTCGATACTCAGGTAGTTTGAGCTTTAGGATTGGTATATTATTTTCCACAATCTCTATTCTAATGTCCCGTTGAAACTATTGATCGATCATTAAAATCTCTAAATTTCTTTGACAGGGAATAATAAGTTTTATTCATTGGTCTCTTCCTCGAATCTCTTGCCTCTGAAAGAGCTTTTCTCTTTTTTTTTTTTACTGAAATCTTCGGCTTTACAGGCCCTCTCAACCAGTACTACGAATTCTTTCAGTTCAAGTATCTCAACTAACAGTTTTATCTCTTCATTCAATCCATCAACAAATCTTTTACACATGATCTCTTCAGCGAAAAAGTATTCTCGGGCATACTTACTCAAACGTACAAATTCTCTTTCATATTCTGTTATAGTCATTCATCCCTGCTTCAATTCTAGAAACTTTTTATGTTTCTGATCAAGGAATCTCTGGCTTATGTACTTTTTTCGAAACTCAGTCTGAAAGAATTCCCAGGTAACCCATTCCCTAAGAACCACCGATATCAATGTCTTCCACCAGTGATATGCACTGTCTCTAAGCAAGGATACCACACATTTGATACATTCATCTGGAGTACAAGATAGTTCATCAAATACTCAGATAGTATTCTTAAGCCAAAACTCAGCCCTCTCGGCATAATCATCAACCGTAGCTCGAAATTCTTCAACACCATGTTTACGAATCTTATCGACAGGTGGCTTGTTCAATTGAATCGAATCTATTACTTGTGGCATAATCGGAACTTGTTGAGGAACAGGTGGGGGTGGAAGTTGTTGAGTAGCCGGATTCATTCGTACGAATTTTGTGAACTACTCAGTCATCATTTGGAAGAAGGCTTGCTTAGCCTCTCCTCCTTGAGTGCTAAACATCGGCCTAGACTCAGCCACTGCTGTCCCTTGAGCAGGAGCAGGCGCATTACTTTCTACATCATCAGCTATTGCTCGTTCGGGATCTATTTGCTAAATGAAAAACATATTTTTACTGTCAGGAATCATCACACTATCGAAATTCATATATATAGCATGAATAGCTAGACTCACATACGCTATGGAAGTCCTAGAACCGACTAAACCATAACTTTGATACCAATAAAATGTAACAACCCTAACCCGTATCCGTCACCGGACTAGGGTTAAAGGAATTTCTAGACAATTCAGGACATTTAACATTCGTTTCATAAACATTATAGAATCGAAGATCAAACATCAATGTAGAGTCCCTTATATGGGTCATCGAGACCTTAAACATGTATTATAATAGGGTCGAGACTCAACTGAACACATACAAAATTTTTCCAAAACTTAAACACTTTTCAAACAAGTACAGGTCACACGTCCGTGTGAGCAGGCCGTGTGTCTAAACAGGGCATACATATTGTCTTATTCACACGGCCACAATACATGCCCGTGTGTCTTGGCCGTGGTCGACACTGACTTGGGTCACACAACTAGCCACACGCCCGTGTGCCTTAGCCGTGGTCGGCAATGAATTGGGTCACACAGCTAGCCACATGTCCGTGTGCCTTGGCCATGATCGAGCCTGACTTGGGTCACACAGCTAGCCACACGCCCATGTGCCTTGGCCGTGGTCAAGCCTGACTTACAAATGTAAGGTACACCAGGGGACACACGGTCGTGCAACATGACTGTATGTTGTACACGACT